>NC_082665.1:104766811-105391811 GCF_025265405.1 Mesoplodon densirostris | reverse complement strand
GAAGAGAAATTGGTTATGAAGCTGTTGCAGTGATTTAGCTAGACATGAAGAGGACCCTAGCATAGGCCCTAGCAAGGGATGGAGAAGAGAGAGAGATTTAAAAGGTACTTAGAAGCCAAAATGAGAAAGCTTTGATTGAAAGTGTGATGAGGAAGTTAGTCTTAACTCCCATTTGGGGATATTTGGAAGTGTGGGGGGGTATTTTTGGTATTGTTTTAACGACTGAGGGTTTCTACTGGGATTAGGGGTCTGTCTGCTAAATGACCTGCAGTGCATAGGACTTCATTTCCTTACAATGAAAAATTGTGTTTCATTGAGAAACACTGTAGGGTGATGACATTCATTGAGAGAAAAGAAAATGGTAGGTCTGTAGAGGTAAGATAATGAGTTCAGTTTGAGCCCTGTTGAATTTGAGTTGTTTGTGGATATCCAGTTGAAGATGTCCTTAGGCAATTAGATGTAAGAATCTAGAATATAGAAAGAGCCGTTTCAGATTTAGGACTTGTTAGAGATGGTTTGAGCGTATAACTTGAAAAAAGGTAAAGGTTTGAAAAATCTACTGAGAGAAGTAGAGGTGGTTATTGCTGACGTACAGTGTTATAGAACATCAGCATTTAATGGACAAATGGAGGAAGAGGAGCAGTAAAAGAAAATAAGGCCAGAGAGGACAGAGGAAAATCAATAGAGTGATACCATTAAAGCTGAGAGAAGCGACAGTTCCATCCAGGAGGTGTACTCAATTTTGTCAAGTACGGCAGAGAGCCAAGTAAATTAAGGACTTAAAGGTTTATTTGGCAACCAGAAGGGCTTGGTGACCCTTCAGAGATTACTTTCAGTGGGGTGAGTGACAGAGGTGGACACTAGTTTATAGAATTAAAATGTGTGGTAGGTGGGGAAATTGAACAATGAATGTAGATTACAAAAAGTTCTTTTAACTACCTGAACTTTCAAACATCATATAGGTACATTCCTATTCTTGTAATATTCTTAGGTTAGTATATCAGCTGAGAAATGGGCCTCTGTAGGTGTCTCATGGCTTACAGTTATTTGAATATTTCATTGTTTCTCATCCTTATTTTCTAAAAATTAATTGAAAAGGGAAAAAAATGCTGACACTAGTAATAAGCTTAGTTCTCATAAATTTAATGCATTTGAAGTGAAGAAGGATATCATTAAGCATGCTAATAACAGCAAATCCTACTATACATGCTAATAACAGCGATCTTACTGCACTTAAGCTAGACAATTATATGTTTGGTTGGTAAAGAAAAGAATAAAATTAAAGAACCTGGAAGGAATATTTGATACAGAGCCTTAAAGACTGCAAAGATTAAAAAGGAATTGTGATTAGGGATTGTTGTCATATTTCTAGTTCTCTTAAAACATGGGGATCTGAACTTGACTATCAGACATGTTTTCATGAGCACATTAAAAATAAAAGTAGAAGACTCCATGAACTCTCTCAAGATGATCTGTGGAGGGAAGGAGAAAGAGGGTAGCTTGTAAGGGAATGGAGAGATACAAGAAAGATTTATTAAAGATAGGTGATAACTTGAGCATGTTCCTTTGTGGGGGGAAAGCTGGAAGACAGGGCAAAGTTGAAGATACAGGGAGAGAAGAAAATTAATCAGTAGACCAGATTCCTTGAAAAGGCAGGATGGCATATTGGATCCATAGTAATGGTGTTAGGGACTTAACCTTGGATGGGAGAAGAGGCACCTTTTCCAAGGAAACTTGATCATTCAGCAGTTTCTGAATGCCTGCTGTGTGTTTCAGTATGCTAGTTTGGGGATATGTAGTCCCTATCCTTGAAGAGGTTAGGGTCTAGTGAAGATGGGGGATTTTTTTGCCTTAAGTCCTATATTTTTTTTTTCAGGTAGGATGTGAGCCTTTTTGGAGTCTTTCCTAGTCTTTCATGATTCCTCAGATTATCCAGAGTAGTTTGGAGATCATATCTAAAAGGACTTTTAAGTTACTTGGGGTGTAATTTTTCCTGATCTGGAAATGTAAATTTACTCATAAAAGCTTGACCTAACTACTTTAGTTCCTTGAAAGAGATCATAGTTCTTTCTCTCTGTTGTTATGACAGATACAGTTTTTTGTCATGTGGTTATATTGCTTCTTTATCCTTATCGGCTCCCAAACCAGATAAATAGTCATTTATATCCTCTTCATCAAACTTTTAAAAAGACAAATCTTAGTTTATTATTAATTTTAAAATTTTAATATTCTTAATGGTCTCCTTGAGGATCAGTCAGCCAACAACTTGGAGTGTAAGGTTGGTTAGGATTGTGGGTGGTAATTCTTTGCGTTACAGCTTATAGGTGTACCTCAGTGATTTACAGCTGGGGGCAGTTTTGCCTCCCAGGGGACCTTCGTCAATATGTGGAGATACTTTTGGTTGTCACCACTGGGGATGGGGCAGAACTGCTACTGGCATCTAGTGGATAGAGGCCAGGGATGCTGCTAATGCTGTAATGCATGCACAGGACAGCTTCCCACAACAAAAAATTATCTGCCCCAGAATGTCAAAAGTGCTGAGGTCAAGAAACACTGGTGTACATTAATATTTGAATACTTATGAGCTAGTCAAACATGCTTACCTACGTTATCTCATTTAAACTTCAGAAACCCCGTATGAGGTAAGTGATACCCTTCTTGCCCTGAAGGCACCATTCATTTGTGATGGAAGCAGGATACAAAGCTTGGACTTAACTCTATAGGAAATTTTTATTATGTAAGTATTCAGGACACAAGCCTTTTTTTTTTTTTTTAAGGCTATCTTTTGTCTTACCTGGTGTTTTTTTTTTTCAGGGACAAATATTCCTGACATTTGAAGTATATAATTTATTTTTAATATTACAGATCTAGAAATGGCCATTGCCTACTGGAATTTAGTGCTTAATGGAAGATTTAAATTCTTAGACTTATGGAATAAATTTTTGTTGGTAAGTTCATATTTTCTGCAGTTTGGTGTTTTCTCTAAACTTTTGCTTTGTTTGAAGATAAATTAACATTTTAAAGCATAACTAACTCATTTCAGAGCATGTAATAATGGACATAGAATGAAAAATTTGATTTCCAGAATTTTATTACATAGGTCGTTTTGCATTCTTGTATTTGGCATCATCTGGACTGTTTTTTTGAAACTCTTTTTAGTGATTTGGATGCTTTTTTTTTTAAATAGGAACATCATAAACGATCAATACCAAAAGATACTTGGAATCTTCTTTTAGACTTCAGTACAATGATTGCAGATGACATGTCTAATTATGATGAAGAAGGTAATGAACATTTTGCTCTACCAGTTTTTTGAAAAATTTGTCTTCTTTTATCACACACTCTTGAACATCTTGTCTACTTCTGTTTTTCTTAGAGTTAGATTTCCCTCTTCTGAGCTTTTATTTGTGCTCTTCTGAATGTATGAAATGCCTTCATCTTCTTTACCAATCTGCATTGTTTCCTTAAATACCAACTCTGTGTATTCATATCTTGCAGAAAGGCATGAGTACTTTTCATCCATGTTTTAGATTTTCAGTTTACTTTAGGAACCTGTTCTTTTCTTAATGTACTTTTATAGTACTTGTATATGTATTTTTTGTTGTTGTCTGTTTGTTTTGTCTGTGAACTTGATCGTAAACTCCTTAAGTTTAGTGACCTTGTCCAAATGGAAACGGTTTAGTTTCCTACTGTAGTACTCTTGGCATTCAGTAAATATTCACTGATTGAATGCTTTTCTGCTGTTTCTTCATGTATGTATAAGGATGATTTTGCCATCCACTATCAGGACATGTGCTTTTGTTTTTCTGGAACTGGCAGTGATTTACATTCGTTTCTTCACGCATACTTACCTAGTTCCCCTTGAGAATTAGCAGGATTTTTTTTTTTTGATGTTGAATAGACAGGTATTCTTTGAAAAATCTCTAGTAACCTTGGTCTCCTTAAAAGTGTCCTGGAACTACTTAATGTAACCAAAGATATTGTTATTTCCTTATCTTTGTTTTCATTGTCATGTATTGTCTTCTTTAAGAAGTGAGAAATGACTGATAATTGATAACTGTGCTTTCTGTTAGACCTTACACAAAAGTGAAGAACTTCCTGATTTGGAGGTTGGCATAGAGAAGAGGCATGTATAGAGGCATGCATATATGTAATTTAAAATCCTTTAGTAATTTATTATCATGAAATAGATTAGAGTTTGACCCTTGTTGTTAATTTCTTTTGTAAGATTGCCACAAAGTGCAAAAAAAGATTAACTACAACCTACTGTGCTTTCAGCAGCACTGGCAGCATGTCATCATATCAAGGTCAGATTTGACCAGATTACTTCAGTGGCCTGACTTCAGTGGCCCTCAGAAAACCATAATATTATTAGTTACCAGAAGGGTTATTTTTTATCATTCAAGGAATTATCAAGTGTTGGAATAATAGAGAAGAGAGAAAGGAATATTCTAGCTAGAAACTCTAAAGAGCTAGGAATTTGGAAGTCCTATCTGTGGGAATACTTATAATGACATACTTTAACAATTATGGGGAAGATATTTTTTAAAAAATAAAGGATTCTATTAAAATGTTAGCCTTATTTCTGTTTTTCTTTCTTTCCTTTCTCCCCCCTCCCCACAGGAGCATGGCCTGTTCTTATTGATGACTTTGTGGAATTTGCACGCCCTCAAATTGCTGGGACAAAAAGTACAACAGTGTAGCACTAAAGGAACCTTCTAGAATGTACATAGTCTGTACAATAAATACAATGGAAAATTGCACAGTCAATTTCTGCTGGCTGGACTGAACTGAAGATCAATCCTCACAATTCAGACTGAGGGTTGAGACAAAACTTTAAGGATACATCTTGGACCATATCGTATTTCATTCTTCTAATGGTGGTTTGGGCTTGTCTTCTAGTCTGGGCCGCTCTAAACATTTATTATTCCAACATTGTGGATTTCATCTTATATCTGTGGACCATCCTAGTTTATTCTCCCATAAGTCTTAGAAGCTTTATGGTGATTATTTTGAAGTTTCCATTCTTGCATAAAGCACAATGCTGTCTTCATCAGAAAACAGTTTGGCATAAGAATTAAACATGTGAACACCACAGTTTATAAAAACTTCTTAAATATATGCTTTGGGCTAGTTGCAAAGACTATGCTGATAGCACTTCCAGTGAGAGTGATATATTTAAGTGTACCAGATCTGGAATGGTGTTTTGGTATGGGGGGATTTTTTTTTTCCTGGCAAATCACATGTATTGTTAACGTGAGTAGAGTATCTGTTGAAAAAAAGTCAAAATAACCAACGTGAAAAATTTTTAGGATAACTTGGTGTGCCTACCCAAAATTTTACTGTGTTTTAGACCCTCGATTTCAGAAGGTTCCACAGAACTAGTCTGCACTTATCTTACCCATGTTTATATATAGTTGTCTTACAGGGGGTTTTATTTAGAAAAACATCTGCATAATGTTAGATTCTACTCCTGTCTACATTATGCACTCCATAATTGGATTTCATTATGATTTTGAAACGCTTATATGCCTGTTGAGTAAGTTAAACTATTTAATTTGTTTTGAATGTTTTAGATTGCTACATAATACAATATTCTAAATTTAGGCATGAGGGTTTATTTTTGTTTTTGGGGTTTTTTTGGTCAGCGCACTATGGAACACAAATGAAATTCTCTTAATTTATAAGATAGTAGGAATTAAATTTTGAAAATGGTTGTAATGAGCCATAAAGTTCAATTCTTATAATATAGGTACTGCTCTTTCAGACAAATAGTCCATTTTTGATGACTTCTTATTTTGTTGAAATTGCTTTAACTGCTAATCACTGGTTGCCAAATATTTCAGGAGCAAAGATTTTCAAGCAGGCATGCATTTGATGCAAAGTACCAATCTGGCTTCTATTTTCGTAAATTATTTAATTTCTACTGTTCTTTGTTTCACTCAGATTAGCTCAGTTTTCACATCAAAGCAGAACTCTGTCTTGTATGTTTTGGGTTTTTTTCTTCATTACAAGACCCATGAACTGCTTTCATGCTGAAAGTGTTGATTTCTTTGTTCACTTCTTGACCTGTGAAGAAGGGTTTATTGCTTTCTTAAACATTTCTATAAGGCAGGTTAAAAAATGTAAAATTTCAGATATTGGATGACTGGTTTTTAGCAGGAGTAGATTTTGCTTGGTGTATCCAGGCACTCTAAGTTCTAATGTTGAAATTATCAAAGGTATGTACTTCAGAATAGCAGTACATTATAAGGTATATGCGGAAATGATTTTAAGAAACAATGATATATTAAAACTACTTTTTATTTACGATTTTGAAATTGACTAGAAAGCTTTTCCCATAGATATTAATATTCTAATCATAACTTTAATTCAAGAATATGATTCTATCAAAAGAAAATTTTGAAAATTTCTATTCAGGTTACTGGAATTGGTTATTTAAAAAAGAAAAGAAAAAAGAAGAATCCTGCTGCTTTCAGTATTTCCTGATTTCATATTTGTAAATATTAAGAGGAACTTCAATTATGAAAAATTTTTAAAAGATATATATATATAAATGTACTATTTTGTTTCCTGTCTTGAAGATTTTGAGTTATGGTATTGTTTTTGAATTGATTACTTAATTCCGGTATGCTGTGTTTTGAAATGAGATCCGATTAGCTTTTTTTCCCCAATATAAATTGTTTTTCATAAAAGTCTGATATTGATTCGTGGCCTAGTGCCTTGGGTTTTACAGACTTTTCCTTTTAAATGCAAGACCTTTTCAACAAAATAGTGTTTGTCATCAGTTTGGTACTAAACATTTATAATTACTATGTAATTATAAACAAAAAAATACATAAAGCTTTGAATATAATCATGTAGCATAAAAGTTAAGGTTGTTAACTCTATGATGGCGTCTTAGAATTAAACAATACTATTACTAGGGCTGAAAAGAGAAGACTGATTTAATGTGGTGTGGTTATTCTGAGGATACATGTCTGGTTACAGGGAATATTTTGTACTAAAAAATGCTTACACATAATGGCCGTGTGTGTGTGAGTGTGTGTGAAAGAGAGAGATTGACAGGTTGAAAGAGACACACATGCTCACGCACACACACACACACACACACACACACACACAACTTGAATTGCTTTAATTCATTAGTGTTTCAGTCTTCATTCTGGTAAACTCCCCATGCTGATTCTTTGTTTTAAACTGAACCACAGGTACAGTTTCCTTTTTGCCAAATGTCAAAACAGGTACACATTTTACAATGTAATGCTTTTTAAATAGTAAAGTGTATAAAATTAGAAGTGCCCACATATAAAAATACTTGAGAGCAAGATTATCTTTAGTGACTATCATCTGCATATCTCTGTAAGTTCAATTGTGTTTCTTACATCCCTGTCATATTACCAACAGAGGCAATAAAAGCTTCAGTGAAATTGCCATGACTAAATCTTTTCACATATTATTTCAGTGTAATACTTTTAAAGACTAAAATATACCAGAAAACTTTTCCAGAAAGGATAATTATTTATGGAAAGAGCATTATAATGGCAAGTTTTGGGGAGAAAAGACATGCCAAGTCTTGTTTACTACATTTAAAATGTTTACAACTATACTGGGCTGCTTTATTTAATTAACAGTACTGTAGTTGTGTAATACGGCTTTGTAAGTATGTGTTCTTCATTAGACTTTTAAAAAGTTTTAATGAGAGAAAGAAAACTTAATAAAATAACATGGGAAATCTTTTATATAATATGCTTACTGGGGAATTCTTATTTAAGCAAGGTATACTATTTTTTTCCTCAGAAAGATTTAAGTGAATGAAGTGTTCATCTATTTTTTATTTGACGATAATCAAGAGGTTTGAGTAGTTGTAGCCAGTTTAATGTGCACTTTGCTTAGATTTTTAAAAACATGTTACAATGAAGACTACGTATTGTAAACCTTCTGTAACTTTTACGTATGAATGACAGAAGAAAGTTAAACATAATGAAAGAATTTTGGAATAAAAAAAGGAAAGTGGTGCTGGGGAAATTTATTATAGTTCACGAAGTATGCCTTTGTAAACCTGAATCAACTTTTAGCAAGAATTAATTTATGGAGTTCTAAATGTTAAATTGTGTATATTTAATAGAAAATACTTGACACCTCAGCAGTTTTCTTTAAATGTTACTTTATACTTTTAACAATATGATTTATATTGCATACATAGATGTTTTGATAAGATTTTATCAAATTTGATAATGTAATGATAAAATGTTTTTTAAATGTGAACTATTTAACATATAACTTAATATCTGAGGACGTAATACCTGAATTGTGATTTCTACATAATGTGATAATTAGGGTTCAAATTATGGCTCATCATTTAATTGATTATAAACGAGTATATTTCTGAACTCTTTACTTGCCTCCATTTTTACAATCATATAGCAATAATTTCTATTTTTATTTTATAGAAATGTGGTGAAGTTATATATCATGATACCTTTACCTTTGATTTCTGAAGGGGAAGGGGTTTATATTTTGTAGTTGATAAATCGGAAAATTCCTAATAGTACAAATCCCCTTTTCCAGGTTTACCCTTACTATTTGTCCCTATTTTGGTTGAATATTTGCTTGATTTGTACCTGATTCTGGAGGCAGATAGTCCTGTTTTTTTTTTTCTTAATTCATAATACAGTTACATAAATGGTTTTACCAGAGCATTCTTGCCATCTATTTTCTTTACTGCCTGTTGGGTAATTGGCATTTCTTGCTGACAAACTCATTTATTTGACACTTTTCCACTAGGCTCAGTGTTTTGTGTTAATGTGGCTTTTGACTTCTCTTTCGTTGGTCTTTTTTAAATCTGTCATAATAAGGAAATTATGATAAAATGTGCACAGCCTTTGTAGTAGATGGAATTCTCAAAAAGTAATGTCTTTATTTATGGAGTTTTAAAGACAAATTATTTGGGGAATCATTTTATAATTAATCCATTTTAAAAATAGAGTCCCTAAAAAGTATATTTTTAATCAAGTATATCCAAGTTTTTCTTTAAAGTATTGCTTAAGTATTTTCAGCTTACCTTTTTTGTATTTGTGCTGTGCAGAAGTCAGTGTAGCTTGTAACTTAAAGCATTTGTTTTCAAGCCATACCTTGAGGCTGCTATATTTATGAGGTTGGAAGCTTTCTATTTTATCTCTTGTAGGTTATTGGCGTTTCATATGAGATTTTGTTTGGGGAAAAAATGTTTGGTTAAAAAAATATTTTAATGACTGGCTTAAAGGGAACATTACCTCTTTGGCAGATTTTTCAGTGGAATGGGAAGAGATGGAGTCAGAATCCATCAAATAAGTTTAAAACAAACAATTTTTAACCAAAATAGTCAAAACAAAGCTTGATTTGAAACTTCATTGTTTCAAAGTTTGGAAACTTAACAGACGGCAGCATGTGAGTAACAATGAACAAAGCAAAGAAAACAAGGATAATATTCATTTTATATTTAAAATATATATATGTATTTAGGTAGATGTCTAATATAACTACTTAAAATTTTATTTCAGGTTATGAAATATTTTAAGAAAACATTGGATCTAACGGAAAACTTGAGTGGTGCCAAATGAGATTTTTACGGAAAGCAACACTGTAGGGCATAAGTTTAGGGGAAAACAAAATAGCTAAGGGGAAATGCTAAGGAAAGCTCTAGACAGTGATTTTTGTCACATAGTTACATGACATAGAGCTTAAAGAGCAATATTTGATCAGTAAGGTTTAGAGATGTGTGTACTTGGAATCCTTTGAAAATAGCCAGTTTAGTTTTCAATATTCTTAATCCTGAGAGTATGTTAGAATTAAATATATTGAAATTATATGAAATGAAAGCCAGAGCTTTAAAATAGTCATTCCTAAGACTTTATTGTGATGGGACTCAACAACAACTTGATTGAGCTATAATTTACACACCGTAAAATCCACCCATTGTAAGTGTATAATTCAGTGGTTTTAGTAAATTCATGGAGTTGCAAAACCATCATCACAATCCAGTTTTAGAAAATTTCCATCAGCCCATAAAAGTTCCCCTCATGGTTCTTTGCAGTTAGTTCCTGTTCCTACCCCAAGCCCCAGGCAGCCACACTAATCTGTTTCTATAAATTTTCCCTGTCTAGAGATTACATGTGAATAGAACCATACAATTTGAAGTCTTTTGTATCTGGCTTCTTTCCCTTGGCATAATGTTTTTGAGGTTCATCCGTGTTATAGCATATACCTGTATTTTAGTTCTTTTAGTTGCTATATAGTATTCCATTGTATGGATATACTACATTTTGTTTATTCATTCACCAGTCGGACATTTGGATTGTTTACATTTTTGGTTATGAATAGTAACGCTGTGAACATTCCCCATATTTGTCATTGTGTGGACATATATTTTAATTTAGGTAGATTCCTAGGAGTGTAATTGTCGGGTTGTTTGGAAATTTTGTTTGACTTTCTAAACTGCCAAACTGTTTTCCAGAGTGGCTGTACCATTTAAAAGTATTCCTATCACAGTGCATAAGGGTTGCATCTTTAAAATCCTTGTGAATGTTTATTATTATTACTATTATTATTGTCATTCTGGTGGATATGTATCTTAAGTGTGCAAGTTATATATATCTAGCTATCCTAATTCACGTGTCTGTAGGATGTGCAATTTGGCAAGTATTGGGTTGGCCAAAAAGTTCGTTTGGGTTTCCCATACGATGTAATGGAAAATCCCCAATGAACGTTTTGGCCAACCCAACATAAGGTGGCCTGAGGGATTACTGTAAAATTACTTGCAATGTACTTAAACTTACTTGAAGGCAGTATTTTCTGTAACCAGTGAGGGTAGTTATACCCTTCCAGTGGGAGTTCCAGTCCCTTAGTGAACTCTGGTGAGGAGATGAACTGTGTAGGTAAAGAGTGATGCTGATGGCTGTTGCTTTGTGCTATTGTGTGTACGGTGATTGATATAACTACCCAGTTAGCCTGTGACTGGTGGTAATACTTAAAACGTTGTATATGTAATTGTACAGATATGTCAGTCTCATTATTAATCTTCTCAGAGCTCTTTTGCTTTGAGAAATTAATTTCTTAAGTTTGTAAAACTTTGGTTGATACTGTTTAGTTGCTGCCAGCCACCTGTGCTCTTAATACATAGTGGACATTGTTGTAGTGTTTATTTTATTTTTAATGCTAAATTTCAGAATATACAAAATAGTATGATGAACTTACTTCAACATAATCAATTCATGGCCGATCTTGATTTATCTATATGCCACCCATCTTCCCAACGCTGATTTATTTTGAAGCAAATCCCAGGTAGCAAATAGTTTCATTTGTAAATATCTCAGTTATGTATGTCTGAAAGGTAAAGCTCTTAAAGATAACCACAATACTGTTATCACACTTAAATGTTAACAATTTATTAGTTATTATTCAGTTAGCAATTATTCAGTTAGCATTTAAAATTGTCTCTTAATTTTCCAGTTCAAGTCAGGTTTCAAATAAGGTCCATATGTTGCATATATCTCTGAATTTCTTTTAACTTGTGGATCCCCATACCCGCCTCTCCTCAGCTCGGAATTCATTTGTTTGAAAATGCAGTGGTTGCTTTAAATTTTTAAACTTCTATGCAATTATATTTAAGGTGACATTTGATGTACTTAATCAAAAAATATCGTTAACTTGAAAATATTTTGAAAGTTAATGACGTGTGGTCTAGGAAGCCACAATAATCGACAGACATTCCCTTAACTTTAAAATATAACAGGACTTGTATCCAGAATATATAAAGAACTCTTACAACTTAAGAATAGAAAGACAACACAATTTACAAATGAGCAAAGTATTTGAATAGACCTTTCTCCAAAACGTATATACAAATGGCTAATGAGCACATGAAAAAATGCTCGACCTCATTAGTCATAAGGGAAATGAAAATCAAAACCACAGTGAGTTATCACTTCACACCCTCAAGGATTACTTTAATAAAAATGGACAAGTGTTGAAGAGCATGTAGATGAATAGGAACCCTTGTACATTGGTGGGAATGTAACATGGTGCAGCAGCTGTGGAACATGGTTTGGCTGTTCCTCAAAAAGTTAAACATAGAGTTAACATATGACTCAGCAATTCCACTCCTACAAATAGACTTGAAAACATATTCACATTCCAGCCCCTGGTAACCACTATCTTAATTTGTGTGTCTATGAATTTGATTATTTTAGGTACTTCATATAAATGAATTCACACAGTATTTATCTTTTTTGTGATTGGCTTGTTTCACTTAGCATAATGTCCTCAAGCTTCACCCTTGTTGCAGAATGTGACAGGAATTCTTTCCTTTTAAAGGCTGAATAATATTCCATTGTAAGTATATATCACATTTTGCTTATCCATTTCTCTGTCAGTGGACATTTGGCTATTGTGAACAGTGCTGCTGTGAACATACGTGTGCAAGTATCTCTTTGAGATCCTTTCAGTTCTTTAGGTTACATACCCAGAAGTGCTATTGCTGGATCCTATGGCAGTTCTAGTTTAAATTTTTTGTGGAACTTCTATACTGTTTTCCACAGCAGTCACACCATTTTACAATCCTACCAACAGTACACAAGGGTTCCAGTTTCTCCACATCTTCATCATTACTTATTTCCTCCCTCCCTTTTTTTTTTTATACTAGATATCCTAATGGATATGAAGTAATATCTCATTGTGGTTTTGAATTGCATTTCTCTGGTTAGTGATATTGAGCATCTTTTCACATGCTTGTTGATCATTTGTATATCATCTTTGGAAAAATGACTATTCAAGTCTTTTGCCCATTTTTGAATTGGGTTATTTGATTTTTTTGGTGTTGAGTTGTAGGAGTTCTTTTAATATTCTAGATATTAAGCATTTGGCCTTATTAAGTCCAATGTGTCTATATTGATTTTCTGTCTGGATGATTGATGAAAATGGGATATTGAAGCCCCCTACTATTATTATATTGCTGTCTATTTCTCTCTTTAGATTTCTTCTTTTATTTTGCTTTATATTAAAACAAAATAAGGGTTCGTGTGTATGTGTATGGAATCTTGGATTTTCAACATGAAAGATAATATCTGCAAACATAATTTTTCTTCTTTCCAATTTCAATGATTTTTAATTCTTTTTCTTTCCTAATTGCTCTGACTAGGACTTCAAAAAACATGTAGAATAGAAGTGGCAAGAGTGGGCATCCTTGTCTTGTTCCTGATCTTAGAGGAAAAGCTTTGCATCTTTTACCATTGAAGTATAATGTTAGCAGTGGGATTTTCATATATGGTCTTTATATGCTGAGGTAGTTTCCTTCTATTCCTGGTTTGTTGATTTTTTCTTGGGGGAGTGGTGTCAGGAAAGGGTGTTGAGTCTTATCAAATGCTTTTCTGCATCAATTAGTATGATCATGTGGTTTTTGTCCTTCACTCTGTTAATGTGGTATATTAGAATGATTGATTTTCATGTGTTGAACCATCCTTGCATTCCAGGAATAACTCCCACTTTGTCATGTTGTATAATTCCTACTGGAACTCTCCACAGAATGTAATCACTAAATGTTACACCTCTTCTCTTTAAGTCTTATTATTGTTGGGTGTCTGTTGCAGCAGTATGGCCGTATCTAACTACTACATGCACAGAATGTGAAAGTTTTCTAAGGGAAACGAAAAATTATTGAATTGGATCCGTACTTTTTATTTCCAGGCTCATTAACAAATCTGTAACTTGCTTAGAGACGTGAGGAAAAGAAAGTTTAGCTCACTGGTTCACAAACTTTAGTGTATCTAAGTTTTTTAGTTTACTTATTTTTAAGGTAACAACTTTAGTCCTACTTCTGGAGATTCTGAATTGGTTCAGTAGGGCCAGAGCTCCAAAAGAAAAGGAGCCACCCATGTGATCTAGATCTAGCAGAGAACAGTAGTTCAAAGTCCCTGAGTCACGAATGAACTTGGCAAGTTTGAGGAATGGAAGGTAAGGCAGTGAAGTGGCAGCACAGTGGCTGAGGAGCAGAGTGCCATGAGATGAGAAGAGAGGCAGGCAGGAGGCACATCACGTATGATTTTGTGAACTAACACAAGGAGTCTGAATTCCTAAGTGCAATGAGACACCTTTGGAGATTTTAAAACAGGGAAGAAAAAATTTTTGAGTTTTGCTTTTAAAAGATGACTGGCTACTGTGTGGAGAATGGTTTCCAGGGAGTTAGGAGATTGCTGTCTAGAGGTGATGTTCCTTTGAACTAGTGTGACAGTGATAGAAGAGGGGTTGGCAGACTAAGGATATATTTTAAAGGTGGCATCAAATAATTTAATGATGGGTTGTATGTTGGGGGAGGGAAGGAAATATGTCTAGTTGGAACAATTGTGTGGATGATGGTGTCATTTATCATAATGGGAGACAATTAGATTAGAAATGGGGGGGGGAATCAAGTATTCTGTTGTTAGACATGAATGTTTCTTATTCTCTCAAACAAGTAAAAATAAGTAATGCCCCAAAGTATAGCCAGATAGTTTTAGTGCTTCCAATCTGGGGGCTATGAGCATTTTTGGGTAGGACAATTCTACATTGGATCTCAGAGCTGTACATTTTACCACAGGAAATGAAAAACTGCCCCCCCCACATGTGATGATCTAAATTGCACACACATATTTTTAAATGCCAGGTAGGGTAGTTCTACTACAGGTTGTACCTCTGGTGTACCTTTGCTCGTGCAAGGGGTCTTTACATCCTTACATGTATCTTTTCTCAGGCAATGGACACTAAAAAATACAACTTATACCGTAAATTCTGTAAATTTTTTATATTAAAGTTCTTATAAAAGATTTTGCATTATGAACTGGCACCTTAGTCCAGTCTACTTTGTCCAGGCCAGTTCATTCTATTATTCTCATTCTTAATTATCCTTCTTATGCCACCACTGTGAATCCACAATTAATTTTACATTTTTACTAACAAGAAATTTAAAATATTGGAAAATGTACCATATAAAAATCACAATCTAGTTACACTTGTTAGTCTTTGAGAAAGTACAGACCTGGAAAGAATGAAGCATGTTGGAAATGGTAAAATTAGATAAATATAAAATGCTTTAAAAATTTTTATTTCTTTAAAATAATTCTGTTTAAAGCAAAAAGTGTTTAGTTGGGCTTATAAGATGTAAAAGTAAAATACATGACAATAGTACGAAGGATTGGATGAGGAATAAATGGAATTTTACTGTTGGAAGATTCTTATAAATGAAGTGATATAATAAATACAGACTGGTTCAATGTAAAGATCATGGATTATAAATCATAGGAGTTGCCACTGAAAACAGGTATGAGCAAAAAGCTAAAATAGGAGATTGAATGCTAAAAAATAATCCAAATGAAGGCAGAAAAGGAATAAGAAAGGCACAAGAAGAGATGGAATAGAGAAGAAAGAGCAAGATGGAAAGTTTAAATACAAATATATCAATAATTATATTGAACATCAATGGGCTTAAACATTCCAATTAAAAGAGGCTGTTGGAACAGATAAAAAGCAAGACCCAAGTAGAGGCTTTATACAAGAGTCATGCTTTAAATATAAAGACACAGATGGGCTAGAAGTAAAAGGATAGAAAAAGATGTACCATGTAAACAAGCATAAGAAAAGTGTGGCTGTGTTAATATAAGGTATAAAAGGACATTTCACATTGATAAAAGGATCAATTTCATCAAAATGTAATCCTAAATGTGTATGCACCTAATGTACTTTCAAAATGTATGAAGCAAAACATGACAGAAATGGGCAAATCCACAATTACTGTTGGAGATTTTACTACTCATTCAGTAATTGATAGACTTGATCAAAAGCCACACACACACACACATGTATACATACACACACATGTATGAATATAGATTTGAAAATCACAACTAATTGATGTTTATAGAACATATTCAGCAACTGTAGAATACTAATTCTATAGCTGTTACATGCTACACATTGTATAGTGCACTTGGTGGAATTTCGACTGGGATTACATTGAATGTGTAGATCAATTTAGGAAGAACTGAAATCTTGACAATATTGAGTCTTCCTATCCATGAACATGGAATAACTCTCCATTTATTTAGATCTTTGATTTCATTCATTAGATCCTCATATAGATTGTATGCATATTTTGTTAGATTTACACCTAGTATTTTTTTTGAGGTCCTAATGTAAATGGTATTGTGTTTTTAGTTTCAAGTCTCACTTGCTCATTGCTGGTAAATAAAAAAGTGGTTGACTTTTGTATGTTAACCTTCAACCTACAAACTTGTTATAATCAATTATTAGTTCCAGGAGTTTTTTTTTTTTTTTTTAATTCTTTTTTTCTTTTTTTCTTGTCTTGTTGCATTAGCTGGAACTTCCAGTGTAATGTTGAAAGGAGTAGTGGGAGGAGATATCTTTGTCTTGTACCTGATCTTAGTAGGAAAGCTTTGATTTTGCACTGTTAAGTATGTTAGCTGTAGGTTTTTATAGATATTCTTTATCAAGCTGAGGAAATTCCTCTCTATTCCTAGTTTACTCGGTGTTGGATTTTGTCAAATGCTTTTTCTGCATCTGTTGATAGGATCATGTAATTTTTCTTCTTTAGCCTTTTTTGTTTGTTTTTTGTTTTTTGGGGCATGAGGCACAGCTTGCAGGATCTTAGTTCCCTGACCAGGGATCAAATCCGTGCCCCCTGCAGTGGAAGCACGAGTCCTAACTAGTGAACTGCCAGGGAATTCCCTGGCCTGTTGATGTGACATTGATTTTTTCTTTCAGTTTTATTAAGATATAATTTACATACAGCACTATATAAGTTGAAGGTGTACAGCATAATGGCCTGACTTTGACTTCATTAATTGATTTTCAAATGTTGAACCAGCCTTGCATACCTGGGATAAATATTGGATTTGATTTACTGATTATATATATATATATATATATATATACACAAACACACACACACACACACACATGCATATTTATTTGTTTTACCATTTTTATAAACATTTGAACAAATTTGACATATAACGTGTAAACTTAAGGTGCACAGTGTTACTTTGATACATTTATATATTGTAATATTGTTATAGTGATTTATCACATTACATAATTTTAGTACAATATTATTATCTATGTTCATTATACTGTGCATTAGATCTCTTTGGCTTATGACTACATGCTACAAGCTTGTATCCTTAAACACCATCAATCTTATCCCCCTGTCCCCCAATCCCCTAATAACTACCATTTTACTCTTTTCTTAAACAGGTTTGACTTTTTTAGATTCTATGTATAAGTGATATTGTACTATTTGTCTTCCTCTGTCTGACTTATCTCGCTTAGCACAATAAGCTCAAGATCCATTGAAGTTGTTGCAAGTGGCATGATATCCTTTCTCATGGCTGAATAATATTCCATTGTGTATATGTACCATATCTTTTTTTATCCATTCATCCATTGATGGGCATTTGGGTTGTTTCCATATCTTTGCTATTGTGAATGATGCTGCATTTAACAAGGAGTGCATTTTTCTTGTCAGAATCCTGTTTTCATTTCCTTTGGGTATATACCAAGAAGTGGAATTGCTGGATCAAATGTTAGATCTATTTTTAATTTTTTAAGGAAACTCCATACTGTTTTCCATAGTGGTTGGACCAATTTATATCCCCACCAACAATGTATTAGGGTTTTCTTTTTACCACACCCCCACTAGCACCTTTTTTCTCTTGTCTTCTTGATGATAGCTATTCTAACGTGTGACATATCTTACTGTGGTTTTGATTTCCATTTCCCTGATGACTAGTGACGTTAAACATCTTTTCATGTGCTTGTTGACTATTTTGATGCCCTATTTGGAAAAATGTCTATTTAATTCTGCCCATTTGTTAATTAGATTTTTGTTATTTTTTTAACATCTTTATTGGAGTATAATTGCTTTACAATATTGTGTTAGTTTCTGCTGTATAACAAAGTGAATCAGCTATATGTATACATATATCCCCATATCCCCTCCCTCTTGCATCTCTCACCCTCCATGTCCCACCCTTCCTATCCCACCCTTCTAGGTGGTCAGAAAACACCAAGCTGATCTCCCCATACAATGCAACTGCTTCCCACTAGCTATCTGTTTTACATTTGGTAGTGTATATATGTTGATGTTACTCTCTCACTTTGTCTCAGCTTACCCTTCCCCCTCCCCGTTTCCTCAAGTCCATTCTCTATGTTTGTTTGTTTGTTTGTTTGTTTTTACGGTACGCAGGCCTCTCACTATTGTGGCCTTCTCCTGTTGCGGAGCACAGGCTCCAGACGCGCAGACTCAGCGGCCATGGCTCACGGGCCTAGCCGCTCCACAGCATGTGGGATCTTCCTGGACCGGGGCACGAACCCGTGTCCCCTGCATCGGCAGGCGGACTCTCAACCACTGCGCCACCAGGGAAGCCCCCATTCTCTATGTTTGTGTCTTTATTCCTGTCCTGTCCCTAGGTTCTTTTTTAGATTCCATATATATGTGTTAGCATATGGTATATGTTTTTCTCTTTCTAACTTACTTCACTCTGTATGACAGACTCTGGGTCCATCCACCTCACTACAAATAACTCAATTTCATTTCTTTTTATGGCTGAGTAATATTACATTGTATATGTGTGCGATTTTTGTTATTGTTAAGTTGTATGATCCCTTTATATATTTTGGATATTAACCCCTTATCTGATATATGGTTTGCAGTTTTTTTTCTCCCATTCTGTAGGTTATTTTTCATTTTGTTCTTTTTGCTGTGTAGAAGATTTTGAGTTAGATGTGGTCCCATGTGTTGATTTTTGCTTTTATTGTTTGTGCTTTTGCTGTCATGTCCTGAAAATTGTTGCCAAGACAAATATTGATGAACATCTTCTCTACATTTTCTTCTAGGAGTTTTATGGTATCAAGTCTGATGTTTAAGTCTTTGATCCATTTTGAGTTTATTATTATTATTATTTTGCCCACATGGCATGTGGGATCTTAGTTCCCTGACGAGGGATCAAACCCATGCCACCTGCAGTGGAAGCACAAAGTCTTTTTTTTTTTTTTTAATTTAGGCTGTGCTCTGTCTTAGCTGTGGCACATGGGATCTTCGTTGCGCCATGTGGGATGTTTAGTTGCAGCATGTGGGATCTTTTAGTTGCAGCATGCGGACTTCATAGTTGTGGCATGTGGACTCTTAGTTGCAGCATGCATTTGGGATCTAGTTCCCTGACCAGGGGAAAAACTGAGGCCCCCTGCATTGGGAGCATGAAGTCTTACCGACTGGACCACCAGGGAAGTCCCAGAAGTGCGGAGTCTTAACCATTCGACTGCCAGGGAAGTCCCTCAAATTTGTTTGTTTTTGAGTGATGTGAGATAGGGGACTAATTTCATTGCTCTACATGTGTTTCTCCAGTTTTCTCAGCACCATTTGTTGAAAAGACTATCCTTTCCACATTTGGTGTTCTTGGCTCCCTTGTGGAGTACTACTTGACCATGTATGCTGAGGTTTAATTCTGGGTTTTCTATTCTGTTCCACTGGTTGATGTGTCTATTTTTGTGCCAGTAGCATACTGCTTTTATTACTATGCTTTGTAGTATAGTTTGAAACCTGGAAGCATGATACCTCTGGCTTTTTTCTTTTTTTTTCATTATTGCTTGGCTATTTAGGGTCTTTTGTGGTCTTACATAAATTCTAGGATGATTTCTTCTATTTCTGTAAAGAATATCATTGATATTTTGATGGGGATTGCATTAAATCTGTAGATGTATTTGGGTGTTATGGCCATTTTAACAATATTCTTCCAAGCTATGAACATGGGATGTCTTTCTATTTGTTTCTCTTTGCAGTCTTGAAGTTTTTCATTGTACAGATCTTCCTTGGTTAACTTTATTCCTAAGTGTTTTATTTTTTTCAATGTTATTGTAAATGAGATAGTTTTCTTTCTTTTTCAGATGTTTCATCATAAGTGTAAAGGAATGCAACTGATTTTTGTATGTTGATTTTGTATTGTCACTTTACTGAAATTGTTAATATCAGCAATTTTTTGACTGACTCTTTGGGATTTTCTATATGTAAATTCATATCAGCAAATGATGACAATTTTACTTCTTCCCTTCTGATTTGGATGCCTTTCATTACTTTTTTTTTTTTTTTTTTTTTTTTTTTCCAGTACGCAGGCCTCTCACTGTTGTGGCCTTTCCTGTTACGGAGCACAGGCTCCGGATGCGCAGGCTCAGCGGCCATGGCTCACGGGCCAAGCCGCTCCACGGCATGTGGGATCCTCCCGGACCGGGGCATGAACCCGTGTCCCCTGCATCGGCAGGCAGGACTCCCAACAACTGCGCCACCAGGGAAGCCCCATTATTTTGTTTTGCTTAATTGCTCTAGCTAGTATAGTAATTCCATTATGATATTGAATAGAAGTGGTGAGAACGGGCATCCTTGTCTTGTTCCTGATCTTAGAGGAAACGCTTTCAATTTTTCTCCACTGGGTATAATAATATTAGCTGTGGGTTTGTCATATATGGCCTTAATTAAGTTCCTTCTATACCCAATCTGTTAAGGGCTTTTTTTCTTTTCAATCAGAATTATTGATCTTTTGTTATCCTTACCTGGTTTTGCTATCAAGGTTATGCTGATTTTGTAGAATGAGTTTGGAAGTGTTTCTATTCCTTGATATTTGGAATTTTGAGGAAGATTGGTATTAATTCTTCTTTAAATGTTTGGTAGCAATCTCCAGAAGCCATTTGGTCCTGGAGTTTTCTGTGTTGGGAGTTTGTTGATTACTGATTCAATCTCTTTACTTACTGTTGGTCTGTTTAGATTTTCTGTTTCTTCCTGCTTCAGTCTTGGTAGGTTTGTGTTTCTAGAAATATATCTATTTTGTCTAGGTTATGTAATTTGTGGCACATAACTGTTCATAATAGTGTCTTATGATCCTCTGTATCTCTGCAATATCAGCTGTCACATCTCTTTTCATTTCTAATTTTATTTATCTTTTTCTTCTTAGTCTAGCTAAAGGTTTGTTAATTTTTGTTATCTTTTCAGAGAACCAGCCCTTAGTTTTGCTTATTCTTTCTATTGTTTTTCTGGTCTCTATTTTGTCTACTTTCACTCTAATCTGTATTATTTCCTTCTGCTAACTTTGGGCTTGATTTGTTCTTCTTTTTCTGGTACATTTAAGTTAGGTTATTTATTTGAGATCTCTCTAATTTCTTTTTTATATATAAATTTATTATTTTATTTTTAAAATTTTTGGCTGCATTGGGTCTTCGTTGCTGTGTGCGGGCTTTCTCTAGTTGTGGCGAGCGGGGGCTACTCTTCGTTGTGGTGCGCAGGCTTCTCGTTGCAGTGACTTCTCTTGTTGCAGTGCATGGGCTCTAGGCACATGGGCTTCAGTAGGTGTGGCATGTGGGCTCAGTAGTTGTGGCTCACGGGCTCTACAGCAAAGGCTCAGTAGTTGTGGCGCACAGGCTTAGTTGCTCCATGGCATGTGGGATCTTCCCGGACCAGGGCTCGAAACCACGTGCCCTGCGTTGGCAGGTGGGTTCTTAACCACTGCGCCACCAGGGAAGCCCTCTAATTTCTTAATATGTATTTATTGCTATAAACTTTCCTCTCTGTTTTTGCTGTATCCCACCATATTTGATAGGTTGTATTTTCCATTTTCATTGTTTTGAGTTTTTTGTTTTTTGTTTTTTTTTGGCTGCTCCACATGTTTTGTGGGATCTTAGTTCCCCCACCAGGGATTGAACCTTCACCCTTGGCAGTGAAAGTGCGAAGTCCTAACCACTGGACCACCAGGGAATTCCCAGAGATAATTTTACATTTCCCTTTTGATTTCTTCTTTGACCCATTGTGCTGTTTAGTTTCCACATATTTGTAGGTCTTCTTTCTTTCTTTTTGTTGATTTCTAGTTTCATACACTTTTGGTCAGAAAAGGTAGCTGGTATGATTTCCATTTTCTTAAATTTGCTAAGATTTGTGTTCTATTATATGATCTACTCTGGAGAATGTTCCACATGCACCTGAAAAGAATGTGTATTCTGCTGCTGTTGCATAGAGTGTTATGTATATGACTGTTAAGTCAATTTATTCTAATATGTGGTTCAATTCCAACATTTTCTTATTGATTTTCTGTCTGGACAATTTATTCATTGCTGACAGTGGGATATTGACCTTCCCTACTATTATTGTATTGTTGTCTACTTCTCCCTTCAGGTGTTAGTATTTGCTTAATATATTTGGTTACTTGGGTGTTGGGAGCATATATATTTATGATTGCTATATCTTCTTGACGTATGGACTCTTTTATCATTATATAATAACCTTCTTTGACTTTTGATACCACATTTGGCTTGAAGTCTATTTTGTTTCATGTAAGTATAGTTTCACTATCTTTTGGTTTCCATTTGCTTGGAATATATTTTTCCATCCTATTACCTTAAGGCTATGAGTGTCTTTAGAGCTGAAATAAGTCTCCTGTAAGCAGCATACAGTTGAGTCTTTTTTTTTCAATCCATACAGTCTGTGCCTCATGATTGGTGTATTCAATCCATTTACACTTAGGGAGATTATTGATATGTAAGGATGTACTACTGCCATTTTATCTTTTGCCTTCTGGTTATTTTGTCTCTTCATTGTTTCTTTTTCCTTCTGTTTCTACTTTTGTAAGTTGGCAATTTTCCATGGTGATTTGCTCACTCTCTTTTATATGTTTGTGTCTCTGCTCTAGCTTTTTGCTTTGTGGTTACCATGAGATTTACATAAAACATCTCATACATACAATAGTCCTTTTCCTGCTGATAGCACTTTATTTCCATTTGTCTAAATATGTTCCATCCTTTTACTATTCCCCTTTTGTATTTTTGATTTCAAAAATTATCTCTTTTTATGCTGTGATTTTTGTTACCGAGTTTTAATAGCTATAGTTATTTTAAACGTTCTTCCCCTTTTAACCTTTATGCTATAATTGTTTAATATACTATTCTAAAAAATTTTACAGTTTTCCAATTCTGACTATCACCTTAATCATTTTTGTGTACTTTTGTCTTTTCATTTTACCTTGAAGAGCTCTGGTCAATGTTTCTTTTAAGGCAGGTATAGTGGTGGTAAACTCCCTCATGTTTTGTTTGTCTGGGAAAGCTATTATTTCTCCTTTCTATCTGAAGGATAACTTTGCTGGATAGGGTATTTTTTTTATTGGAGTATAGTTGATTTACAATGTTGTGATAGTTTCTGCTATACAGCAAAGTGAATCAGTTATACATATATCCACTCTTTTTTAGATTCTTTTCCCATATAGGTCATTACAGAGAATTAAGTAGAGTTCCCTGTGCTATACAGTAGGTCCTTATTAGTTATCTGTTTTATATATAGTGGTGTGTATGTGTCAATCTGGGTAGGGTATTCTTGACTGACAATTTTTATCTTTCAATACTTTGAATATGTCATCCCACTCTCTCCTGATGTGTAGAATTCCTGTTGAGAAATCTGCTGATTGCATAATAGGGGTTCCTGTGTAGGTTGCTATCCTTTTTACTGGCTGCTTTTAAAATTCTTTATCACTGAATTTTGACAGTTTTAATGTGTCTTGGAGAAGGTCTTTTTCATTGAGATAAAGTGTTCTATTAGCTTCGTGGACCTGTATATCCAGTTCCTTCCCCAGGTTAGGAAGGTCTCAGCTATTATTTCTTTAAATATGCTCTCAGCTCCTTTCTCTCTCTCTTCTCCTTATGGTATACCCATTAATCTTATGTTTGCTCTTCTAATGGGGTCTGAAAATTCTCATGGGGTTTCTTCACTTTTAAAAAATCTTAGTTCTCTCTCCTTTTCAACCTGAAACACTTCTATATTACTATCCTTGAGCTCACTTATTCTTTCTTCCATCTGACCTGCTCTATTTCCAATGCTTTTTAATGCATTCTTCATCTCATTTATTGAGTTCTTGAGCCCCAGAATTTGTTTTGTTCTTTTTTAGAATTTCAATCCCTTTGGTATAGTACTCCGTCTGTTCATTGACTTTATTCCTGAGATCATTGTATTACCTTTCTGAGTTATCCTGTAGCTTGTTGAATTTCTTCATAACAACTCTTTTGAATTCTTTATCAGAGCACAGTATTCCACATCTTTGGGTTCAGTTCCTGTAAAACTGTCATTTTCTTTTTGTGCTACTGTAATACCATGATTTTTTTCAATAGTATTTGATGAAAAGTGCCTTTGCCACTGCATCTGAAGTAGAGAACACCTTTCTTATTGAGACTTTGTTTACTTTGATTCTAACAGTTCAACAGGTTGGTAATTAGGAAACTTCCTTTTTTTTTTTTCAGAATGTGGCACTATAGCACAAGTTTTTGATTTCTCTTCCCAAAGCTGACTCACCACTAAGGAGGTTGGGAGTGTGCACATTAAAAAAAAAAAAAAAAAAAAAAAAAAAAAAAAAAAAAAAAAACTGGCAGATAGAAATAAAAGGGTGGAAAATGGCAATGGCAGAGCTGGGGGAGGTATATGCTTGACACCTGGGGCTTTGGGTTGCCTACAGCCTGGTACAGGGATCCTTGAATGTGTGTGTGGGGTGTCTCAGGTTTGTGGGCAGTCCTCTTGCCAGAATCCTGGGCAGACAGCAGGAAATGCATCCTTTCAGTTCTCTTTGCCTTCTTTATTTTATTTTATTATTTTAATTTTATTGGAGTATAGTTGATTTACAATGTTGTGTTACTTTCAGGTGTATAGCAAAGTGATTCAGTTATACATATGTTCATTCTTTTTCAGATTCTTTTCTCATATGGGTTATCACAGAATATTGACTAGAATTCCCTGTGCTATACGGTAGGTCCTCATTGTTATCTATCTTATATATAGTAGTGTGTGTATATTCATCCCAAGCTCCTGATTTATCCCTCCCCCCACCATTTCCCCTTTGGTAACCATAAGTTTATTTTTGAAATCTGTGAGTCTGTTTCTATTTGGTAAATACGTTCATTTATATCATTTTAAAATTAGATTCTACATATGAGTGATATCATATGATATTTGTCTTTGTCTGACTTACTTCACTTAGTATGATAATCTCTAGGTCCAACCATGTTGCTGCAAATGGCATTATTATTATTATTTTTTTATGGCTGCGTAGTATCCCATTGTATATATGTACCACATCTTCTTTATCCATTCCTCTGTAGATGGGCATTTAGGTTCTCTTTGCCTTCTTTTTCCTTTCTGTCCTCTCAGTCACTGCAACCTCTCCTCAGAGAAAGCAATGGGTCCTTCCAGCTCCAGCATGCATGGCCAGCGAGACCCCCACTCACTACTTTTACCCTCCATCTCCATTGCCCAAATGGCATGCTGGCCCACTGCTGCTCCTGCTGCCACCAATGTACTGGGTCCTCAGCCTCCTCTGAGGTTCCAGTCCACCCACATTCGGGTGCAAGGTGGATGGATCTCTCAGGTAGCCTGGTGTGCTGTGTAGAGGTACTTTTTCTGGATTATGGATGTCCAGTTAGATGTAAATCAAAGGGGAGAGGAGATGCTGCCATGAGGCTGATATCACCCCTCCTGATTTGCTAAAACTTTATTGAGGATTTTACATCTATGTTCATGAGAGATATTGGTCTGTAGTTTTCTTTTTTCTATAATGTGTATAATGTCTTTATCTGGCATTGGTATTAGGGTAATGCTGGGCTCAAAGAATATGTTAGGACGTATTTCCCCTGCTTCTATTTTCTAAAGTAGATTGCAGAGAATTGGTGAAATTTCCTCCTTAAATGTTTGGTAGAATTTACAGATGAAACCGTCTGACCTTGCTGCTGTTTTAGAAGCTTATTAATGTTTGATTCACTTTCTTTTGTAGATAGGGGCCTATTCAGATTGTTTATCTCTTCTTATGTGAGTATTGGGCAATTGTGTCTTTTTTTTCTTTTAACATCTTGATTGGAGTACAATTGCCTTAAAATGTTGTGTTAGTTTCTGCTGTATAACAAAGTGAATCAGCTATACGTATAAACATATCCCCATATCCCCTCCCTCTGCGTCTCCCTCCCACCCTCCCTTTACCACCCTTCCAGGTGGTCACAAAGCACCAAGCTGATCTCCCTGTGCTATGACGCTGCTTCCCACTAGCTATCTATTTTACATTTGGTAGTGTATATATGTCTGTTCTTTTTTGTTTTTTTTGGTTTTTTTTTTGCGTTACACAGGCCTCTCACTATTGTGGCCTCTCCCATTGTAGAGCACAGGCTCCAGACACGCAGGCTCAGTGGCCATGGCTCACGGGCCCAGCCGCTCCGTGGCATGTGGGATCTTCCCGGACTGGGGCACGAACCCACGTCCCCTGCAGCAGCAGGCAGACTCTCAACCACTGCGCCACTAGGGAAGCCCGGTAGTGTATATATGTCAAAGCTACACTCTCATTTCATCCCAGCTTCCCCTTCCCCCCCGCCACCCATGACCTCAAATCCGTTCTCTATGTCTGCGTCTTTATTCCTATCCTGCCCCTAGGTTCATCAGAACCATTTTTTTTAAGATTCCATATATATATATGTGTTAGCATATGGTATTTGTTTTCCTCTATTCTGACTTACTTCACTCTGTATGACAGACACTAGGTCCATCCACCTCATTACAGATAACTCAATTTGGTTTCTCTTTCTGGCTGAGTAATATTCCATTGTATATATGTGTCACATCTTCTATATCCATTCATCTGTCAGTGGACACTTAGGTTGCTTCCATGTCATGGCTATTGTAAATAGTGCTGCAATGAACATTGTCTCTTTTTGAATTATGGTTTTAACAGGGTATATGCCCAGTAGTGGGATTGCTGGGTCATATGGTAGTTCTATTTTTAGTTTTTAACCTCCATACTGTTCTCCATAGTGGTTGTATCAATTTACATTTCCACCAACAGTGCAAGCGGGTTCCCTTTTCTCCACATCCTCTCCAGCATTTATTGTTTGTAGATTTTTTTTTTTTTTTTGCGGTACGTGGGCCTCTCGCTGTTGTGGCCTCTCCCATTGTGGAGCACAGGCTGTGGACGCGCAGGCTCAGCGGCCATGGCTCACGGGCCCAGCCGCTCTGTGGCATGTGGGATCTTCCTGGACCGGGGCACGAACCCGTGTCCCCTGCAGCGGCAGGCGGACTCTCAACCACTGCGCCATCATGGAAGCTCTGTTTGTAGATGTTTTGATGATGGCCACTCTGACCAGTGTGAGGTGACTGATACTTCACTGTAGTTTTGATTTGCATTTCTCTAATGATTAGTGATGTTGCGCATCCTGTCATGTGTTTGTTGGCAATCTGTATATATTCTTTGGAGAAATGTCTATTTAGGTCTTCTGCCCATTTTCGGATTGGGTTGTTTGCTTTTTTTGATACTGAGCCACATGAGCTGCTTGTATATTTTGGTGATTAATCCTTTGTCAGTTGCTTCATTTACAAATATTTTCTCCCATTCTGAGGGTTGTCTTTTCATCTTGTTTAGTTTCCTTTGCTGTGCAAAAGCTTTTAAGTGTCATTAGGTCCCATTTGTTTATTTTTGTTTTTATTTCCATTTCTCTAGGAGGTGGGTCAAAAAGGATCTTTCTGTGATTTATGCCAGAGTATTCTGCCTATGCTTTCCTCTAAGGGTTTTATAGTGTCTGGCCTTACATTCAGGTCTTTAATCCATTTTGAGTTTATTTTTGTGTATGGTGTTAGGGAGTGTTCTAATTTCATACTTTTACAGGTAGCTGTCAGGTTTTCCCAGCACCACTTATTGAAGAGGCAGTTTTTTCTCCATTGTATATTCTTATCTCCTTTATCAACGATAAGGTGACCATATATGCGTGGGTTTATCTCTGTGCTTTCTATCCTGTTCCATTGATCTATCTTTCTGTTTTTGTGCCAGTACCATACTGTCTTGATTACTGTAGCTTTGTAATATAGTCTGAAGTCAGGGAGCCTAATTCCTCCAGCTCTGTTTTTGTTTCTCAAGATTGTTTTGGGTATTCAGGGTCCTTTGTGATTCCATACAAATTGTGCAAGTTTTTGTTCTAGTTCTGTGAAAAATGCCATTGATAGTTTGATAGGGATTGCATTGAATCTCTAGATTGCTTTGGGTAGTAAAGTCATTTTCACAACATTGATCCTTCCAATCCAAGAACATGGTATATCTCTCCAACTGTTTGTATCATCTTTCTTTCATCAGCGTCTTATAGTTTTCTGCATACAGGTTTTTTGACTCCTTAGGTAGGTTTGTTGCTAGGTATTTTATTCTTTTTGTTGCAATGGTGAATGAAATTGTTTCCTTAATTTGTCTTTCAGATTTTTCGTTGTTAGTGTATAGGAATGCAAGAGATTTCTGTGCATTAATTTTGTATCCTGCTACTTTACCAAATTCATTGATCAGCTCTAGCAGTTTCTGGTAGCATCTTTAGGATTCTCTATGTATAGTATCATGTCATCTGCAAACAGTGACAGTTTTACTTCTTTTCCAATTTAGATTCCTTTTATTTCTTTTTCGTCTCTGATTGCTGTGGCTAAAACTTCCAAAACTATGTTGAAAAATAGTGGTGAGAGTGAGCAAACTTATCCTGTTCCTGATCTTAGTGGAAATGGTTTCATTTTTTTCATGATTGAGAACAATGTTGGCTGTGGGTTTGTCATATATGGCCTTTATTATGTTGAGGTAGGTTCCCTCTATACCTACTTTCTGGAGAGTTTTTATCATAAATGGGTGTTGAATTTTGTCAAAAGCTTTTTCTGCATCTATTGAGATTATCATATAGTTTTTATCCTTCAACTTGTAAATATGGAGTATCATTTTGATTGATTTGTGTATATTGAACAATCCTTGCATCGCTGGGATAAAACCCACTTGATCAAGGTGTATGCTCCTGTTAATTTGCTGTTGGATTCTGTTTGCTAGTATTTTGTTGAGGATTTTTGCATCTATGTTCATCAGTGATATTAGCTTGTAGTTTTCTTTCTTTGTGACATTCTTTTCTGGTTTTGGTATCAGGGTGATGGTGGCCTCGTAGAATGAGTTTGGGAGTGTTCCTCTCCTACATTTTGGAAGAGTTTGAGAAGGATAAGTGTTAGCTCTTCTCTAAATGTTTGGTAGAATTTGCCTGTGAATCCATCTGGTCCTGGGCTTTTGTTTGTTGGAAGATTTTTAATCACAGTTTCAAATTCAGTGCTTGTGATTGGTCTGTTCATATTTTCTATTTCTTCCTGGTTCAGTCTTGGAAGATTGTGCTTTTCTAAGAATTTGTCTGTTTCTTCCAGGTTGTCCATTTTACTGGCATATATTTGCTTGTAGTAATCTCTCATGGTCTTTTTATTTCTGCAGTGTCAGTTGTTATTTCTCCTTTTGCATTTCTAATTCTGTTGATTTGAGCCTTCTACCTTTTTTTCTTGATGAGTTTGGCTAATCGTTTATCAGTTTTGTTTATCTTCTCAAAGAACCAGCTTTTAGATTTTTGATCTTTGCTATCATTTTCTTCATTTCTCTTTATTTCTGATCTCTCTTTTGTTCTGCTAACTTTTTGTTGTTGTTGTTGTTGTTCTTTCTCTAATTGCTTTAGCTGTAAATTTAGGTTGTTTACTTGAGAGTTTTCTTGTTTACTGAGGTAGGATTGTATTGCTATAAACTTCCCTCTTAGAATTGCTTTTGCTGCATTCCATCAATTTTGGGTCATCGTGTTTTCATTGTCATCTTTTTCTAGGTATTTTTAAATTTCCTCTTTGGTTTCTTTAGTGTGATCTCTTGGTTATTTAGTAGTGTACTGTTTAGCCACCATGTGTTTGTATATTTTACAGTTTTTTTTTTCCTGTAATGGGTATCTAGTCTCATAGTGTTGTGGTCGGAAAAGATACTTGATACGATTTCAATTTTCTTAAATTTACTGAGGCTTGATTTGTGACACGAGATATGATCTATTCTGGAGAATGTTCCATGAGCACTTGAGAAGAAAGTGTATTCTCTTGTTTTTGGATGGAATGTCCTATAAATATCCATTAAGCTCATCTTGTCTAATGTGTCATTTAAAGCTTGTGTTTCCTTGTTTATTTTCATTTTGGATGATCTGTCCATTGGTGAACGTGGGGTGTTAAAGGCCCCTACTATAACTGTGTTACTGTTGATTTCCCCTTCAATGGCTGTTAGCATTTGTCTTATGTATTGAGGTACTCATATGTTGGGTGCATAAATATTTACAATTGTTATATTTTGATCATTATGTAGTATCCTTCTTTGTCTCTTGTAATAGTGTTTAAAGTCTATTTTTTCTAATATGAGAATTGCTACTCCAGCTTTCTTTTGATTTCCATTTGCATGAAATATCTTTTTCCATCCCCTCACTTTCAGTCCGTATGTGTCCCTAGGTCTGAAGTGGGTCTCTTGTAGACAGCATATATACAGGTCTTGTTTCTGTATCCATTCAGCCAGTCTATGTCTTTTGGTTGGAGCATTTAATCCATTTACATTTAAGGTAATTATTGGTATGTATGTTCCTACTGCCACTTTCTTAATTGTTTTGGGTTTGTTATTGTAGGTCTTTTGCTTCTCTTGTGTTTCCTGCCTAGAGAAGTTTCTTTAGCATTTGTTGTAAAGCTGGTTTGGTGGTAATGAATTCTCATAACTTTTGTTTGTCTGTAAAGGTTTTAATTTCTCCATTGAATCTGAATTAGATCCTTGCTGGGTAGAGTAATATTGGTTACAGGTGTTTTCCTTTCATCTCTTTAAATATGTCCTGCTGCTCCCTTCTGGCTTGCAGAGGTTTTGCTGAAAGATCAGCTGTTAACCTTATGGGGATTCCCTTTTATGTTATTTGTTGCTTTTCCCTTGCTGCTTTTAATATTTTTTCTTTGAATTTAATTTTTGATAGTTTGATGAATATGTGTCTTGGTGTGTTTTTTTTTTTTGGATTCATCCTGTATGGGACTCTCTGCGCTTCCTGGACTTAACTATTTTCTTTTCATACTAGGGAAGTTTTCAACTATAATCTCTTCAAATATTTTCTCACTTTTTCTTCTTCTTCTTCTGGGATCCCTATAATTTGAATGTTGGTGCGTTTAATGTTGTCCCAGAGGTCTCTGATACTGTCCTCAATTCTTTTCATTCTTTTTTCTTTATTCATCTTTGTGTTAGTCATTTCCACTATTTTATCTTCCAGGTCACTTATCCGTTCTTCTGCTATTGATTCCTTTTAGAGAATTTTTATTTCATTTATTGTGTTGTTCATCATTGTTTCTTTTCTTTTTTTTTTTTTTTTTTTGCTCTTTAGTTCTTCTAGGTCCTTGTTAAACGTTTCTTGTGTTTTCTCCACTCTATTTCCAAGATTTTGGATCATCTTTACTATCATTACTCTGAATTCTTTTTCAGGTAGACTGCCTATTTGTTCTTCATTTGTTTGGTCTGGTGTGATTTTACCTTGCTCCTCCATCTGCTGCATATTTCTTTCTTCTCATTTTGTTTAACTTACTGTTTGGGGTCTCCTTTTCGCAGGCTGCAGGTTCATAGTTCCCTTGTTTTTGCTGTCTGCCCCCAGTGGGTGTGGTTGGTTCAGTGGCTTATGTAGGCTTCCTGGTGGAGGGGACTGGTGTCTGTGTTCTGGTGGGTGGGGCTGGATCTTGTCTTTCTTCTGGGCAGGGCTGTGTCTGGTGGTGTGTTTTTGGGTGTCTGTGAACTTAGTATGATTTTAGGCAGCCTCTCTGCTAATGGGTGGGGTTGTGTTCCTGTCTTTCTAGTTGTTTGGCATGGGGTATCCAGCACTGGAGCTCGCTGGCCATTGGATGGAGCTGGGTCTTAGCGCTGAGATGGAGATCGCTGAGATGGAGATCTCTGGAAGAGCTCTCACCGATTGATATTACATAGGGCCGGGAGGTCTCTGGTGGTCCAATGTCCTGAACTTGGCTCTCCCACCTCAGAGGCTCCGGCCTGACACCAGGCCGGAGCACTAAGACCCTGTGAGCCACATGGCCAGGTATGTGGGGATTTTCTTGCCTTTTGGGAAGTTTGAGGTCTTCTGCCAGCATTCAGTAGGTGTTCTGTAGGAGTTGTTTCACATGTAGATGTATTTTTGATGTATTTGTGAGGAGGAAGGTGATCTCCACGTCTTACTCCTCTGCCGTCTTGTAGGTTCCCTGACAATTGTGTATTTAAAGGAATTGGTCCGTTTATTCTAGGTAATCACATTTGTGGCCATAGAGTTGTTCATCATCTTGCTTTATCATCCTTTTAATGTCTTTGGGATCTGTAGTGATGTCTCCTCTTTCATTTCTGTTATTAGTATTTGTTTCCCCTTCTTTTTTCCTCAGCCTGGCTAGAGATTTATCAATTTTATTGCTCCCTTCAAAGAACCAGGTTTTGGTTTCACTCATTTTCTCTATTGATATCCTGTTTTCAATTTCATTAATTTCTGCTGTAGTTCTTACTATGTCTTTTCTTCTGCTGACTTTGGATATAATATGCCCTTCTCTTTCTGGTTTCCTAAAGTGGATATTTAATTATTAATTTTATATCTTTTCTAATATATACATTTAATGTTATAAATTTCCTTCGAAACACTGCTTTTGCTGCATCCCACAAATTTTGGTAAGTTGTGTTTTCATTTAGTTCAAAATATTAAAAAAATTTTTGAGATTTCTTCTTTGACCCTTGTGTTTTTTAGAAGTGTTTGCTTAATCGCCATGTATTTTAGAATTTTCCAGTCATCTTCTTGTTACTTATTTCTAGTTTAATTGTACTGTGGTCTGAGAGCAGATATTGCATAATTTCTATTCTTTTAAAAGTGTGTTTTATGTCCCAGATGTGGTCTATCTTGGTGAATGTTTAATGTGAGCTTGAGAAGACTTTGTATTCTGTTGTTGGATAAAGCAGTCTATAGATGTCCATTTTATCCAGTTGATTGATGACATTGTTTAGTTCAACTATATCCTGATTTTTGGCTTGGCTCTGTCCACTTCTGATCAGGGTTGTTGAAATCTCCAACTCTGACAGTGAATTTATCTATTTCTATTAGTTTTTGCTTCACATAGTTTGATGCTGTTTTGAGGCACATGTACATTAAATTTTTTATATCTTCTTTTATATCTTCATAAAGTTGTTGTATCTTCCCTTTGTCATTATCTAGTGCCCTTCTTTATTACTGATAATGTTCCTTGCTTTGAAATCTGCTCTTCTTGAAAATTATATAGCTGCTCTTGCTTTCTTTAGATTAGCATTAGTGTGGTGTATTTCTCTCCATCCATTTATTTTTTTTTTTTTTAAGATTTTTTTTTTTTTTTTGGTGTGGACCAGGACCATTTTTTAAATCTTTATTGAATTTGTTACAGTATTGCTGTTTTATGTTTTTTTGGCCCCGAGGCATGTGGGGTCCTAGCTCCATGACCAGAGATCAAAACTGCACACCCCCCCCCCCCGCATTGGAAGGCAGTCTTAACCACTGGAAAGTCCCTCCATCCATTTACATTTAGTCTCTATATCTTTATATTTAAAATGGGTTTCTCGTAGATAACATATTGTTTGTTTGGTCATGTTTTTAGATCTATTCTAACGATCTCTATTTTTAAATAGGTACATTTAAATAACATTCAGTGATTACTGATACATTTCTATTAATATCTGTCATATGCATTACTGTTTCTATTTGTTGCCCTTGTTCTATTTTTGTCTTTGATTCTTCTTCTGGCTTTTGCAGTTTTAATAGCATTTTCTATGATTCCATTTCTCTCCTTTCTTAGCATATTAGTTATACTTTACTTCCCACCTTGTTTTTAGTGGGTGCCCTAGAATTTGTATATACAATTATAGCTAATCCAATTCTGTCAAATAACACATCACAGGTAGTGTACCTTATAGTAATAAAATAATCCTAAGCCCTTCTTCCCGTTCTTTGTATCACTGCTGTTATTCATTTCAGCTATATATAAGCATATACATTAGCATACATATTCATAACACAAATACATAAGCATACATAATCGAATACATTGTTGGCATTTGGAAGAAACTGTTATCTGTTAGATCAAGTAAAAATAAAGAAAAGCTTTTATTTTACCTTCAGTTATTCCTTCTTCATTGCTCTTCCCTATTTTATATAGATCTGCGTTTTTGACCTATATTACATTCATTCTCTCTAAAGAACTTTGAACATTTCTTGCATGGTGAGTGTAGTGGCAACAAATTCCATCAATTTTTGTTTGAGAAAGTGTTTATTTCTTCAGTTTTGGAAGAACAGTTTTGCAGAGTACAGAAATCTATGTTGGTGATATTTTTCTCTCAAAAATTTAAATAGTTCACTCCATTTTTTTCTTGCTCACATGGCTTCTGAGAAGTTAGATGTGATACTTACCTTTGTTCCTCTGTAGATAAAATGTTTCTTACCTCTGACTTCCTTCAGATTAGCTTGGTGATCTCTGAGTTTCCTGGATCTGTGATTTGGTGTCTGACATTAATTTTGGGGAAATCTGTTGTTGGAAATATTTCATCTTTCTTCTCCTTTATTTCTTCTATTGATATTACCATTGTACATATGTTATACCGTTTGTAGTTGTACCAAAGTACTTGCATAATATATTGGGGTTTTTTTTTTCTGTCTTTGTATTTGCCTGCCTTTCCAATATGGGGCAGCAGTTTGCCCTCTGTCGTCCAGTCTCTTATGAATCCAAGAAGTTTTAAAATTTTCAATATCTGTTCAACTTCTTACTTGCTGCTAGGATGGTGACTTCCAGCTCTTTAAATGCAGAACCAGAAACAAAGTCTTGATGTACACTTGGAACATTCAGCAAGATATATCAAATGCTAGGTTTTAGTATATTCCCAAGGTCTGAAATCATACAGGGTATGTTCTCTGACTATAACAGAATTATAATTAAAAATAATGTATTCCCCCCAAACACTTGGCAATTAAATAGAAACTTACTTAAAATTTTTAATTAAAATCATTAAAACACTTAGAAAACTTAGATTAAATAAAGCTTAATTCTGTGAAGTGTGACATCAAAACCCTGAAACGTAAGTGGGGGAGAGTGAAAATATAGAGCTTTAGAATGTGTTCATACTTAAGTTGTTATCAACTTCAAGGACTGTTTGTTATATGTAAACCTCATGGTAACCACAAAGGAAAACCTATAATAGATGCACAAAAGATAGAGAAAGGAATCTAAGCATACCACAAAAGAAAATCATCAAATCACACAGGAAGAGAGCAAGAGAAGAAAGGGACAGAGAAAATATAATAGAGCCAGAAAACAATGCACAAATGGCCATGAGTATATACCTATCAATAATTACTTTAAGGGCTTCCCTGGTGGCGCAGTGGTTGAGAGTCCGCCTGCTGATGCAGGGGATACGGGTTCGTGCCCCGATCTGGGAGGATCCCATATGCCGCGGAGCGGCTGGGCCCGTGAGCCATGGCCGCTGGGCCTGCGCATCCGGAGCCTGTGCTCCACAACGGGAGAGGCCACAACAGTGAGAGGCCCGCGTATCGCAAAAAGAAAAAAAATAAAAAATAAAAAAAAATAATTACTTTAAAAGTAAATGGACTACATTTCCCAAAGATAGACTAGGTGAATGGATAAAAAACCAACCAACCAACCCAAGACCAATCTATATGCTGTCTACAAGTAACTCACTTCAGATGTAAGGACACACACTGACTGAAAGTGAAAGGACTAAAAAAGACAATCCATGTAAATAGAAACCAAATGAAAGTTGCAGTGGCTACATTTATATTAGACAAAATAGACTTTAAAACAAAGAAAGACTGTAATAAATGACAAAGAAGGGCAGTATGTAATGATAAAGGGGTCAATCCAACAAAAGGATATAATATTTGTAAACATTTAGGAGCCCAACACAGGAGCACTTAAATATATAAAGCAAATATTAACAGACTTAAAGGGAGAAATAGATAGCAATACAGTAATAGTAGGGGACTTTAATACTCCACTGTCAATAAACAGATCATCCAGACAGAAAATCAATTAAGAAAGCATTGGCTTTAAATGACATGCTAAACCAGATGGACTTAACAGAATATGCAGAAAATTTCCTCCTAAAGCAACAAAATACACATTCTTCTCAACTGCACAGGAACATTCTCCAGGACAGATTTTAGGCCACAAATCAAGTCTTAATAAATGTAAGAAGATTGAAATCCTATCAAGCTTCTTTTTTTTGAGCACATGGTATGAAACTACAAATCAATAACAAAACAAAGAAACAAACAAAAAACTGGAAAATTCACAAATATGTAGATTAAACAACATGCTACTGGACAACCAAAGGGTCGAAGAAATCAAGAGAAATAAAAAATACCTTGAGACAAATGAAAATGGAAATACAACATATCAAAACTTATGGAATACAATTCTTAGAGGGAAGATAAGTGCCTAGAAAGAAACAAGAAACAAGAAAAATCTCAAACAACCTAACTTTACACCTTAAGGAACTAGAAAAAGAAGAAAAAACAAAGCCCTAATTAGTAAAAGGAAGGAAATAACAAAGATCATACTGGAAACAGATTAAAAAGACAATAGAAAAAGGTCAATAAAACTAAGAGCTGGATCTTTGAAAAGTAAACAAAATTGACAAACCTTTATCTAGACCCATCGAGAAAAAGAGAGGACTCAAATAAAAGAAATGAAAGAGATGTTACAAGTGATACCACAAAAATTCAAAGGATCATGAAACTATTATGAACGATTATATGCTAACAAATTGAATAACCTAGAAGAAATGGATAAATTCCTAGAAACATACAGAAAATCTGAGGAGATCAATTACTAGTAGGGAGATTGAATCAGTAATCCAAAACCTCCCAACAAACAAAAACTCCAGGACCAGATGGCTTCACTGGTGAATTCTACCAAAATTCAAATAATTAATACCAAACTTTCTCAGACTCTTCTAAAAAAACAGAAAAAGAAGGAATGCTTCCAATGTCATTTTATGAGGCCAGCATTACCCTGGTTCCAAAAATCAGACAAGGACACCGCAAGAAGAAAAGTTACAGGACAATATCCCTGATGAATACAGATACAAAAACCCTCAACAAAATATTAGCAAACTGAATTCAAGAATACATTAAAGGGATCAGACACCATGATCAAGTAGGATTTATTCCAGGGATCCAAGGATGGTTCAACATCGGCAAATCAATAAATGTAATATACTACATTGTCATATGACTTTTATCCTTTATTTTGTCAGTCTCAATAGATGGAGAAAAAGCTTTTGACAAAATTCAACACTCATTTATGATAAAAATTCTCAACAAAGTGGGTATAGAGAAGATTCACATCAACATAATAAAGGCCATTTGACAAGCCTACAGATAACATGCTCAATGCTAAAAAGCTAAAAGCTTTTCCTTTAACATCAGGAACAAGACAAGAATGTCCCCTTTTGTCACTTTTATTCAACATAGTATTGGAAGTACTAAGCAGAGCAATTAGGCAAGAAAAAGAAATAAAAGGCATCCAAACCAGAAATAAGTAAAACTCACTATTTACAGATAACATGATATTATATATAGAAAACCCTAAAAACTCCACCAAAAACTATTAAAACAAATAAACAAATTTGGTAAAGTTGCAGGATACAAAATCAATATACAGAAATCTGTGGTGTTTCTATACACAAATAACAAACTGTCAAAAAGGAAAATTAAGAAAACAATCCCGGGCTTCCCTGGTGGTGCAGTGGTTGAGAGTCCGCCTGCCGATGCAGAGGACACGGGTTCGTGCCCCGGTCTGGGAAGATCCCACATGCCGTGTAGCGGCTGGGCCCGTGAGCCATGGCCATTGAGCCTGCGCGTCCGGAGCCTGTGCTCCGCAACGGGAGAGGCCACAACAGTGAGAGGCCCATGTAACGCAAAAAAAAAAAAAAAGAAAAAAAAAAAGAAAACAATCCCATGTACAATTGCATCAAGAAGAATAAAATACTGGGGAATAAATTTAACCAAGGTAGCAAAAGACCTGTACACTGAAAACTATACGACACTGAAGAAACTGAAGAAGACACAAATAAATGGAAAACTAGTCCACGCTCATGGATTAGAAGATTATTGCTAAAATGTCCATACTCTCCAAAGCAAATTACAGATCCGGTGCAATCCTCATCAAAATTCCAATGGCATTTTTCACAGAAATAGGACAAACAATCCTAACATTTGTATAGAACCACAAGAGACCTTGAACAGCCAAAGCCACCTTGAGAAAAAAGAACAAAGCTGGAGGTATCATGCTTCCTGACTTCCAAATATATCACAGTACTCTAACAGAACAGTATGGTATTGGCATAAAAACATATATAGATCAATGGAACAGAATAGAGAAACCAGAAAGAAACCCACACACATATGGTCAATTAATTTACAACAAAGGAGCCAAAAACCTACAATAGGGAAAGGAGTCTCTTAATAAATGGTGTTGGGAAAACTGGACCACTATCTTCTACCCCCCCACACACACAAAAGCTCAAAATGGGGGGCTTCCCTGGTGGCACAGTGGTTGAGGGTTTCGCCTGCTGATGCAGGGGACACGGGTTTGTGCCCCGGTCCGGGAAGATCCCACATGCCGCGGAGCGGCTGGGCCTGTGAGCCATGGCTGCTGAGCCTGCGCATCTGGAGCCTGTGCTCTGCAACGGGAGAGGCCACAACAGTGAGAGGCCCGTGTATCGCAAAAAAAAAAAAAAACCTCAAAATGGGTTAAAGATTTAAATGTAAGACCTGAAACCATAAAAGTCCTAGAAAAAAATAGGTGGTAAACTCCTTGACATCAGTGTTGGCATTGATTTTTTGGATTTGATATCAAAAGTAAAGGCAACAAAGTCAAAAATAAAAAAGTGGGACTACATCAAACTAAAAAACTTCTGCACAGCAAAGGAAGCCATCAACAAAATGAAAAGGCAACCTACTGAATGGGAGAAAATACTTGCAAATCATATCTGACAAAGGGTTAATATCCAAAATGTACAAGGAACTCATACAATTCAATAGCAAGAAAATAAACTATCCAATTAAGAAATGGGTAGAGGATCTGAATAGACATTTTCCCCAAGAAGCCATACAAATGGTACATGAAAATGTGCTCAACATCACTCATCATAAGGGAAATGCAAATTGAAACCACAATGTCACATCACACCTGTTAGAAAGGCTACTATCAAAAAAAGAAATAAGTATTGGTGAGGATGTGGAGAAAAGGGAACTCTTCTACACTGTTGGCAGGAATGTAAATTGGTGTAGCTACTATGGAAAACAGTATAGAAGTTCTACCTATGACCCAGTGATTCTACTTATGGGGATTTATCCAAAGAAAAGAAAAAACATTAACTCGAAAAGATATGTGCACACCCATGTTCACTGAAGCATTATTTACAATACCTAAGATATGGAAACAACCTAAGTGTCCAACAATGAAGAAATGGATAAAGAAAATGTACATACATACATGAAGGAATATTCAGCCATAAAAAAGAAGGAAATCCTGCCATTTGGGACAACATGGGTGGACTTTGAGGGCATTATGCTAAGTGAAATAAATCTGACAGAGAAAGACAAATACCGCATGAGCCAACTTATATGTAGAATCTAAAAAACAAAAACAAGAAAACTGAGCTCATGTATTAGAGAACAGATTGGTGGCTGCTAGAGGTGGGGGCTTAGGGTTGGGTGAAATGGGTGAAGGGGGTCAAAGGTACAAACTTCCAGTTACAGAATAAGTAAGTCATGAGGATGTAATGTACAGTATGGTGACTACAGTTAATACTGTACTGCAAATTTGAAAGTGCTGAGAGATCTTAAAAGTTCTCATCACAAGAAAAAATTTTGTAACTATGGTGAGGGATGTTAACTAGGCCTATTAACCATTTCACAATATATACAAATATCATTATGTTGTATACCTGAAAGTAATGTTATCTGTCAATTATACCTCGATTAAAATAACAAAAAGTGTGGAAAGATAATCTAGAGAGGAGAAATTATTTCAGACATATGGAGATAAAAGTCTTATGAACTAAATTGAAATATTTAAATAAAATGGATAAACTCCTAGAAATATATAAAATATATAGGAATAACTTGAATAGATTCATAAACTGTAAAAAGTATATTAGAAATAGTAGTCAAGGACCTGTCCTCTGAAAAAACCTCACGTCCAAATGTTTTTATTCTATCAAATTCTACCAAACTTTCAAAATAGCTAATTCTATTTTATGCAAGTTGTTCCAGAAACCAGAAAATAGGGGAAGTGGGAGGTCTTCCCAGCTCATTCCTTGAGATTAGTGTAATACTGACTCAAAAACCAGAAAAAAAAAACAAACCAAGAGAAAAAGGAAAATTATAGGCCGATTTTGTTTATGTATGCAGATTCAAAATCCTAAATAAAGCAATAGTTAAATGAATCCAACAGAGCACTAAAAATAATATATCATGAACAAGCAGGATTTGTGCCAGTAATGCAAGGATTGTTCAATATCAGAAAAATCCATCAATATACTTCTCTATATTAATAAAATAATGGAGTAAAACATTTCATGATAATTTTAGTTGAACCAGAACAATCATTTGCAAAGTTCAACACCTGTCTATAATTGTTAGTAAACTAGGAATAGAAGGAAATATTCTTAATGAGGGAAAAGCTATGTATACTCAAACCCTACAGTATATATCACACTAAATGGGTAAACCTTAGATGCATTCCCTTTAAGATAAGAAATAAGATTAGGACATCCTTATCACCACAAATGTTTAACACAGTATTGGAAATCCTAACACTATTCAGAAAAAAGTGAAGGGACTGGAAGGAAAAAAAAGTAAATCCCCCAAATATTTAGAAGTCAAAACACCTCTAAATAATCCAGGGATCAAAAAAGAAATAAGAAAACATTCTGATTTGAATAACAATGAAAAGATAAAATCTGTGGGAATCACCTAAAGCAGTACGTAGAGGGAAATGTGTAGTTTTAATGCCTTTATTAAAAAGGGTTAGAAATCCATTTATCTAAGCTTCAAAAAAGCCATAAAAGAAGAGCAGGGCTTCCCTGGTGGCGCAGTGGTTGAGAGTCCGCCTGCTGATGCAGAGGACACGGGTTCGTGCCCCGGTTGGGGAAGATCCCACATGCCGCGGAGCGGCTGGGCCCATGAGCCATGGCCACTGAGCCTGCGCATCCGGAGCCTGTGCTCCGCAACGGGAGAGGCCACAGCAGTGAGAGGCCCGCGTACCACAAAAAAAAAAAAAAAAAAAAAAAAAAAAAAAAGAGCAAATTAAAACCAAAATAGAGGGACTTCCCTGGTGGTCCAGCAGTTAAGAATCCTTGCTCCCAATACAGGGAGCACGGGTTCGATCCCTGGTTAGGGAACTAGATCCCACATGCTGCAACTAAAGATCCCACACACTGCAAAGAGTCTGTGTGCTGCAACTAAGGCCTGGTGCAGCCAAATAAATAAATGAATAAATGTTAGAAAACAAAATCAAAATAGAAAGGAATAATATAGATGACAGCATAGGGCAATAAAAATAAATGGGTAAAATTAACAAAGCCAAAAGTTGATTCTTTGAAAAAATTAATAGACTTGATTAAACCCCTAGCAAGATTGATCAGGTAAAAAGTCTAGAAAAAAAGCTACCAATAAGCAAAAACAATACATATCCTATAGTCACTATAAGGATAATCAAAGAATATTCTGAACAACTTTATGTCAAAAATATTGGAAATTACATGAAATGGACAAATTCCTTAAAAGATACAACTTACCAAGTTTCATAAAAGAAACAGAAAATGTGAATAATCCTGTGTTTGTTTCAGAAACTGAATTTGTGATCCACAATATTCCCCCCTGCAAAAAAAACACCCCCAAACCCCTCTAACTAGGTCCAGATGACATCAATGGTGAATTCTTCAAAACATTAAAAGAAAAAATAATAACCTCATAAACTCTTCCAAAAAAGGGGAGGAGGGAACACTTCCCAAATTGTTTTGTGAGGCCAGCATAACCCTAATACCAAAACCTAACAGAGATGGTATAAGAAAATGAAATCACAGATCTATATCCTTCATAAGCACAGATACAAAAGCCTCTAACACAATATTAGCATATCAAACAGCAATATATAAATGGATAATACATCATACCCAAGTGAAATTTATTTCAGAGATATAAAGTTGGTTTAACATTTGAAAATCAAACAAAATAGTTCACCACAGTACCAAGCTAAAACATACAAAACCATATGCTCATCTTGAAAAATGGAGAAAAAACATTTTCAAAACTCAACACCTCATGGTTCTCACCATGTCTATTTAACATTGTACAGGAAGTTCTAGCCAGTGCAATAATGCAATAACAAGAGGCAAAAGGCATGAAAATTGAAAAAACAAACAATTCTCAGATGACATAATTGTGTACATCAAAATCAAAAGCATTCTACACAAAAGTTAAAAAAAATAGAATTGAATGAATTTAGCAAGGTTGTTAAGTTACAAAGTAAAAAGCACAAAAACTAATTGCATTTATGTATAACAGTAATGAGTAATTGGAAGATAAATTAAGAAACAATTCTATTTACCACAGCACCAAAAACCTTAAAAATTTTGAGTTTAACACAGATTTGCCAGATGTCTATACTGAAGACTACAAAACCTTCTTGAGAAAAGACCTAAGATAAATGGAGAGATATACCATGTTCATGGGTTAGAAGAGTCAATATTAAGACGTCAGTGCTTTCAAAACTGATATATAAATTCAGAGCAATCCAAATCAAAATCATATCAGGATTTTAAAAAAAATAAATCGATCACCTGATTCCAAAATTTATATGGAAATGCAAAGAACCTAGGATAGACAAAACAATCTTGACAACGGAGTTGAAGGGCTTACACTACCTGATCTCAAAGCTAGGCATAAAGCTATAGTAATTAAGACAGTGTGCTACTGATGTAAGGATAAATGAACAGAATTGGAGAGTCCAGAAATAGACCCACATTTATACAGTTAACTTTATTTTATAAATTTTTTGGCCACACTGCATGGCTTGTGGGATCTTAGTTCCCCAACCAGGGATCAAACCCATGCCCCCTGCAGTGGAAGCATGGAGCCCTGATCACTGGACCGCCAGGGAATTCCCCAGTCAGCTAATTTTAAAGAGGCACCAAATGAATTCAATGGAGATAGAGAACATTTTCAACAAATGGAGCTAAACCAAATAGATACTCTTATGGGGGTTGGGAGGAAGGAAGATCCTCAATCCTTGCCTCACATCTTACGCATAAATGAATTTGAGATGGATCATGGACTTAAATGTAAGAGGCTGATTTCAGAAGAAAACATAGGAAATTATCTTCATGAACTTGGGGTTGACAAGAATATTTCAGATAAGACACAAAAAAACACATAACCATAAAGGGAAAAAAATGGACTTCATCAAAGTAAAACACTCCTGCTCCCCAAAGTCACCAGTAAGAAAATATACAGGCAGAGCACAGACTGGGGGAAAATGCTAGTAATACATACATCTGACAAAGAACTTACTAACATCCTTATGAAAAGGATTCCAACCATTCTGTAATGAGACAAGCAACCTAATGAAAAGAAATGGCCAGAGTCTTCAATACACATTTCAGAAAAAAAAAGATAAACTGTCAGTAAGCATATAAAAAGGAGTTACACATCATTTGTTATGCAAATTAAAATCATGAGCTATAATAAAACAACTGGAACTCTCATTATTGTACACAAATGCACAAAAAATGGCACCTACAGTCACTTGGGAAAACTTTCGGCAGTTTCTCATAAAATTAAACATAAACCTACCTTATGACCCAGCAATTCTACTCATTATTTAATAAGAGAAATGAAAACAAGTCCATGAAGAAGGTTCATAATAACTTTATTTGTAATCACCCCAAACTGTAAATAACTCAAATGTCCATAAACCAGAGAAAGGATAAATTGTGGGATGTTCATGAAAAGGAACACTACTGAGTAGGAAAAAAACCCTCCAAATTATGGATATATGCAACAGTATGTATGAACCTCACAGACATTGTGAACAACAAAGTCAGATGCAAAAGTCAACAATTCCATTTATATGAAATTCAAGAACAGGTGAAACTGATCTATGACAATAGACAACAGAAAAAAATGGTTACCAAGGGCAGAAGGGGAGAGAAATAAATTTCCCGGACACTTTCTGAGATGATAGAAAAGTTCTCTATCTGGACTTGGATTAGGATCACACAGATGTATACAATGTCAAAAGAAACAGAACGTAATCCTAAAATCTATGCACTTCACTGTCTACAGATTTTACTTGAATACAGACCATTTTACCTTTAAAATTAGTATTAAAAATCTGACATCAGGGCTTCTCTCGTGGTGCAGTGGTTAAGAATCCGCCTGCCAAGGCTGGGGACACGGGTTCAATCCCTGGTCCAGGAAGATCCCACATGCCGCAGAGCAACTAAGCCCATATGCCACAACTACTGAGCTTGTGCTCTAGAGCCCGCGAGCCACAATTACTGAACCCGCATGCCTAGAGCCCGTGCTCCGCAACAAGAGAAGCCACTGCAATGAGAATCCTGTGCACCGCAATGAAGAGTAGCCCCCGCTCGCTGCAACTGGAGAAAGCCTGCGTGCAGCAATGAAGACCCAACACAGCCACACACACACACACAAAAATCTGACATCAGATTTTTTATCAGATCTGCCACTTCCAAAAACAGCTGTTCACACAGACATGTGAACTCACCTCAATTTACAATAGCTTTGTTCTTTGAGTCACTTTTCAAAATAAAACTTGAATTGTTTTCGAATTCACTAAAATTTCTAGTGAAATGCTGCTCATAAAATTTTACTTTCTTGCCCTAAATTTCTTATTAAGAACATGACTCAGGGACTTCCCTGGTGGCACAGTGGTTAAGAATCTGCCTGCCAACGCAGGGACACGGGTTTCAGCCCTGGTCCAGGAAGATCCCACATGCTGCAGAGCACCTAAGCCCATGAGCCACAACTACTGAGCCTGCACTCTAGAGCCTGCATGCCACAACTACTGCGTGCCTAGAGCCTGTGCTCCGCAACAAAGAGAAGCCACCGCAATTAGAAGTCCGCACACCACAACGAAGAGTAGCCCTTGCTTGCCGCAAATAGAGAAAGCCTGTGCGCAGCAACGAAGACCCAACACAGCCAAAGATAAATTTATATATAAAAAAGGAACATGATTCATTATGTTGTACAATAAAAGCTAAAGACCGAAGTACCCTAAAGATAGTCCAAACCCTCAACTCCTTTTAAAATAAAAACAGATGCCGAGATAAATTGACTTGTCCAGGATGTTGTTTCATTTCAGAAATAAAAATACATATATTATATACATTGTCACCCTTTGCAAATACTAACACGCAAAGGCAACAGCTTACCTTTTTAATAAACGTAGAAGAAATAATTACGTGTCAATAGCAGAAGCATTAGAAACAATGACTGAACATCATTAGGAGGTTAGAATATTTTAGAAATAAATGTTATATATATTTTATATATATATTTTAAATGTTATATTTTAAAGCACATTTTTTTTATTTTTAAAAACTTTAATTTTTAAATTTTTTGGCCATGCCATGCAACATGTGGGATCTTAGTTCCCCGATCAGGGATTGAACCCTGAATTGGAGGCATGGAGTCTTAACCACTGGACTGCCAAGGAAGTCCCAGAAAGCACATCTTTTCTATTCAACTGAGGCATTTCCAAATTTACACTGGCTGGTTTTTCATGAATGATACATTTTCTAGTTGAAGTGTGTTGGTCTTTACAGTTGGTGCATTTGAATCAGACAGCTTTTCAGGAACTGTACCGATAAGCTATAAAACTTGGGTAACAAAAGAACTTCTGGATTTTTGAAAACTGCAGTTAGTGAAAGGCATAATGGAATTTCTATACTCTAATGGAGGGTAAATGTAGTAAAATTTAGGTCAAAAAACCCCCAAAAAACTTGGCAGTGCTGGTTGTGATGAGCAGAGAGAGGCTTAAAATGCATTTAAATAATGGAAAAAGACTTTTACTTACATAGGAAAATTTTTATTTGATAAATATAATTTCATAAACTTTAAAAAATTACTGAGAACTGTACAATAGGTATACTACATTTACTGACAATGCAGATAATTTAGATATTAGACAGCCACAGTGTCTGAGGTCCAAAATTTTAAACTGAGTGTTGTGACAGTATTTCCTACTAATTATTCATAAAAATCTAAATCACCATTATTACAAACATATCATTAGTTATGATCTATTTTTTGCAGGAATATCATTCAGGTTATCTCACATAAACAGCACTTTAATAATGTTCTATTTTTATGAAAATAGATGACTCCTCAGCATAGAAATAAAAATGTCTCTAAAGGGGGACCAAAATTAATAAAACAAGTTTTACATAACTCTTTGGTGTGTTAGTTTTATTAATGCCTGCTTGTATCATACTCCAAATTGATCTTTACAGGAAAAACACAAACATGGATGATCTTCCCTTTCTCCCCAGTCCCCATAACTTTTCAGAGCAGCGTATGTTAAAGTTTTGGTATTAATTATAAATTTTTTAGTGGCCGTGACTCCTGCCTATCAGCTAGGAGTCTGAAGCTTACCACAGAAGCCCAATTTCACAATCTTAACGCAGTAGAAACGACCCTGGTCTGAGTAAGGTATTCCCTAACTGGATGATTTGCCTCTGTTTAACCTCCTACTCAGGACAGTGCCAGAGTTTGGATCAGGTCTGGGAAGCCTTTGGACCTCAGGGAGATTAAGGCCCAAGGAGGAGGCTAGTTAAGAGAAATTCAAACTAAATTCTCCCCTTTTTTCTTCTCAACCCCCCAGAAAGGCTGGGTAGCTATAGTTTTCCTGGCCCACACTCTACTCCTTCTGGGGTGAGCCTAATGCTTGCTAAAGCTGAGGCAGGGTGCTGAGTCACCTAAAGCAGCTGATAGGCAATTTTGGAAACTGACATGGTGCTTGCTGCTATCTTCAGGGCTACAGGCTTCAGGCTAGGCAAAAGCAAGCAAGTGAGGCAAATAGATTTGAGACCACTAACTAGCAGTAACACATGTAGCATCGTACCCTGGTTTTGGCAGATAAGAGTAAGTTAATTATCAACATCATACTTTCCAAAGAATTTTAAAGAAATATGCAAGGGAGAAAATTTCTGATTACTCATTATGCAGTAATAGTTTTACAATATGAATATTTAGCACTAGAAAACTACTGCAAGTTTGTAGACAACAGTTACTTTCTTAAATAAACAAAAGAAAACCCCTTTCTTACAAGATAATCTTCCTTTAAATGGAGTAGGTTTTGAACAACAGACTAGGAGAAGCATGTCAGCGGATGCTATTAACTTTTTTCAGATATAAAATTCCTACATAACTTCAAATACTGAATGCAGAAAATTGCATCAATCACACCTTGAGCACCATATAGGCTAGCTGACCTCATGCCTTGCTGTACTTGGTCAGAGACTGCTTGATGGCTTTGCAGTCCTTCCCTAGTGTTAGTAGTCAGTTAAACTGATGGCAAATAAACACTGTAAGGTAGATGTAATGCAGGGCTACTGAACGTCATTTTGTTATATGAACATTTTATAAGACATTCTAAGAAAAAGCAAATTCTGTATTTTTCTCCACTAATACTCTACTGAATATTTTCTGCAATATTTCCTCTTCTGGAACATGAGCTGGTAAGGGTACACACTGTACATTTTATTATCCCTTTACTGTATTTGCAGGATAACAGTATCTTCCTAAACTCAATCTAAGTTAAAGAAGGGCTATTTATGAAAATTAATACTTAGGCTGAAATTCATAACCTAATATCCTTGCATTATTGAAAGAGACAAATGTTATATTAGCAAGAAAACAGTTTACCAGTGAACAAAGGTAGTGTTAATTCTACCATTCTTTCCCTACCAGCCCAATTCCAGAAGTCTTATATTCATGAAATGGGAAAGGGGTGGAGGGTTGTGCAATAAACCTACAGAAAGGAATTATCATATTCTCCAGGGAAAATTTTGGCAACACCTTACTTAACCATTTCCATACAATTTTGAATGTATATGTACACAATAATATGCTTAGGGATGGGTAACAGTTCTTTAATAATCATTTCCAAGTTTTAAAACATTACTTTTTATCAAAACAAATGACAACACTGGATCTACATAATAAACTCAGGATGAAAATCAAGTACTGAACTGCAGTGAGTTAACGGCAGTAATACACACCTGATTAATCATTTTTAGCATTTAAATTTACTGCAGCCATTACCCCATATAATTTAGCATTTTAGACTTTGCTTCATTTACATTCTATAGCCACACCTTATAATGGGACACTGGGCAGATTTCACTTCACTGTAGTAGTCTGCTGTTAAGTTAGATAACGTACACTAACCTAAAAATAACAGGATTCTCATCTGAAATTCTTTATTCTAAAAGCTAGCTTACTGAAAGGCAAGAGCAATTCTGAGCTAGTTACAGAAAGAGGCTCTTCTCATTTTATTGATTTAATTATCCTAATATTTTATTTGTATAATTAAAAGTATTTGCAATATTTAAATAGTTTTCAAACTGGTTTTTTATTGATTATAGTTGAATTTACAACAGTGTTGTAAAATACTATACACAGAGCCTTCAGATAGACAAAAAAAGCAAATTTAAATATATTAACCAGATTAAAGCATGCAAAAGATCCAATGATAAACACATTAAATAATAATATGATAATGGTGTCTAATTTACCCACTACAGGTTCTTTACATTGTCACAAAAATAGTAAACATCAATTTGAAATTTGGTGAATGGACTTGATTCCTGATTTATAGGTAAGAGATGATATACCCTTTGCATGTATATGGTTAACTTAACTGGTTGTGTTACAGTACATTTAGAGAAGTTTTGGTACTGGTATATATTTACTACCCATACTGCAGTAAATAATGGTTGGAAATGCATTCTCCTAATTTGCTCTGTGAACTTAGAAAGCACTAATGAATGAACAAACATGGGTCACTGAGGGACCAAATTCCTTACTATTCACATTAACTTTTCCCATGAAAAGTTTCAAATATAACTCTAATAAAAAAATAGAGTTTTCAAGGCAAACTTTTCAGCATAATTTATAGAGGCAGATTTAAACAGAAGACTCAATAACCAAGCCATACAAAAAAATACAATTAACTAGGAATTAGCTCCCTTTTCTACCTTGATGTTAAAATATTTATTGGCCTTAGCAAAAGGCTGAAATGCCATTGGGAGTCCCGTAAGCACACGGGGACAACCCAGATAAAGAGATGAAAAATGTCTCTTTATTCATAAATTTTAACATGTTCAGATTTAAATTAAGAGGGCGGCTGACAGGGGTGCATGGTAATGCTTTTTGTTTGTTTGCCATTATAACTCTGAGTGGGCATGAACTACTCCAGAGATTTCAGAAAGTAATTCCGCAGAGGTAGTGTGGCCATTACCAGGATGATCACACTGAATTTTAGGAAAGGAGTTGAAATGGCTCCCACAAAGTACTACTGCCCCTTTAACAAGTAGACGAGTCCATTGTGGAGAGAGTCAAGATGCTCCTGTCGTTGGTATAGAAAGGATCCGATGCACTCCATGATCTAAAGTAACAATAAGAGAAAAGTTTGGCTCACCAGGACCTATGTTTCAATTGAGAAAAAATTTTACTCTAAAACTTAGGACCAAAATGCGATTTGAGTATTAAAATAAGCACTGATTGATTCATTTTTAAATGCTAAAGATAAGTTATTCTTACTAGCATTGAAGGACCAAACATTCTATTTATATTATACAAAAACTTGGGAAAAATAATGCTCTAGTCATCATATAAAAATATTAGCCAAAATTCATTAGCATTAAAACAATTTCTATAGGTAGTAAAGCATGAGACACTCTTAAAATCTTAATTCAATAAGAAACAAGTTTGTTATTAAGAGGTATGCACATTTGGTTTTACTGAAAAGCAACTAGGCTGTATTTTGACATCACGAAAGCAAACAAACAAAAATCCCACTTACCAAAAGCTTTGGAATGAAACAGTAGTATGTTCATATTATATTATTGTTTCTTTTCAGGTATAAATTCTATTCTGAAGGTTTTAGCATTAATTAGCTTGAACAAAGTAAATGTTTTGACTCAATAGGTATCAAAGCACCTAGAAGTCACTAGGGTTTTCACTTATCTAAGAACAAATGATCCTCTACTGGTCTGGAAAAAGTTAACTACTGTCTGTCTGAATGATAAGGCCATAAGCAATTCATTATATAATACTTTATTTGCAGCTGTACCAATTTCAGCTAAAATAACTTAAGACTAAAAATAGCCTGCCATGCTTAAAATGGCCTAACCTATTTCAAGGACAGTATTAAGATTACCAAGTTAAAGGTGGCTTTTCTTAGAAGACTAAAAGCACTTAATAAATACATTTTATGTAACTTTTTCCAGGGTTTCCACTTTCCTTAAATAAAGAAGTTAGAGAAAGAGATTAGCACTTAAAATGGCCCAAATTCACTTTTATAAAAAATCTGCTGTTTCCTAGAGACTAAAGTTTGTATGTAGTTCAATTTTAAACCGATTAAGTGAGCACAGTCACAATGAAGATTGGAACCTAGAAACTTTACAAAGTTGGCAAAGAGGAAGACAGACAAGCAACAACCATACCAGTGGTTTACAGGTTCTCTAATTTTACTAGTTTCCAGAAAACTTAAACAGTATCTACCTTCGTTTAAGAAGGGCTTGCTCACTACGGTCTCTCTAGCACCTAGAACTGTGCTATAGTAGGTACTCAGTATTTGTAAAATAAATGAATGGAGTAAGACTATGAATATTTCTTAGAGTAAGTATTTATGCAAGAAAAAGTATGCTCAGACACACATGACAAAACATAACTATAAACAATACTCCCAAACTGCCAATATTTTAGTTTTTCCTCTTTTCCAACCATTGCTTACACAGAAGAATCTTATTAGGTAAGGTTTCCTTCATTTTTGATCTTTTCAAAGCACACATGTGCATTCATATTGTTAAATATCATATTTGACAGAACATTAAACACCTGAACTACATATTATTTATTAACTCCTTTCTACTTAAAAGACAGTTTTGATTAGGATAAAGTAACTGTTGGTAAATTACATACAGAAAAGTATTTATTGCTGAAGTACAGCCCTTTAGAGTACAACATGGCATATCCTTTATATAGCACCATGATGCTATCTTTGAAACAGAGCTTGCAATATGGCATATTCCTTTGACAACATCAATTAGTAAAATGTAAGTAGAATTTTTGTGCCTGGATGGTAAAACTTTATTAGTAAAGAAATCTGTCATATGAAAGCACTAATTGTATTTCTCAAGTGATGACCATTACCTCTTATGTTTAATTAATGTTAATGGAACAAATATCCAAAGGATTCTACACCTTGTAAATAGAGGTATCAGTCTTGCCCTACCTTTTAAATTAGACATGAGAGAGAAATGTAGAATAGACGCTATTCCAAAAGCAAAACAGAATGCCAAATATATTTCACTAAAACAATTACAAGTAAAAAACAAAAACAAATGACTTTTCAAAGTTTAAATATAAAGTTAATGGATCCATGGCAATATTCATATAGCCCTTAGAAAAGCACCAAGTGGTTTTGAATATTGGTATAATTTTATCCACTAAAAAAAAAAATAGAACAAATCTCAAAAGACTTTTTAGATTATTCATTTGAAGAAAACAGGGAGATAATGACAGTAGTAACCAACAGCATAACCTGAGATGCTGGACAAAATTGGAAAGGTATTTATAGTCTGTCAAATAAGATATTCATTACTGTTAAACATTTTATTAGGCAAAAAAAAACTCTTAAAAAAGAAAAAAGTGAGATGCAATTTTAAGGGGAAAGAAGTACAGATGAGAAGAGACACCTTCAACAGAACATGCAGAAATAAATCCCATAATTCCTTGGGCAGGTTCAAAAGGGATAATGCAGCATAAAAATGGCTATGTAAAGAATAATGGGGTGCATCACCTAAATAGTTGATATCCAGAAAATGGGAATATATATAAAGCAGAAAAACATTCTGGGATCATTTAAAATTAATTCTAGTCTTTTTTTTAGTAGTTAGTGAAGATGTATATTGTCATTAAAAAGATGCTCTAAAAATTCTATACAAGTTCTACAAGTAGTCTCTTAGTCTAATTCCCACCTTAGTTCTGTGCAGTAAAGCTGTCTTATATTATACATTAGGTCTTTCTGGAACTTCCTTTGGGACACTTGTTGGCCTGGGTACATGACAGAACTACTTTCTTATAATGCATTTCATAATACAATTGTGTAAGTCATAACATACAAGTCCCAATAAATTTAGGTGCTCATAGTAATTCTTACATGTGGAATAAAATGCCTACAAAATAATATCACAGCATTATGGAAATATTTTTGATCACATTATAATCAACAAATGGGGACTGAAACCACAGACATTATGTTATTAACGTAAGAATGCTCTTTATAAATGCAACTGTACCATAAAGAAATGGCCACAACTAAAGGCAAAGTGGGAACTAACAAGTTCACCAGTAAAAGTTACCTGAATTCTATGATACAAGAATGATGTCATACTCATCATTTTTAAAACATAAAGCCAACCAAATATTAAACATTCTTTTATCAACAGATAAGAGTAGTGCCTCCTCCGCCCTTTATTCCCTGCTCCTGGGGTCTTTTCAACCTTTTCCCAGGCGTGGCACATGTAGAAAGTGATACTATTCATGTGGCACGCTGTGGACAATGGAAATCACCATCCATCCTTGCCCATCCGTAACCCTTCATGAACACGAGTACACTGCTGCTCTGACTTTGAGACTTTGATATCATTCACCTAAAGAATACCAAAGTGTGAAAAAAATTATGTCTATTCTTTAATATTCCCTAAATAATAACATGTCTCTTGGGGAAATGTATAAAGAATTGAATCAATTTCACTTTTAAATAATTTAAGTGGTATATACCAAAAAATGGTATTTTTGTTATGATCCAAAAGAGCAAATCTAATTCAAGAAACACATTTGGGAGGAGACAAAAACACTAAAATTCTTCTAAACCATAATTTAAAGAGCCCATTCTAACTTATAAACTTTTAATTAGACCATAAATACTGAGTAAAAACTTAAAAATCACAACTTATTTTAAAACCTCATTACACACATAAAAAGGTGTATGAGAGCAGAATTTCAGCCTTTTATGTTTATAAATACTTCAAAGTCTCAAATGAGTGACTAGACGATATACATGAAGAATAAGAAAGGCAAAATCTTTTGACTTTACTATTACGTGTAGATTATTTTGTAAATACAAAAAGCAAACATACAAGCAAAACAAATACAAGAAATAAAACAACAGTTTAGGTATAATCAAAAAAAGAAAGTTATAAAAACAAAACGAGTACCAGATACACACTCCTATTCACCACATTTGAGAAAGACTGTAAAGCAAGATTTTTTGTTCATTAGATGAAAAGTCTCTTCAAAGGTGCTTTCTGTTCCTTTGTTAGTGAAAGAACCCCCTACACCCTAAAGCCACAAAGTGAAATACCATCAAAGAGTGCTAATAAACAGCATACTTCCTGCTTCAGTTGGTAAAACCAGGGGCTGATTTATTAGGGATCTAGAGATGCAGGTTCATCCTGTTCCAGTTTATAGGATACTCATCTGCAGCAAAGGCTACTTAGAGAAATTTCACACCTGCTGACATGGGACGGACGACATCTTCCTATTACTCGTTCCAGCATTCTTCCAACAGATGCGCACGCTGTTTCTCCTTCTGAGAAACAGCACATGGAGTCCAAGCACTTGATACTTGAATTTGTTTCAGTAAGCTGAAGGAGTTGAAGGAGAAAAATATTAGTTATTTATAGATCTGTACTTCCAAAAAGCATTAAAAAAACTGCAACAAGCACTTTAAAACCAAAAGTAATATATACATGTTTTCTATAATATGGAAATGTATGGAAGGCTTTAATTAAGAGTAATCATACAAAAATATTTAAAAGGCACTGTGTCCTAAATTAGAGGCTGAGTAAAATCATTATATAAAACAAGTACCTGGATACTATATAAATCTGCAAAGATTTTGTATTTTAATATCTTAATATATTATGATTAAAATGATTTATTTACATCAACCACTCAGAGACTTAATGAATTCTCATTCTTTGAGCTTTTGTTTAGGTGAAATGCTCCTGCAACTTCAATTAAAAATATCTAGTAATTGAGAAAAGTAGAGTTTAAATTATTTTGAAGACTGGGAAATAACCAGGCAGGACCAAATCCCAATCTTCAACAATAACAACAGTAGCAAACACCTTACGTCGTGCCAGGTTCTAAACACCATATAGATATATATATGCATATCATGAATAATTCTTGAAAAAAGCATCATCTGCCTTAGTTGCTAAGCAACTATTAAGTGCTAACCATGCCCATAATAAGTTCATCTTGCTTTTTAAAAATTAACTGATGATACATTATTAAAATAAAGAAGTAACTAAGTAGTACTATTTAGATTTAAAACTGAATTAATTTCTGTAAGCTTGCAAGGTTCATATTGATTGAGGGATAAAAAAACCTGGCAAGAAAAACTTAAAGCCACAGTACTAATAATTTTAATCCTGTTAAAATAAGGGGGAAAAAATGGTATGACCACATAGCCCAGTGACTCCCAACCCTGGTTTTGACACAGTCAAGGGTACATCTAAATTTCTCAAGGGTTATCATTTTAAACAAACTTATTTTTCACTCATTTTCCTTTACATATATAACATATTGCATAACAAATCTTTCAAAAGTGTAGAGGAAGGAAAACAACAAAAATAGATTCATTGGAGTGCTGCAATTCACAAAGGTTGGGAATCACCAAGTGTCAAGTGTAGGCATGGCAACAGGGGACACTTGTGGACACACTCACAATGGACAGAGGACACAAACATGATGAAACGTAAATAACCTGGCATTCTGAACCTAAGCAACTGGTGAGGTCCTGCAAAATCCCTGCTCAGAATAATCCTGCCAAATACCAAGCAGTGCGAGACAACTTGGTTCCTGTTAGGCAATGAACTGATTGCATCAATGTCCTAGGATCTGCTAAGCACTGAGAAATAGCCAAATTTTACTTATTCTTTCATTATAATACCCTTGGGTTTAGGACTGTTTACGATACTATTTCTTAAACTGTGTATTATGAGATATTTACAGACATTGCACGAAGAAAAGTTCTGTGGCCAATTAAATTTGAGAAACACTAGTTCAAGGAATGTCTAAACAGACTGTGAGTAAAGGACTGTAAGTCAGGTTGTGCGGTCAGTCTCCAGGGAGAGAGCTAGACATGGCGCAATTCTCAAATTTGTTTTTTTTTTTCAGTAAACTCCCCTTCCTCCCCTCCCCACATGGAACATTAATCAACACCAGGAGGAACATTAATATTCAGTGGAAGATTTTAGGAAATGCTGGTTTAGGTAACAGGGTTTCACCAGTTTCCCAGTTTCCTCCTTGGGTCACTGGGCTCCAGCTTCCTCCATCTCAAAGCCATTCTCTGTAGGAAGCAGGACTTTAGAGCTCCCACATGCTCAAGGATAAAGTACTACACCTCAAAGAGACCTGTAGGGCCCTTTATAACCTGATCTCAGGCTGCCTTTGCTGCTCTACTTCTAAATGCTCCTGTACAGTCTCCACACAGCCAACCAGGCAGTGCTCCCTGCCTGTGGGTATGTGTCAGGGCCTGTCACCAATTGGGGGCAGAATGCTGACCCCTAACACCAAGTTCAGTTTAAATACCATCATCTCTATGAAACCTCCTCCACCTCTCCAACTATCAGTACTATCTCTTTCTCTCTAGATTCTATTCCAATTCTTGTTTGTATCATTTAAACGACAGAAGCACTTAAATTCAACTTATACTTCATTGAGCAAGGCACTGTGCTGGTTCCTAAAGGGGACAGCACCCCTGCCTTCAATCTGTTGAGTAAAGGATAAAGAAAAGGGTGGGAGATAAGCCAGGAACAAGTAATAATGGCAGTTAAATTAATGGAATGCTTACTATGTATGTGCCAGTTAGTATGTAAGATGCTTCTCACAGATTATCTCATTTATAACCACCTTTTCGGACAGGCACCAGACTCATACACATTTTACAGATGAGGAAACAGAGAAGTTAAAAATATGTTCGTGCTCACCCAGCTGGGGCTTAAGTCTTGGTTTGATTCCAGGGCCCAAACCTCTTTACCATGCTGTTATACTGCCTTCTTATAATTATGGTATGAAGCAGAGTACAATATTGAAAAAGAGGAAGGAAAGCTCAAACCCAGCTGTTGTTGTTGGTATTAGTGGGAGAGCATGAGAGATTTGATGAAAAAGATGGTATACTGAAGACTGGATGGGATTTCAATAGCTGGAGATGGGAGAGAAACAGCATTCCAGGCTAAGCAGAGAGAATGAGTAACTGTGTGGGCAGAAAAGTATGATGTGCATTTAGTGCATGTTTAGCCTAAGTGTAGAGAGAGTAGTTGTTACTCCTACCCCCTTGCAAAAAGACCAGTGTGACTCAAACTGTGATCTATGGATCACTGTTGGTCTGAAAACACTGTTACTAGCTCATGAGAGACAAGTGCATCTGGTCCGTGAGAGTAAGAGATTAGACAATTTTATGGCAATTTGACAGAATACTTTTGTAACTGTTGAATCTAATTTAAAAATTGGGGCTTATTTTATATATCTTTCAAATTTCATTTCCTAGTAATTCATTTTATTGTATTTTACAAAAGTATTGGTCCGTGATGAACTGGAAATGAACAACAACAAAACAAACAAGAAAACAAACTGGCCATTCACAACATTTATCTGGGGAGCACTGAACTAGACCAGAAACTTGAAAGAGCAAGGGGTTTGGTTCTTCTTAGCTTAACAACATGTGCTTTACTACTGCTGGTGCTCAACCGACAGGGATTCACTAAAGATACCATCCATAAGGTCAGCAGCATTTGAGTGTCCACGTACATGCAGAACACTGCTTAGGTTTGGATCTGCTTTGCATTCATCACCTTTTACTTTAAAACCTAAGGACAAGTATTAAACTACGGGCAACTCAACACAGAGTAAACATCTTAATATGTCAAAAGTATTATAAAGAAATGACTTTTTCAGATCACCTTCTGAACTAAGCAAAATATATCTCCTTTTTATTCCCTAAGGAGAAAAAAAAAAAAAAAACACCTGCTTTGAAAATGCTGGTTAACTGTGTTTCTGTAAAGCTATCTATAGAAAACACTATACTGTTCTCTAGCAAACCTCCAATTCCATCACTTTTCCATATATACATCTTTGATCTCATATCATAGCTTCCAGTATAACCGGGGGTGGAGCATTTAGATCTCATTTCATTCAAAGTAAGGAGAGGGAGTCATTACCTTTTTAAAAAAGAGACTATTAATAAAATACTAGAAAAGAAAACAAGCAAAGTAACAGGAGTGAGACCCTACCTGGTGGCACTAAACAGTAACTTTTAACTTAACAGAAATTTTGATTTATTGGTAAGACCCACTCTCCACATTTACTTCCCAGAAACAACCACATAACTTAGAGCTAAAAGGGCTGCCAAGCAAAACAACTATGGAGATCCAACATGGGTATGTATGGCTAATAAAAATTTTCATCTTTATAGAACTTCCCTTTTGAAATAAATTCTGGCTCACTGCTCTTATTTCCATTATTTTCACATCAATGATGGTAAACATTTAGAAGTTCCTCCTGTTACTTCTACAAAAATCTTCCTTAAATTTTCTAAGTGTTAGAAAACTGTCATATATTTCTAAGTTTTTTAGTCACGCCTATGACATTTTACCCTATCAAATCAAACAAAGTTCTTTAAGTTTAGATAAAAATTATTTAACTATTGACCATATTTGTTCTTTTGCCCTTAAAATTGTTTTATATACTTCATAATCAAAGAACACCTTGCTTAGTCTTAAAGGAGATATTTGGAAAGAAGCCTTAAACTATAATTATGGAGGGAAAAAAAGGCTTCTGTTTAAGGAAATGACTTTCTTTTAAATGTGAGATCGAAAGTCATCAAATATTACCCATTTCCATATTTGGCTAAGAATAATAAAACCCCTAAAACAAGTTAATAGCTTCAAGTTCTTATTCAGAATTGGAAGAGGTACCTATTTAATGATGGTATTTAAATAATTGCTTCTCTTACTCAAGGCCTCTTTCTCCAAAACATGCTGTAAGCTCACATTTACTCCCCTGGACTCCCTTCCCTTCCTTTCTCACCAAGTAAAATAAACAATTTTGAAAGCCAATTGTAAGTATAAATAAAATACCTCTATGCTGACTTTTAGGGATCTCCAGAATGAAGGAGATTTCCATATGTGTTGCCTAAATTTAAGTGTGAAAATAAGCATACAATATGAATTCTATTTATTAGGTAAGCTTATTTTAATAAACTTGGCTTATTCCTTGTTTCAAAAAGACTGAGGCCCCTTTATTTTAATGTGATTACAAAATAACAATATCTGACTAGGAATTTGTAGTTTAGGTGAACAAGAGTATGAGTTATCTGTGAAAAATGATAAAATCTCCGATTTTAGTTTAATGGAGAGGGTAAATCAGAATAGCAACAATTAACTAATCACACAGCTGATGTTAAGAAATCAGTTTTCTAAGTATCAATCATTCACAGCATATCATTACCGTTTGGTAGAAATAATATCAATACTAATATTTTTCTTCATTTTGACCTCCAGATGAAAAAGCTGTTCAACAAGTCAGCACAGATTTGAAAATAACATTAGTTTTGTAAACTGTCACACTTATCAGATATGGATCTAGGTCCTGCCTTATTATTATTAGTCTTTTAAATGTTCGATTGTATTTGTTTACAAAATTTTGCTCATTCAGAAAAGTGTAGCTTTTAGTGGCCAATAACTAAATACAGGCCATTAAGGTTTTCTGTTCCTTTTGTAGTTCATTGCTTTGTTAAGTGAAGCAATAGCTGTATGTATATTTGTCACACAAGAAGAGGAAGGTGACTTGTAGTTGGTTGAAACTGCTTAAAATGTTTTTTGGCAGATTTCAGGTCTGGGGCTTAAGCGTCCTGGTTCACAATGAGAAAGGTCAGTAGCCGTAGCATCCTGTTGATATCTCTATGGTAGCTAGGTGCAAGCTGGAAAGAGGGCATCCAGAGTAGGGCCAGGAAACCAGAGACAAAAATGTGACAGAACAATGAAGGCCTAAGAGGCAGGGTGATGTAGAGGGAGATGACTTAGGAGAGTCTAGCCCATGGCAACATTTAGGGCTCAGCAAAATTCTGCCAGATTTGGCAAGGCTGACCAAATTTTGATTAGAGAACAACTGCCATTTCAAGACAGAAAATATAGGAGAGAGATATTATTTAATACTTACTTTTTTAAAAGTGATTTTTATCTCAAAATATATGCCAAAGAGAAATATATGAGACAAGAAATACTCAAGATATATTTCATTCAACTAATTAAAATTCAGTGATAAGCAGGAAAAAACCTGCAGATCAGGGTAAGCACCTCCAGCAATTTTACTAAAATCATATCCATGGTTTGAGGGCTTTTCTACTTTCTTGTTTATAGGAAGAGAGACCATACGTCACAGGATGATAAAAGAATTCACTTATCATTCCTTTGCAAAAGTAACCATAACAACGCCCCTATTATTTAATAGGGGTATTCTAAGAACCCAATTCTCAACTGTTCTATACATTTTAATGGACATATTAAAGTAAAGCAGCACCATATCCATGTCTTTTGAAATATCCACTTGAGCTTGAATCTTTGGGGAACTTACATCGCAGAGGACATAATTTCACAGTATTAGCACAGTCAGTTCCCAAATGGATTATGTGCTCTGGAAATTAACCAGGACATCTTATAAATCCCAGCCAGCTTCCCCTCTTTAATCAATGAATTCTTCAGCTGAGTTTTCCTTGTAGCCAATGAGGGCATGTTCTAAAAACTAAAAATCTTTCTATATTTATCAAAGCAAAATATAAGATAAATATATTATGAAGGTAATCATATGAAATATCCCAAAACAAAATAAAAATTCAGAATTGTTTTGAATTTCTTTTCAACTAGTAATAATAATGACTGGGAGTTGATTAATCTTCAACATTTTCCATTTTGGGCAATTCACTAAAGGAATCTAATTTTAAAAATATGTCTTACAGAATAATTCACATTTTTTCAAATTATTGTACCTGTTCCACTGTCTGATTTATAATCTTCAAGTAGCTTTGTTTTACAGTTCCACCATCGATGAGGGTTACCTCAGATGAGACAACAGCACCTTCGTGACCAGTAATTAGAATGTACAAAGCGGCAAATAGCCCAAGTAAAAACGTAATTACTAGTGGCAAGAACTTTTATCTTCCATGGTTACTACCAATTAAAATATCTTGCATATCCCAATTAGGTCTAGAAGTGGTTGTTAGGGTTTAATTCTCAAGAGGGAGTGAATCAAGTCCTCATTAATTCATGCTTTTTTATTACAAAGATGTAACTATGAAAGTTTATGAAAAGTTAGGACTGAGAGTTTGGTGAATACCAGTCAACAGAAAATTATTCAGTACCAAGTCTAAGCACTCACTCATTTGACCATTCAACTCAAGAGGTAGACTTAGATAAGTAATTCAGTGTCTAACTACATTAACATGTATAAAATGACACATAACTACAAGTGGGAAAAGTGATTTGGGAAATAACAGAAATAGCATGACATATTTTCGAAAGAAGTGAAAAGGAATAAATTCTTGAGTATAAGACAACAGGTTAGAATTTGAAGTAAAGTAAGATTTAACACTATAACTCCAAAGGAAGATTAATGAAATATTCAGGTACGGACATATAAAAAATGTAAAGATCATAAAAAAGGAAAACAGGTGAACAAAAACAATATATGAGAAACGGTGAAGGAATTAGTAAAGTAAAAACTGAAATGTCAGGCCAGTTCTCCCATAGCATGCCCCAAGCTTGAGAACTTAGCGGATATGTCCCCAGGAAGGTCCAGCGCAGTACTACCTAGTGCACGTAAGAACTGTCCTGCTGGCTGCAAGCCTCAGCTAGCAGGTGCCTACTGTCCTCCCCTCTGTGCTTGCTTTCAGCAAATTCATATGCTGAGCTGACTGAACCCTTATCTTCTTCCATCTGGAAGGACAGAAAAGCAACAAGTCTCATATTACAGAACAATACTCTCACTGTATATAAGTTTAGAATCAAAATAGCAAGTTGGGGTCCACAATCTGTGAGGCACAAATGAAATTTCACACAACACCACATTCATTTACTGTCACAAAAGAGAGCAAATAGTAGCTTCTTAAGGAGCATACAACAGAGCATACAAAAAAAAGCCATGATTTTCTGGTGCACAAAGTTAAATTAAAACCAGGTTTCCATCAATAAAATTAAATTTCTTCTATTAAACAAATTCCTTGCCACCAAGAGTTAGGATTCTTATTGCAAAGGTATGTCCCATTTCGCATCTCTGATGCTCCCTCTCAGAAGACTTCTCTACTTTAACTGGACTTCAGCAGAGTGGAAGGGTCAATCATATGGACTTTCAAGTGTTAGACATATGAGTAAGGGGGAGCTTGACTTGATGTAGTAAACAAAATTAATTTAATCCTTAGTTTGAAATATATTTTTTAAGTGAGTGTTAACTTACTTATATAACTTTCTACTCTTTTGCTTTTCCTTTTTTTTTTGGCTGTGTCTTGTGGCTTGTGGGATCTTAGTTCCCTGACCAGGGATTAAACCCAGGCCCTCAGCAGTGAAAGCGTGAAGTCCTAACCACTGGCCCACCAGGGAATTCCCTCTATATTTTAAGTATTAGAAACCTTCTAAGGAGTATGTGCCCATAGCCAAGCTAATTTTAACCTTCCTTAAATTATAAAAAAATGTCCTCAAAAACAATTTTTTTCCCTCATTTCTATGTGTTTTCTCAGTCTTAGGACTAATCAATAATTATTTCTATAAAAAATGCTATAGTAAATTTCTTACATACATAAAAAATAAAGTAGTAGAATTCCTTGGTTTCAAGAGTACAGTAAGTTTATATAAAGGTAGGTTATTATTATAGTTTTGCCTATAACATAAAGGAGTGTAAAATACTCAAAATGAGTTTTCTTTTATTCAAAAGAAAATTATTAATAGTTTTGTGTTAATGGTCCTTAAGAAGTACTAACCTGATTAAAGATTTGAAAGCTCTTAAAGATATTCGATATATGCACAATCTTCCTCTCTGTCACAACAGTAAACAATTAAGCTACCATGGATCACACCCAGGAATACCGTTCAACATAGTTCAAAAACAAGATGTATTCAAAATCCACAGCATGCATCAACAGACAGATGTTTGTGGACACTTGTTCTTCATGAAGCTATGAGCAAATGCCCATCCAGTGATCATTCACCACTCATGTAAGCAATTGTTATTTCTGCCTGGCCTTTGGTTGAGCACAGTATTTCTTTCTTTTTGTTTTTCTCTGATGCTGATAGTAAGCATATAGACCACAGTATGTAAAATAGTCATTTGATAAGTGAAGAACCTAGAGGCTCAGAAAGGTGAACTAATTTCATTAGGATATAGAGGGTGCAGGGCCAAGGGCATGCTGTGCTAGCATTCAGCCCCACCATCTCCCCAACAGGGCTCTTCTCCCTTTGTTACACCACCTGATTGGACAGTGCTTGCAGGAAACACTACCTGACTCATGTACCCTGCTCTCATTGTGTTCCTTCACAGATGAATGTTAAGCTTACTACTTTATTACACTATTAAAGAGAGTGGGATCTCTTTAATTTATGATCTCCGTGTATCATTCTTTTTTAGTCTATCATTGCTCAAAAAATGTTGCTTGATTTGAGCCACCATGATATGAGAAAATATGATTTAATAAAAACAAAAGTGCTTGCTGGAGTGTTCTTTTAAATAATGAGCTCTCCTATTGCCTTGGAGTTAAATAATTAGATGTTTGAAAATGTGGTAAATACACACTGTTTTCAGAAGGTACATATAGATAAAATGTGATGCACATATTTGGCTCAACCAAAGGTGAAGGCAAATCTTCCAAGTTTGTTTTGATTTTAGTTCTTGTTTTAAACATGAAATTTAGTTGACTACCACTTAAACACCCATTTGTATATTCATCTACAATTATTATACCTTTGTAATTCAAAGTAGAGTATTTCAAAAATCCTGATGCTAATAGGAATAATAAAATCGAAAGGTTTGGTAAAATTTTGGAACAGCTCAAAATTATGAACTCATAGGATTACATAAGAAGTTCTTTAAGCAGTGCTCTGTCAAAGTCATTTGTTTGATCAAGTGAACATAGATGGATTAGAAATCTTGAGAATAAAAAAGAATTTTAAAAAAATATATGACTAAAAACCCAGGGTGAGAAGTTGAAGGGTGCCAAAACAAAACAATCAGTTATATTACTTTTCCTTTTCAAACTAGACTGGAGTTAAAATTAATATATAGCTTTGGTATCTTAATATGAAAAGTTCTAGGATTTAAACTTTCATTCTCTTCCACCAAGACATCTTCGGATTACTAATTATTTTTTGTGGAAACTGACAGAATGGATCTGTCTGTGGAGATAAAGGTATATATATGAGATACAAAATGTATTGGTAAAATCTTACCTATTGTTTAAGCAAAAAAAAAAAAAAAAAAGGAAAAAAAAATTAGGACACACTTTTGCATTATTTTAAAATAATTTGTAGTCAATAAACCTACTTGAAATCTAGAGTGATTTTTTTTCAGGGCTGAATTATTTATACCAATAAAATAATTAAAAAGTAAAAAAAAAGTATTTGTTCAATTTATAGATGCACTAAACAGCAGCAAGGATATGAAATGTTTTAGCAGCCATTACAGTGTACAAAGACAAATATACACATGTATTTGCAACACAGATTAAGGCAAGATAAAAAATGGGCAATTCTCACTTCCAAGTAACTGAAACTTAAAACTTTAAATTTTATCATGAATTTCTGTAGCTTAAATTACTCAACATGCAGGAGCATTCTTACGTACCCGTATGACAAGCAGAAGCATTAGAATTGTGCTAGAAAAGGTAGTTAAGGTATAAAATATATAAGGTACAGATCTCTGTCCTGTTATGCTGAATTTTTGTCTCAAAGAAATGGATATATTTTTTAGGTTTTAACATACATATCGATAAAGGTCAAATTAGAGACAGAGCTGTGCTAACAAAAATGCCCCACTCTTAATTCATGCCTCTGCCCATCTTTTGAATATTTTTAAATTGACCTTTAGCATGCAGAAGAGTTAATGAGGTTCTACTCCTCCTACTCTACCTAAGTTTGCTCAGCTGATTCCTTGCCCTCGACAATGGCTGCAGTGCGATGAATTCGTCACTGAAAGCGACTGTGTTGGAGTACATCTATAAGTGGACAGAAAAGGGATGGGACATACAACAAGTCAGTGAGCTGTATTTATCACCTAAGAGACAGACACAGGACAAGCTTTGTAAAGACATTTGTCCCTACAAGAGTAGGATATATCATACATGGTACACATACATAACTGACATTTGTAGGGCCATTGGCTTTGCTATCAAAAGAATTTATTCTTAATATCACATTGTTATTCTGCAGAAAAACAAAGCTCAAAATAAATGCTGACAACACTTCTTTTGATATGATTTTTCTTGCTACTTTTGGTAAGCAATGAAGTAAGTACCTGACAACTTTCTAACAACTTTCTCAACATTTGAAATCAGAGGTGAAAGTACAAGGCTGAAATAATAAAGATTACTGACTATAGCGAAAGAATAATGTCACGCACGGGATATGAATGACCATATACTGTCTCAACAAAAACAAAAAAAATCCCCCGTAGGCTAGAAAATCCCTGAGTGGAAGTAGAGATTTCCTCTTTAGATTATTTTTATTTCCATGTTTATTTTTTATTGATGTATAGTTGATTTACAATGTTGGGCCAATCTCTGCTGTACAGCAAAGTGACTCAATTTTAAAAATATATATTACACTCTTTTTCTCTTTAGATTAGATCACAGTTGAACATCCAGTCAAATCATTTAAAAAGAATTTAGTAGGGTAGAAAGGGAGATTATACTGGCTTTCATACATGGAAAAATGATTGATTTTTAAAATCAACTCCATTTTTAATCAATTTAACCTATGGTAAAAGAACTAAAATATATATAAAGTACTTCTAACTTTTTCTTGTCTAAGGGTCCGCCTTAAGGTATCAAATATTTCCTGTGTAATCCTTTAAAAAGAGGTCTATAAAAATGGTAATAAGGACTAATATTATCACCTTTTATTACCATTAAGAAATCTCTATGAAAAGACATAATGCTCTTCCTAAAGAAAATTTCTAAGGATAAATGTAAATAAATCATTATTTATTTTTATAAAGAAGTAACTTTTTAAGTGATGTCATTAATATATTTTGGTGAAATATAACTTTATATAGCCAAGAGGGCAAGACAGATATGTTCTCCATAAAGGTCTAGAAAAAGTATAATAGACAATGTATTAAAAGTAGTATTCTATTATCATGAATATCTCTGAAGATTAGAAAAAAGATATGCAAACCTTTCTGATATATATTTAAGTAATATATTGCACGGTGGAAAAGTCTGCCCATACTGATATAAATATATGCATAGGCAGACACAGTAATCAGATTATGCAAATTTTTTCAGCCCCAGCTGAAGATCAGTATCAGAGCAACATCCTCATCGTTCTTATAATTATGTTCTTACTGAGGACTTACTACATACAGACCCAGGGTTAGGCACTTTATATTAATGATCTCTAACCATCAAGTAAGGTAGTTATTATTCTGATTCTACAGAGGAAGAAACTGAGGCTTAGGGAAGTGACTTGATTAAGGACATGCATTTTATAAGTGGTTAAAACAGTATCTGAATTAAGTTTGTCAGGCTTCAGAGGCCTATGCTGCTTCGGTGTTGTTAAAATGTGTATTTGCTAGGACTGAGTGACCAAAGCAAATAAGTGCTAAAGAAATGTTAATATGATCAACTGAAATTAAAACCAATACACTGTTTAAGAAACCTAACTCAAATCACTAAATACTTAAGAAGCACTTATTCTATTTGTAGCATGAACACACAACTAGATTTCCAAAATTTGCTTGGCATATAGCAAACATGCAAAAAACAAAAACAAAAACCAAAACCCCCACAAAAACCTCAACCTAGGCAGAACTAAATGATTAATAAACTCTGTGTTTACAAGGGCATAAAAGTTGATTAGAATGTACTCTTGACATATGTTCAATGTCATGATGCGGTTAATAGGGCAAACCAATATTTCTAGCTTATGTACAAGTCAAATACACAAAAAAGTCAAATATACTAAATAGCTATCATTTCTTGAGGATATACTCTGTGTCTGAACATTATTTCATTTAATCCTTATTACAAATGTAATGAAATAGACATTTCTGTCATAATTTTACCCATGAAGAAACGGAGACTTAAAGTTACAGAGCTACTCAGTGGTAGAATGTGGGTTTTGAACCCACAACTATCAGGCCCTAAAGACCATATTCTTTTTTTTTTTTTTGTGGTACGCGGGCCTGTCACTGTTGTGGCCTTTCCCGTTGCGGAGCACAGGCTCCGGACACGCAGGCTCAGCGGCCATGGCTCACGGGCCCAGCCGCTCCACAGCACGCAGGATCCTCCCGGACCGGGGCATGAACCCGTGGTCCCCTGCATCGGCAGGCAGACTCTCAACCACTGCGCCACCAGGGAAGCCCTAAAGACCATATTCTTAAACACTAGGTAACATACTGTTAATATCTGCTGTAGTTTAATATTATTAGTGTTTAGTAAGAAAATATATTTTATAAAAATCCATTCTGTAGAAGTTTAGGTTAAAGAACTTATTTCATACTTTTGTTGAAAACAATATGACCTGAAGAAGTACTACTGAAATTCTAATGGTTCTAAAGAAATGGATATATATCCCAATTATACATATTTGATAGAAGGCTGTGATAATACTATTTAAGACATATTTATACTATTATTTGGACATAACTTGAAAGTTTTATACTTAAAATCTAGTTCTATTAATAACACAATGTAATTTTTAAAAATTATAATTTTTCAGGAGTCATAAAATTAATAGCAACAATAACTTTAAAAATATCACATTTAACAATATTTATATTGCAAAATACTTGATACAGGAATAGATAATTTCCTATTTTCTAATATAAGCAAATTATAATGACAGCTATTCATCAAGACTCCTAATTAAAAAAGTATTGTATATAAAAAGTGGTTACCTGTGCCTTTTCAATATTTGTAGGATGAAACTGTCGGTCAAATACTTTCTTCACAATATCAAGAAATAGGCATGTAACAACCATGAGAATTATGGCAAACCAAGCAGAACCACTTGACAGGAGCTGAATAAATACAAAGTACATATTCTGGGAGCTCAAAAATGGCCTGCAAAGAAAGAAAGTGGGCTTATAATAAATGAAGAAACCGACAAGACAGATTCTTAAATCACGACATTAAGTAAACCCACTATACATGAAGGTTACAATTTTAAGAATACTCCAGGAAAATGTTCAAAATGTGGAATCAGTGTAATTTAATTAATCAACTAATAAAACATGGTAGATTTTAATTGTTAAAAATAAAATCCAATTTAATTCATCTGAATGACAACCATAGTTTTTATAATTAGGAAAGTGGCAAGTAATTGACTTATCCTATCTTACTGTTAGGATAATTCAAAAGAATTATGTAGTGAATAATACAGACCTAAGAGACCAAAAAAGCAAGAAAAAGTATGTAATAAAATATTTTCTACTAAGCAACTACAAACTTGATTACCTAAATTTTAGGTTGAAAAGCTCTACTTAGAGGATCTTCTCTACACATGGATTTTAAAATAAATGTACTCACAAATATTAGTTCTACATAGTAGTAGGTATTGTTAAGATACTCTTTTTGGGTTTGTGTATATATCACTTCAAAAGAATGAGGAGAAATACAGGAAGAAATGCAGAAATAAAGAGGATTAAAAACAAACAAACGATATTCATTAGAGTATCTGTTTATAATCCTAAATGAAAGTTAATGTTTAGCCAATACAAGTTTTTTCCCTGCCTTTTGTAATATTTTGCCTGATACAGGGATCACAGGCACAGTAGGCAATGTAATATACATTCTCCAACTGAGAGATTTCAGCTGTCCATCACTTACCAAAGAATCTTAGGAAAAGCATTCATTTTTAATCTATCAGAATAGCTGAATATCTGATTTTACCAGTGAATATGCAGCACACTACTTTTGAGAGAGAAGTTAACTCATTCATGAAAATTTAATGATTCTATGTGACTTTTTAAATTATACACATTAATAATAATTTAGAGGTAATATGATTAGTGTAAAGAACATTAATTTTCAAGTAAATCCTAGCTTTGCTACTTTTAACTGTTGTGATTTTGGAGCTCAGTTTCCAAATAGAAAAAAATGGGGTAACAAGATTATTGTGATGAATCAATTTAATATCTTAGGTAAAACACTAGAATATAGTAGGTATTCAGTAACTGTTAGTTTCTTTTTTCTTCCATATCAGTAAGATCAACTGAAAAAACTAAATTTCTTATCAGGATAGGGTCTCAAAACTATTCTGAGTAGAATTTGTTCATAATAAAGTCTATCATAATAACTATTTATTAGAGTTGAATCAATATAACTAAAATAAAATATAGTCACTCACCAGAGAATCCCTCCATAAAACAAAGAAAATACAAAATAGAATAAAATAGATCCCCAGGTAACAAGATGATTGATCCAGGTCCAAAAATGAGTTTCCAAAGCCATCTAAAAAATAAATTAAAAAACCCTTAATGTAAATCAATAAATCTTTAACTTCTCAGCTAAAACTCAAGAATAAAATGTATTAATTATAAGTGACTAAGGTTGCTATGGCAAAGTCCTTCAGAAGATAAATATTAATGAAAAGATCCTAGTATGAAATTCAACAATTTCAAGTTTATAGTATTTTTCTTCTGTGAGGAAGCAGTATTAAAATTTCATGAGTACTTTATTCAGAACTCAATGGCCTAAACCAGCTTGTGTTGTCTTGCATTACATAGAGAGAAGCATGAGTATTGAGGGGTTAACCTTTATCTGACCATAAAAATCAGCTGAGGCTTTCCAAAATAATGAATTTAAAAAATGAATTCATAATGAATCTTTTGACAAAAATTAAAATGAATTATTAAACTAGGCATCCATGAAATTATTCATGACTGAAAAAGGAAAATCTATCAATAAAGAAATGAGGAAAATTAACTAAGAATTATACAGACACAAAATGTATCCATGCTTCTAATTTCTGTACCATACCTTTACTGTGACTGTAATAACCATGACTGTGAAGACCAAGGTACCAAATGTCCAATTTCCAAACATCTAAAACAGAACAAATAAACCAGTATTGCATTATGGGTTAAAATGATGCTAAATCAGAAGTGATGCAAAGAGTAACTAGTGTACATTCTTTACTAAAAATTACTTGCATCATTTACACCAGTTACATTTGAAATCTGTGACTAGATTAGTACAGTTAAAGGAGAATGAGAAGAAACACCATAAAGCATTATCATGTTTATTATTATGTAAAATGATTCTGTGGATAACATTATCAGACTGGAAACTCAAAGATGGGTTTGGAATTATGTGGCACAGTTTTTAGTGATAATGATATAGCTGTTAGTGACTGCTTTACTCTTATCACAAAGTAAAAATGATAATAAAACCCTGTTCAATCACAATTAGTTTCTGAAACCATTCCAACCAGAAGTCACAGCAGATCACCTGCCACTGTATTTCTGGACACACCATAGAAAGAGCAGGTAAAAAGAAACTTATACACAAAACCAACACCTGAAAGGAAAGATAACGGCCAGTGGACCTAGTCAAGAGATTTCAAGTAAAAATGCAGTTAATGCCAGTTAGATAGTATTGCCCTGGGCTTTATAGCCAAAACTTACTAAGGCCTATTAAAAATGCAGAATCCCCAGAGAATGTCAATTTAATTTCCACAAATAAGAGCACAACCAGAACTTTATGTTAATTTAGTTTACAAAGTAGTCATAATCTTTACCACTGATTAAAAAAAATTATTTAAAAGGCTGGTTGTTTTAAAAAAAAAAAGAAAAAGAAAGAAAAAAATATACAGGTTCCAATGGCAATAAAACTCATCTAAGTAATTAAAGATAAACCACAACCTCAGTGCTTATAAAATTATTGTTTATTTTAAAATACTTAGTATATTGCCTGGTATAAATAAAATACTCAACAAAAATTTTTAAAATTTGTATGGAAACACAAAAGACCCTGAATAGCCAAAACAATCTTGAGAAAGGATAATGGAGCTCGAGGAATCACACTCCCTGACTCCAGACTACGCTATAAAGCTAATGCAATCAAAACAGTATGGTACCAGCACAAAAACAGACATATAGATCAATGCAACAGGATAGAAAGCCCAGAAATAAACCCATGCACCTATAGTCAATTAATCTATGACAAAGGAGGCAAAAATATACAATGGAGAAAAGACAGTCTCTTCAATAAGTGGTGCTGGGAAAATTGGACAGCTACACATAAAAGAATAAAATTAGAACATTCTCTAACACCATATACAAAAATAAACTCAAAATGGACTAAAGACTTAAATGTAAAGCTTCTAGAGGAAAACACAGGCAGATCACTCTTTGACATAAAATATGGGACCTAACTAAGCTTAAAAGCTTTTGCACAGCAAAGGAAACTATCCACAAAATGACAAGACAACTTATGGACTGGGAGAAAATATTTGCAAATGATGCTACTGACATGGTATTAATTTCCAAAGTATACAAACAGTTCATGCAGCTTAATTATCAAAAAAATAAACAACCCAATCAAAAAATGGGCAGAAGACATAAAAAGACATTTCTCTAAAGAAAACATACAGATGGCCAACAGGCATATGAAAAGATGCTCAATATAACTAATTATAGGAGAAATGCAAATCAAAACTACAATGAGGTATCCCCTCACACTGGTCAGAATGGCCATTATTAAAAAGTCTACAAATAGTAAATGCTGGAAAGGGTGTGGCAAAAAAGGAACCCTCTTACACTGTTGGTGGGAATGTAAATTAGTGTAGCCATTTAGGAGAATAGTATGGAGGTTCCTTAAAAGCTAAAAAGAGTTGCCATATGATCCTGCAATCCCAATCCTGGGCATATATCCGGAGAAAACTCTAATTTGAAAAGATACACAGACCCCAGTGTTCACAGCAGCACTATTTACAATAGCCAAGACATAGAAGCAACCTAAATGTCCACTGACAGGTGAATGGACAAAGAAGATGTGGTACATATACACAATACAGTATCAGTCAGCCATAAAAAAGAATGAAATCATGCCATTTGCAGCAACATGGATGGACCCAGAGTTTATCATATTAAGTGAAGTAAGTCAGAGAAAGACAAATAAAATAAGATATTGCTTAAATGTGGAACCTAAAAAATGATACAAATGAACTTATTTACAAAAGAGAAATAGATTCACAGACATAGAAAACAAACTTATGGTTACCAAAGGGGACAGTGGGTGGAGAAGATAAATTAGAAGTTTGGGATTAAAATATACACACTACTAAATATAAAATAGGTAAACAACAAAGACCTAATAGCACAGGGAACTATACTCACTATCTTATAATAACATATAATGGAAGAGAATCTGAAAAAGAATATTTATTTATATATAACTGAATCACTATGCTGTATGCTTGAAACTAACAACACTGTAAATTCACTATACTTCAGTTAAAAAAATAAAAAGCTTAAAAGGCAAAAAAAAATCAATGAATAATGGTTATTATAATCAACAATGAAACATTAATATTCCTTCATTTGAGGGTATTTTGGGGAGTTTATTTGTCAAGAGGAAAATAATGGAAAAGTCATATTGACTTTTCCTGCTTTTATCATCTCTAGAAATGACCTGGAAATACTGAAAAATCATTGGATCTCACTTAACTCAGCTCTTAAGAGAGCCAGCTCCTCTTTCAGGGATATGGAGATAGGTAATTGATGCAGTCAGGGAACCTGGGCCTGGGAGTGGTAACAACCACACATGTCTATCCCTCAGTATATGGTTTTACTGGGCCCAGACTGGGACTAGCTACATGGTATCTTCCTTAGAAGCAGAGGAAGATTTAGGGCTCCTTCTAGCATTCAAGGCCCTAGAGGGAGCTGTAGAAAACACATTCACATTCTCTCTCCTTTTTGGATAAAGTTAGCACAAGTTATGTATTTCAATTACATCAATCAGTTAAGACTCTTTCCATTCTGATTTCCCCTTGAATTAGTTTAGGTGATGATGAAGTGAGTGGCAGAATCTGGCTAAAGAGAAGTTGAGTTGGGCTTATTACATTGGCTTGGGTTAAGTGGGACCTATTTATGTCACTCATAATCACTTTCACATATACTTGTGTTTGTACTTACAGTTCTTTCCCTTAAAGAGGGCCTGCCAAAACGAGTTAAGGCTTAGATTACTCTACTAAACCTGGATCTGCCCCTGCTCAGAAGAGACAGATGCTCAAAACACTTTCTAACACAATCTGTTTTTTTTGAATCACTTCTTCTAACTTGTTACCTAATTAAAGCCAACCGTGTATTCCAAATTTAAAAGGATCATTCATTATTCATTTGTACACTCAAGAAATAGTAATTGAGCATCTTATTCTACGCCAAGTACCATTCCAAGCCTTGGGGAATAAAGCAGCAATAAGGTAAAGTTTCTGACCTCAAGGAGCTTACACATAGTGGAGGAGGCAAAAAATAAATAAACCCAAAAATATATACTTTGAGGTAGAGAGCCTGTGCTCTGCAACGAGAAGCCACCACAGAGAAGCCCGCGCACTGTAACAAAGAGTAGCCCCCACTCGCTGCATCTAGAGAAAGCCTGTGTGCAGCAACGAAGACCCGATGCAGCCAAAAATAAACAAACAAACAAATAAATAAAAGAAAATAAATGTAGAGTAAGGGGTCGGGAAGTGATGGAAGGTGAGGGAGATGGGATTTTACTGGAGTGGGCTAGAAAGGCCTACTCAAGCCAGTGACATTTCAGGAGACCTGAATGAATAAGGGAGTCAGTCAAATGACCACGTGAGAGAAAAGCATCCAGGCAGAGAAACAGCAAGTGCAGAAGTCCTAAGGCAGGAACTAATTGGTCTGAAAGAGCAAGAAAACCAGTGTGGCTAGAGTAGAGTGAATAAAGGGGAGGGTGGAAGGAAATACAGTCCAAGAGGTAGTCCAAGATCTTTTCATTTTTAAAAGATCACTTGGGCTACTGTGTGGAGAAGAGATAGTAGGAAGGGGAAGAACAGAAGCAGGAGCAGGAAGAAGGCAGTTACTATTATGGTCTCCGAAAGAGATGGTGATGATCTGATTGGTGTGGAGGAGGAGAGAAGGAGAAACATCCAGGATATGTGTGACATCAGAACCAATGCGATTTCATATGGGTTGTGAGAGAAGAAGTGAAATGAAGGATGATTCCTAGATTTCTGCCCAAGCAGATGGGTAAAAGGTAGTTCCATTTATTAATAAATATAAGAAGAATTGGAAGGGAAATGGGTTTGCAGAAGACATAAAAAAATTCTGTTTAGCAATATTAACTTTGAGATTCTATGAGACTTACAGGTAGAGAAGGCAGTTAGTTATTTGAATCTGATAAGCAACTGGCAGAGATGTAAAACTGGGAGTTCAGCATATAAGCAATGTTTCAACCAGGAGAAGGATGAATTCACCCTGTGTACAGATAAAAGATGGCACAGAACTGAGTCCTAGGCCACTGCTCCATGTAGAACAGTTAGAACAGCGGTTCTCAAGTTGGGGGCATTTTGCCTCGCGGTGGACAGTTGGCTGGATCTGAAGACATTTTTGGTTGTCATAACTGGGTGGGGGAGTTAGGGGTGTATGCCTGTGTGCTACTGGTATCTAGTGGGTAGGCATGCTGCTAAACATCCTACAATTCATAGGGTGAACCTCCACAGCAAAAAACTATCTGGCTCAAAATGCCATTGGTGCAGAGGTTGAGAAGCCCTGATTCTGAGGGTAGGAGGTGAAGACTGAAAAGGAACAGTTGCTAAGGAAGCCAAAGTAACTTACAGAGGCTGAGAGAAGATAATACAGCAGGCAGGAAGGCTTCAAAAATTGTACCCAGGGCCTCCCTGGTGGCGCAGTGGTTGAGAGTCCGCCTGCCGATGCAGGGGATACGGGTTCGTGCCCCGGTCTGGGAGGATCCCATATGCCGCGGAGCGGCTGGGCCCGTGAGCCATGGCCGCTGGGCCTGCGCATCCGGAGCCTGTGCTCCGCAACGGGAGAGGCCACAACAGTGAGAGGCCCGCATACCGCAAAAAGAAAAAAAAAAAAAAAAAAAATTGTACCCAATGGTTGAGTTCAAAAGGGCTGAGGCACGCTCTTAGATTTAGCAATGAAGTGGTGGCTGGTGACCATAAAGAACATGGTTTTGATGGGAGTGCTGGGGGTGAATGCCCTACAGGAGAACATTCAAGGGAGAAGAGGAGGCCAGAAAGTAGAAATAGTAAAAAATGTAACTTCTTCAAATTTCGTAACAGGTCTAACTTAACTACACATTGATCTATAAAAGAATTATCTTCTATAGAGTTAATCAGTTGTTCAGTTCTCCAGTACAAACTATCTCTTTATTATTGGTTTTAAACACTGACTAATTGTTGGGTGATACCATAAGAAACAAGGTATATTTTTCTGTTCTCTGTATATGATGTAATTTTCTATTAATTGCTTGGAATATTAGTGCTTTAAATATTTGTCTCATGAATAAATGAACATACAGGGAAATTCTGTAATGAACTAGATAATCAAAGATATTTTAATCATACAAGGTTTAGTTAAAAGAAATCTGTATCTACTGACAGGAATTAAATTGCATATGTGTTCTTGAATGACCTGATTGGTAATTATGGTGGTTAAATCATTTGAATGAAAGTAAAGGATACTGAATTCTCGGTGGAATACAAATATAAAATAGTATATTTCTATCTTAACACAGAGCTCTTATCATCTGATGGCTAGGTTTCAACAGCTGATGACATGTATAGTGTGAAAGAGAAACTAATTAAAGATAGGAAGTAAGGGGAGAAATCATTAACATTAAAAAAAATACTAGCAAAAACTACAAAAAGTTTTATTTTTCTCTTTCTCTCAAAATTACAACCTGAAATTTCAACTCCTCGATTCTGTGTTGCTGATTGTTTCCCCCCAACTAATCTGGCAAACAGTCCAGACCTAGAAGGCTTGAATAAGAGGTGAAGAATTACTTTTTCATCCTTATTCGTTCGTCATTTGATTTTTAATGTGGTGGAATAGTGAATATATAGTTTAGAACAGTGCCGAGGGTCTGACAATTCCAGCTTCTCTACTGGAGAAGTCTAACTGGAATTAGAATACTCTAATAGTTTTTCCCTTTTTCTCTGATCCCACATTTTTTTGAATTTCAATTATTTTAGTTTTCTAAACTGGGTATAATTCCATAAAGAGAGAAAAAAAGAAATTAATGGTTGACATTTTTGAGTTTCTGTATACTTCAGTAAAACAAAACCAAAACAAATTTTAAAAACCCTTATTAGGGCAGGATCTCATTTTAAACAGTAGTTATCTAGATTGTAATTTTCATATCAGACCACTGAGAATGAGTGGAATAGGTATTAGTGTTTAAGTTCCTGAGTTAACAAAGGATTCTTTTTTTCTTTATTGTCTTTTTCCTCTGAAGCCTTCGGTTGAAACCACTAGAGAAGCAGAATGTCATGGAATGTTGGGATGGGAACTCAGCTACCTCTGAAACTACTCTCCCAAAATTTTTCTCCCTACATCATCTTAGTTTTCCACTCTTACCACATGACTAAAATTCCCTCTGTTCTGTTTCCTTCACTATAAATTTTTTTTTAAATTCTTCTAATATACACTTAACCAAGCCACGATGCCTTTGCCATTGCATTCTGTGGAAGTTTGCTTTAACTGGAGGTGAACTCCTGTAATCTAAATTGTTCCTCTCATACTTTCCTTACCTATAATCTTCAGTAACATCTTCCCTTGTCTATGACTTTAAATATTCTTCCCTGAGAAAGTTTCTTCATGAGATCACAGAAAGACAACATAAGCTATTTCCAAAAATATTCTGGACAACAGCAACACTTAGAACAAGTAGTGTCCCAATATGAGAACACTTACTCTGTAGAGATAAACAAAGGAGACAAATTTTTCTTTTTTAAAAAAGTCATTTGCTTTTAGTACCTCTGTAATTTATAGTAACCTTAATAAACATTCTTCATTGGTGTTCACCTCCCAATTATTTAGCTTCTAAAAAAACATGATTTCATAGGTGGTCAAATTCATAGAAGCAGAAAGGACGGTAAATTCCAGGAGCTGGTAAGAAGGGAAATGGGTAGTTCTTAATAGGCACAGAGTTTCAGCTTTGTAAGATGAAAAAGTGCTGGAGATCTGTTGCATAACAATGTGAATTTACTTAACACGACTGAACTGTACTCTTAAAAATGTTAAGATGGTAAAAAAGTATCAAGTTATAAATTTTAAATATATGCAGCTTACTGTATACCAACTATACCTCAATTAAGCTGTTTTTTAAAAACCAGTATCATGGAAGTCAGTTTTTTCTATTATTCTTGGAGGAGTTAACATTTTTTAAAAGTTACATTCAGATCTCTAACAAAATACATTATAATAATTTTACCTTTTGTCAAAATTCAATTAATAAAGAAGAAATGATTGTTCTCTTCTACAAAGCCTGTTAAAAAACACCAACTCAAACAAAGTTGATCTTGTTGGATTACAGAAATAATATGAAGTTTTATGTTAAGCTCATTTTCAACTCCGGAAAAAAAAAATATGAAGGGACTTCCCTGGTGGCACAGTGGTTAAGAATCCGCCTGCCAACGCAGGGGACGCGGGTTCGAGCCCTGGTCTGGGAAGATCCCATATGCCGCGGAGTAACTAAGCCCGTATGTCACAATTACTGAGCCTGTGCTCTAGAGCCTGCGAGCCACAACTACTGAGCCTGTGTGCCACAACTACTGAAGCCTGCGCTCCACAACGAGAAGCCACTGCAATGAGAAGCCCGCGCACTGCAACGAAGAGTACCCCTGCTCACCACAACTAGAGAAAGCCCAAGCACAGCAACAAAGACCCAACACAGCCATTAAAAAATATATATATATATATAAAAGAAAAAGAAAAGATTACCCAAACAAATATTCACCAAATTACAAATCTGACTTTTTGACAAATGTTTGTGATAAGATGATACTAAGGTATTGGAAGACAAGCCCCAGTTTTGAACTAATACTTATACTCCAAATACTTTGAGTATTTTAAGCCTGCATAAGGCTAGACAAATTTTATTTGAGTTTAACTCTTCTAATATTTAGAAGAAAAACAATTAAAAATTAGTCAGTAGTTCAGTCCCCTTAATATATTTTTTGTTCTCTGGCAATCAAGGAGTGACAGTAAAGGAATATCTTTTTTATGGTGCTTGGAAGGTAAAGATCTGTCCATAGGAAAGCAGTTTATACACACACACACAAACAGGTACTCAGACATGTCATATACATTCCTCTAGTCTTTCCAAATCTCAGAGAAAACTTATCAGGATTCTTATATTTTACTAAGAGAAAAGACCTATTAAAAAGATCTGAGGGGAATATATGAAGAATAAATAGTTCTTTCCTAAGTAAAAGAGAAGTTAAGAATGAATGAATGGATACTTCAAAAATATTTGTTGAGGGAGTTCCCTGGTGGTCTAGTAGTTAGGATTCGGCACTTTCACTGCTGTGGCCCAGGTTCAATCCCTGGTCAGGGAACTGAGATCCTGCAAGCCACATGGCATGGCCAAAAAAAAAAAAATTGTTGAAAATTAATTAATACCTAGAATATTCATGATACTGCTAGGCCCATCACAAAATATGGGGGTAGAATCTTAACTTTCCCTGAACTGTCTTGCCCTTCATGGATCCCAAACTACTGCAACTCTTTCTCCTCCTCCTTTCTCAGGATCAGATGTTTGCACTGACTTCATCTTCACCTCTAGCCACTTCTCTTCCCAGTACTTCCCCCTAATATTTTCTACTCTAGGTCCTCCACTGTTTGCACATTTCTTGGGCATACAAGAATCATTACTGGAAAACAGAAAGCATTCAACCCATGTCGAAAAAGACTTTCAGTACAGGGAGGCGTAAGAGGGAGCTGGAGTGAAAGGACAGGGACCTGTGGGCTCAATCTTGAAGAACAGACAGTCATAAGACTGACTTTGGGAAAAAGAGGCAAGAGCATTCTAGAGAGAAAACATAGTAATGGCTTGGAACTAGAAATGAGCACTGCATGTTCTGAGAGAGCCAGCAAGGACAGTTTAACTTACACCGTTAAAGAGGAGAGTTTCTGGGCTTCCCTGGTGGCGCAGTGGTTGAGAGTCCACCTGCCGATGCAGGGGACATGGGTTCATGCCCTGGTCCGGGAGGATCCCACATGCCGCAGAGCGGCTGGGCCCGTGAGCCGTGGCCGCTGAGCCTGCGCGTCCGGAGCCTGTGCTCCGCAACAGGAGAGGCCACAACAGTGAAAGGCCCACACACCGCAAAAAAAAAAAAAAGAGGAGAGTTTCTGGGAGAAGTAGATTGGGGGGGACTGGGTAGAACAGGGTCTTCAATATAATGATTTGATAGTAATAATAACAAGTAATACTGCTAAGATTTATTGAGTACTTCTATATGCTAGCCACTCTGCCTAATGCCCTACATGTAATATGTTGTTTATTCCTCACAGCAAACCTATAAGGTAGTAATCATGTTCCTAATTTTGCAGTGAGGAAACTGAGCCTTACAGAAGTTAAAGAATTAATCCCAAATCACTCAAATGGTAACTTCAGGTGCCAGGATGTAAATCCAATTTGACTGATTGCAATGTATGCTTCTTTTCCACTGTTTCTACAGGGAGTGGTATATATGAGTGGTAGAACCGGTAGGCTAAAAGGGGAAGTTAATGACATACAATTTGAGTTAAAAAAAAAATAACAGTTGGTAAAAAGAAGAAAAACTTTTGTACTAAAGGGCCAACAACAATTTACACTTCATTAAGATTCTTTTCTTTTGTATAAAGCATGCTCAAGATTTAATTTTAAAAAATTATTTATTTATTTGTTTGTTTGTTTGGCTGTGTTGGGCCTTAGCTGCAGCATGCAGGATCTTTGTTGCTGCGTGCGGGATCTTGAGTTGCGGCATGTGAACTCTTAGTTGTGGCACGTCGGATCTAGTTCCCTGACCAGGGATTGAACCCGGCCCCATGCATTGGGAGCATGGAGTCTTAGCCACTGGACCACCAGGGAAGTCCCCAAAGATTTAATTTTAAAAGTCACTAAAAATTAGAAACAAACCTAAATTATAAGCATTCTTAAATAATTTATGCCATGTAATGAATATTATGTAGCTGTGAAAATATATTTTTGAAGCATTTTTAATAACATGAAAAATCACTTAGACTATAGTAAGGGGATAATTATAATAAGCCTATCATTGAGAAATAAGGGGATATGTTATGAAGTTAATGAAAAACAGTAAAAAATAAAAAAAGAATGGAAGAAAATATGTAAAAATGACAGAAATAATTACAACTGGGTAGAAGAAGAACAGGCGGTTTATTTTCTTTGTGTATTTTTCCTATAGAGTATTTCAAATTTACCATAATGGGCACATGTTACTTTTAAAATCAGAAAAAAAGTAGTAACTAGCAACAAGAGAGATCTCTTTAACTTCCTTTTCATCCAGTGATATCTTCCTTCTTTCTTAACTCTTCTCCCCTCTTCACTCTGTCCAGTTTTAGCCCAGTATTTCAAGTGGAAATGGGCATGCTCACTCATATATCTATATGTTTGATGGTCTTTGCACAAGTGGCAATACTGCACAGAAGGGTACCAGGCTAATACTTGTTTCTCAGAGGAATTTAGGATCTTGGCTAAGCACATAGGCTTTGAAGTTATACAGATCTGAGTTTGAATTATACTCGTAATTTATTCACTATGTGACCTGAGGCAAGTTTCTTAACCTTTCTGAGGTTAATTTTCTAATATGAAAAAATATTTTCCTCATACAGGGTTATTACAATTTAGTAAGCTAATACATGGAATATATCTGGAAGAGAGAAAAATTCAATAAAAGGTAGTTATACTTGGGGGAAGTGCTGTAACCTTCATGTTACACAAACTAGATTCATGTATTTGTCCAAACCAGGCTAAATATGTCCTCAAAAGTAGAGTGGCAATAATACATATGTTCCATTTCTACATCCTAAAGGGATCTGCATGGTTAAAGCCGCTCTAAAATTGAAACCCATTTCCTTCACTGCACTTGAATATTTTGTTATTTTACTTGTTTATTTTCTGTATCCCTCACAAGACTCTTAAGCTCCATAACTGAGTGTGTTAGTTCCTCTCATAAATCCAGACACTGGGTATAGTACATGGTAATGGTTGGTCCTCAATAAATGTTTGTTGAACAGATAAAACTTCATATTCTCCCAATTGCAAACCTTGTATCTCTGTTTCTGCAAATATATTGAATATTTTGGAATACTTAAATATTGCCAATGGAAAAGAGAAACTAAAGGTGACAAGCATTTCCAGTCTACCATAGTACCACAGCTGTCATTTCTTTTCCTCTGACCCATCTAGCTAAGCCTAGAAAGAGAGGCCTAGTTCTGCAGAGTCTCTCAACATGAGTACTCCAATCAGGACACAGAAACAACGTACTGTGTGGTACTCCTTTCCAATTTCACATTTCAGAAAAATAGCCACTCTAAACAGTAACTTGACATCCTCAGAATTGCTGGAGTGCACTGAAAAGTACAGTAGCACTTCCCAAGCATACCACCACGCCCCCCCACCCCAAAAAGAAAAAAAAATTCCTCCAATTAAAAGCAAAAACCTGGGCTTCCCTGGTGGCGCAGTGGTTGAGAGTCCGCCTGCCGATGCAGGGGACACGGGTTCGTGCCCCGGTCTGGGAAGATCCCACATGCCGCGGAGCGGCTAGGCCTGTGAGCCATGGCTGCTGAGCCTGCGTGTCTGGAGCCTGTGCTCCGCAATGGGAGAGGCCACAACAGTGAGAGGCCTGCGTACCACAAAAGAGAAAAAAAAAAAAAAAAAAAAGCAAAAACCTAAACATTAAGTCCTTATTTCTCATCTAAAAAAGCTGAATCATAATATCTCTCCAATGGGATTATTTTGAGGATTAATGGAAATGGGGCATGGAAAGCACTGAACACAATAGTTAAGTACTAAATAAACAGTAGCCATTGTTAAAACACAATCCTGAAGTGAACATCATGCAGGGGCATGAACATATCTCCTTGTGTGAATTAATTTTTGAACAACAAAACTGCTTAGGTAACCTGAGTTTCATATTAAAATTACACTGTATTGCCTTTCTGTTTTAATTCTCATTTGTATAAAATTTTATTAAGTAAAAAAAAGTTAAAAACCTTTTTATAATTGCATTTTAATTTAATACCTGCAATTTTATAACTTAAATGGAATTTTACTTTATTTTGTATGACAGAAGGTTATCAAAAGCCAAACTAAATTATTAAAAATGTTCTTTAAAAAACTATATATTTTACCTGGCCATTTCCAAGCAGAGATGTATCTTTCCCTATTAGAAAATAGGATCCAAAAAAGAAAATAAAGGCATGACTGAAACCCAACATGGTCCAATAAAGAAATGTTTTCATGCTTAGTTGACGGTTTTTACTAATGTCTCTGCAAATTTAAGAAAAAGGAAGAAAAAAACAAATGTATTAGGACTTACTATACCTACTAAATAATTATTACAGTTTGATAATTAAAAAACAAGATGGATTTTTAATTTAAAATTGCTTAAAAATTTTAGCAGAAAGAATAAAACCTAATTTACAAACCACTGCTTATAATATACATCTGTGTAACAGCTTAGAATTCTCATAACATATTCAAATACATTTTCTCATTTAATAAAGAAATATGATATAGGCATAATACTTCAGTTTAATTGTGAAAAGTTGATTTTTCTTTGTTATATTCTTTTTTTTGGCTGCGCCTCATGGCTTGTGGGATCTTAGTTCTCTGACCAGGGATCGAACCAAATTCCAAAGCTTGGAATCCTAACCACTGGACCACCAGGGAATTCCCTCTTCGTTATATTCTGTTGTAAACATTCAGTCATTCTGCTGTGATTGTTTCTTTTCAGTGGAGTCATCTGAGTTAGGTCCAGCACTGAGGCTCCTAAATGAGTTCTTGTCTATCAATAGCTATTATGAGAAGAACCATCTGTGCCAATCTTGGGTCAAGCCCAGTCCTAGATAACCTGGGAAATCAAGGTAAGTTACTGCCATTTCTGGATAACTGAATATCTCTGTTAAGTGTAGAGGTCAAGTTAATGTGGGAACCATAAGCTGGTCCTGAGCTGACTCCACATATCTATGATTACTTGGTTCTGAGAAAGGAATAACCCAGGGGAGCTGGGAAAATTTATGTCCTTAACTCTGCATTTTGCATCAATTACTACTCATAAATTTGGCAGTGCTAGAACATGAACTAATTTTTTATGAACTCTAGAGACAACTAATTACTGAATAACTTCTTTTGTGCCCATGAAACGGAGTATTACTGGTTTACAACAGTAGGTGCAAATTACACAACTGCTCAGTGCATTCCTAGGATGAAACTATTCATTTTTAAAAACATTGGAAAAAATCATTCAAATGTTCTCTTTAATGTTCAACAATTATAAACCATATGACAACTGAAGTACTTCCTGCGTAAACATTAACCACCAAGACAGTGCCTGATATATTTGCTTATTTTTAAGATACTTTCAAAAATTGATAACTATGTAACCTACTATTTGCAGTAAGAAATGTATGGACATTTAATACTGGAAAACACTTACCGATAGAGAGTGGGCTTGTTCTGTAACACATGAGGGTCTATATGCTGTTCCAACAGACTATATATCAGAATAGGCAGGGATGTAAAACAAATATTGTATAAAGTCAGGTACACGCTGTCATACAATGTCTAGAAAGAGAAATTTGTAGGAATTTTGAGACCCTAAACTATGTATTACTATTATACTTATACATGTAATTACAAAGAAGCATATTAAAAATAAATATAGAAATTATATTACATATTTTCAAATTTACACAAAATCCATTTTAATAATTCCAACTTGTTTCTTATATAGACATAATGTTCCTAGATTTATAATCTTTGTGGAAACTGGAACATTTTGTTATGTCAAGTGATTCTGCTATTATAGTGAATTGGATCTATATTTCAAGATACTCAAATTTGGTCCTGTGATGTAATTTTACACAATTCTCCTACATGCATCCTGGGCTTGTTATTATTCCCTTGATATACTACACACATAGTTTTGCTTTCATGGCTTTGTCTTCCCATCTAAGTCCTACACTTCCTTTAATCCATGATCCATGAAACTTAAAAACACTGGCTCAAATTCCTGATGATAGCTGCTTCTTCTAAAAAGTCGTATGTGCTACTGTTGGTAATTAGTTGGTACTAATTGCTTAGCACTTTGCCTATTCTTCGTATACTGCTTTTCTTAATATTGATACTGTCTCTTGAATTATACTAGAAACTCCCCCCAAACCTAATCAAAATAGGTTAAGTCTCCTTGTCACATGCTCTTACAGCATTCTTTATTTCATCCAAGTAAGCAAACATTGTTACTGGCAATCAATGTCCAAGCAGGTATCTGAAATTTAGAGTTATAGGTTGTAAACAGAGGAGAAAACAGTGATTAAGGGTAGAAACAACTCATTAAAAAAACCTAAGAATAATACACTTGTCATTTCAATAAACTAGAATAAACGTCTTGATCAATTAGAGATGTGGAGTGTGGTATGTGAAAAGGGTGCTCAGGTAGTCAGAAGCAGTAGGTCCAAGTATGGTTTAGCTATGTGATCTTGGGCAAGTTACTTAATCTCTATGGATTTCAAATTCCTTTTCTATGTGACATGTATACAACAAAAGACCCACCATGTGTGTTTATTATAGCTACTGCTAACCTATTACAGAGTTTTCCCTCTGAGCCTATACCTTCAGAACCCTTTTCAATATAGCACTACTGGAACCTCTATTAATTATTTACCTTCTGAGATGAAACCTGTATGTCATCCCTGGGCTCAATCACTAATGTTTCTTCCAAATCTAAAAAAATTCTATGACTCAAAAAATAAATAATGAGGTAAACTTCCAATAATTACCTGGCCTGGCTTGATACGGATTTTGCAGAAATACTGCACGTAAGTTGAAAAAGGTTCACCAAATTCTCTCATAAGCTATTAAGAGTTAATATCTATTTTTTAAAAAAAAGCATCCAGAGTTAAAATATATTTTGGTATTAACACTTGCTTCAAACTGAAAATCAGAATAAAGAAATATTATGGATGTTATGCTAATTAAATACACTATTAGAAAAGTTTTGTCTAGTTATCTGTAGGACTAGGAAAAATGGAAAAAGTCCCTCCAAGTATCTACCAAAAACTGAACATACACACTTTACTCTAAAAGGATAAAACAAAAGATTCTATTTACTTACTTGTTGAGAAAACAAACAGTAGAACTGATATAAAAACTGGGGTGTGATAAAGCACACATTCTGAAAAACAAGATTAAATGGAAATAATTGAAATATTTAGGTCTAAAAGAGAAACAATTTCTAAAAATGGCTATTAAAAGAGTCCAAAAATATAGTATCAGTTGATATGGTAAGTAGATCTGCCCATAAGAACTTGGCCGTATAAAATGGGGAAATAGGATTCCCATTTTATTAAAATATGTCTAAAAGTAGTCTAGGCAGCATTGCAAATGTCAGAAAGAAAACACCTTTGACTCCTATCATTGCCAAGCAATACCGTAATTTTGAATTTATAACCTACCAACTATTATTCAATACTTTTCATTTATAGTAAAATAAGAAAAGTTTACTTAAACTTTAGGGCTAAAATTGCTTTAAAATGCAAAAATATTTAAAATACAACAAATGGAACGATCAAAACATCTTTCCATTTCAATAGCCTTATGTCACAGCAAAAGTTATAATAATAAGCTAGGAAAAAACTGCCACCATCATCTGTTAGCATTATGCAATCTACCTGTGTTCTTTCACTGGGTTGCAGCTAGTAATTAATTACAGAAATATACGCAATATAGGACATTCTGATGTATTAAATGTCTTGGTACTCAAAGGCTCTTCATATGGATTCCACAGAACCCCATCTTTGCCCATAAGGGTCAAGAGATTAGGACGGTGTTTCAACGTAATTGGTTTCCTTGTAATCCTATGTATTTTATTTTATGCATCTAAAATCCCTATAATTTGTAATCTCAAAACAGATTAAGAACCTCTGCTTGAAATCATCATATTGGAGTTAAAATTCAAATTTATTACTGGTTCAGGACAAAATAACAATAAAGAAATCAAACTAATTGTGTTCTAATTTGCATAGAATGAAATTAAGTGTGAATTTTGATGTATTCTGACAAATTCATACAGCCATGTAACCACCACCATAATCAAGTTGAACTTTTCTGTCATGCAGAGTTCTCTCATATTCCTTTCTAGTCAATTCTATCAACTGCACCCTTGGCCTCAGGCAACCACTGATTTGCTTTCTGTGAGTACACATTAGATTTATTGTAATAAAATAATAAAAGGATATTCCATAAACTGTTAGTTTTACTTATAGAGAAAAAAATTTTAAGAATAATTTGTATGGTAATAGCATTCCTTAAATTGAAACTTCAAATACTCTGTCAGAAATTGATTCTAAAATATATCCATGAAACTTACCTTATAAAAAAAATACTGTACAAGGGTAGCTATTCTAATATAATAAAAATGACCATGAACAAAAAGCAATTTGGAGAGAAATTTAAATCTAGCTATTGCATAGTCACTGTTCCTTGCAGCTTGTCTTCCTTCTTTACCCATGATTCCTGTAATAAAGGGGACAAAAAGGTAAGTTCATTGATAACTGATAAGTGTAATTTTTATGATATACCTGCAAATACCTTAATTAACTGTAGCAGCTGAACCTGGACTTAGGATCACTATATCCTAAAATATAGTAGACAATAGATTCCCAAAAGGTTGCTCCACTTAAATCAAATATGTAATTAACACAAAGCTATAACTTATACCAGGCATGTAATATCAATTTTCAAAGAATCAGAATATAATAAAAATATAAGAATAATATTAAAAGTTCAGGATCTAAGAACATCTCAAAAAAATTCTAATGAAGAGAATGCTATAAAACAGCTTTGACTTCACTAATTCCAATGAACATGAAAAATATGCAAATTGAGTAATCTGAACCAAGCAAATATGATTATGTTTAATGGTCTTAAAACTTTCATGCATAAGTCAAATAGTGTGCTTTTTAAAAGAAAAATGTACACTATTACTTGAAATCAGTACATAATCTTATCTGATAAATATGAGAACTTTTTTTTAGGTTACTAGAATTCTTTAGGTTTCAAAAGTTATTGCCAAGTTTGTTTATTCAATATGGAAGCGGCTTCGAAAAAATTATTTTTCAAAATTAAAATTTTTTACTTTTGTCATAAAAGGATCAAAAATGTTCCAAAATGTATAGGTAAAGACAATCACTTATATTCACAACTCCTAGAGAAGACCACTATTTTTGGTCTACATACTTTTAGAATTTTTCCTTATGCATATTTCATGTATGTATATTTAACATATATAAAAACGAGTGCATAAAGATGGGACTATTTGTTTTGTAATCTGCTTTTGTCACTTACTACATTATGGACATTGTTTATAACATACGTGTTTGTTAACATATTCACTTATTTTCTTAAGAGAAATCCCTGGATGCAAAACTGCTAGGTCAATAGGCACACATTTAAAATTGTTATACATAATAATGCAGGGTGTACCAATTTACATTCCCACTAACATCGTATAAGGGCATCTGTTAATCTATACCTTTGTCAATTCCAGGTTTTATCAATCTTTGTAATTTTTGCCAATCTGATAAGCAATTTTAATTTATATTCTTTTGATTATTAGGGAGACAATATCTTTTTCATGCATTTAATATTCTGTTTAGATTTCTCCTTTTGTGACAACTGATGGCTCACACCTTTCAACATATTTCTACTAGAATGTTTTCCTTATTCTCCTTAATTTGTTAAGACCTCACATATTAGGAAGATTAAGACTGTCATCTATTTTGCAAATATTCCTTACCAGTTTTTCTTTAAAATTTGTTTATGGGAAGTATTTACTTCTGCCACACATATTGATCTTTTTCCTTTTTAGTTCCTTGTTTTGTTTGGTTTTGTATCTAAAAGATCCTTCCATACCTCAAATAACAGGATTATTCATTAAAGTTTCCTATTATTTTTATGGCCTTCAAAAATAATTTAAATCCTTAATCCATCTGGAATTTGTTTTACTATAAGCAATGGAAAGGAACCCACTTCTTTTTTTCCAAATAACTAACTAGTTATATCAGTATTTTTTAATCAAATAATTTGTTTCCCTACTTATCTGAAACATCTCCTTTGTTATATACTAAATTTCCAGATGTTTGAACTGATTCTGTTTACTGGTCTGGCTGTTATCATATTAGAATCAAACTGTTATAAATACTGTAGCTTTTTATGCTCTAACATATGGTATAGGAAGTTATCATCAAATTACTATGAAGACTTCTGGGAAACAACAGTATACACACTAGAAAGAAAATGAAAATTTCAAAATGAAGAGTTAATAATCCCAAAGAGGAAGGAGTTGATTTGAGAGATACACTGGAAATATTAGAGCCAATAACTACTCATCACATAGGCAATTCCAGAGCGAGGACTGTCCTCTTTTCTAACTCTAAAATTTTACCCTTCAACAAAAAACCCATACTCTTCTCTTTTCCTTCCTCAATAAAATTATTGAGGAAGATAGGTCAGAATATGGTTTTAAATAGGAAATGACTGATAATTTAAACATAATAAAATGATTTTAGTATTCTGAATCTAATAAAAATTTTAGGCAAAAATAGAGATCAGAATGAAGGTTATTAAATTAGAAAGTTATTTGAAATTTTATAATTATATTATAGTTTGGTGTAATTTCCTGTCTCTAAAATTATCTTTAAAATAAGTTGCAGAATCTTTGATGAATTAAGTAAAAAATAATAACATTCTAAAATGAGAATTTAAAACCATGAGGGTAACTATGTAAATCACAAATTTAGAGTTTTAAAATGACAAAATAATGTGTAAAAGTACTTTAAAAGGTGCAAAATGGCAAGTATAAATAAAGTTACTTTATTGGGAAGGAGAATTGGCAAAGATAAAGTTCACTAATGTGGTATTTATTTCCTTGAAAATTTGGAAGTAAAATATCCTAAATATTGGGCTTAATTATAATAGCTTTCTGATGGAAATACACTGTGATATATTACCCTACTGCATTTAGTTTTCATTCATATATTTGATATTGTGCTTTAGTCTACAAAAGGAAAATTCAAAATCACCGAATGATTAAACCAACTTTAAAAGTTCAAGAAAAAATCAGTCACCTATTCCAACATGTGCTTCTTGTATCATGCTTACATCATTAGCACCATCGCCAACAGCCAATGTTATAGGCTTCTCAGGTGAGATTTTTATCAGTCTTATTACCTGAAAGACATACAACTAATTAGTTATGATAAAATTTAAATCTTCATGTATTTATATAAAGTCATTTATCTGAAATGATCTGTTGTAAGAAAAGTAGAGCAATGAAAAAAATTTTTATATTAGACGATAATAGGCACCAAGGTTCACTTTTTGAGGGATGTCTCCATTAAGATGTTAGGAATGTCTTTCAGAAATGACACAGCAAAACAGAGTACTATCTTTGGGTTTTATGATGGTATGTAAGAATCTTTTAAACACAGTTTAAATTTGTAAAAAGCTTAATAATAATTGTGTAAAAAAATAATTACAATTAATTGAACTTTGTCAGGCAATTTTTTTTCTTTCTCAACAAATTATTCTTTTCATTTGATACAGGGGAAAGATAATTATTTTCTCTTGTAATAAAGTTTTTAAAAATTTATAAAGCTATCAAAATTAAATTCAATAGGGCTTCCCTGGTGGCGCAGTGGTTGAGAGTCCGCCTGCCGATGCAGGGGACACGGGTTCGTGCCCCGATCCCGGAAGATCCCACATGCCGCGGAGCGGCTGGGCCCGCGAGCCATGGCCGCGGAGCCTGTGTGTCCGGAGCCTGTGCTCCGCAACGGGAGAGGCCACAGCAGTGAGAGGACCGCGTACAGCAAAAAAAAAAAAAAAAAAAAAAAAAAAAAAAAATTAAATTCAATAAAATCAAAAGAAAGGTTTCTTTGGAATACTTGAATATACTTTTATAAAGAATCTAGGAGGACTTCCCTGGTGGCACAGTGGTTAAGAATCCACCTTCCAATGCAGGGGATGCAGGTTTGATCCCTGGTCAGGAACTAGATCCCACATGCATGCTGCAACTAAGAGTTAGCATGCAACAGCTAAGAAGCCTGCTGGCCGCAATCAAGGAGCCCACCCGCCGCAACCAAGAAAAAAAAAGAATCTAGGCATTAGCTCTGTTTGGTCTCAAGTTTTAGTCTCCATAGACTGGGGGGAGTGCATGGGTTATAATAATAATAAAATAAGCACTGTAAAAAAAAATCCATGAAGCCAAAAAAACTGGATGTAAAATTTTTTAGATCTATATGTGAAAAAATGTGTTTAGATGTCCATTTCAAAGGGTATCCTTGTGAAGATTACAGTTGTAAAAAGTATTTGTATAGGCTATCACTTGAATCATAGTTAGCTGAACTTTAAATAATTCCTGTATATAGCTTCATATCAGAATTAATTGGCTTTTTAACTTTTTACTAAAGTTCTATTTATCACTTAACAGCTATCTTTAACAAAGAGAATTATCACTTCGTAAGAATGCAAGAATAAGCACAGATCAACAGAACCACCTGGAGGTGCAGATGAACTGAAGTCTTATAGGGTCCCTCACCAGTTAAGTAACTAACTTGTGAGACTTCAGTTATCACAGTTCAAATTTATGTCTCAGGAAAATCACAAACTGTTTTACCTACCACGTGGTCATTTCTAGGTCACCATGATCTATTTTTAGGTCATTATGAATAGTTAAAACTTCAATATTCACTGTAAAATTTCCAAAGGCCTAATGTACGTGGTTAAAATTCATATTATGAGAAGTGACTGACCCCTAGTAAGATACATATACTGCATACCACCAAATGGAACTAGATGAGGCATTAACCTTTTTTTTTTTTAATTAATTTTATTTTTGGCTGCTTTGGGTCTTTGTTGCATGCAGGCTTTCTCTAGTTGCGGCAAGCGGGGGCTACTCTTCCTCGTGGTGCGCGGGCTTCTCCTTGTGGTGGCTTCTCTTGTTGCGGAGCATGGGCTCTAGGCACGTGGGCTTCATTAGTTGTGGCACATGGGCTCAGTAGTTGTGGCTCGCGGGCTCTAGAGTGCAGGCTCAGTAGTTGTGGCGCACGGGCTTAGTTGCTCCACGGCATGTGGGATCTTCCTGGACCAGGGCTCGAACCCGTGTCCCCTGCATTGGCAGGCAGATTCTTAACCACTGCGCCACCAGGCAAGTCCCAAGAATACTTTTAAATCTAAATATGGGACTTGTTATGACATAAACATACCTTTGCTTTCTGCAGTGGTGCCATACGACAGCACATTACAGCTGAACAATTTTTACAAACTTCCATAAATAGTTTTTCATGCTCCCTGAGTGCAAGAGACAGACTGATCCCATCCACCACCAGACCATGCTGAATCACATGGTCCTCTGTAATTCTAAAAAAGAAAATAATTATATCCTCTGTAAGACACTTTAAAGCCATATTATTCAGACTCATCTAGTAAACAAAAGCTTCTTACTGAAAGATGGATCATTTACTCACAGACTTCACTGTTACAAAACTGGCATGTCAGGGAACAAACTGAGTTCTATCACTTGAAAGTTAAGATTAAGCAGAACTGAGTGACTGATATGATGAGTAAAACAGATCATATTCATTTTTACAATGAATTGGTATATACACGCAGTAACCATATTTTCTAAAATGTGAACTGTAACACATAATCTGAGGATATTCTCCCAAACTGTGAGCATGGAAAGTCTTATAAAAATAAAAAAGTTACTAGTTATACATTTAGCAAATCCTAATTTAAAAAAATTAAATGGAATCAAGAATGTTCAGGAAAATTTACAAGCTAGATTCACCGTAGGAAGGAAAGGAATGAAGGAATCATAACTGTCTCTTGATATTTAACCCTACAATGGACTGTAATGCCAGGTATTACGATGGTGGAACACGGGTAACACCCCTCTTGTGGGCATACACTATACCGAGGACTACTCCAAAGCATGACCTAATTACTGGCAGCTGGGCAAACTACTTGTGACAAGAAAGAGGTAAGAAGAAGAAAAACAAAAAGAAAGATAAGAAGTTTGCATCAGTATGTAAATCAACTGTATTACTGAGCACACTATTTTGTTCAACTGCTTTACCCCGCTCCTCCTTTGGTAATAAGAGTTTCTCATTGAAAGAAGCAGTGTATGTATATACAGATTTACATTCTGGAGCAAGCTTCTTATGCTGCTAAAGGCCAGCACTCAAAGTAGCATTGCACTAAATCCACCAAAAGGAAAATACTACAGTTCACCACTGGGTTCACAGTATAGCAAGACTGCTACTGAGAAACATCCATACATTTTCAATTTTTTTTCAGCTTTATTGAGATATTATTAACATATAACATATGTAAGTTTAAGGTTTGCAACATGATGATTTGATACACATATATACTGCAAAAATGACTACCACAATAAGGTTAGTTAATACCTCCATCCTTTCACATATTTTTTTGTGTGTGGTGATAACATTTAAGATCTACTTTCTTTACAACTTTCAAATATATAATATAGTACTGTTAATTACAGTCACCATGCTGTACATTAGATCCCCAGAACTTATTCATCTTATATATAAGCTTATATATAAGTTTGTACACTGTGACTATCATCTCCCCATTTCCCCCACACCCTAGCTCTTGGCAACCACCCTTCTACCACTGGCTTTTTAAAATTCCACATGTAAGTATTTGTTTCTCTCTGACTTATTTTACTCAGCATAATGCCCTCAAGGTCCATCCATGTTATCACAAAAAGCAAGATTTCCTTCTTTTTTATGGTTGAATAATATTTCTTTGTGTGTGTGTGTATGGACATTTAGGTTGTTTACATTCTTGGCTATTGTGAATAATGCTGCAATGAACATGGGAGTGTGGATATCTCTGAGACAGTGATTTCATTTCCTTTGGATAAATACCCAGGAGTGGAATTGGTGGATCATATGGTAGTTCTACTTAACATTTTTTCCATACTTTTTCCATAGTGGTTGTACCCTCAATTTTTAAATGACAAGTGAGAAGACTATTAAATGAGCAACAAGCTATAAAAACTAAACAAATACTGTAATTTTTTGTCTTCTAATACTTAAATCTTTTCTGTAAGTTAAAATGATGTCTTTCATAGTATGCCTAACAACTACTGTGTTGCACTACAACTAATAAGTGGTAAACAATTAACATTCACAACATAAAATTTTAAAAAATGTATATTTCTTTTCATAATTCTCCAATATCCAAAATCAACACCTAAACTATTCTTGGCTGAACTTATTTAGCAGCCTCTGCTGCCTCCAATGCATTCAGCGTGAGCACTACCTGAGCACATGGCCTCATAAGAAGAAGTAGCAGCCAAGAGTAGGATAGATCAGATCAGTTTTCCTTGGCAACCTTCCCACGGCATACTAACTTAGGTTTTCCTCTGGACAAGTATCATAAATCAGCATACTATCTCACAATCCATGGGGTGACATTTATGCAGTATGGAAAACCAGCTCACAGTTCTGGTACACAGTAAGGTAGCATCTGCTTATTTCTGTAGTCTCATGTCTCAATACTTCCCACATCCTCTCCCATCTATTCCATTCTCTGGCCATACTTAACTACTATCAATTTCCTGAATGAATCTCTCAGCTCTGGGAATTTGCATACCTTGCCCCCTTTGCTTCTTGGTGTTACTCTCTGACCAGTTTACATTTCATCGCTGGAAACAACAGTCGTGAGTTCTAATGTACAGCAAGAGCTTAGCCTAGGCTAAGCTCAGGCTAAGCTTCCCTCTTCTGTCTACCCACAGCTCTCGGTTCTTGCCTCAGTTACAATTCAGCTGTGATAGGTCTATGACAATATATTTATTTCTGTTTTTCCTACACATTGTAAGTATTTTGGGAATAAACAATACACCTTATGTGACTCTGTTCCAAATGCCTAGATAAGAGACAATCATATGTTTGTGAAGGACTGCATATATACACTAAAGCTTTCAAAGGTAGGGAATTTTTTTTGCTATACCCAAGATTTTTAGAATAGATACTTCCTAAAGTCTGTAAGTCAAAATCCTATTGACTTACACGCTTAACTCAGAAAATGCACTCCAGGAATTCCCTGGCGGTCCAGTGGTTAAGACTCTGCTCTCACTGCTGAGGGCCCAGGTTCAATCTCTGGTCAGGGAGCTAACATCCCACAAGCCTCATGGCATGGCCAAAGGAAAAAAAGAAAAGAAAACATACTCCACCAAAAAGATGGCATCTCTAAAACGTAAGTTTCACACAGCAAGCCTAAAATTCATTTTAAGGTATACCTTCACCTTATAATACAGCTGTTGTACCAAAAGGGAAATAAACAATACCCATGATCTTAACAGACTCACTAAAAGCACATATATAGAAGACTTAAAAAAAAATCTAAAATACAAGTAATAATTATCTTTAGATGACTGTATTATGTTCTTAACCACATCTTCTTTACCATTTTCAGTATTTTTTAAATGAACATTTACTATTTTTAAAATCAGAAGTAATATTTAAGAAGTAAATGATTCTGAGCAAATAGTTTGTATGTTTTAGGGAGTTCTTGACATTATGATACTTAAATGTTTAAGCAATCACAATAGTGTTGGCACTGCTCCAAAACTGTAGTATAATTACCTAGATCAATCACCTTTTTGAGCTCAAGCAAAGACCCTTCTGAGCTGTACTGTCTCTTTAAAACATTCCTTAAGTAAGTTTTTCTCTGATGAAATCCAGAGTTTAGTATCACATCAATCCCTGCATAACAAATGTAAATCAAGCACTGAATGTACATTGACAACGGTGGCACTGTCTTTTCGTATTTGTTTTTCTGCATTAATATCACAAGACTGCAAACACAGGTACCTGTAGAATATCTTAGATGGCTACATACAAGCAACCCTGATGCTTCCACTGAAGCACTCCTAATTTATTGTAAAAACAACTGACTGTGTTAAATGGAGGCTCCTAAATAAAGTTGATTTAGAGAAAAAGAGAATGCATTAAGAGCATAAATACCTATGAAATTATCTTTGAACAGTAAAATGCAGATTAATTTCTCTGTTTGGTCATGTGAACCTCATCAGTGGTTGGCAAATGTTTTCTGTAAAGCGTTAGAAGTAAACATTTTGATTTTAAGTTTTGTGGGTCATGAGGCTAAATTGAGGATATTATGTAGGTACTTATGCTACAAAAGAGTAAACAAATTTTGACAAAAAAAATTTTAAGTAAAAAATATAATAATTAAGGGCCTCTCTCGCCTTCTGAGAGGGTCCACACTGCCTGTGGAGTGTGTTTCTCCCAAGGCCTCTCACCTTCTGAGATGGCCCACACTCTTGTCCGTGGAGTGTTTCTCCCTAAATAAATCCACTTCTTATCTATCACTTTGTCTCTCACTGAATTCTTTTTCTGTGATGAGACATCAAGAACTTGAGCTTCATTAAGTCCTGAGACCAGTCTTTGAGTTCTGCCGGAACTAAGGCCTGCACCCAGGTGGAGGATGGAATGGTGACGTTGACCCACATGATTTCAATCAACTAAAGCTTGGACTCTATCAATCGTGGCCCCTATTCTATGCTGAATTCTCCTCTGCTCAAGCCCCTTCATGAATATGCATGTACCCTTAACTTAAAACTTCCCCAGGGCTTCCCTGGTGGCGCAGTGGTTGAGAGTCCGCCTGCTGATGCAGGGGACACGGGTTCGTGCCCCGATCCTGGAAGATCCCACATGCCGCGGAGCGGCTGGGCCCGCGAGCCATGGCCGCGGAGCCTGTGTGTCCGGAGCCTGTGCTCCGCAACGGGAGAGGCCACAGCAGTGAGAGGCCCGCGTACAGCAAAAAAAAAAAAAAAAAAAAAAAACTTCCCCAAGTTTGCTGTTTGGGGGAGACACTATTTTACGAAAGATCTCCAGTGTTCTCCTTACTTGCTGCAAGTAATAAATCTTTCCTTTTCCCGAAAAAAAAAAAATTAAGTAAGATTTTTAAAATAATAGAAGTCTACTAATGAGGAGAACAGAAACCTTTTTATTTTGCAGGGGGAAGAACCCCAATTAATTTTGATTAGTTGGGGTTCAAAGTTCATGTTTCCTATCATCAAAATCAATGGCACATGTCCATCTGTTAATGCTGATCTGTAATGAGACTTTACATTTTATTGCAAAAGAACCATCTGTAATGAGATTTCATATTTCATTTTTGATTATGTCTTTTCAAACAGGCAGTATATTAAAGCATATTATCACTGAATAGTAAACACAATGCTTTGCCACCTAATTTGATAATAATCAACACTCCACTATGCTTTAAGAGTGTGATATTAGGGCCTCCCTGGTGGCGCAGTGGTTAAGAGTCCGCCTGCCGATGCAGGGGATACGGGTTCGTGCCCCGGTCTGGGAGGATCCCATATGCCGCGGAGCGGCTGGGCCCGTGAGCCATGGCCGCTGGGCCTGCGCGTCCGGAGCCTGTGCTCCGCAACGGGGGAGGCCACAACAGTGAGAGGCCCACATACCGCAAAAAAAAAAAAAAAAAGAAAAAAAAAAAAAGAGTGTGATATTAAAAGTCCATTTTTCTTTTCATGTTTGGACATGATGGTTAAATACTGATAATAAAAATATACTAAAATGTCATATGGCAAAATGTGTGGCACGGAAAACATTAACAAGTTATAATTGTGTCGCTGTGATTTGCAGTATATCAAGCAGCAGTGAGAAATGATAAAAGTGCTTTATAAGGTCTCTGTCCCAATTACTCAATTGTGCTGTTATAGTGCAAAAGCCTTCACTGATGATATGTAAATGAACAAATGTGGCTCTGTTCCAATAAAACTTTATTTACAGACACCAAACTTTTAATTTCATGTAATTTTCACACCATGAAATATTACTCTTCTTTGACTTCTTTTTCAACCATTAAAAAATGTAAAAATTATTCTGAGCTCATGGGCTGTAAAAAAGGCAGTGGGCCATATTTGGGCCCATGGGCCATAGCTTGCTGGCCCCTGAACTCCATGATCCAGATAATTATATTCTTACCTTCTGGCAAGCTGCCTCAACTTTTCAGCACATTCACTGTCTGACCTCTGGTTTATAAGTTCAAGGATGTTCATGGTTCTGTGAAAATGTCCACATGACAAACTCACACTAACAGCTGTTTCATGTTTATCTCCAGTAAGTACCCATACTTTGATACCAGCCATTCTCAATGCTTCAATAGTTTCTCGAACTTTATCTTGTAGTCTGAAAATAAAAGAAACAAAATTAGTAGTAGAGAACACTTTTTTGACTGTATTTTAAGTATAAACCACAAAGTACAAGTAAGGTAATTCTGAACTCCTTAACCTAGGGATGTTATAGTATAGTAATATAACTGAATTTTTTTTCCTTTAGGGAAAAAATAGGAATAACCAAATTAGTGACCACCTGGCTAATATAAAATCTACAACTGTGTGCTAACACATGTTTGTCACAATGGGCATTCCAGAGTTGTGAGGCATTTTAGGTGACAGATACTAAATGATCGCCTGGGTCAATACTGCCTTAATGAGAACATCTATGCATTCTCAAAATTGTAAAGTTTCCTTCCCTTCGTTTTGGTTACTGATAATACTACTGTAAATGTATTTGGTTTTTTGAAGCTCACACGGTATTGATATGTTGGAGAACTATGTAAACTTAAATGTAAAATCTGCAACTTCATATTTTAAGAGTGTATCTTCAAAGTTGATTTTTATAGAACCAACTAACTATATAGTCTTCATAAACTCATTTTCTTAGAAAGTCTTAAATTTCAAATTAGAAGATTTTCTCCTTTTTTGGCAAGAAAATCTCTTACCTCATTAGTTCAAAAATCAGACTGGACAATAATGGTCTATATATAACCTCAGGGAGTCTCAGAAATCTCATGAGGACAACTGAAAAGTAAATGAAACCCTAGATTTTAAAAAATGCAAGCACCTTTAGATCTAGGGGGTAGAGAAAAACAACAATAGGCTTCATGTGTAGAATTCAATTTAATTCAAGAAACTGTGAAACACACATGGAAAGAGATGCTGGGAACAAAGGCAAAGAATAAGTAGACCTCAAGGAATTCACAGGCTAACAGAGGAGAAAGTCTTCAAACAAATAATATACTGCCACAAGGACAACAACAGAACTACCTACAAAACATGGAGGCTTTCCAAAGAAGAGAATTTTTAATACTATTAGGGGTTAGGAAAGGTCTTCCTGGAGTGGGGTGATATATGAACTATGGTTTATGAATAGGTATTCACAGATGGATAAGAGAAGAATGATCCAGGCAGAAAGCACAGCCTTGCCAACGAAAAAAGGCACAAAATAGAACACTTTTAACTATAGTTGTCGTTCAGAGAACTAGACAGTTTGGTACTGTTGAAATGTAACGTGGAAGGGGGCAGTGGTAAGAGGTGAGGCTGGATAATTAAGCAGGAGTTTAAAATCTTTGTATGGAACACTGAGGAATAGTCTAAAAACTCAAGACTACAGGAAAAACTATACATGGCTGGATTCTTTCAACTATTTCAGATAGCTGGCTAGAACAAAAATTAAGGGAAAAATTAAGGCTTTAATTCTCTATTTTGATTTTAAATATATTAAGTATAAAATGTTAAAAAATAGAATTTGTCATAAATTAGAAACACTTGGCTAGAAAAATTCTTATGAGAGAAAAATGATATTGCCTATTTGTCTGATACTTACTTGTCTTCTACTGCTGTAGCTCCCAGTAATATCAGGTCTTTCTCTATGAACTGGAAGACATCTGCCAATTTCTCTTCCCGTTGCTGCAAGGCAGTCCTGGCTTCAAATAAATGTCTATCTATTTCCTCATACTCTTTAGGTGTAAACTCTCTATAGGCCATACACAGAGTTCTTAGCCCTTTCTAAAATAGGAAAATTAAAGACAAAAATTGAACAAAAATAACTAATGGGGAATTAAGAAGTCATTGAAATAAACTGAGGACCCCGTTACCAAAATTCAATTATAAATAATTTAAAAAGTACTATCATCTAGTGACAGGAAATAAATAAACTGTCACAAAACCCTAGTTATCTGAGTTATGGGACACATATTATCATAGCTCTTGCAATTTCTGATGAGTTCTTAAACAGTTGCTCAAAATAATTAAGGTCATTGAATTGTAGAACATTATAGAGCCTAGACAGGATCATAAAGACAATCTACCTGTGATTTTAAATATGTTTTACCAGGAAAGCCAAGAAGTTCTATAATGGTATCTTCAGGATTGTCAAGAGAGAGGCAGCCCCAGGTTCTTCTCTCCTGTTGTAACCACTACAACTCCACTTTTATCTACTTTATTTTTTTTAGACAATTTTTTTAAAGTCTTTATCGAAGTTGTTACAATATGGTTTCTGTCTTATGTGTTTTTTTTGTTTTTTTGGCCGCAAGGCATGTGGGATCTTCCCGACCAGGGATTGAACCTGCATTGGAAGGTGAAGTCTTAACCACTGGACTGCCAGGGAAGTCCCCACTTTTATCCACTTTAAAAGAACTTTTTTTTAAGCAAAGGGGACTATAATTTCCTGAGGGTTCATGATATGATAAATTCACATTTCAAATAAAGAAGACTGTAAAGTGGTCATTATCAACCAACCAATACTTTCTAGAGCCACTGAATGAATGATTTTAAATTGTATCATTATACCTTCACTGGTGAATTGGAATTTCACAAAACTTAGGAATATATATTTGATTATCTGATTCTACCAGGTGTAAACTTTTCTTATGGTATTAATATTTGAAAGTTGGTATCTAAATCTGAAAGCTTACAAAAGTTCTTTTTCTTGCAACACATTTTCCTCAGAAAAACCCAAAATAAATGTTCTAATAGTAGGACTCAGAAAGGGAAGGTTTTAAAATACTATATGACACTACTTAGTAGATTTCTAAATGTGGTCATTCCTTGATTTACAAATGACCTACACCTATAAACACCTGTTTCTCTTAAATAACAGTTAAGAGACTATGAGAGTTACTAAATTAATTCACTCCACAACAAACATTTATTGAGTGCCAACTACGTGCCAGCATTTTTCTGGATTAAAATGACAGAAAAGTAGAATAGGACTTCCCTGGTGGTGCAGTGGTTAAGAATCTGCCTGCCAATGCAGGGGACATGGGTTTGATCCCTGGTCCAGGAAGATCCCACATGCCACGGAGCAACTAAGCCTGTGCTCCACAACTACTGATCTCGCACTCCGCAACTACTGAGATCACATGTTGCAACTACTGAAGCCTGTATGCCTAGAGCTGGTGCTCCGCAACAAGAGAGGCCACTGCAATGAGAAGCCCATGCACCGCAATGAAGAGTAGCCCAGCTCGCCGCAACTAGAGAAAGCCCACACGCAGCAACGAGGACCCACCGCAATCCCTGCCCCCCCCCAAAAGTAGAACAATGCCTTTGTTCTTATGGATATTACAGTGTGGTAGATGAACTAGACCATAAACAAATAGAAAGTAATAGGAGAAAAGAAACCATAAGTAAGTAAAGGAAGCAGGTGGCACCATTTATAGAAATGCAGAAATGAGAGATCATGAGGCTCTAAGACTGAGATGGAGCTGCTTAATATGTTTCCTCTTCACATGAATTGTGGCACTTCGTTTTTGAAAGATTTTCCTACATTCTTTTATTAAGAGGGACATAATTCACGTACCATAATTCACTTTAAAAAGTACAATTCAGTGGTCTTTAGTGTACTCACAAAGTTGTGCAATTGTTATTACTAATTCCAGAACATTTGCATCACCCCCAAAAGGAATTCCATATTCATTAGCAGACACTTCCCTTTCCCCCCTTTCTCCAGCTCCTGGCAACCACTAATATGCTTTCTGGCTCTATGAATTTGTCTTTTCTGGGTATTTCATATAAATGGAACATGTGGTCTTTTGTGACTAGCTTCTTTCACTTAGCAATCTTTTCAAAGTTCATCCATGATGTAGCATATATCAGTACTTCATTCCTTTTAATGGCCAAATAACATTTTGTTATATGTATATGACACATATCATATATGGATATGACACATCAGTTGATGGACATTTGGGTGTTTCCATTTTTTTGGCTATTAGGAATAAAGCTGCTAAGTACAAGTTTCTGTGTAGACGTATGTTTCCAATTCTCTTGGATGTATACCTAGGAGTGAAATTACCAAGTCATATAGTAACTCTATATTACTCTATGTTCTATGAGGAATTGTAAAACTATTTTTGGAAGTGGCCATATCATTTATATTCCCATCAGCAATGTATCAGGGTTCCAGTTTCTACACATACTTGGGATTTTTGTACGTCTCCTTTTTTTTTTTTTTTGGGCCATGCTGCACGGCATGCAGGATCTTAATCCCCTGACCAGGGATGGAACTCATGCCCCCTGCAATGGAAGCACGGAGTCTTAACCACTGGACTGCCAGGGAAGTCCCTCCCTTTTTAATATAGCAATCTGAGTGGTCCTTGTAGCCATAAGTACTCTGGCTGTACTAGGTGCAAAGAGAAGACATATTTTAGCAGGTTAAAAAAGGTCAAATTTTAACCAACGAATGAGGAGCCAATACATAATGTAACAGAACTGCAGGATTTCTATAATTTTTGATAAAATACTAATGCAAAAATGAAACCCCAAATCTTTCATAGATATATATTTTTAACGGTTGTTAAATTAGAGAAATTTGCACTTACCAAAGCAAATTCATCTACATGAATTCTGGTTTTTTCTATTTCTCCACCTATACATTCTGGGAGAATTGATGATTCGGCTCCTTTAACAAATAAAAGTTTCTCACCTAAAAAGAAAAATGAGTTATCAAGCTCTTAGTATTATGTAACTAAAAATTCATGAACATTTAAATTGGTTACCTGAAGGTGCCTGAACAATTACACTCATTCTTCTACGATCTGAATCAAATTCCAGAATATGAAGCAGTTTGTACCTAAGGAAGAAAAAATAAGAAAGACAAAATCTGTACTTTTTTGAATAATATTAAGTGAATATTTGGAAAGAATCCCTATAAAAGATAAAATGGTTAATTTAGAACAAGAAATTAATCTCAATTACGTTTTTCAAGATGATGGATTATGATTCATTAATAACACAAGATAGAAAAAGAAGGAACTGACATTTATTATGTACTTACCAAATGCCATGTACTTTACATACCTTATATCATTTAATACCCATGAGAACGAAAGGAGGTAGGTCTTATCTCATTTTACAGGTGAGGACTATTGAACTCAGAAAGATACACTCATTTGCCTTAAGTCAAATAAGCATGTGAATGGCACAGCAAGGAAAGGAATACATATCTGCCCAGCTTCATGTTTTTCCTCACTAAAAAAGGTGACTGATTCTCAACTCTTTTTTCTGCCTAAACACACCTGAGAAATACGAACACTCACATTAGTAACAGAGGCTCATTACAGCAGTGATTCTGAACCTACGACAAGGCATGTGTGTGCAGTTGGGGGACACAAAGGCCTCTCTAGGGAGCTGTAAAAGAATTTGTGTGGAAGGGTCAGGTGTGGATTGAAAAGTCTTCTAGATGAATTTATACAATGATGTACATATGGAATGTTTTGGCACATCTCAAAGAAAAACACTGAGTAGAATGGTTTATAAGTTGATAAAATGAGCTAGACAGGCTCCCAGATAAAAGTAGCCAAAGACTGGGCACTATTTAGTTCAGAAAAGCATAGTCTGAAAAAGCACAAGTGGAGCTGAGATATGATCAGAAATGATAAAACCACGAAAGATAAGAATGTGATAAGAATGGACTAACTTATCAAACAGTGGAAATACTGGAAATAATGCAATGGTTCCTTAATGTTTGAAAGATAAAAATCATAGGAGAGATAAGGAAGTTTTTATTTAGTGAGTAGAAATTTACAAAACTCATTATCCTAAGAACGTGTAAAAATAAACACATAAGTAAATTCAAGAACCATTAAGCTAAAATACAGATGAAAGTTTCAGAGCATTATACTGTTACTACCATGATGAGGTACAATGTAATACTGACATCATTCTAGAGCAGGTGTCAGTAAACTTTTCCTGTAAGGGGCCAGATAGTAAGTACTTTAGGCTTTGAAGACCATATATGATCTCTGCTGCATATTTTTTTGCTTTGGAAAACACTTTAAAAATGTAATTTAGTTTGCAGGCTATACAGAAACAGGCTGTAGGCCAGATCTGGTTTCTGGGTCATAGTTTACCAATTCCTGTTCTATAGTAAACACTTAATAAATAGAAAATTACAATATAGAAAAAACTTACCGTTCCAGTTTTCCAAGTGTTTTAACTTCCATAGTTTCTCCAGAATTGCCAATAAATACAATGCCGAATCTAGGGAATAAAAGGAGAAAGAAATATAAGATTTAAAGGATGATATTTTATAATCCACAATATAACTAACTTGAATAAAAACATTTAAAATATAAGTTTAAGATGTATTTTGAAGTTATTTCCTTTGAGTATAGGATTATTTTTAAGAACTTGAAGGGTGAGAGTAGATCCAACACAGTACATACACAAGTATTTCTCACAAATTATATTGTTCGTATTTCACAGTAACCAGACTTTTAAAGAGATCTCTTCAAAATATGACTTAATGCAAGCTTGACAACAAAATTAATGACATTTCAAATTCTCATTTAAAATACCTTTATGTGTAAAAATATATACATATAAATAAAATATCTTTATGTGTAAAAAAAAGTATAAAAATAAAATAAAATACCTTTATGTGTTTCTGAACTTTGTCTGAGAATTTTAAATTATGTTCTTGTATTTTCACATTTTCATTTAAAAGGTATTTTTCTGAAGATTTGAAAATTAAATTTAAACTACCTTGCAGCAGCTTCCACGAGAGCCTTTTCATCTGGTGAAGATGCATAGTACTCCAACTGGGAGGGTGCAAGGTTGGTTTGCCAGGGACTATCACCAATTCCATCAGTCTGAACACTGCTAATCTGCACAGTATGACAGAGACTGACTGCTTTAAAGAAGAGATCATGTTCTTTAATCTGTAGAAACATAATTAATATTCATAATAAAATATACCAATACCAAATAACATGTAGGAACATGTAGGAAAACAGAAACAAAATTCTAAAAAATGCCAATAAATACAGCCCGTAATTTAATAAACTAAGATGTAGAACAAGAGTGCTACAATTCTGAATTGCATAAATAATAGCTGGTTGCTTCTGAATCCCAAGAGTAAAATGTCACATTTGCTTATGACCCTTCAACATCTGAGTATATTTTTAGGAGGCATAACCAAATTGCAAGTAAAGGTGAAAACTCTATTGTGGAAGAACTGAGATCTCAAAAGCTCTATTAAGCTCTATTCCTTAGGAAAGTCTTCTTTATTTCAAGGCAGAAAGGGCTTTCCTTAACTTAGTCCCATTTAAATACACAGAGAACTAAAGTAGATGCATATATATATATATTTTTTTTTAGTGGAACATTTTATTTATTTATTTATATTTTTAATAGATCTTTATTGGAGTATAATTGCTTCACAATACTGTGTTAGTTTCTGTTGCACAACAAAGCAAATCAGCCATATGCATACACATGTCCCCATATCCCCTTCCTCTTGAGACTCCCTCCGTAAAGTAGATGCATATTAAGTGACAAGTTAAGCTGGCTTATGACTATAAATTCTCAGTGCTGAATCAAAGGATAAACATTACAAATGTATATCCCTCGCCCCACTAACACTTAAACTTTTTCTCCTGCAACCCACCAACAACCCACCAACTCCTATTTATTAACTTAAAAATTGCTTACTAGTTCAGTTTCATTTTCAGGACTGGTTCTAAAAGAGGAACTGGTTGCAAGATGGGATAAGTTGTTAAGATGGGATAAACTACTAAGATAAGATAAGTTTCCTTCTGAAGAGTCTGGTGTTGGTCCTTCAGACACAAGTCTACCATTGATTTCTTGGTATTTTATACCATTAATTGAACATTCCCGAAACTGCATCTCATTTTCGGTCAGTGTACCAGTTTTGTCTGTAAACACATACTCCACCTAGAGATAGAAAACAAAAGAAAACAAACCTTTATGTTCAGGGTATTATGTTAAACAAAAAAAACTTTGTACTCTGGCTCCTGAAGTTGTTTACCTATTAACATTGATATACTCATGTTAAGAGTCTTACTTATAATCCGAGCACATAATTAAAGCAAATAATTAAAGATGCCACAGAAACAAAACAGGATAATACAAAATATTTAAAATCTATATACTCTTTGAAGTCTGTGGCATCTTTTGGTTCATGTTCATCTATAGAGTTGACTGATAATTTCTGTTGAACAAGCAGGAGAAATACGAACTGCAGTTATTCTCTCTGGGTAAACTGAGGAAAAGCCAATACTGATATTTGGGGATACACCCCAAAAACAGCTGGGCTGCCGGGCTTTTCTAAGGAAAACTTTTGGACTTGTAAAGAAAACCAAAGATTAGCATTCATTTGAGGATATCTCCTTACATGAAAAGGTAAAGGGAGTCTAAAACAAATGACAGGCATTTCCACTATAACACTGTCTTGAAAACACAAGAATTTATTACAATGAGATTGACATATAAGGGAACAATTTGAGCATAATATGAACTTTGCATTTGATTATGAACAGTTTCATCTGTGAGAAACACTAGGTGAACACAGAAAACTGCACCCAGAATACATGAAATATACAAACCTCAAACAGCTAGCAGCTACCTCAGGTCACCATGTGTGTTATGAGCCATAACCATTCACATCTGGTATTATACTTACCTTCTGTTTTCAGATAACCTTCCTTCCAGTACTTCACAATAACACACAAGTTGCAATACTTCTGATGGGCACTTCCACAAGTAAACTTCAGGTCATTTTCAAGATAAAGTGCCATATTTATTGTAGTATTTATGTATTTCTTAATAATTTAGCAAGTCCTGCCGTCATTAGGTTCTTATCTTTTTATTTTAAATTTGTTACTGACAAAGTTTTTGTTGTATCTCAATTACATTTTGCCATAAGCCCTGTGGTTTTTACTGAGTAATTTTGCATAGCACAGTGATTTTAGGAAGCATATATCACATTACAGCGGAACTGATGTACTGAGAAAGGAACTAGGAAAAAATTGAGAAAATGCAACTAGCAGAAGGCTTTAAAGAAACTGTCATTAATATCCTCAAAGAGGTGAAAGAACAGATTATATTCAAGAAACAAGAATAAGATGTAATTAAAAGACGACCATTCTGGGAATTCCCTAGCTGTCCAGTGGTTAGGACTCTGCGCTTCCACTGTGGGGACATGGTTTCGATCCCTGGTTGGGGAACTGAGATCCCGCAAGCTGCGCAGCCAAAAAAAAAAAGACCATTCTAAGATATTAGAAATTAAAAACATTACAATACAATAAAAGAAATCAAAAGATAGGTGGAACCAGAGGGCAGACAGCAGAAGCAAGAAGAACTACAATCCTGCAGCCTGTGGAACAAAAACCACATTCACAGAAAGATAGACAAGATGAAAAGGCAGAGGGCTATATACCAGATGAAGGAACAAGATAAAACCCCAGAAAAACAACTAAATGAAGTGGAGATAGGCAACCTTCCAGAAAAAGAATTCAGAATAATGACAGTGAAGATGATCCAGGACCTCAGAAAAAGAATGGGGGCAAAGATCCAGAAGATGCAAGAAATGTTTAACAAAGACCTAGAAGAATTAAAGAACAAACAAACAGAGATGAACAATACAATAACTGACATGAAAACTACACTAGAAGGAATCAATAGCAGAATAACTGAGGCAGAAGAACAGATAAGTGACCTGGAAGAAAGAATGGTGGAATTCACTGCTGCGCAACAGACTAAAGAAAAAAGAATGAAAAGAAATGAAGACAGCCTAAGAGACCTCTGGGACAACATTAAACACAACAACATTCGCATAATAGGGGTCCCAGAAGGAGAAGAGAGAAAGGACCAGAGAAAATATCTGAAGGAATTATAGTCGAAAACTTCCCTAACATGGGAAAGGAAATAGCCACCCAAGTCCAGGAAGCGCAGTGAGTCCCATACAGGATAAACCCAAGGAGAAACACACCGAGACATAGAATCAAATTGGCAAAAATTAAGGACAAAGAAAAATTATTGACAGCAGCTAGGGAAAAATGACAAATAACATACAAGGGAACTCCCATAAGGTTAACAGCTGATTTCTCAGCAGAAACTATACAAGCCAGAAGGGAGTGGCATGATATATTTAAAGTGATGAAAGGGAAGAACCTACAGCCAAGATTACTCTACCGGCAAGGATCTCATTCAGATTCGATGGAGAAATCAAAAGCTTTACAGACAAGCAAAAGCTAAGACAATTCAGCACCGCCAAACCAGCTCTACAACAAATGCTAAAGGAACTTCTCTAAGTGGGAAACACAAGGGAAGAATAGGACCTACAAAAACAAACCCAAAACAATTAAGAAAATGGTCATAGGAACATACATATTGGTAATTACCTTAAACGTGAGTGGATTCAATGCTCCAACCAAAGACAAGGCTTGCTGAATGGATACAAAAACAAGACCCGTATGTATGCCTGTCTACAAGAGACGCACTTCAGACCTAGGGACACATACAGACTGAAAGTGAGGGGATGGAAAAAGATGTTCCATGCAAATGGAAATCAAAAGAAAGCTGAAGTAGCAATACTCATATCAGATAAAATAGATGTTAAAATAAAGAATGTTACAAGAGACAAGGAAGGACACTACATAATGATCAAGGGATCGATCCAAGAAGAAGATATAACAATTATAAATATATATGCACACAACATAGGAGCACCTCAATACATAACGCAACTGCTAACAGCTATAAAAGAGGAAATCGACAGCAACACAATAGTGGGGGACTTTAACACCTCACTTACACCAATGGACAGATCATCGAAAATGAAAATAAATAAGGAAACAGAAGCTTTAAATGACACAATAGACCAGATAGATTTAATTGATATTTATAGGACATTCATTCAAAAACAGCAGATTACACTTTCTTCTCAAGTGCGCATGAACATTCTCCAGGATAGATCACATATTGGGTCACAAATCAAGCCTCAGTAAATTTAAGAAAATTGAAATCATATCAAGCATCTTTTCTGACCACAACACTATGAGATTGGAAATGAATTACAGGGAAAAAAACGTAAAAAACACAAACACATGGAGGCTAAACAATACGTTACTAAATAACGAAGAGATCACTGAAGAAATCAAAGAGGAAATCAAAAAATACCTAGAGAAAAATGACAATGAAAACACGATGATCCAAAACCTATGGGATGCAGCAAAAGCAGTTCTAAAAGGGAAGTTTATAGCTATACAAGCCAACCTCAAGAAACAAGAAAAATCTCAAGTAAACAATCTAACCATACACCCAAAGGAACTAGAGAAAGAAGAACAAACAAAACCCAAAGTTAGAAGAAGGAAAGAAATCATAAAGATCAGAGCAGAAATAAATGAAATAGAAACAAAGAAAACAATAGCAAAGATCAATAAAAGCAAAAGCTGGTTCTTTGGAAGATAAACAAAATTGATAAACCATTAGTCAGACTCATCAAGAAAAAGAGGGAGAGGACTCAAATCAATAAAATTAGAAATGAAAAAAGAGAACTTTACAACAGACACCGCAGAAATACAAAGCATCCTAAGAGCCTACTACAAGCAACTCGATGCCAATAAAATGGACAACCTGGAAGAAATGGACAAATTCTTAGACAGGTATAACCTACCAAGACTGAACCAGGAACAAAGAGAAAATATGAACAGACCAACCACAAGTAATGAAACTGAAACTGTGATTAAAAATCTTCCAACATGGGCTTTCCTGGTGGCACAGTGGTTGAGAGTCCACCTGCCAATGCAGGGGACAAGGGTTCGTGCCCCAGTCTGGGAAGATAAAATGCCGCGAGGCAGCTGGGCCCGTGAGCCATGGCCGCTGAGCCTGCTCGTCCGGAGCCTATGCTCCGCAATGGGGAGGCCACAACAGTGAGAGGCCTGCGTATCGCAAAAAAACAAAACAAAACAAAACAAAACAAAACAAAAAACTTCCAACAAACAAAAGGCCAGGAACAGATGGCTTCACAGGTGAATTCTATCAAACATATAGAGAAGAGCTAACACCCACCCTTCTCATACTCTTCCAAAAAACTGCAGAGGAAGGAGCGCTCCCAAACTCATTCTATGAGGCCACCATCACCCTGATACCAAAACCAGACAAAGATACCACAAAAAAAGAAAATTACAGACCAATATCACTGATGAATATAGATGCAAAAATCCTCAACAAAAAACTAGCAAACAGAATCCAACAACACATTAAAAGTATTATACACCATGATCAAGTGGGGATGCAAGGATTCTTCAATGTACGCAAATCAATCAATGTGATACACCATATTAACAAATAGAAGAATAAAAAACATATGATCATCTCAGTAGATGCAGAAAAAGCTTTTGACAAAATTCAACACCCATTTATGATAAAAACTCTCCAGAAAGTGGGCACTGAGGGAACCTACCTCAACATAATAAAGGCCATATATGACAAACCCACAGCAAACATCATTCTCAATGGTGAAAAACTGAAAGCATTTCCTCTAAGATCAAGAACGAGACAAGGATGTCCACTCTCACCACTATTATTCAACATAGTTTTGGAAGTCCTAGCCATGGCAATCAGAGAAGAAAAAGAAATAAAAGGAATACAAATTGGAAAAGAAGAAGTAAAACTGTCCCTGTTTGCAGATGACATGATACTATACATACAGAATCCTAAAAATGCCACCAGAAAACTACTAGAGCTAATCAATGAATTTGGTAAAGCTGCAAGATACAAAATTAATGCACGGAAATCTCTTGCATTCCTATACACTAATGATGAAAAATATGAAAGAGAAATTATGGAAAGACTCCCATTTACCACTGCAACAAAAAGAATAAAATACCTAGGAATAAACCTACCTAGGGAGACAAAAGACCTGTATACAGAAAAGTATAAGACACTGATGAAAAAAATTAAAGATGATACCAACAGATAGAGAGATATACCATGTTCTTCGATTGGAAGAATCAATAGTGAAAATGACTATACTACCCAAAGCAATCTACAGATTCAATGCAATCCCTATCAAATTACCAATGGCACTTTTTACAGAACTAGAACAAATCATCTTAAAATTTGTATGGAGACACAAAAGACCCCAAATAGCCAAAGCAGTTTTGAGGGAAAAAAACGGAGCTGGAAGAATCAGACTCCCTGACCTCAGACTATACTACAAAGCTACAGTAATCAAGACAATATGGTACTGGCACAAAAACAGAAATACAGATCAATGGATAAGGATAGAAAGCCCAGAGATAAACCCACGCACCTATGGTCAACTCATCTATGACAAAGGAGGCAAAGATATACAATGGAGAAAAGATAGTCTCTTCAGTAAGTGGTGCTGGGAAAACTGGACAGCTACATGTGAAAGAATGAAATTAGAACACTCCCTAACACCATACACAAAAATAAACTCAAAATGGATTCAAGACCTAAATGTAAGACTGGACACTATAAAACTCTTAGAGGAAAACATAGGAAGAACCCTCTTTCACATAAATCACAGCAAGATCTTTTTTGATCCACCTCCTAGAGTAATGGAAATAAAAACAAAAATAAACAAATGGGACCTAATGAAACTTCAAAGCTTTTGCACAGCAAAGGAAACCATAAACACGAGGAAAAGACAACCCTCAGAATGGGAGAAAATATTTGCAACGAATCAATGGACAAAGGATTAGTCTCCAAAATATATAAACAGCTCATGCAGCTCAATATTAAAGAAACAAACAACCCAATCCAAAAATGGGCAGAAGACCTAAATAGACATTTCTCCAAAGAAGACATACAGTTGGCCAAGAAGCACATGAAAAGCTGCTCAACATCACTAATTATTAGAGAAATGTAAATCAAAACTACAATGAGGTATCACCTCACACCAGTTAGAATGGCGTCATCAGAAAATCTACAAACAACAAATGCTGCACAGGGTGTGGAGAAAAGGGAACCCTCTTGCACTGTTGGTGGGAATGTAAACTGATACAGCCACTATGGAGAACAGTATGGAGGTTCCTTAAAAAACTAAAAATAGATTTACCATATGATCCAGCAATCCCACTACTGGGCATATACCCAGAGAAAACCATAATTCAAAAAGACACATGCACCCCAATGTTCACTGCAGCACTATTTACAATAGCCAGGTCATGGAAGTAACCTAAATGCCCATCGACAGACGAATGAATAAAGAAGATGTGGTACATACATACAATGGAATATTACTGAGCCATAAGAAGGAACGAAATTGAGTCATTTGTTGAGACGTGGATGGATCTACAGAGTGTCATACAGAGTGAAGTAAGTCAGAAAGAGAAAAACAAAGATCGTATATTAATGCATGTATGGGGAACCTAGAAAACTGGTACAGATGAGCCGGTTTGCAGGGCAGAAGTTGAGACACAGATGTAGAGAACAGACATATGGACACCAAGGGAGGAAAACCGCCATGGGGTGGGGGTGGTGTTGTGCTGAATTGGGCGATTGGGATTGACATGTATACACTGATGTGTATAAAACTGATGACTAATAAGAACCTGCGGTATAAAAAAACAAAGCAAAAAAAAAAAAGATAGGTGGAAAGATAAAGTTCATGAATTCTCCCAGAAAGATTATAAAAACAGAGAAATTAAAATTGAAAGTCAAAGAAATTAGAGAATCAAGATAAATGATCTGACATCCAAAGTAATAAATTTCAAAAGAAAATCCCACAAAACATAAAAAGACACTTTACCAAAGAAATAACATAAGAAAAATTTCTAGAACTGAAGGACTTGTGTTTCCAGGCAAAAAGGGCTCATAGAGTTTATTGCCCAATGAAAGAAAATAAAAAGACTCACACCAAGGTATATCATCATAAAATTTCAGATTCATTGAATAAAGAGAAGGTCCTAAAACACTAAACACTTCCAGAGATAAAACAACAGATCACACATAAAGAACTGAGAATAAGAATGGTATTGGATTTCTCAAAAAAACATTGGAAGCTAGAAATAAATGGAGAAATGCTTTTGAAATTTTGAGGAAAAATAATTTCCAACCTGGGATGTGTTACCCAGATAAATTATTTTTTTTAAGATTTATTTATTATTTATTTATTTTATTAATATTTTAATTTTTTTTGGCTGTGTTGGGTCTTAGCTGCAGCACATGGGATCCTCGTTGAGGCATGCGGGATCTTCCATTGCGGTGCATAGGCTCCTCGTTGGAGTGCGCGAGCTCAGTAGTTGCCACACATGGGATCTTAGTTGCCCTGCGGCAAGTGGAATCTTAGTTCCCTGACCAGGGATCAAACCTGCGTCCCCTGCACTACAAGGCAGATCCCTTACCACTGGACCACCAGTGAAGTCCCTACCCAGCTAAATTACTAATCAAGTGTAAGAAGGGAATAAAGATACTTTCAGACATGCGAAGTATTTCCCTGTTATGCATCCTTTTTCAAGAAGTTATTAGGAGATGTGTTCCACCAAAATAAGAGAAGAAGCAACAGGTGGGAAGACATGGGATCCAGAAGACAGGAAATCCAAAACGGGTGGGAGACAAAGGAAGTTCTAGGGTGATGGAAAAGCAAGTCCACGGTGACAGCTGAGAAGCAGGCCGAGAAAGAAGTCCAAATTGAAGCAGAAACATAAAAGTCTTCAAAACAGAAAGTGAGCGAGATAACAAGAAAGAGAAAGGAAATTCTAGATTACCTGGTGTGTTTGAATACGTGGAGAGATGGTTCATATACTTGTCAACAGATTTGTTTGTGGTAAATGAAAATTAAGCAAATAAAAAACAGAGCAATTAACTCCAGCAAAACCAAAATACATAAGAAAGAAAAATGTAAGTATAGTATTACAGGGCAAAAAAAGAGAACAAGGAATTAGTAAATAATACCAAAACAGTCCTAATAATGTAAATGAATATTTATTAAATCCCAAGTTGTGATTTAACAATACTGTGCTGTCATGGGGAGGCAAAGTGGGTATATGTCTGTTTTTTGGTATAAGCCTTGTAATATTTAGTTTTATTAGTCTTTGTACACTTATTATTTTGATAAAAATAACAAATTAGAAAAAAAAGGATCATTTTTACCTGTCCAAGTTCTTCATTCAGATCAGAAGTATTGACTTGAGCTTTCTGATCTGATTCTTCATGATAGAGATCAAGATCCCAGCCAATAAAAAATGATCCAAGAAATTTCTGCATTTCGACTGTCACATATAATGAAATTGGAATGATGAAATTGTAGAGTACCAAAAAAGCAAGGAAGTCTGAAATAAATTTCAGAATCTAGGGGAAAAAAATGATTGCTTGATAAGAGAAGAATACGAAGGAAATTATCAGATAGTTTCATATCTAAACAGACCATCAACTATATTCTGAAGCAGGAAAGTCTCATGAAATGAAATTCATTTACTGAATTGTCTTTTTAACACATTTCCTTTGGTTATTTTATTGCTCATTAGAATCTTGAACAAATTAAAAGAAGAAAGGTTAAAACCAAATTACTTAATTTGTTACTTTTTAGAAGCTACCAGAAAAGCCTGGTGTGACTGAAATTACTTATGGCAAAATTATAATTAGAACCTCTGTAGCATACTTACCATTCTACTTCTACACATCAAAATCACAGATAACTAAAAATTGACTGTAATTTTAAAAATGTAAAATAATTGCTAGGCTAGAACTGCTAGAAATTAAAACTCTCAATTACAGATTACACAGGAATAGCCTACTTCAATGGCACAGCAGGTCCACATTTTAAAATGTGTTCTGTAAAAGATAAAATACCTAATTGTAAATGATACTGAAAATATGTTCCTGTGATTATCTGCTTTTTGGTCTCTTGAGATTCAAACTTATCTTCCAATATTTGCACTTTAAAGTGAAATTTGGAGAACAATTTACCAAAATTGCAGGTTAACTTCTCCTGGTAGTCCATATTTAATCAGTTTAAAACTTTTTATGACATAATTCGTATTTACTTCATACCACCAATATACTGACAGTAAGACTCCTTGAATTATTCTGATAGAACTGAAAATTCTATTTACATAAACTAGAATAAAAATTTCAATTTGTAGTACTAAAGTGGAATGCCAATACAGATGACTTAAATGTCTGTGATCTCTTAATTATTCAAGTCATGCCATAGGGAATATAAATGCTTATTCTGTAAAATGTAAAAAGCATACCAGTACAAACATGCTGGCTACTCTTCACGTCCAATATCCTTTTGTCACCCTTTAATAGTGATAGTTTTAGGGATGACAGTGGTCACTCCTATCAGAAGTCACTACCAAAGCATTAAAAGAAATAAAATTTCCAAAGAATAAAATTTTCTTTGTAACAGAGTCAAGAACAACATGAAGTACCTTACTACTATTTCTTTGATGTTCTGTTTTTTGGTTATACCAAGGTTCATCCCATTTTTCTTCAGCTTGCCATGTATATTTCAAGATAGTACTGATGATGGCTTCAGAAATAAGGATTATTAGATAAATTATCAAAAATGTATTCATTGACCTGAAATGAAGAAAGAGAATATAAAATGTACCAATTATATGTTACCATACTCATTTATTTGGAAATTAACATTGGTATTAAATAAGATACTAAATATCAATATATAAGAAAGATATTACAGTAGCTATTTAAAGGACACAGTCTTTGTTTTTAAGAAATGACCATTCAATTCAATCCATTTACTAGCAATGAAAGAACAGATACATAAGATTACAAGCATATTTACTATAGTTAACTACTGTTCAAAATGCTTATAGTGGGCTTCTCTGGTGGTGCAGTGGTTAAGAATCTGCCTGCCAATGCAGGGACATGGGTTTGAGCCCTGGTCCGGGAAGATCCCACATGCTGCGGAGCAACTAAGCCCGTGTGTGCCACAACTACTGAAGCCTGTGTGCCTAGAGCCCATGCTCCACAACAAGAGAAGCCACTGTAATGAGAAGCCTTAGCACAGCAATGAAGAGTAGCCCCTGCTCGCCGTAACGAGAGAAAGTCTGCACACAGCAACGAAGACCCAATGCAGCCAAAAATAAATAAATAATTAATTTTAAAAAAGAAGAAGAAGAAGAAGAAGAGCACATTTCTTCATTAGCCTGTCCCAGGAAGAAGAGAGACATGAGGGGCAACGCTGAGTCATCCCAGCTCCTCCTGGCAGAGCTCAGCTGACCCTCAGCCAATCCACTCATCTGTGAAAATGAATGGAAGTGAATGAGTTGTAGGACAGTTTATGATGCAGCAATTTGGTGGCAGTAGCTCACTGGTACACCCTCTATGTTGGTACTTCCCCTCAGCCAATAAGCCTGCCTAAGTCTCCCATTAGGCAGGGAGACTCCCAAAAGTCTTTTCTTTGCGGGGGGTGGGGGGGGAAGAAATCTCGCCATCTGTGACAATATGGATGAATCTAGAGGTTATTATGCTAAGTCAGACAGAAAAAGACAAATACCATATGATCTCACTTGTATGTGGAACCTAGAAAAACAAAACAGGGACTTCCCTGGTGGTCCAGTGGTTAAGACTCTGCTTTCCAATGCAGGGGGTGTGGGTTCGATCCCTGACCACGGATCTAAGAACACACAGACAGTCCCTGGTCAGGACGCTAAGATCCCACATGCCTTAAAAAAAACCAAAAAACCCCCCAAAAACATAAAACAGAAGCAACATTGTAACAAATTCAATAAAGACTTTCAAAAATGGTCCACATCAAAAAAATAAATAAATAAAAATTAAAAAAATTAAAAAACAAAACAAAATGAAAACACACTCATAGATACAAATAGGTGGTTGCTTGCTGGTATTGGGGGGATGGGTAAAATAGGTGAAAGGGATTAAGAGGTACAAACCTTGGGTTATAAAATAAGTAAGCCATGAGAATGTAATATACAGCATAAGGAATATGGTCAATAATATTGCGATAACTTTGTATAGGGCCAGACAATTACTAGACTTACTGTGGTCATCATTTCATAATGTATGCAAATGTCAAATCACTATGTACTACACCTGAAACATAATATTTTATGTTAACTATATTTCAATAAATTAAAATTAAATAAATAAAATGAGAAACCATCCCTATCTTCAAGGATACCATCTTTTGTTGACTTGAAATATATATTTTTATATACATATTTTATACATATAGAATAATATACATATCAATAGTCATATTGGGACTTCCATGGTGGCTCAGTGGTTAAGACTCTGCGCTCCCAATGCAGGGGGCCTGGGTTTGATCCCTGGTCAGGGAACTAGATCCCACATGCATGCCACAACTAAGAGTTCACATGCTGCAACTAAGGAGCCCTCGAGCGACAACTAAGGAGCCTGCCTGCCGCAACTAAGACCCAGTGCAAGCAAATAAATGAATTTTTAAAAAGTCATATTTATGTGTAAATAAATGAAAAGTTTTCTTACTTTTCTACTGCAGATCGTTTCTGTGATTTGCTCTTGTAATTTAATGCCATTTTAGTTTCCATTCCAGTATACACAGCAACACCTGCAAAACAAAACAGTCTTAAGATAATCCTCTACCATGTTTCACAAAAGAAATGTACTCACTAGCACGAAAGAAAATCTAAGAAACTGTATCATCTGAGAGTTGTCAGAATTTGTCTTTCCCTTAAGTCTTTCTGGAGTTTTTTTTTAAAAGGCTTTCCAAGTGCAATTTTGGGAAATTCCAGTCATTCAACCTGCTGAATGAGGAAGGCATGTGGGTTCTGTTCCTGAATTACAACTGGGATATCTGAATGAAAGAGGTATTATTTGAGTTGGAATTGACGGAGGAAAGAATTCGGAAAGATAAAGAAGGCAGGGAAGGCCATTACAGACAGAGCAAACAGTGTTAACAAAGACAAAAATAGAAAAGTGCTTTCTGTTAGGCTGTAACAATGGACTGGCGTCAGTTTGAAAGACCTTGAATGCCAGAATCTGGAGTCTAGACATAATCTCATAAGCACTGGAAAGATAATATGGAATCTGTCAGAGTAAATGAAATAAACACAAGGAAAGTGCTATTTTAAAAATATGTGCCTATGTGAATGACTGAGATGAGAATGACAGTAATAAGGGGACTAAAACTGGGGTAAGACCAGTCTTATTAAAAAACTTTGGAGTTAGAGCTTGGTTTGAAGGCTAGCTCTGCCACTTATAAGTTCTGTGACCTTGAGCAAGTTATCTAATCTTTCTGAGTCTCAATTTCCCCATCTTTAAATGGGAAAAATACCTAATAAAACTGGTATGGGAGTTGTGTGACAGATTAGCAAAATGCCTAGAAACAGAAAGATGATCAATAACTGCAATTTTCACTATTGGAATTATCCTTCCAAAGCAGGGATTACAAATCAAATGACAACGGGCACCAAAATTATAGAAATGTGAGAAATGAGACAAAATGGTACAACGCAGAGAGGTGGTGCTGAGGAAAACAATAGCAGACCCGTTTAAAGGCATTCAAATACACATTTCCTAAATTTTAAGAGTGTGAAAGGTGTTACTGCTAGAGAGGTGTTAAAATACAGCATTACACGAGAGGGCCTAAAAGCCCTGGAGGTTTTCTCTGGCTTCTGCCATTAAAACTTTACTATGGTCCCCTTTTAAAAATTGTGGTTAAAGACACATAACATACAGTTTGCCTTTTCAATACAATTCAGTGGCACTTAGTTACATTCACAATGTTGTGCAACCATCCTATCTAAGTTGAGACTACTTCATCACCTGTCCCCCGCCAAAAAAAAACTGTACCCTTTAAACAATCATTCCCAATTCCCCTCCACTCCCCAGCTGCTGGGAACCACTAATCTACTTTCTGTCTCTATGAATTTGCCTATTTTGGGTATTTTAAGTATAAATGAAATCATACAATATGTGGCCTTTTGTGTTTGACTTCGTTCACTCAGCATAATGTTTTCAAAGTTTATGTATGTTGTAGCATGTATCAGTACTTCATTTCTTACGGATGAATAATATTCCATTACTTGGATATCCTACACTGTTTATCCATTCATTAGTTGATAGACATTTGCGCAGATTCTACCCTTTGGCTATTGTGAACAGTGCTGCTATGAACATTCTCATACAAGCCTTTGTTTGAGCACCTGTCTTCAATTCTTTAGGATATATAGCTAGAAGCAGAATTGCTGAGTGATACGGTAATTCTATGTTTAACTTATTGAGGTATTGCCAAACTATTTTCCACAGCAGCTGCAACATTCTACACTCCCACCAGCAATGTATGAGGGTTCCAGTTTCTCCACATTTCTGCCATACTAGTTATTTTCCTTTTTAAAAAAATATATGGAATTCTTTATCAGAGAGCCTAATACTGACAGATAAGATACAGTACAGTTAACAGGAAAGAAGAGACTGAGGAAGAAGAGCTCAAAAGCTGTAAATATTCAGTGAATAACATAAGCTGGCCAGAATATGATGGGCCATTCCTGAAAGGCGAGGAGCCAGTTGACAGCTACAGGTTATCACTGACTTCACAATTTACCTATAGTTGACTCAGAGCATAGTGAATTAGTTTAGCTCGACAATGCAAGAGCACTATTTATTCATCCTTTTGATCCAGTCAGTGTATGTTCCAACAGTATCTGTTACATAGTCACAGATCAATAAGAATTCATTGAATGAATAAATGGATGACCAAAAGAGTCAGCAGTTTTAACAATCCAATCTAAGAATAATCATAATGGAATTATACAAGTGGTTTACTGCACCAAGGTGTCAAAGTATATAGTTCTCAACACCATTAACAGAAGTGCCAGAATTATCTTAGCATGAAGTATTCACGAAGAAAATATAAGAGCAAGGCTCTAACCCATTACTCAAAAATAGGAATTAACAAAAAATACAACACAAAATTATATTAATACAATCTTTGAAAGAAAATTATCACAGACAATAAATTATCTAACCAAAAGATCACAAATGCTGTGCTTTTAAAAATACTTCATATCAAAATGAATCTATAATTTAAAATTTTCAATATATACAAACCAAAAATTTCTTTTGTGTTTTTTAATCTGGCTCCACGAAGCAAGAGACTCTCTGGCCCCAGAGGTCTAGGGAAAAAATAACCAAAACCATTGAATATATTAAAATTTCAATTAAATTTTAAAATGGCATCTTTAGCAGACAGAAGGTACTTCAGCTATACTTATAACAATGCTTTCATATAAAACCAAAATCTCTGCTACTGTAAAGCTGTCGAGGTCAATCATGATGCTAGTTACCATAACAACAAATATCTGCCTTAGCATTTCAGTCATTTTAAGATCAATGGCTCAGAAATAAGACTATGCCTGTAGATAAAATCACAAAGCCACTTGTTTCAGAAGTTTAAACATAAAACTCAACAAAACCAAAAATTAAGCAATGATTTTAAAATGTTTTACAGAAGATAAAATTTTTAAATTTTGAGCAAAATCAATTAACAGTTTTCAAAGGGAAAATACAGAATTAAAATGCAGTGTAAACAGGTTGGGTGAAGAAAAAAATGCAAAATAAACATAAATTGTAGTATGATTTGTATATAACTGCATGAGTTCTGCACAATTAAAATTATACTAGGTTATAAAAGATAACATAGTAAGTGAGTTAGTACTTTTTCTAGGCAAGATCAACACTACAACTTGACTACTTGCATTGCATACTTCTTGGAGCACAGGTCTTCCTGCTGTTTGAATTTCTCTCCATAAAGGAGATATAAAATGAGAAGAAGTAACTAGAAAGGAAAATTGTATTTTCTTAGTGATAGCAAATGATAAGACTCTGGTATGGATAAGTAAAAAAGCCTTAATTTTGTTGATATTCCTTATCATAAGGCTTTTCTGAAGGCTTTTCTGAAATATACATACACAGTTATCCAAATCAAACAGAATCTGAACCAATTCTGAAGAGGTCTGCAAACCTAAACACTGTAAAAAAAATTTAATCCAATGAACACAGCGGGGGGCGGGGGCCAGGTGTTTGGTCTATGGTTAACAAGTATGGTTTTATTATATAGTCGTATCTGGAGCACACTGAATGGATATTCCAAAATCAATTATTCAGGAGCCATATTATAGCTCTTTTCTACTTGGTTTTGGTCCCAGCAATGAATAGAAAAACTTTGAGCTCATGTTGGCATATAAAATTGGGATATAATGATAGAAAGCTTCAAATTAAAAGATAATTCATCACTTCACTCTGGTTGCTTTAGCAAAGAACACGGCTCTTTTTTTTAAAAACCATTCTACCTGCTAAGGTAACATAATTGATCTTTTCCTTTACCAGCCACAATATCTTAATGCAATTCATACTACGTATCCACACACGCATCCCAATATGTCACTGTAGAAATCAAAATAAAACCCAGTCACTGTTATTCAGCAGGGGTCCTACACTTAAAAAGACCTTGTTACACAGTTTATTGAACGTGCTCCTGTGTTGACTTTTATTAAAAGTGTGAATCCATGCTGATGCATATTTTTGGTAGCTTGTCTTGAGGATTTCATTTTTAAAAATTCTCAACTCTTTATGTCAGTGACTTATTTCATGCAGTCAGTATAAATTGAACGTCTCCAGAAAAGAGGTAGAGTGCTAAGTTAATTCGAAGTTCAAGGGCTGATTCCAAGGTTTATTCTAAATTCAGCTTTGTGGTCATGAGTAACAATGTAATCTCACCCTATCAGAAAATCTTTGAAATGACCCAAAGCCTTTCATGTAGGTACCAGAAATTAACCTGAATATTGAGGGAAAACAAATCAAAACAACCAACCAACCAAATAACCAATCAGAAGAGTATATAAGAAGTTATTGGCCAATAAATACTCTAGTTTGTAAGGAATGATTTTGAAGTGAAGAAGACCATAACATTTTTATTTGTTAAACATTACACAAGACATTTTTTGTATTAGAGACTTATGTGGTGGTACGTTTAGATGTGTAAGGATCTGGATAGGGACCATTATGATTCCTTTATGTTACTACCTAATATATCAGACAAAGAAATACGAGTACACAAATAATCTTACTAAATGATTTTGATGTCATTTCCTGGCATTTGCTTCATCCTCATCTCATCTGCTGCTGCTAGAAATTACTAGAAGATGAAATGCTAAATGTTTTTAAATTAACCCTTTCCCATGATATGCTGCTTACTTATCTAATCTCCCTTTAACTTGATTTTAATCCCTCCCCCAAACAATTCTCACTTAAAAGCGATTGGATAATACAAATTCTTACCTTACAATTTCTTCCATTTGTTGAGTTATTATCATTCGTCCCATGAATCTATCAAAGAATTCACTATGTTACAAAAAAAACTAATGATACATTACTTATGACATCAATGGGTGGAAAATTTTAAGACAGTTCTGGCACTATTCTTAGATATGAAACAAAACCAACCTTTTGCATATATGAATGGTCCAATATTCATGTTAGAAATTACAAAGGTAAATCAGTCATTAAGCTTTAAAAAATTAATATTCTTAGAGTCCCAGGGAGTGATCAGTGGTGCTGTTTGCCTTATCATCCTCTTCTGCTTCACCCCTTTCCCTTTCCTGAACTGTTTTGTGGAGGAGCAGTGTAAAGCCTTCCCTCACCATGAAGTGTGCTCCTTGCCATCTGCTGCATAATCTTCCTGGGCTTCGCAGATGATGTATTGAATGTGCACTGGCGCTATAAGCTGCTGCTGCTATCCACAGCTGCCTCACACTACTTCTCCTCATGGTCTATTTCACCAACTTCGGCAACACAACCTTTTTGGTACCCAAGCCTTCTGCCCAATTCTTGGCCTGCATCTAGACTCGGGGATCCTGTACTATGTCTACATGGGGCTGCTGGCAGTGTTCTGTACGTGACCCTCGTCAACTTGCTATTTAAAGTCTTTGGGCCCATGCATTAGAGAAACCTCACTCTGTTCCTGCTGCTGCTACATGTCATGAGCAGTGTTGTCACCTTCTCCAATGGGTACCAGCTTGTCCAACTCTTCTGTGATGTCTGAGTCCCCTAATCCATTGCCCTTTGCTTCACAGACTCCAGGGTTCCTGACTTAGGCTGACCTCTTCTGGATCAAGACTGCCTCTGGGCTCAGGCCTCTCCCACCCTTCATTCTCCTTCAGATTTTGTCCGCAACATTTCCTTTCCCCTGTGATTGTTGACATCCTGGGCCTTTCTTGCCCTCTAATGACTACTGATTGGACTTTGCCTATGGCTTTCTTCAACTTGCCACTCTCCCCTCTCTGTCCCATCTCTGCGGCCTCCTAAGGTGGGATACTGTAGCTTTTATGCAGTTACCCACGACTCTGACACTCAAGGAATATGTTGGGCCTGGGGATAGAGGACACAGGCTCCTGGCTGGGGATAAGGACACAGGCTCAAAGATGACTTGACATTTGACTATAAATTAAGTATTCTGATGATTAAGAGCAGACTGGGGCACCAAGTGTTCCAAATGGTGACAAGAAAGTATTGTCTTTAAAAAATAATAATAATATTCTTGCCATTTCTATTCCAGCTATGAGCAAACTAATGCATGAAAAAATGTTTTCAAAATGGCAATGCAAATGTAATATATTATTATGATTATCAGTTTGGTCATGATGAGACTTTATAATTGCTACACAGAGATGCATATATTATTTAGCCAACAATGAATGCTCACACATTTTTATCACAGTTTACTAAATAAAGACTCCGGTAACCAGAATCATTCATTCACTCATTCACGTACTTATTCATGCACTCATTTATCCAACAAATATTCACTGAGCAACTACTATGTGTGAATTACGGGCGAAGGGTAGAGTAGTAAGCAAAAAAACTATTAGTGACCTCCAGAGCTTAACTTTCGGTTTCCTGAAATTTAGAGTGAGTGGCCTGTTGTTATAATGAATTTTCATAGCCTGGCCTTTTAGTTCCAACTTCCACTACCAAAACAGCTCCATAGCACAAAGTCAACTCAAGTGAAAAATTACTTTCTATAATAGTGAGAGGTAAATTCTGAGTTGAAGCAAATTCTGGGCAGAGCCTCATGTTAGTCATTTAACTATGCAAAGAAATATTAAGCATGACTTTCCAAATGTCCCCTATTATCCCTCCTGTTTCCAGGTCACAGAGGCTTTACCCCTTGTAGACTTTGGATTCATTATTTCTTGCTAATCTCTTACTTCTTCTTCCTTCAGTCTCCTGTATCAGGGAGAAGCACTGCTTTTTTAAATTTTTTTTTAATTTTTACTTTTTTGCCGTGCCGCGTGGCATGCGGGATCTTAGTTCCCCAACCAGGGATCGAACCCATGCCCCCTGCAGTGAAAGCATGGAGTCTTAACCACTGGACAGCCAGGGAAGTCCTGCTTTTTAATTATCTCTACTTAACGGAATTTTATGTAGCTCTGGTTTGAGCCTCAAACTTTGGATTTAGATTCAAAGAGCCAATTCAGCTGGTGACTCCTAGGCACTGTTCAGAGATAATGTGTGGTCAGTCTTTTGATTTTCCTGAGCCAAGTGCCAACAAGAGACCTGTTCTCCTTCATTTTATCTGTCCCGTTATCCTTGATTCTAAAGCACTTCTTGTATTTGTTCATGCCAGTATCATGCTGGATTAACTCATTCTGCACTTTCTGTAGCCCTTTCTCCAAACCCACACTATGATTTGTTTCAAAATGGAAAAGAGCTTTATTATTCTTTACTGATTATAAAGACTAAATACACTCAAATATACATACTTTATAAAATGATTCAGACGATGTAAAAAGACGACAAAAAGGAAATAACAATCATCAGTAATCCCACTACTCAAATAAAACATTATTAATATTTTGAGGTATGTTTTCCAGGCTTTTTTCCATGCCCATATAAATATGTATGTATCTTAAAAACAAAAATGGGATATCATAAATACTATTGGTAACATTTTCTCCCCACTTAACATGTCCTGTCAAAAATACAGATCCACATCTTTACTTTTAATGGCCACACATAGCATTGTATTTTTGGGTCACTGCATAATTTATTTAAGTAATTCACTACTGACAGAAGCTTAGGTTTTTCCCCAACTTATGGACAGTCTAAATAATACAGCCCTGAACAAGCCAGTGTACATATCTTTTCACATTTGCATTAAGATATATTTCTAAAAGCAGAATTTCATTATTTTGTTAGGAAAAATTCCTAGAAGTAGAATTGATGAGTTGGAGTCTACAAAAAATAAAGAGAATAGAAAGAACAAAAAAAAAAGGAACAGAAAGAGCAAAGGAGCCAAGGAAAGAGACTATGGAGAATACTGTGAAATAGGCACCTGCTAGAGGCTGTACCTAAACAGAAGACTCTCCTAGTTTTTATTTCTTCCAGTGTTGGGCAGAGATAATTTCTTAACCATACTATAGCCTCTCCTCAATAAGCTGTTAAAGTTTTTTAAAAGGAAATAACGTGGACTTCTCTGGTGGCGCAGTGGTTAAGAATCTACTTGCCAATGCAGGGGACAAGGGTTTGAGCCCTGGTCCAGGAAGATTCCACATGCCGCAGAGCAACTAAGCCCGTGCACCACAACTACTGAGCCTGTGCTCTAGAGCCCGTGGGCCACAACTACTGAGCCTGCACTCTAGAGCCCGCCAGCCACAACTACTGAAGTCCGTGCACCTAGAGCCCGTGCTCCCCAACAAGAGAAGCCACCGCAATGAGAAGCCCGTGCACCACAACGAAGAATAGCCCTCGCTCGCCTCAACTAGAGAAAAGCCCGTGCGCAGCAACAAAGACCCAATACAGCCAAAAATAAGTAAGTAAATAAATAAATTTATTTAAAGAAAAAGAAAAAGGGAAATAATGTAACCACTGTTAACGAATAGGTAATTGGGAAGGAACTGACAATGTTCAAAGGAGAAAAATTAATAAACACAGAAAAATGTTCAGCCTTTCTTTTTTTTCTTTCCTTCCTTTTTTTTCTTGGCTGTGCTGCGTGGCTTGCAGGATCTTAGTTCCCCAACCAGCGACTAAACACAAGCCCCGGGAGTGAAAGCACCGAGTCCTAACCATCGGACTGCCGGGGAACTCCCTGTTCAGCCTTTCTAGTAAAACAATAAATTAAAACTAGTTTTAAAACTATAAAACTATTAGCTACAAAATCAGCAAAAATTTAAAAACTATAATACTTAATACTAGGGACTTCCCTGGTGGCACAGTGGTTAAGAATCTGCCTGCCAATGCAGGGGACACGGGTTTGAGCCCTGGTCCGGGAAGATCTCACATGCTGCAGAGCAACTAAGCCCGTGTGCCACAACTACTGAGCCCGTGTGCCACAACTACTGAAGCCTGTGCACCTAGGGCCTGTGCTTCGCAACAAGAGAAGCCATCGTAATGAGAAGCCCACGCACCGCAACAAAGAGCAGCCCGCACTCACCGCAACTAGAGAAAGCCCGCACACAGCAACGAAGCCCCAACGCAGCCAAAAATAAATAAATAAATTAATTAAAAAACAAAAAACAAAAAACAAAACTTAATACTTGTAACATTTTGAAACAATAATAAGCCTCATAAACTTATACTTAGCTCATAGCAATAAAAATTAATCCAACGTTTTTGGAAAGTAACATGTCAGTAGGTTTAATAAAGGCCAAATTCGATTAGGGTTTTAATCTAATAATTCCACTTTTGCAGCTCTGTCTGTTCTTAGGGAATAATCTAGTATTAGATTATTAACTCTAGGAGTCAGGAGCTATCACTGTTTCTTTACTGCTGCATTCCCAGTATCTAGCACTATGCCTCAGCTATTGGAGGCACTCAATATATGATGAATAAATGGGCAATAAAAATGTTCTCAAATCCTTTGATTAAGTAATACTGTGGAACTCTATCATTCATTTACTCATTCAACAGATATTTATTGAGTGTCTATTCTGTTCTAGGTATTTCAATTCAATAGTTAAGTGAGTTGTAACACACACAAATCTTAGTTGCATATATCACAGAATTCAATAAAAGGAAAAACTTAAGTGCATAAAATTAAGTCCATAAAGATATTTATTCAACTGTCAACAAACATGTAGTAAGGCCTCCTATATGCCAGATCTGTTCTAGGTGCTTGGGATACATCAGTGAACAAAACACACAAAGATGTCTGTCCTTGAGTTTATAATTTAGTTGGAAAAGGAGATAATAAGCAACAAACATAATAAATAAGTACATTACATAGTATACTAGAAGGTATTATGTGCTATTAAAAAAAAAGCAGGAGAGGGTAAGAAGGATTAAGTCACAGTATTAAATAGTCAAAGTAGGCCTCACTGAAGAGGTGATTTTAAGCAAAGACTAGAAGGTGGTAAAGGAGTTAGATAAAGAACAGCTAGTGAAAAGGTAGAAGTGGATACGGCATGTTCAAGGGAAAATAAGGATGCCAGTGTAGCTGGAGGGTGAGCCAAGATGGAGAAGGGTCAAAAATTAGATCAGAGATCAGTTGGGGATGGAGACAATCAGTAAGATCATTATAAAGATATGAGTGAGACAGAAAAGCCATTGTAAGGTTTGGGCAGAGGAATGCCATGATCTGACCTACATTTAAAAAGGATGACTCTGGCTGCTTTTGTGAGAACAGACTGACTGCAAGGGAAAGAAGAGTAAAAGCAGAAAAACCAGTAAGGAAGCCTTTGATAGCAGTAATCCAAGCAGGAGATAATGCTGGTTTGGATCAATTTAGCAGCAGAGAAGGGGGTGAAAGACGGTCAGGTTTTGGATGTATTTTGAAGGTAAACCAATAGGATATTCTGATGGATTGGAACGAGATGTGGGAGAGGAGGTGAGAAGAGGTGAGCAGAGAGGGGATGAAGGCGTCATGGCTGACTCCAAGGTTTCTGGCCTGAATAACTGAAAAGATGGACTGTCATCAGCTGAAATGGGAAAGGTTGTTAGCATAAAAACTTCTGGAGGAAAGATCAGGAATTCAGTTTTCAACATGATTAATTTGAGATTTTTACTAAATATCCAAGTGGAATTGTGGAACAGGAAGTTGGATATAAGAATCTGAAGACTAGGAAAGAAATCTGGGATTGAGATATACATTTGGAGTCATCAGCATATAGATGGTCTTGAAAGCCATCAGCCGGGATGAGATCACAGAGTGAGTTCAGATAGTGAAAGGTATATTATAGGTAGAGGAGGGAAGAGGACTGAGGATAGTCCTGGGGCACTCTAACATCAAGAAGTCAGAGAGAAGAGGAGAAATCAGCCAAAGAGATTGAGAAGGAGGGACTACTGAAGTAAGAGGAAAATCAAGAGAGGGAAATGTCCTGGAAGCCAAGTGAACAAGTTGTATCAAAGAGGAGGAAATGATGAACTATTTAACTACTGGATGCTGAGTTGGTGAACTTATATGTAACAAGGTGTCATTCAGTATTTCTAATAGCAAAACAATGGAAGAGTTAAGTATGGAAAGACTGGGGAACCATTAGGTTCTAGTATGTTTACTTAGACTATTATGCAGCCATTAAAAGAGATCATTAAGAATACTGTGCAGTAAGATGGAAAATACTTTAAAAAACCACAAAGGCAATCCATATTCTTTCAAGAAATAGAAAATACGGAGAACAAAAAAGGTGACTAAAAATCAGCTGAAATCGTACCACCAAGAAATAAGTACTAACATTCTGACATGTAATTCCTCTAGGTTTTTCTTTCTCTCTATACCTATTTATTTTTTCTATCTAACTACTTAACTACCTATCAAATACACATACATACATATTTCTTTTTATATAATTGGGATCATATGAGACTACAGCTCTATAACATTTTATTCAACATTGTATTTCAGTATGTTCCTATGTCATTAAATTCTTTGAAAGCATCATTTTTATTACCTACCTAATTCATCTTACGTCTATACCATAAAGCCATTTAAGCATTCCTCCTACTTGGACATTAAAAATGCTTTCAATATTTCCCTTATAAATAGCATATAGTATAGTATAGTAAACTGAAAAAATACAGTTAGAGATATATAAAATATCTTTACAGCTGTGAGTTCCTCAAGGATGGAAACTGTGCTTATTAATCTTATTTATCACTTATCATAATGAGCACAAAGGTGCTCAACAATAATTTGTTGAATGAATGAATAAAGACAGCAATAAAAATTTTAAAGTAGTGGTATAATTAATTATGAGTTATTTTTCTATTACAAAAGTCTTCTGTAGTAATTACATTACATTTGTATTTAAAAAATATATATACTTCCAGTAAGGAAGAGGAAAAGAGAAAATAAAGAGGAATACCTTATATTTAACAGTGCATTACTTCTTATTTAAAAAAAATTTTTTTAGGGGCTTCCCTGGTGGCGCAGTGGTTGAGAGTCCGCCTGCTGATGCAGGGGACACGGGTTCGTGCCCCGGTCCGGGAAGATCCCACATGCCGCGGAGCGGCTAGGCCCGTGAGCCATGGCCGCTGAGCCTGCGCGTCCGGAGCCTGTGCTCCGCAACGGGAGAGGCCACAACAGTGAGAGGCCCGTGTAACTCAAAAAAAAAAAAAAAAAATTTTTTTAAACTTTCTCCCCATTTTCCAAATAACGTAAAACCACCCACCAAAGCATTAGTTACATTTGATCTCATATTAATCTTATGCTTTCTTAATGCTGTATCATTTTCTAGTTTTTAATACTAATCTTTTAATAATTCACCCTTGTCTGAGACTTGGAAATAACAGCAATAGAGAACTCTTAAAGTACTAAATTCTTCACAGTTAAATCTATCTTATAATTTTTTTTTTAATTTATTTATTTATTGCTGTGTTGGGTTTTCGTTTCTGTGTGAGGGCTCTCTCTAGTTGTGGCAAGCGGGGGCCACTCTTCATCGCGGCGCGCGGGCCTCTCACTGTCACGGCCTCTCTTGTTGCGGAGCACAGGCTCCAGATGCGCAGGCTCAGTAGTTGTGGCTCACGGACCCAGTTGCTCCGCGGCATGTGGGATCTTCCCAGACCAGGGCTCGAACCCGTGTCCCCTGCATTGGCAGGCAGATTCTCAACCACTGCGCCACCGGGAAGCCCTATCTTATAATTTAAATGCTCTTAAAGCATAGAACTCCAAATTTTTACAGTTAATTGGAAAACTCCATATTGCATCCATATTTGACTTTGATGAAAATGCAAGATTTTTATAATATCACATAGAGAAAACTCCATTATAAATATATGGATCCAGAATAAAGATATGTAAGACATCTGAAAAATCCAATGACTAGTGATAAGATTTTAAAACATTCCAACCAACAAATGGAGATGGAGAATATGACAAGAAGCTGAGGGTAATTTTTACAATGTGGTTATAATTTATATTCTATCACCAGTTACTGAGTAAAAATGAGTAGTTTCTCATGGAAGTCTTTAATAATAAAAAGTTGTTTCCATTCCATAGACCACAATAATTAGCACAGCACTCACTGAAAGATGACTCACACTGTATTTAGTAAATTGTAATGTTAAAAGGAGTTAGCTCCTATTGAACACAAAGACATGGCCCTTGCCTTCATGGAGCACATATATACACATGCACGCACACACCCACACCATTAGATTATTTTCTTCTAAGGCAATAATCTTATTTCTGTTGTAACTACTATTATAAAGTTTATTGCTATTGTTATAAAGCCAATTCATACCAAAGTAGAAGGTAATAGGAGAGAACATGTGAATAAAAGCATGGCTTTTGAATTAATACTTTGGCTTAGAATTCTGGCAAATTCTGCTTTTAGCTTTTTTCCCCTTTAACTGATCTCCCACCTTGCTCCCCCCAATAATGTCAATTAGCTAACTATCTCAGTGCACGTTTATCATTGTAAAAACGAAATCTGTAAACAGAACTTAAAATGAGCATGGTGATTATCACACCATACCTGTACAAGTCTGCTTCTGGTTGCTGACATTCTATCACAGCTATAAGAGTGTCCAAATTGGCAACTGTTTGTAATACTGCTGTTTCTGGAACTGCCACATGGGTCTGAAAAAAAGAAAAATTAAATCGCACAGTTTCGAGATCTACATGGGACTTTAGATAACATTTATTTCCAACCACTTTTACATATGAAATCACAGGATTCTGTAGCTGAGATCACTTAGCTAGATGGCAGAAGAGAAAGAAGAATGTAAAATAACAAGTAGTAAAGGGAGCTACTGTGATTACCTGTCTACAGAGGACATTTGCATACTAGGAAATTAAGTCTGTGTTAACAGTCATTACTGCTCTAAGTTTATTATAAAAAATTTAATAGGGGGAAAAAAGTGAATCAAATAAAATCCTTGATTGTATTAATACTTTGAAAATTGAGAAAAATGTAAATGTGTCCTGTATCTAAAAAAGCACCAATGTATTAGAAGATTATTTTTTTCCTAAAAACACTTTTTGCTTTTCTTAAACTTGACTAAATTATGTGAGGCTATCCTTGAAGTAAATGTATAATAACATTATTTCTTTAAAATAAAACTTAAGTTTTAAAAAGTTTCAGTAATTTAAAACATTTCTCCTTTATCAGGTCAAACTTTTATTACCTTAACCAAAGGAAAATATTACTATAATCCAAAGACATTTTGTTCACCAAGAGCGACACTCAAACATAAGCATGTACAAACCTTCAGGTTAGTTTCTCCATCCAAGCTAGCAGTTGTAACGTGACAAGAACCATCAAGTCGATCTGAGGACAGAAGCACCAAATCTGCAGGGAAAATTTCATCTTTGGCTACTCGAACAATATCACCCACCTATGAAGAATTTTGGGGAAAAGTGGATATACAGATTTTACAAGGCAAGGACTTAATTTTATTGAGTTCTAAACAAGTGGTCTATCATAATATTTTAATGTAGGAAAGCAGACTTTTAACTAAAACATAATCAGAGAATTTGTGATTTCAAAATATAATTGATTTCTATTATTTACTAAGTGCATACCCGAATGTTTTTTGATCTAGTTTTTACAAGGCCACCACTTCGAACAACATAAACAGGAGCTCCATTTACTTCATTATCTGAGTTATGTCTTAACCAATCTTCATATCCCTGTAAACATCAAAAGAATAAAAAATGCTCCTCTTAGTATTAGAAGATACTTTTTATCAAACGAGAAAAAGAAACATAAAAATTTCCCCAAAACATTTCATTCATTAGAATTATGTTAGGCTACTTTGACTCAGGTATTTGACATTCATCACTACTAAAAACACTGTTTTCTCTTGGTTTTCATCACATACATGTTCCTGGTTTTCACACTATCTCTCTAATTACTCCTCCTCAGTTTCCTTATGGGAGGCTCCTTCTATGTTACTTCAATGGGCCTTTTTTTCACCGTTCACTTTCTCACTACCAGATTTCTTCTATCCCTGTGTCTTCAAAAAGTTCTGAAATTTAGGGACTTCCCCAGTGGTGCAGTGGTTAAGAATCTGCCTGCCAATGCAGGGGACATGGGTTCGATCCCTGGTCTGGGGAGATCCCACATGCCGCGGAGCAACTAAGCCCGTGTGCCACAACTACTAAGCCTGCGCTCTAGAGCCCGCGAGCCACAACTACTGAGCCCATGAGCCACAACTACTGAAGCCTGTGCACCTAGAGCCTGTGCTCTGCAACAAGAGAAGTCACCTCAATGAGAAGCCCACACACTGTAACGAAGAGTAGCCCCCGCTCGCCGCAACTAGAGAAAGCCCGTGCACAGCAACAAAGACCCAACGCAGCCAAAAATAAATAAATAAAAATAAATAAATTTATATAAAAAAGGGAAACATAAGCATTTCACAAAGAATCCTTTGATTAAATGTTAAAGAGTGGCAATTTTTTTAAAAATGTATTTATTTATTTTTTATTTGCTTGCACTGAGTCTTAGTTGCAGCAGGAGGGCTCCTTAGTTGCAGCATGCATGTGGGATCTAGTTCCCTGACCAGGGATCAAACCCAGGGCCCCTGCATTGGGAGCGTGGAGCCTTATCCACTGGAAAAGACTTATGTTATTTTAGAGATAATTCAAGAACTCAGAGGTATAGCACAAGTATAGATAATGGAATGATATCTAAGAGGTAACATTAAGTGATAAAAGTAAGGTACAGAATGTGTTGTAGCCTATGCTATCATTTGTGAAAAATATACGCTTACTAATGTGAACACTTGGTATAGATACCTGGACTAATGTACAAATAATGGCTCCCTCGGGGGAGGAGAACTAGGAGACTAAGGGATAGGAGCATAAGAGACTTTTACTATATGTTATTTTATTTATTTATTTAAATATTTATTTGGTCTACAATAGCCAGGACATGGAAGCAACCTAAGTGTCCATCAACAGATGAATGGATAAAGAAGATGTGGCACATATATACAATGGAATATTACTTAACCATAAAAAAATGAGTTATTGGTAGTGAGGTGGATGGACCTAGAGTCTGCGATACAGAGTGAAGTAAGTCAGAAAGAGAAAAACAAATACTGTATGCTACATACATATGGAATCTAAAAAAAGAAAAAAAAAAGGTTCTGAAGAACCTAGGGGCAGGACAGGAATAAAGACCCAGATGTAGAGAATGGACTTGAGGACACGGGGAGGGGGAAGGGTAAGCTGGGACGAAGTGAGAGAGTGGCATGGACATATGTACACTACCAGAAGTAAAAAGCAGCTCGGTGCTTTGTGACCACCTAGAGTAGAGGGGTGGGATAGGGAGGGTGGGAGGGAGGGAGAAGCAAGAGGGAGGAGATATGGGGATATATGTATATGTATAGTTGATTCACTTCGTTATAAAGCAGAAACCAACACACCATTGTAAAGCAATTATACTCCAATACAGATGTCAAAAAAAAAATTATTTGGCTGTGCTGGGTCTTAGTTGCGGCATGCGGGATCTTTGTTGCAGCATGCAGGATCTTTAGTTGTGGCATGTGGGATCTAGTCCCCTGACCAGGGACTGAACCCAGGCCCCCTGCATTGGGTGCACACAGTCTTAACTGCTGGACCACCAGGGAAGTCCCTATATGTTATTTTATACTGTTTCCATTTTTTAAAAATATGTGCATCTATTACCTAAAAATATTATAACATTATAAAATATAAAACAAATACTAAAGATTGCTCTAAAGGTCTATGTTTTTCAGGGAGAATCCTTTTGGGAAAGCATTTTTAAGACACAAATTATGTTGGCTCAATTTAAGATGTGGTATGTCAATTTTAGAGAAATTTAATTGAGAGTCAAAATACCTTTCCTGAAACTGTCAAAAAGCATACTTTTATAGTCAGATGACATCAATAAAGCAATAATTTTAAAATTATCTTTTTGTGAAGTTATCATTCCATTTACTTCCATTGACAAATTTAAACTAAAATAAATATGTATTAGAAATCTTTGGCTTACAAGTACAAATGAAAAAGTATCATTACATACAATCTATGATATAAAATAGACTGCTTTTTCACAAGAGCAGTCATAAGCAGATTTATTTAGGGTTTTATTTTTTATATTGATTTTTAAAAAATTTGTTTTGTTTTGCTTTGTTTTTAGCAGTTACACAGCGATTTTATAGTGCAGGGATTTCAAGTGTTAACATAATTCCTGATTTTTCAATTGAAAACTCTAGAGACAACTTCTTGATGTTTCCTACCCTGGAAAATGTTGTTGCTTCCCTTGATTCTTCAGACTCTTTTGTTCTTCTTTTTACATTCTTAATTACCTTTCATATCTTGCTTACTATTATTCTTTTGTGTAGATACATTTGTCTCCCCAAATCCAAATATATATCGGCAACAACTCTAAACAGCTGGGGAGGCATACAGTTAAAATCTTTTTAAACACAAGTTCACAAACTATAATTCATCCTACATGTCACTGCCAGATTAAGCTTTCCAAAACACTGTTTTAATTCACTATCCTGTTCAAACTCCTCCTGATAACTCTCAAAGAGTCTTCCAGCCTCTTTAATTTAGTACCAACATCCATTTGCAGTATGTTATCTTTTAGTACGTTCCTACACAGGGTCAAACATTAGTCAGATATGTCATTCCCTAAAATAGGTCTTGCCTGTTCTTCCATTTAAGCCTTTGCTCAAGTTGTTTGTTTCTCTCACCTTCTTTACCAACTATCATTTTATCCATATTCCAAAGTCTCATCTCTAATAATATTTCTTCCATGAAGCCTTCCTTGATTATTCAGATGAAGTGTTCCACCCTTTCTCTGAATACCTACAGCTCACTGGCTCTTTCTATGATCTTATTAAACTATAATTATTTTTGAATTTGGTCTTACCTTCTCTACTTCATACGTTTTAAGCTCATACAGGACAAAGATTATGATATTTACCAGAGCACTATATCTTGCATTACACAACTAAAGAGAAGACAATTTGCAAATATAGTTGGAAGAAGTTAAAAAAAAAAAACTAACAACTTCATTCATGTTAAAGTATAAACCAGGGCAAGAAGTATTACAACATTTAACATTGCCTTAAAAATATTGAAGAGATTCATTCATTCATTTATTCACCTATCAAACAAATATTTATTGAAGGCCAAATATGTGCACAACCTTGTTCTGGTCACTGGTAATAAACTAGTAATATAAAACAAAGTCTCTGCCCTCACAGAACGAAACATTCAAATGAACACGACAGACAAACTAATAAACAAGCATTTATTCAACAGAACGATAGGTAGGCAAAAATGATATGAAGCAAAAAGACCAGAGCAGGAAAGGAGAGAGTGACACAGAGGTCAGGAAAAGCCTAAGATCTCCAAGTGGAAACAGCTGTATTTCCAAGCACAAAGAGTTGTATAAGTGTGACTGGAGTTCAGAGCATAGTTTCAGGATACATGTAAATTTGAGACCCATCAACATATAAATGGTACCTTAAGCCACTAGATTGGAAGAAATCACCAAAAAGGAAACCATATATAGAAAAGAGGTCCAAGGGACAAATGTGTGTTACTCTGATGAAATAAATGACATCTACAAAGCCCAGTAAATACGTAATTGCATTAAGTGATGTAGATGCTTACTGACTTACACGAATTCTCATCTCCAACAGAACACTGAATATAGGGAAATCAAACTTAGAATAGTAGCATGATATTCTGACACACTAGATAAATAATGTAACTGTTAATCTACAGACTCCCCTTACCCTTATCACGTAAGTAATAGTAAATATACTACATCTCAGAATTATAAAATGTTTTCCAATTTTGTTTCCATGTCAATTCACATCTTATCCCTAAATCTTATACAATGAATATGTATCATACTGGCACAAGAAAATTCAAATTAACTCCCTTTCAGGAGGAAGGGTTCAGTTCTGTGTAACTGAGCCTCTGGCCCAATATCTTCTCAAAGATATTTTGAGAAATGGTAGTATATAAACATGACATTTCTAGGAATTTTTAAACTTCTTACTTGTCATGTTTATCCAATAATACTGTTTTTCTATACCTACATTTTAATATCAATTCAAGATCTGGTTGAAGCTATTTCCCCTAGAGTACTACTTTACATAAAAATCGACCTCACCAGAGGAAGTTGTAAAAAGTAGGAAAGCACTATATAATTTTTATTCAGAAATGTTCGGGCCAGAAGTACATGTTCCACTCCTTATAAACATATCCCCTTTGAACTGTATTTCCTTTAAATAAGACCAAACTCTACAAAGGTGATTATAATAATTAATCTGTTACATATATGAATTGGTTTGTACATATAAAATGCTTGTTTTTGGATGCTTCCTAGGTGTATCAAAGGAACGACATATTTTAACAATTGTAATCATCCCATCAGTCACCAGGTACCTGATAAAGATGGCTTAACTCAGTTTAATTTTACCATAGGCAGAATCAAATAAATTTCTTATGAAAATTATTTTGACAACAATAAATCTTACTTTGGAGTGGAAATATTAAGCAACTTCTGAATGACTTGGGAGAAAAAAACAATACAAACTATTTCATACCTGCTTTATGGCAGTTACTGTTATCACAAAGAATAACGGAAGTCCACTGGTAATTGGACTGGTAGGTGTATCAATCATAAGCTGGATTAAAAAACAGAGAAGGCAGAGTATATTTTATATTGTACACATCACACTATTAACATCTAGAATCTCATAATTATTGACAAATCTGATAACATTATATAAAACCTGTATCATGGTCCAGATGAAAAAATAACATGAGAGAGAGACTACGCAGTGAGTGTAGTTTAGTTCACAGTTTCACAAGTTCACTTTGATGGCTTTTATATGGGGTTAGTAGAATATCTAAATCTATTGCATACCCACAAATACTGCTAGGGTGGACTCAGTCTCTGCTTTCTTAACACAGAGTACTTAAGGTCTTCCTCGGTATTTGCCTTGGAGGGGAGCTATAGCTGCTCAGAATCTCATTTCACATTTCTTTGCCCATCCTGAGAAATGCTGTAAAGTCTGTCAGTTTTTACCCTGGGATCCAGAATAAACTCACCACTTAGGGAAAGAGAACAAGAAATGGGACTAGGGAAAGGGTTTCTTTCTACAAGTGATTTTGTTACACCTAGTGGAGCCAGAAGGGTACAACTTGGAAAATGCTGCTGCAATTATCTAAATCATACAACTGAGGTTTCAATAAACTGCTGGAAAGTAAATATTTGCAGTAATTATATTTGGTTATTTAGAACATGGGTCTAATGATGTATTAACATTCCTTTACTCTGGGTAGGCCAATTAAATTTGTTCTACTCCACACACAAGCTGAATTCCTGATCTTAGCTAGTAATTTCACAAATGCATGTTACATGGACATACTAAGTTTAAATTTCTCATTTTTCCAACTAAACCAAGCTGAAGTTCTGTTGATGAAAAAAAATCAGAAGTTCCTTTTCTGTTCATGAAGCAAAGCAATTAAATAAAAAAGTTTCCTCAAGCTTTACAGTGACTACTTCACAAGTTTTTTTCTTTTGAAAGCCCAGGTTCTATGGAGAGAAAAGTTCAGAGTTTATACAAAAATTCAATGCCACACTGGAGGAGACTGCCAAGGTATTATCAGAAAAGAATAACCTCTTTAAAAGAAAATGACACTTATTTTAAATCTTGATTTATACTCAAGTTTCATAAGCTGTTCTCTTGATATTTTGACATTAGGAAAAAAAGCACAATGTGAAAATCAAGAAACTGTCAAACAGCTTATAATGAACATAGATTTAGGTTAAGAAAATAGTCTCCTGGAGAAAAATCAATATTCACGGAGATTCTTAAAAATTATAATTAAAAAAAAATTTAAATAAAAGTAAAATTTCAATTAAAAAAAAGAAAAGCCAAAGAAAGATTTACTTTGTACAAAGATGGTTCCATAGGCAGAAATGTGCCAAAAACATGTGCTGTATATTAAAAGCCAAAATATTTATGTCCGAGGCAGAACATCTGAAAGGATGATGTTATTTTCTTGGCTTTGATTATGATTATCAGCACCATAGCAATCAGTGATAAAACAAAATACAATTAATCTTAAAATTCACTGGCTATTTTTCAGACATCTTGATGCGGTTTAAATCATTGTATTCAGTGAATACAATGGGGAAGCTCTGCAAAAAAAAAAAATGGTCCCACAGTCAAATGATTTAGAATGCAATATAACTTTTCCCTGAAGATATATTTTTAGAACCCATGTCTATAAACTTAACAATTTATGAAGTGATAAAGCTTACCTGAACCAAAAATATAATAAGAAAATAAAAGTTTGCCACTCTTCTGAATTGTTCAAATAAATTTTTTGGAACAAAATTCCACACAGTATACTAAAAAAAAAAAAAGGAAAAAAAAAGAAAAAAAAAGATCAATAAGTTAATATTTTAAAATAATATATACTATATACATATAATAACAAGAAAAGTAGTATCAGATTTACTAAGCCCTTAGACAAATTCATGTAACTCTCAATGCTACAAAAACTATCTGGTTTTTAGAGTTTCAGGGCTTTTATTTCTATTTTTTTTCTGTCTTTTACTATTTATTGGCAATTTTAGTATAATTTTTAAAAATGAGATAAACTGGAACCCATTAATTTTGCTATTAAATTCTTGGTTTTTTAGAAGTTGGAGATGGCAGATCTAGAATAATACTTTAATAACTGATTTTGGATTTTGGTTACACAAGACTGAACCTAATGCTGAAGATGAATTAAGAGTTGATAGAAATGCTAACACTGGATTCAATTTATTTTAAATTTTATTAAATTTATATATTATATTTATTTATTTATTTTATATTTTATTTATTCAGAAACAGAGGAAATGGTATAATTTTTCAGTTATTCCATTAAGCATGGGATATGGAAAAATAACCTAGAATGTGAAAAAGATTAAAAATTACTTTAGGTAAGTGATCACTGGTATAACCATCAAGAAAATCTCATAAAGGATATGAAAATCTGTCACAATGTCAATTTTTAAAGACAGTAGAGTATAATGGCTATGAACATAGATGGTAAAGGGTTAAACTGCTGTGGCCTAAATCCTAATCCAAGGTCATTTAGTGACCCTGGACCTAATCTCTTTGTACCTCACTTTGTGCCTCTATAAAATGAGGACAATAATAACAATCATACTGTATAGGGTTGTTACAAAAATTAAATGAGCTAATATATTTATGAAGCACTTACAACAGACCCTGGCTCATATTAACTGCTGTGTGTCTGCTGTTGTATTATTCATCAGTTTATAAGCCTATAATGCTATATTATGGGGGCAGGGTAATATCGTACAAATTTTAGTTGTGCCACTCACTATTCACAACACAACTTTATGCATGAAACAGGGAAACACTTCACAGCACTGTTACTTTACCCTCTATCCATTCTCTCAGTAGAATGTAAGATCCCTAGAGACATTGTTTTATTTACTGCTCTATCGCAATTACACTAGAGCACACAGAGATAAAAACTTTAGCAGAATAAATATATAAATATGGTTGGAAAAAGAATTTTTTTTCCAGATAACTCTCCTGATGTCAGGCAATAACCATTGGTCAATTCAACTATTGACCAATAACCACTGGTCAATTCAACCACTGACCAATTCAAGATTTTCTCTGGTGCAATGGAAGATGGTTCTAATTTCTGAATTTTGGTATGTCAGAAATTTGCTTCTTAATCAGTTTTTTCCTTTTCTTTTTTTTCTTGGCTGCGCTGTGCGGCTTGCAGGATCTTAGGTCCCTGACTAGGATTGAACCCGCGCCCTCGGCAGTAAGAGAGGAATCCTAACCACTGGACCACCAGGGAATTCTCTTAATTAGTTTTTTGAGACCTCAAACATCCTTTCACATATGAACAATTTTATAAATATGGTTAGGTTCCCAGAAGAGCCCACAAAAGCCTATTTGACCCAAGGGTATATAAAGAATAGTACAATGCCTAACACCTTCCTTTCTTGGGTGAAATTATATTTTCAGTTCTAATCTGGGATACCTGAAACATATTTACCTGTGGTAGTAGTAGCACCAGTGGCTCTAGAATCTGGGATTGGTAACTATATTCAAGGCTCTAGAGAGAAGAGAGGTAGAGAATTCCTGGAACCAGAAGAAGTCAGTGCTCAATGTGTGCATATGAGGTGGTAATTCTGGGTCAAACCATCGGCAGTTGATCTTCACTGGGGTAAAAAGGCAGTTGTCCTTACAGGGATCATAGTATTTCCATGCAACTTCCTCAGCACCAGATCAAGTGTATAAAACTTTATAGGAATTAACTTGATGATGTTCTATGTTTACATCAATCTATATAATAGTGACAATATATTTTATCTTTCAGAATCTTGAAAAGAGCAACTATATAAGTTGGTAATAAAGTAAATTAATTGGTTTCAGGATGCTCTCTTTGACTAGCTCAATAATACAATGGAAAAAGTGAGAAATAAAAATTTCTTAAGAAAGCTGGCTTACAAATGTTAGGAATTATTATTTTCGGGTTTTCTGAAATACAAACATTAATAGATTGAATGAGTCTAAATTCTGCATTTGTCCTGTCACACACAGAGGAGGCACTCTAGTAGAATAATATTAAGACACATGAAAAAACTTCTAAGAAAAATAATTCATTATGCTTTAAAATTCTTTTAATTATTATGTAATAACAGTCAAGAAAAATGAACTAGAAGTATACCTTCTCTATAGCTATGTATACAACTTTATCATTGACTTTTTTCCTCCTAAGGTCTGACATTAGTAAGAAAACAAAAACATGGTTATAAAATTAAACCTTCTGCAAGGAAAAAAATTTTTTTAACATCTTTACTGGAGTATAATTGCTTTACAATGGTGTGTTAGTTTCTGCTGTATAACAAAGTGAATCAGCTATGCATATACATGTATCCCCATATCCCCTCCCTCTTGTGTTTCCCTCCTAGCCTCCCTATCCCACCCCTCTAGGTGGACACAAAGCATTGAGCTGATCTCCATGTGCTATGCGGCTCCTTCCCATTAGCTATCTATTTTACATTTGGTAGAGTATATATGTCCATGCCACTCTCTCACTTCGTCCCAGCTTACCCTTCCCCCTCCCCGTGTCCACAAGTCCATTCTCTACGTCTGCGTCTTTATTCCTGTCCTGCCCCTAGGTTCTTCAGAACCGTTTTTTTTTTTTTTTTAGATTCCATATATATGTGTTAGCATACGGTATTTGTTTTTCTCTTTCTGACTTACTTCACTCTGTATGACAGACTCTAGGTCCATCCACCTCACTACAAATAACTCAATTTCGTTTCTTTTTATGGCTGAGTAATATTCCACTGGATATATGTGCCACATCTTCTTCGCCCATTCATCTGTCAGTAGACACTTAGGTTGCTTCCATGTCCTGGCTAGTGTAAACAGAGCTGCAATGAACATTGTGGTACATGAGTCTTTTTGAATTATGGTTTTCTCAGGGTATATTGCAAGGAAATTTAAATTTAAGATAAGGAAGTTACTATAGCAAATTAAATTAAAGACATATCATGCATCTACAATGTGTAAGACACTATAAGAGGAACAAAGAGAAGAAGTTTAATTTAAATAGAGGAGATTAAGAACAATGTATCAATAGCTATATTCAAAGATAAAGTAAAAGAAGGAATAGACAAAGAATTCAATGGGAAGGCAATTCAAGAAGTCAATGAGACAGAAAAATTTAATGAAGGAGGTCACATTTGACACAGGCTTTAAGAGAGGAACACTCAGCAGGCTGAAAATAGGGGGCAAACAGAGGGAGAACATTTCAGGAAGGAAAGACAGAATGAACAAAGGCAGCGAGGAGGGAAGTTGATCGTGGCTTTGTGGTATAGAAGATATACATCTGAAAGGAGTTTAGGGAAATAATACAGGAGTAGAAAGGTAGTAAAAAGGGAACAATGAGAAGCCAGCCTCATTTATGGTCAGGAAAAAAAAGACACTGTCTATATAAATATCTACATTCTTGAAATTGTGGTCAAAAACATGAAATATACATTCTCTGCAAAAACATATAATCTACATTTAAAAAACTGCAGTTATCAATACAAAATCATAGCACAGGCACAGTGGTAGGGAAGTTCAACATGAGTTCATGGAATAGCAGGTAATCTGGTTTGGAAGTTTAAAAAAGTGGTAGTGGAATAATAAGGAAGTAATAAGGGAGTAATGAGAAAGACAGTCTCCACGTGTGTGAAAAAAGGGCAATGTTTATTTAAATATCTACATTTTTGAAACTGTGGTCAAAAACATTAAACCTCATACTGCTATATATGAAAAGTCATAGAGATAGTTAATCTCAGAAGTTCTCCAGGACACTCAGCTTCCAGTATTGGCAGACTGTGAACTCCTAGCAGATAAGAATTATGAAAACTAGATTAAAACAAACTATTTAAAATCCTGGAACATGTCCAAAATATCGACAGAAACTGGACGAGAGTTTAATTTCAAAAAAATTACAAATGGAAGGAATAATGATAAACTATGGCTTCTTAGTCTGGAGATAATATCCAACTCTCACAGCTATAGCAGCCAAACAGTGGGGGAAAACTACCCCCTTATCAACAAAATATCACAGAGATTCAGAGTTCAGGGCTAGAAAAGTGGCTGGAAATTGATGGGAAAATACTGATCGCGAAATCATGCAAGGAAAATGACCCAAATTCAGGACATAAACTATCCAAACCTAGGCTGACAGCTAAACTATGCACTAAAAAGGAAATGAACTAATGATACTGATACTTGCAACAACAAGGATGAATCTCAAGAGTACTGTGTTAAGTGAAAAGAAGTCAGACACAAAAGACTCCTACTGTATGACTGTATTTATATGACATTCTGGAAAAGACAAAACTATAGTTAAAGAAAGCAGATCAGCTGCTAGTGCTAAAGGTGAGGAGGAGGGGGACTGGTTACTAACTTTTTGGAGTGACAAATATATTCTGTATTTTGATGATGGCGGTCACATGTTACACATTTGTCAAAACTTATCAAATTATACACTTAAAATTAGTGAATTTTATTGTATATAAATTATACCCAGTGTTTTAAAATTTTTTTTCAAGAAGGACTTTTATTTCTTGCATCACTTACTAAGAACTGTATCATTAATCTGAAGCTCCTCTATTACCACTAGATTCTGATATTTCCCCTTCCTACCCTCTACTTTAGAACCACTGTCCAAAATGAGATGTCAGTAATGGGTGTGTTGCATATGTAAATAATGTAAAGGCTGGAAAAAAGGAACAGGGACAAGGAACCATTGGCCTAAAACAACATCTTCAAGAAAAATGAGATCAGGATTAGAGAGAAAATATTAGTCGCCCTGGAAGAAGCAATACAAAGATGCTTCTTAAGGTGGTCTATTAAGCAATAGCTATGCTCAGAGAGAAACTTACCCTCAGTTTCTGACTCACATCCTCTATAATTGCACTGTCCAATAAGGTTGCCACTAGTCACATGTGGCTAACTGATAATTTTTTAAAAATTAAAATTAAATTAAAAGTTAAGTTCCTCAGTTACATTACCACATTTTAAGGCCTAAACAGCCCTATGTGGCTAATGGCTATCATATTAGACAGCATGGAAAACATTGCCATCATGAGAAGAGTCTATCAGATAGTCTATTTTGAAATTGAAGATTATAGAATAATGCTAAGACATCTTAAAAATGCCATAGGAAAAAATGAAACAAGGAAAAATATGTAAAAGTGAAGTGGTTCCTTGGTACTATAAAATGTTTACAGAAGAATGATAAAACTGGAGGAAGTCAGGCTTTAAAGTCACACAGAACTGAGTTCAAACTCTGATCTCATCCCTGGGTAAGTTATTTCCCTGCACTTCAACTGAAAAAACTGATATAAATTGAGTATAATAACACTTTGTTAAAGCTATCTTAAAGTTGTTTTAAGAATTAAATAATATGAGAAGTACCTAATACAGTGTCTGGCACATGGTATAAATATTAGTTCCTTAGTTTAATTGCAACTAAGGGTAATTTTTTGCATATTGGCTACCTGATACTAGCAACCAGAAACTTTTTATTTTACAGTTCACAATTTTGGTTAAGATAAATCTACCAACCACCGTTTCCTTGAATTTTTAAGGATATAAATACAAACAAATCACCTTTTAAAACAAAATAGTACATAACCCACAGTTTTAGTAATAAAAGTGTTAATTCTTACCTTAGATGAAATGATCCGGTTATCTATAAATTTCTGAGGTGTGTAAAGGCCATACTGAGGAAACCTGTTGGCTATGTAAATAGTTCTTGTGTCACTTTGATGTGGTGGGTCAAAACCCTAAGGCCAAGTAAAAGAAAAATAATGGTCAACAAGGTTAGTTGTTATGATTCTTTACTGCTGGTTCTAGTTAACTGATCATATTACACATATTATTACTGGCCTTGAACTGCATATAGGCTCAATCTATGTAATTATCAGAAGAGTTAAGCCATATTTTTTTTCTTTCAAAGTAAACAGGTACATTTTCTTCAGATATAAACTAGGTAATAACCTCTAGTAATGAAAAACAGTCCATACTCTGTCAGAAATGCTACCACAAGAAGACCTACAGAAGCACTTGAAGACAAGGCTTCTTTCCTTCCCTTTCATTCCTGGGGTTCCTTGCTTTTCTTAGGATAGATTCCTAGCCAGTGGTATGGAAGTCCTGTGTAGCTAAGGCCTAGTCAGCACCTACCATATCTAAGGACAAAGGCTTACATTTTATGTTACACCCAGATCAACTCGGTTTCAAAGGGCTTTGTTCCCCGAGGGCTTAAAATGCATTGGATAGCCCAGATTCATTCCATACAAGCATTTCTTTGCGCTAGTTACATTATCAATCTACTCCCTGAAATACGGATATATGCTATAATTCTGGCCTCAAATTTAGAAGACCCTCAATTAAGGTACATTCAGGAATGATCTCTAGTGGAAAAGTTTGCCCTGGTGACAAGAATACTGATACTTTATTCTACAGCACTGTACTCTTTTCCAGAGTGGCAAGTGAATCTTTAAGACTCCTTGATAGATATCGGCATCCCTGTAAAATTTCCACTAAGCACAGACACACACAAATAGTGGAAATCCCCATATTACCTAGAGGGATGTTTTGTTTAGCACATCAGAATATTAGAAGTGCTACATATGGGTTTCAACTGCTGTTATTCATGGTTTTAAACAATTTATTTTGTGATCTTAGAAACAGCTAGTACAGAACTGTGCAAATTAAATGTATTTGTATACTCCATTAAAAAATGAAGTTTTATTTTATTTGTTTATGCTACTTAAAGTGATGACCACATTTTGTGGATGTGAATGTGCTATTATGTATCTGATTTCAAAATCAGTTTAAGGATAAAATGTGGCACACATGTTTATTTTCCTCATAAATTTTCTTTTAAACATTTCATAATTGTGCCCTGTAATAACTCATGGGAGAAAGAGGGCAGGTTTCAAAATCAGTCAGAACTCACTGCTCTACCTGGAATATCATAATTATTTAAAAGATATATACCATTTATTCAATCAATAACTATTTACTGAGTTTAAGCACTATGTTAAGCCATGAAGGATTATGTGATTTGTTACATACTCGAGCATATCGTAACATGCTCCAACTCAATAAATAAATCAATGAACAAACAGTTTGAATGCTACTGCTGTAGTCTATGGATGTGTTTTTCAAAGATGGTCCACAGAAGTTTGCCTGTAACTTTCATAAAATAACAAAAGGGACACGCAGGTAACGGAAGCATTAGACTCCATGGAGCATATGTATTCTGTATCCACTCTGTAACCATGTTAACATAACACTAAGTCATACCCCATGCATGTAAACTTCTGAGATAAAGAAAAAAAAGTAAACTTGAGGGTTTGAAAGAATATATAAATCTTTAAGATGTCAAGACAACTAAGACTGAGAAGCACTGATATAAAATTTTATTTTATTTTTTGCTAAATCCCATCAAGATTATTACTATGTACATCTAAAGTTAAGAAACAAAAAACAGGGACTTCCCTGGTAGTCCAGAGGTAAAGAATCCGCCTTACAATCCAGGGGACGTGGGTTCACTCCCTGGTCAGGGAACTAAGATCCCTCATGTTGCAGGGCAACTAAGCCCATGTGCCACAACTACTGAGCTTGCACGCCTCAACTAGAGAGCCTGTGTGCCGCAAACTACAGAGCCCACGCGCACTGGAACCCGCATGCCACAACTACAGAGCCCACATACCTTGGAGCTTGTGCGCCACAACCAGAGAAGAAAAAACCCCGCACGGCACAACTAGAGAGAAGCCCGTGCTGCAATGAAGAGCCCGCGCGCCACAACGAAAGATCCAACGCAGCCAAAAATAAATAATAAATCTCTTAAAAAAAAAAGAAACAAAAAACAAAACAAATGCCCTCCCCCAAAATATACTGATGTTTACATTATAACCTCTCATTCATTACTAGAATATACTATATATATAAGTGCGTGCACTATACAGAAGCAAATGCTCATCATTCTCCATCCCTCTCTCCTGGATGGACCAGTGATCACATACTAAAGTTTTGGAACTCCTGAGATTTCTACAATTATTTCAAGGAGATATTTTGAGATGTTCCAAGAATAAAATCAGTTTTAAATTAAACTGAATTTTAAATTCAGCATCGCTATATTCCAAGAAATCATAATTTAAAATAAGATGGCAATACCAAAAGGAGAATAACGATAGTATGTTTTTCCTTATTCCCAAAGATGCTATAACATCCACTTAAGCATTTTGAGTTGTTTTTCCAGTGATTAATTAAAATGACCTTATCCAATCATGTTATAATCAATGGCATGCATATACATGTGGGTGTGTGTATAAAATAGTTAAAATTTATATTTGTGACTGCGGTATAAGTACAGCTAAGTGTCCCTCATGGAAATTAAAGCTATAACTTCAATTCATTAGCATCAACTTCTTTGCCACAAATTCAAGCAGCCATGAACTAACTAAAAAGAACAAAACTGTCCAAAAATGAGAAAAGTGACTTAGGGCAGGTCTGTGAATCTCTGAAATTGTACGCAAATTTGCATATCTGTGCATTAAAAAAAATTTTTTTTAATTTTGGCCACGCCACGCGGCTTGCAGGATCTCAGTTCCCTGACCAGGGACCAGACCTGGGTTACAGCAGTGAAAGCGCCGAATCCTAACCACTAGACCACCAGGGAACTCCCATACATGCATTTTGCTGATGACAGAATAGTCTTCCTCAGATTTTGATGACATAAAGAAAGTTAGAACCACTTATCTAAGGTCTTGCTTTTATAATCAGTTCCCCACCTCAATATTCCATATTTTAAAAATGACACAGAGAATTGTTGTTTCAATAACACCTCTACTTTGTTTAACAGGAATCAAAACAAACAGATTTTATCAAAATTAATTGTATAACTATACCACTAATGTGAAGTTCAAGTATAGTTTCATGCTATTTCTAACAAGCATTACCAGCAATTCTATGCTACTGTACAATCCGAACTCCCTAATCACTAGGCTACGGCTACACATCAGGGTTCAGAAACCTCTGGTATGTATTACGCTTTCAGCCCAGACTACCCATTCACACCCTGAACCCCTGGATGGCTTGCTCCTTTCTTCTATGGTTTCATCTTGTCCTGGATAAAGGAACTGAGATAGATTAATGCTATTCTAGCCACCCTGGTTTTGTTTTTACTTTTTAACATTTATTTATTTGGCTGTACCAGGTCTTAGCTGCAGCACGCAGGATCTTTAGTTGTGGCACACAAACTCTTAGCTGCAGCATGTGGGATCTAGTTCCCTGACTGGAGATTAAACCTGGACCCCCTGCATTGGGAGCACAGAGTCTTAGCCACTGGACGACCAGGGAAGTCCCCACCCTGATTTTATTTTAATGCCTGCTAAAAAGTACAGCTGACCCTTGAACAACTCGAGGGTTAGAGGAGTCGACCCTCCACACAGTCAAAACTCTGAGGATAACTTCAGAGTTGGCCCTCTGCATCCTCAGATTCAGCCCTATAGTACTGTAGTATTTACTATTGAAAAATCCACATATAAGGGGACCTGCACAGTTCAAACCCCTGTTGTTCAAGGGTCAACTGTATAGGCTTTTGGAAGCACACAAATTTAAACTATTTAAAAATAACAACTCTCATTAACTCTAAAAAAGTATGAAATTAAAAACCTCTTTTCTGTGTGGATTTATGAGCATATGTAAAAACCACAGGTACTTTTAAAAAAAGTGGATTAGGGCTTCCCTGGTGGCGCAGTGGTTGGGAGTCTGCCTGCCAATGTGGGAGACATGGGTTCCAGCCCTGGTCTGGGAGGATCTCACATGCCGCAGAACAACTAGGCCCATGCGTGACAGCTGCTGGACGTGTGCTCTGGAGCCCATGAGCCACAACTACTGAAGCCCGCGTGCCTGGAGCCCATGCCCCGCAGCAAGAGAAGTCACCGCAATGAGAGGACAGCGCGCCATGGCGGGGAATTGGCCCCCGCTCACTGCAACTAGCGAAAGCCCAAGCGCAGCAACGAAGACCCAATGCAGCCAAAAATAAATACATAAATTAAATTTTTTAAAAAAGTGGATGAGCATTTAAGGTGGAAAAAAAATCCCATGATGGCATTCAAGGAAAGAACTGAAAACACATGGGACTGATTTGAAAAAGACTCCTTTTGTAACAGTAAACTGATGAAACCTAGGGAAACCAAACCAGAAAACAGCTTATAATTTTTAGATGTTGGTCTCTGGCACAAAGCAGTACTTAGAAATGACTCATAACATTTTATATTTTCATACCAAATATACCAGTCTCTGTACTATTCTTAAAATCCCAAAGATTTTATGAAAAATACAAGCATTACAAATAAGAGCTAAGAAGAAACTAAAACTACAGTCCTATAATTAAATATTGTCACACTTCTTTAACATAACTAAGAAAACATTTTTAGAGTTCAGTGATTAAAGTAAATTTGTACATTTAATCATTCCTATGTGTGATCTATTTCCTCCATAATAGAAAAAAGCTACAAAACAAACCAAAAACCATGAAAAACAACATAAAAAGAAGCATTCAAAATTGCAATGGCACTGTTATTAAAATAAATGAACAGAAGCTTTATTTCGGTCACACACTTTCTATGACACAAAGTGATTTTTGTTGGCTACGTGTTCCAATGTACACAATACTTCTGGGGAAGAATGATTTAACGTATTTTACCAAATCTACAAACTTAATTGTGAATTACTGTTTCCTGGATATAGACTTTGAATAAAATACATCTATACGAAGGTATTATAAGGACAAGATAATTTTACACTGTTAAGAGACCAAAGCAAGGTGAGAGGGAATAACTTAAAATGTCCATGATCTAAACACAATTTAATTTTAACTTTTTGTATCATGTTACATAATTTTCATTTTAGGATTTAAGGTAGTTTGCCATCTATCGGACCAGTCTGGGCTTCCAAGAACTCTGGCTTACTGCAGAGGTGGGTTGGAACTGGCTTTCCAGTTACAGGGTTCAAAATTCAGAGTGATCTTTGACTCCAAACATCTTAAATCATCTGCAAATACTTTACTACAGGAAGTTCATCTCTTATAGGAAGCTCATCTCTTATATTACCTCCCAAACTTGATTTCCCACTCCAACATACACCTCTAGCAGCCCCTGTGGAAATAATATGGTGAGCCCTCAAAAAGGTAAACACAGAATAACTGTATGATCCAACAATTCCACTTCTGTGTATAAACTCAAAAGAAATGAAAGCAGAGACTCGAACAGATATTTGTAAACCCATGTCCGTGGCAGCATTATTCACAATAGCCAAAAGGTGGAAGCAACCCAAGTGTCCATTGACAGACGGATGGATAAACAAAATGTGGTGTGTCAATGCGATATTATTCAGCCTTAAAAAGGAAGGAGATTTTGACACATGCGATAACATGGATGAACACTGAAGACATTATGCTAAGTGAAATTAAGCCTGTAACAAAAGGATGAAATTTTTAATTTATTCCTCTTATATAAGGAGTAAGAGTTGACAAATTCGTACTTTGCAAGGCATTTATTCAAGGGGAGCTGGGGAGGGGAGAGGAACAGGGCATTAGTGTTTAATGGGTACAAAGTTTCAGTCTGGAAAGATCAAACAGTTCAGGAGACAGATGGTGGTGATTGATGGCTGCATAACAGTGTGACTGTACTTAATGCCACTGAACTGTATATTTAGAAATCGTTAAAATGGCAAATTTTATGTTAAGTATATCTTACTAGAATTTAAAATATGTCAATTTCACCCATTTGGGACTTTACCACGGATTTTCTGGATTACAAGAATCCTATTTGGCCATAATTCAACTGTGACAGTAAATGTCTCTTATTTGCTAGCCTGGTGATTTGAAATCACAGAGACATTTATGATAAAAATAAATGTGTGAGGTAGTTTTAGTTTAGGTCAAATTTAAAATCATAGATTTCACTAAGGTAGAATTTAAGGTTTCTGTAACCAAGAACCCTAAATTGATTTTTTTGGTTTACCTATCCAGTTGAACACTGGCTGGATAAGGAATGAAACTAGTAACTCTTCTACCTGTGGTATCCAGATTGGAGATAGATGAGTAAAATGGAATTTCTACTAAGGTTTCCCAAACATTTTTAAGCCTCCTCCCTCTCCACTCACAATCATAAACAACAACGGCAATGAAGATGGCTTCCTACGTCCTCCTCAGTATATCAGAAGCAATGGGGTTACAGTTCTGAGGCCAGAGACAAATATCCTTTACACAGAAAACATATCCCTTACAAAGTATCTTCAAAGTGTAATATTTTAAAATATATATCAATCACAAAGACACACCCACAAAATTCTAAACAATAACATTAAAAAGTATATTGAAATCAACTATACTTCAATTAAAAATAAAAATTAAAAAAATAAATAATAAATTGGTGAAAAGTATATTGAAGACAAAGAATAGAGAGCTGGTGAATCCTACTTATTTAGGCAAAAATTGACACAAAAGGTAGAAAGAAGTAGGGTGGAAGGAAGATACACAATTGTCCTGTTAATAGGAAACTTGTTTTCAGGAATGCCTGAACCAAGAAACTGGAACCAAATAAATAGCAGCAGTGGCAATAACAAAACCCAACAATCTTGTACCTACTACCAGTCTCACTTTCCACAATCTAGACATCCTACCTTTCAACCTGCCATAATTATAAACATTTTAAATGTTTCTCAAAATTGGTAACACTCTTGCTCTTATGTTGAATGAAACTGTATGCTGTTCCTGTTACCAGATAGCTACAACTGAATACCAAGCATTAATATTTAGCAAATCAACCAAAATAACACTATCACTGAAATACTATTTCTGAATGACCATATAGTTTGCTTTACAGGCTTTTCTACTCACCTATGTTTTCTGATCAGTTGCTTAATTGTGTTTCCCTATTCTCATTGAGAGAAATTATATATAATGGTTCTCAATTAGAGCTAAGAGATTACATGCCTCAAAGTTAAAACTCCTTTTGGGGAATGAGCCTAAGGGAAAGAAGGAAGACTTCTAGAAACCGTTTTCAGAAATGAGGTTAGTACTGATTTTCACAATGATTTGAGGGGTGGGGGTGCCTAGTGGCATTTAGTAGGTGGGTGAATGGGTGGGGCAGAGATATTAGACATTCTTCAATGAACATCAGAGTCCTGACAACAAGGAAATGTCCTGTGAACCAGACAACTTTCAAATGCCCTGCCTGATATTCATGTTTGTAAAAATCTCTTTAGAAAAATACGAACCTCCTCTTTAAAAACAAACACAAAATGCTTTGCATATGGATTTGGGAATTTTTCAGCAATGCAACTACCATGTAAAATGAAGGAAGATAACATTCTGTCAGAACTTCCCAGAGTGTTCAGTTTCAGAAAACTGCATCACCAATGGGTATGTCACTTGTATATGAGTCACCAATATACTACACTTTCAGCAGTCTGCACTAGTAGCCATGAAGTCACACTGATTACAGCATTTTATTATTCACTACCTTTAGTGTAGTTACGATTGAGTACTTACATACTGAAACAGATATTATTTAATATAAATGTATTTATTTTTCCTTCATACTAGTTCCTTCATAACTAGGGTTATAATGTTGATTTAAAAAAATCAAGTTATATATGGGGGTTATATATTTAAATTTTATTTCAAGATAAAAATGGAAAGAACATTATGAAATATCTGTTAGAAATAGGGGGTACTGGGTCCAACAGGATTGAAAACTATGTACTTTTATGGCCAAAATCTAACCAATATTACAAGTACTATCTTGGGTTTATAATAGAATCCCCTCAAGTTAGAAGCTGCTGCTTATACCATGAGCAGAATATTGGTATTCAAACCAGGAAACTACAACAAATATTTCCAAGTACATATTTAAACAGGCTTAGGTGTAACGGAGAAAAATTCTAAACAATAACAACATAAAAATATATTGAAGTCAGAGAATAGAGACAATGAGTGAATCCTATTTAGTTAAGACAAGAACTAAAATAAAAGGTAGAAAAAAGTAAGGTGGAAGGAAGATACACAATTGTTTTACTAATTTTATATTAGTAAAGAGCATGAGAAACATGCTTCAGAAGAAAGTAAAACATGTCTATATAAGATTTAAAAAAAAGAACTTAGCAAATCCTAAACTATTGCTATGAAAATTTGAAAATTAAATTTTAAGCATGGAAATGATTATTCAGCAACACTGGGTCAAACTGACATAATTCTGAAAATGTATTTTTAAAAAAACACAAAAGAATATGTTTGCATATTTTCAGTTCTTTTGGCAAACAATTCATTTACCCTGTATAATGACTATTAAAATTCTACTGCTGATCTGCAAATTCTTGCCTTTTGGTATTTTCTGACATGTAATGAAAAAAATTTACTTTAACAACCAATCAAAGAGTATTTACTGAGTACTTAACTAGATGCTTTTCAATGCACTAAGGACCATTGATGATAAAAAGGAATACGTGACTTAGTCCTTGCCCACTTGGAGCTGATGAAACCTTAGTGTTTTAGGCCCTACAATTTATTACTTAGATATCACCTAATTTCCTATTTCCTCTCACATATTTAAGATCAAACTAGAATTATTTTCTGGTTTGAATGTGGTACGCCCAGCATGGATATCTACTAAGCAACTTTATGTAGAGTTTAGGAGAGAGGGTTGGACTTGAGATTGGAAGCCAGCAAGCATAATGATGGTGGTTAGCGTCAAAGATACGTATGAGACTGCCTGTTAAGAGAGTACAGAGGGGGCTTCCCTGGTGGCCCAGTGGTTGAGAGTCCGCCTGCCGATGCAGGGGACACGGGTTCGTGCCCCGGTCCGGGAAGATCCCACATGCCATGGAGCGGCTGGGCCCGTGAGCCATGGCCGCTGAGCCTGTGCGTCAGGAGCCTGTGCTCCGCAACGGGAGAGGCCACAATGGTGAGAGGCCCGTGTACCGCAAAAAAAAAAAAAAAAAAAGAGTACAGAGGAAGAAGAGAATAAGGGTAGGAGATGGAATTCTGAGGGCTATCATTTAAGATACATGTGGGAGAAAAGGCGTAAGCAAAAAGGAAAAAAGATCATCAGAGCAGAAGAAAAACAAGAAGAGTAGTATGGCAGAAACCTGGGAAGTTGCAAAAAGGCAGTATTTCATATGCTGCAAAGGAAGATAAGAACTGAAAAAAGGACAACTGAATTTAACAACTCGTAAATCATCAGTGGCTTCTGCCAACGCAGTTTGAGTACAGTTAAAAGGGCTACAGTGGATTAATGACTGGGGATGGAGAGGAGGGTGGGGAAATGGGGATAGCGGTTAACAACTGAAAAGCTGGATCAAGCGAAACATTTTTAGTAAAAGCAAATCATAAGCTTATTTTTATGTTTGAAATGAAGAATCTGGTAAAGAGGAAGAAAAAGTTACGGGAAGGAAAAGTCACTGAAGGATCAAGGAAAAAGAAGAGAAAACAATCAAGAGCCAAGGTATAAAGTATTAACTGTGGAAATGGACAGGATCTCTAATTTGACATGGAATTTAAAAATTTGAACATGAAAAATGAAGAAAGCTGAAATCATATACTATTACATTTTCTATTTTGGTAATTTTAAGAAATACCTTTATGATGAGTTGACACAGTCATCAACTGAGTAACTAAGTTCAGTTACTCAGTGTTTACAGACTTCATATCTTCCTATGGCTTTCTGTATACACTCACATCTAATGGAAACTCTGACTGCGCCACAAATCAGATCACCAATTCTTCCCTATAAGATTCAATTAACTCTAAACTTCACACTCACTTTCTAAAAAAATTACTAATAGATATTTCTTTTATAACAACAAAAAAACATAATTAGGAAACTTGGAGACACTAATTATTAATGGTCATCACACTGATTTCTGATAACCAAAGGCAATGGTTCACAGAGTTTTGGATTTCACAGAACAGAAAAAAAATTTTTAACTGGAAAACTAACATAAATTTGCCAACTTCTAATTCTTCTAAGCAAGAATATTAATAAAAAAGAAAGTAAGGAAAACAACCTAAGACTTAGTTCTTCTCGTAAGGCTGAGAAACTATTACAGCCCAGTGGAGCCTAAGAACACATGAAGACTAAATGTAATGTGTTATCCCACATGAGATTTTTTTTTTTTGCTATACGTGGGCCTCTCACTGTGGCCTCTCCTGTTGCGGAGCACAGGCTCCGGACGCGCAGGCTCAGCAGCCATGGCTCAAGGGCCCAGCCGCTCCGAGGCATGTGGGATCTTCCCAGACCAGGGCACGAACCCATGTCCCCTGCCTTGGCAGGCAGGCTCTCAACCACTGCGCCACCAGGGAAGCCCCATCCCAGATGAGATTTTGAACCAGAAAAAGAATACTAGTGAAAACCACAATGAGATATTACCTCACACCCGTTAGAATGGCTATTATCAAAAAGACAAGAAATAACAAGCGTTGGCGAGGATGTAAACTGGTACAACCACTATGGAAAACAGTACAGAGGTTCCTCAAAAAATTAAAAATAGAACTACCATATGATCCAGCAATTCCACTTCTGGGTATTTATCTGAAGAAAATGAAAAACACTAATTTGAAAGATATATGCACTCCATGTTCACTGTGGCATTATTTACAATAGCCAGGGTATGGGAAAAAACTGAATGTCTATCAACAAATGAGTGGATAAAGAAAATGTGGTACACACACACACACACACACACACACATATATAAAATATTCAGCCATCAAAAAAATGAAATCTTGGGCCTCCCTGGTGGCGCAGTGGTTGAGAGTCCGCCTGCCGATGCAGGGGATACGGGTTCGTGCCCCGATCTGGGAGGATCCCATATGCCGCGGAGCGGCTGGGCCCGTGAGCCATGGCCGCTGGGCCTGCGCATCCGGAGCCTGTGCTCCGCAACGGGAGAGGCCACGACAGTGAGAGGCCCGCATACCGCAAAAAAAAAAAAAAAAAAAAAGAAATCTTGCCATCTGCTGCAGCATGGATGGGCTTTGAGGGCATTATGCTAAGTGAAATAAGTCAGACATAGAGAAGACAAATACTGTATGATCTCACTTATATGTGGAATCTAAAAAAAACTCCAAGCTCATAGATACAGAAATAATGGAGAACAGACTGGTGGTTGCCAGAGGTGGGGTTGGGGAGTGGGTGAAATGGGTGAAGGGAGTCAAAAGGTACAAACTTCTAGTTATAAAATAAATAAGTTATAGGATATAATGTACACCCTGGTAATTATAGTTAATAATACTGTATTGCATATGTGAAAATTGCTAAGAGTGTGGATCTTAAAAAGTTCTCATCACAGGGAAACAAATTCTGTAACACTGGGTGGTGATGGATATTAACAAGACTTACTGTGGTGATCATTTTGCAATATATACAAATATGAAATAAAGTACAGGGTTTAATTAATAATAATGTATTAATATTGGTTTATTAGTGTAACAAATGTAGCACAGTAATATGTTAATAAGAGAAAGTGGGTGAGAAGAATGTATAGGAATTCTCTATTATTTTTGCAACCTTTCTGAAAACCTACAACTATTTTAGAATAAAAAGTTAATTTTTTTAAAAGTTAAAATGACAGTCCTCAAAAACAAGGACATACATAAGTTTAAGCAAAGACAAAGACACACACACAGACGTGTGTGTTACATTGACCTTGCTTTTCTCATTTTGCCACAGACCACTGAAAACTTTATCTCCATCTACAGGAAACATTATTAGGGAACTCATGGTCTAAGAGACTATATAAAGGGCTTCCCTGGTGGCGCAGTGGTTGAGAGTCTGCCTGCCGATGCAGGGGACACGGGTTCGTGCCCTGGTCCGGGAGGATCCCACATGCCGCGGAGCGGCTGGGCCCGTGAGCCATGGCCGCTGGGCCTTTGCGTCCGGAGCCTGTGCTCCGCAACGGGAGGGGCCACAACAGCGAGAGGCCCGGGTACCGCAAAAAAAAAAAAAAAAAAAAAAAAAAGAGACTATATAAAGGTTGATAAAAGCATCTCTGATTATTTAAGAATTTTGACTTTTCCTGTCTCATAATAAATTCCTAAGTTTCTTTCTTTTTTTTTTAATTCTGCAAATATACGATGGAAAAAAAGTTGATCAACACTCACAGGTAAGCACTGCATCAATTCCCTTTAATGTTGCATAGGAGTTGGACACACAAAGTCTGAAGGTCTGCACATCTAAGTTAGAGGCCAGTTCCTCCACAGTATTTAAATTTCAATAGGAGGGACCTCCCTGGAGGCGCAGTGGTTGAGAGTCTGCCTGCCAATGCAGGGGACAGGGGTTCGAGCCCTGGTCCGGAAAGATACCACATGCTGAGGAGCAGCTAAGCCCGTGCGCCACAACTACTGAGCCTGAGCTCTAGAGCCTGCGAGCCACAACGACTGAGCCTGTGAGCCACAACTACTGAAGCCCACGCTCGTAGAGCCTGTGCTCCGTGAGAGGCCACCTCAATGAGAAGCCTGCGCACCTCAACGAAGAGTGTCCCCCGCTCGCCGCAACTAGAGAAAGCCTGTGTGCAGCAACAAAGACCCAACACAGCCAAAAATAAATAAAAAAAAAAAAAAAAAAAAAACTTTCAATAGGAAAAGACAAGGTTAGAGAACTACTTCCCTGCCTTTCAGTAGTAAAAAAAATATATATATATATCAAGCCCATCCTCACATCTCTGTTAGTTTTCTGAACTAATATATTAAAGAGCATAGTGGAGAAGTGAGGTAAGGAAGGATATCTATATTCGTTTTGTAGCTCATGAAATGCAGTAGTGAAGAAACAATTTCCTAGGTAAAATGTGATTAAGACTTGAACTGACTTATATACTAGTCAAGCTTTATCTATCAATTGCACTCATTGCAAAAGACTCTTCAAAGCAAAATCTTAAAAGACCAATATGTAACACAAGTATTTACTGAGGAACATGTGCTTCATACTATGCTAGGCACTGCACCAATTTAAGTAAAAATATTCGACCATTATCAAGCCATCTACTATTTCATTTGTTAAATTACCCTATAATTTAATTTTAAAAATCATTATAAATACTGTGAGCATTGACTACATGCTAGGTAATACGCTTGGTACTGTGGAAATACCAAAAGAAGTAAGGGCCTGAATAAAACCTCATTAAAACAAACAAAAAAAGGCCTTTTAATAAGCACAAAAAGTGAAACAAATATCAAGTAAAATGAGTAAAATTTTGACTGAAATAACAGTAAGTCATTAGATGACTCGCTTTTTTTCTATAGAAAATTATCAAGTACATTCTTCTGAATAAAGAGTTAAATAACAATTTTTAAATATAAAAAATAAAGTATGGCATAATTTCATTACAGATGTAATAAAAGTTATTAATAAAAATGGACAACTTGGGCCTCCCTGGTGGCGCAGTGGTTAAGAGTCCGCCTGCCGATGCAGGGGATACGGGTTCGTGCCCCGGTCTGGGAGGATCCCATATGCCGCGGAGCGGCTGGGCCTGTGAGCCATGGCCGCTGGGCCTGCGCATCCAGAGCCTGTGCTCCGCAACGGGAAAGGCCACAACAGTGAGAGGCCCACATACCGCAAAAAGAAAAAAAAAAAAAAAAAAAGGACAACTAGGAACTTCCCTGGTGGCTCAGTGGTTGAGAATCTGCCCGCCAAGGCAGGGGACACGGGTTCAAGCCCTGGTCCAAGAGCAGCTAAACCCATGCACCACAACTACTGAGCCTGCGCTCTAGAGCCCGCGAGCCACAACTACTCAGCCCGCACACCACAACTACTGAAGCCTGTGTGCCCTAATGGCTGCATGCCACAACTACTGAAGCCTGCACGCCTAGAGCCTGTGCTCCGCAATGAGAGAAGCCACCACAATAAGAAGCCCGTGCACCACAACAAAGAGTAGCCCCGGCCTGCTGCAACTAGAGAAAGCCCCTGCTTAAAATTAAATAATTTAAAAAATTTTTTTAAATTAAAAAAAAAAGACAACTATCTTAACTCTTTGGCATTTCCAATTTCTATTTCAACATCACAAACTTCTCAAACTTCAAAACAGTTGTGGTTCCTAAAGTTTAAGATGAAAAAAGAAATTTAGAACTGAAATCTTTCAAAAAATTTGCCATGCTGTTCAAAATCAATTTAAATGTATTGCATTTCATATTAGATAACATATTCAAGAGGAGATATATATTAAGGTACAAGCAAGGCCTAGCTTCTTCTGGTACCTAAAATATTATGTCAACTTGAAAATGGCCATAGCTGACTAACTACAGGAACTCTTGATCACTTCTCTCATTTTCCTCTACAAACCTGTCACCCCCATCTCCAGAGTATCACTGCTTCCTAAATTTCTTTCCCTAACTCATTCTTCTTGCCTCACTCTTGGGTAGATTTAAAATGGCAGGATTAGGAAAGAGATATACAGGGAAAACTGCTGCTACTGCTAATTCTCTTCTACACTGCTAAACCCTCTGGAAAAACTCTCTGGGTTAAGTCCTCCCTCTGGCACTAATTAGTTACTGACCTTGGAAAAGCACATACTTTGAACTCCTCCTTCTACTTCACAAAAGCAAAGACAGATAAAAAATTTTTTTTTCTTTAATTAAGACGACTTAGCTAGGCTTAAAAGTAAGATAATCATTTCGGTAATCAGGGGCTGAGCCTATGGGACTCTGGGTCTGGAAATAGGCAGTCTGAAGTTCAATCCCTTTTGTACCAGGATCCTAGAGTCAGGTTCAACTGAAAGGAGGTTGAAAAAAGCTGTGTACTTTTAAACATGTATAAAATCTCCAAAGAGGTAACAGAATAATATATTTTTTTAAAAAAAGAACAAAATATTACAAGACAAATCGGCCAATATGCATCAAGAACAGACAGAAACGCAAGAGGTCCAATAATAAATTCTGGGGAAAAACAGTCATTTAAATTAAAAATTCATAAGACAAGGATGAACTCTAGATTGGATACGGAGAGAACTGATGGCTACAAGCTAGAACTAAGGAATTCACACTGAAAGCAGCACAGAGAAAATAGATGAGAAATATGAACAAGAAGTTAAGAGCCAGAGCACAGATTAATATCAAGCAAGAGTTTGAGAATGAGAAAATTAAAGCCTGAGAAGCAATATTTAAAGGGAAAAAAAGACTAAACTTTTCTGAGCTGTAGAAATGACAGCTTTCAGATTGAAAATACACACAAGTGTAGAGCAGGAAAAACAAAAATCATATGAAACAACATGATGAATACAGCAGAGTAAAAACTGCAAAATATCGAGGACAAAGAGACAATCTTAAAAACGTTTAAGAGAGTATCAGCAAAGTAATGACAATTAGATTAAAAGCATATTTTACACCAGCAATAAATGTCCGAAAGCAACAGAATAAGTAGTATCTTCAATATGCTGAGTGAAAGTAACTGTTAATCTAGAATTCTGAATCTACTTAAATTAGTGTTCAATAATAATTATGAAATAAAGACATTTTAAGACATAAAAACTAAGAAAGTTTACCACACATGAAGCCTTGCTTAAAAATAACTAAAGGATGTATATTTCAGCAAGAATAAAAGTAAATACAGAGGGAAGAGATGGTATTCAAGAAATAATGGTGAGTAAAAAAAATCACTGTAATCAATCAAAAATGAGTAACAGTTAAAAAGTTAAGAGAACGTTTTGAGTTTAAAAAGAAGTAGAACTACAACACACATCATGGAAGAAAATATTTGCAAATCACATATCTGATACGGGTCTTGTATCCAGAACACATAAAGAACTCTTACAACTCAAAAAAAAAAAAAGAAAAAAAAAGACAACTTAAATACGGGCAAAAAGATCTGAGTAAGCATTTCACCAAAAAACAAACAAACCCATAAAATACAAACAAACAAAAAACTGGTTAACAGGGACATGAAAAGATGTTTGAAATCATCAGTCATTAGGGAAATATAAATCACAACCATGAGTTACCATTTATACTCACGACCACGACTACAATCAGAAAGGCAAGAACAAGTGTTGGCATGGATACGAAGACACTGGAACCCTCATACATTGCTGGTGGGAATGTAAAACGGTGCAGTTACTTTGGAAAACAGTTTGGCAATTCCTCAAAAAAGAGAGGTACCATATGACCCAGTAATTTCCACTCCTTAGGCATTTACCCAAGAGAAATGAAAATATACATCCACAAACTGCACATGAATGGTCAAAGAATCATTATTTCTGATAGCCAAAAGGTGGAAACAAACTAAATGTCCATTAATTGATGAATGAATACACAAAATGTGGTACATCTATACAATGGAATATTATTTGACATTAAGAAGAAATGAAGTACTGATATATGCAACGACACAAATGAACCTTGAAAACATTATGCTAGGTGAAAAGAAGACTGTGACAAAATATCACATAGTGTATGATGCCATTTACCTGAAATGTCTAGAGGAGGCAAGTCTACAGACACAGAAAGTAGATTAGTGATTGATTACGGCTGGGGGCTAATGGCTTGGGGGAATAGAGAATGAGAGTTAGTGGGTAGGGAGTCTCCTTCAGGCAGTATGAAAATGTCCAAACATCCCAGTGTGGTGGTGGCTGCACAACTCTACGCATATGCCGAAAAACTGGACCGTGCACTTTAATGAGTAAATCGTACAGTATGTGAGTTATATCTTAAGAAAGCTGGTAAAAGAAAAAAATAGAGCTAAACTATTATGTAACAGTAATGTGGAAGGTGAGAGGGAATACTGAGGTCAACATCTTCTAAATCCCTATATTATTTGTAGGTGGAGAGAGATGCTCAATATATAGGCACAGCTAGGAAAAAAAAAGGATAAAAATACAATCCATAGCTTCTACATGATCAAAGGGAAAAAATATGAATAGAAACTTAACGAATTCAATGCAAAGCAAATCAAAATCCTAGAAAGATTTCCACAGAATTAGACAAACTGATTATAAAAAATAGCATATGGAAGAGTAAAGATCCCAAGCAATTCTGGGGGAAAAAAAAGGATTGGGGGTTCTGCCTGGTCAGATATCAAGACTTCTCATAAAACACTGTAATTAAGATAGTGCCTTACTGGTGCACCAACAGATCAATACAGAACAGAGAACCTAGAAACAGATCACAAAACAAAGAGAATGATGGTATGTGACAGAGAAGGCAAACAACACTGGCTAGTGGTGAAAAGATGGCTCAATCAATGAACAGCACTGGGACAAATAACTTCTTATGTGGGAGAAAACAAATTCCCTACTTTATTCCATACACAAAAATAAATTCCAGGTATATTAAAGACCTAAATGTTGTAAAACTAAATTTTTAGACAACTTGAAGAAAACACTAGAAAAATAGCTTTATGACCCTGGTGTAGAAAAGGAATTCTTAAACAAGTAATAAAAAGTAGAAATCATTCACCTAATAAATTAACCTACAGATAAATTTAAAACATCAAAAAAAAAAGACACCATCAACAAAGTTAAATACAAGGGGCGGGTTAAAAGAAGATATTTACAACATATACAACAAAGAATTGGCATCCAGACTACAGAAGAAACTAATAAGGAAAAGACACACCACCCAACAGAAAAATGGGTAATCAGTGGAGGCTAACAGAACGTTGTAAAGCAACCATACTCCAATAAAATAAAAAGAAAAGTGGGTAATCTATTCATATGAGTGAAACACAGGACACCTGAATCTCACTAGCAATCAGCAAAATGCAAATTAGGGCAAAATGATATACCTCTCACACTCCTCAGATTGGTAAGTTTTTCAAGTCTGACAGTACAAAGTGTTGACCAAGCTATAGGAAAAGGGGAACTCTCACGTTTTAGAAAATAATCTGGCAATATCTAGTAACAGTCATAACATGCACACCCCATAACCCAGCAATTCCACTTCTAGGTATTCCAATTAAAAAAAAAAACACACATAAACAAAAATGATCACCGCAACATTTTTTTAAATAGGAAAAAAACTGACATCAATTCAAATATCCATTAGTCCTCGAAGAATGGCTAGGGCTGGGGTTGCTTCATTTTGGTAGTTCCAGAGCCTAGCAATATGCTATCACAGGTATATGTTCAGAAAATGTTTGAGTGAATTAGTAAATAAATGAGAAAGAAATAGTGTTACCTAAAAGTAGATGCAGAGTTGACAAACAGCTTTTATTACATGGAGAACTAAAACAAAATAGACAAAAATCCTTGCTTTCATGATATAAATGAGACAAATAAGTAGAGTACAGAGCATGTTAAATAGTGATAAGTGCTAAGAGAAATAAAAAAAGCAGTGAAGGGGATAGGGAAGTATGGGGGTGGGGATTTACAATTTTATACTGAATGGCCAGAAAAGGCCTCACTGATAAGGTAACATCTGAATAAAGATTTGAAGGGAGTGAAGGAGCCAGCAGATACCTAGGGTAAGAACATTGCAGGCAGAGGTAACAGCCAAGGCAAAAATCCTAAGACTGAAGTACGCCTGGCACTTCTGATGAATAGCAAGATCTGTGTGGATAAAGCAAAGTGAGTGAAGAATGATGGAAGGAACTTCCCTGGTGGTGCCGGTGGTTAAGAATCCGCCTGCCAATGCAGGGAACACGAGTTCGAGCCCTGGTCCGGGGAATGATCCATCCCACGTGCCAAGGAGCCAACTAAGCCTGTGTGCACCACAACTACTGAGCCTGCGCTCTAGAGCCTGCGAGCCACAACTACTGAGCCCACACGCCACAACTACTGAAGCCCTCACGCCTAGAGCCCGTGCTCCGTAACAAGAAGCTGCCGCAATGAGAAGCCCGTGTGCAGCAACGAAGACCCAACGCGGCCAAAAATAAATAAATAAATATATAAAAATTAAAAAAAAAAAAAGGATGATGGGAGATGAGAAGTGGTTTGGGGAGCAGGGTGGATACAGATCTAGCAGAGACTTTGGCTTTTACTCTGAGCAAGAAGGCAAGTCCTCAGAAGGTTTTAAACACAGGAATTACATGACCTAACCTGTATTTTAATAAGATCACTCTGGCTGCTACATTGAAAACAGACTGCAGGGATAGAAGGGATATTTAATGATGACAGTGGCAATCACAAGGTTCTCTGGGGTATCTGGACAAGGTCCTACTTCAGTGCTGTTAGGATAATTGGGATTCCACTAATGCTTGACCTCTCTAACCAAATGAAAAATTGGGTATCTGAGAATGTAAGTCTGAACATAGAGATAAAATAAGCAAATACTCTAAGCTCTCGGATCTTAAACATTTTTGAGGTTAAAATTTACTTAGTCACACCAAAATAACACCACCATAGGCCTGTGCTTCCCTGCCCTACTCCTCCTCATTCATTCCTTGAGAGAAAGGCAAAGAACACAGGTACTTCCAAATTGATGCTGAAATAAATCTGATACTCATTCACTTAGTCGACCAACATTTGGTGGGTGAGTACCTACAATATGGGCCAGCTGCTGTCTTGAGTGCAAGGGCTATAAAGATGAAAAAAATATGGCCCATCTTAGGATATTTACAGTCTAGTGTGTGAGCTACCTAGACTTACATAACGTGGCATAAAGAAACACAAGCTCACTTTTAATGTTATACAGCAGCACTAACAGAAATATAACATGAGCCACAAATGCAAGCCACACATGTAATTTAAAAATTTCTAGTAACCATTTTTAAAAAGGTAAAAAGAAACAAGCAAAATTAATTGCAATATTTGACTTTACTGAATAAATCCAGAATATTATTTCAACATGTAACAATATAAAAATTGAGATTTTTACATTCTTTTTTTATACCATTTTTTAAATCCTAGGTGTATTTTATACTTAAGCATATTTCAATTTGAACTAGCCACATTTCAAGGGTCTTGAACAGCATAATTAGGCAGAATAGACGTATTTTTTAGAAAACTGAAGAGAATTTGACACAGGTACAGGGCAAAGTAAATTAGTAGAGGGAGGCTTGAACATGTTCACAGCTTAAAGAAAAAGAGTAAACACACTACAGATAATTGATATGGAGTGCGGAAAGCAGGATTAAAGAGCACGAGTGGACTGGTTAGTTTGGAAAAGAGGACCGTCGCACCTTCCTCTGTGACAAGTGGAAAGGTTAGAATTAAGATATAAATAAGTTTGGTGAATGCGAATGGGTTGAGAGTTTAGGTTAAGAGCTTCCCATTTTTCTCAGTGAATCAGAAGACAATCTTACTAGCCTCCTTCCACCACTGCGGATACAAACCTGAAGGGACTACATTTATGGAACAATTTAATAAACTGTATCCTAGTATGACAACATTAAGTTGTGTTTTTAAAAATTATAGTAATTTTCTAGCTTTCTTATGGACTGGTCAATCTTTGAATTTTGTCACTTGATCTCTAAACACAGAAGCAATACTATGGATTCATTCTTTATTTTCTCACCTATTCATTTATTCAGCAAACATGTACCCAGTGTCTACTCTTATGTCAAGTACTGTGTGAGACAATGAGCATACAGAAATGAATAAGGCCCTCAGTGACCTACAATTGTGTCCCCAGTATTTAGCTTATTATGTCTGCACACAGTAAGTGCTTTAAAAACACAGCACTACATTGCCCTGTAAAGAAATATTACATGTCAACTAAAATATGAACTGACAAAGACTTTCATTGGTCTAAAGTAGCGCTGTACAATAATTTTCTGTGCTAATGACTATGTCCTACTCTGAACTGTCCAATATAGTAGCTAATAGCCACATGGATTTTTAATTAATTAGAATTTTAATAGCCAAGGTGGTTAATGGCTACCACAAAAATCTAAATATGAGAATACTGTGAGTAGCTAATGGCATTTCCACTATTATAATCATGGTGCTGTCATCTCTAATGAGTTAACACACGTGATGCTAGAATAATACCAACTGTACCAGAAAGACATCATAAGAAAATTTTCTTAGTGTAAAATAACTTTAGCATTATGAGCCCAAAAAGAAAGAAAGAACAAAAGAGAAAGAAAAAGAAAAGGATAGTCCAATCTTTTCAGTCTACTTCCCCAAAGGAAAACATCAACTTTCTGACAACCTCCTAATTTTTCTCATTGTATCAAGAAGTGAAAATAGTCTGCGGAGATAAGGAGTCAAACTTTTTTTAATTAGAGAAGAATTAATAGAACATGAGTTGTTTCAGTACAAAATGACAATAAACTTTTTTTTTGGCAAGACAATTTAAATTGTTGAAAATCGGGATGCATATAATGAATAAAGTGTTTTTATAACTCAAAAAACCTGTCTTTGTGATCTGCTTCTTAATTTCTCCAAATCCGTCCTAGTTATCTGAATTTTCTTAAGTGAACCTATTGCTAAAAGACTCAATTCATTGAGCAACTGGAAGTATAACTTAAACTAGACTTTGAATTGAATAATTCCTGGTGTAGTAACCAGAATGGCTGTTTATGACTGGGATAGTAAAATACACTTACATTACTCTGTGAATCCACTATCCTTAATGTATAATTTAAGTGACTGTACAAAGGTAATCAGAGAAACAAAGTCCTACATGGGCACAGGTCTGATTACATACTTCCATACTTCCATACTGATAACTTAAAAGTAAAACCAGTGAAGTGAGCGACGAATGTCAGAGAGCATTTTTTGTGTACAGCGAACTTGTTCAACCTGTTAACCACCCAGTAAGGCAGCTGTCTTGTAAACTAACCACGCAACTCCCTGCCCTTCCTTTTAGTTGTGTTCAGCTGAAGCCATTTAAAAAAAACATTACCAGATTGCCTGTCTTGAAGATGAGAATGGTTATACAATCAGGATTTTATTCAGGTTAACAAAAATACCTAACACTGAGAAGTGGTATCTTAAATCTACTAGAAAAAACTTTAAGAGAACCACTAGCACACAAAAACACCATCAGGTAAACAAGACTTCTATACATGAAGATGGGCAAATCAAAGGCATGAGACCAGACCTGAAATAATCAACTTCTAAAGTTACCGAGCTGCCGCTTACTGCAGCGAAGCCAAAGTATTACAACAATTCGGTATTATAATGACATCATTAGCTTGGTTTCCTAATAAGGCATATATCTGGGATATATGAATGCCCAATTACCTAAAAATAGAGAGCTAACATTTGTCTGAAGCAGTGGCAGACAATTCTAGTTTTATTTATAAGATTTTTTTTTGAGAATGATGCCCACTGCCAAATGAATTAACAGAAGGCTGGCTCTGAAACAGCATACTTCTTAGTCATAACAACAACAAAAAAATGTTCTTTCAGAGCAGGGAAAAAGAGGTATCAATGTTTTGGTCCCACAAAATCTTTACAGTCCCACAAAAACCGTTTTTGCTTCACGGCCTTTTGAATTCGTAAGTGAAAACACCGAGTTGTAACAGCATTTAATTACTAATGCGATTTAGAAATTAAGCCGCAAACAGTAACAGACCTCATCATGGAGGTAAGGTTAGGCTTCTTCAGCCAGGAGCAATTTCAGTCCTAACTGTCACGTTGCCTTAGTGGTGTATTTTGCGGGCTGCAGTTGCCAGGAGGCAAGAAAGTTTTCTCTGTGAGTTAATTCTGAGAAAGGTGGCGCTTTTTATATGCCTTAAATCACCCCTTTCTAAGATCCTTTTTTTCTCCAGGTGTTCCAGTAAAACTGAAAAGTTAACCGTTGATTCCAAACCGGTCTCGTTCAAACTGCCTCGGGAGAACGGAAAAAAGGGAGGTTCGCGTTCGAAAAGTTTCACTTGGGGTTAGGGCGAGGACAAGGTAAGAAGGAAAAGTCCTCCATTACTACCGTACTTACCTTCGAAACTAGACGGGGTGTTGGAATATTCTTTCTTTCCCTCACCCAGGCCTTGGGTAAAATTTCTTTCGTTGAGAGCGGTTAGACTAGGTAAGTGACCCTCCTCCTTGATAACGCAACCGCGAAAACAGCGAGGAGAGGGAGCTGGAGACAAGTCCTCACCCTCCCCTTCGCTCAAACGAGTCCCAAATTGTTAGAGGCAGGAAACACAAGCCTCTTTTCTCTCCCCAAGACCTACTCTCCTTCCGTGCCCTCGCCCGAGTTCCTCAGGAGGGACGCCGACCCCGCTCCGCACTCGCTTCTGATCGCAGCCGCCCAGGTGCGCCGAGGAGGAGGGAGTAACCGAGAAGCGCGGGCAGGAAGCGGCCGCCGACCTCGGCGGCCCGGGCTCGGCGGCGAAACGCGTGCCGGAGCTGCGCGGGACTCTGCCGGCTCCCGGGCCCGCGCCCGCCTCCGCTGCGGCCTAGCCCGGAGCCCGCGCCCCGGCCTCGCGGCTCCGCGCCGCCGGCCCTTCCTCGCCACCTGGGCCCAAGAGACCGCGCAGGAGCGAGCGTCCGGGAGGTGAGGGGCGGAAGCACCTACCAGCTGCTGCCGGACCCAGCGCCACATGCCCCCGCCGTTGCCGTCCCGGTCCCGCGGGACGCGGGGGCCGAGGGGCTGCAGGTGGAGGCCGAAGAGCCAGAGGGGGAAGCAGGAGAGCCCCTCCGGCTGAAGTTCCGCTCGCCGTCACACCCGCCTCACTCCCCGCGCCGGGGCCCCATCTCGCCGCGCCGGCCCCGAGGTCCTACAGGCGCGGTCCCGGCGCCGCCCCCGCCCGGCGCAGCTGAATCCGCTGCCGCGCCGCAGCCACCTTCATTATTGACCGTTGTCACCCGCAGTACCGCCACAACCCCACCCCCGGCCCCACCCGGGCCAGCCCCCGGCGCCCCGGCCCGCCCCCGGACGTGACGAAATTGGCTGCGCGGACCGAGGGCCCAGGCTCAGCCGCGTGGGTGGGGTAGGCGGCGAGCTTGGAAGGGGGCCGGGCTTCCGAACGCGGCGTCAGGGCTCTGCCCCCTCCCCTCATTTCTGGGGTAGGATTTAGTCGCGTGGGTGTGTCTGTCTACCGAGTCTGCAGCTCCTGGCCGACTCCTCTATTCCTACCTCCTGTTGCAGGTCTGTTTCTGGTTCTCTGCCTTCTTTGGTTCCCCCAGCAGCCCGACACGCATACGCAAGATCAGGAGTGTAGTGACTGAAAGTTAATCCCCGGAGGTCTCCAGTTTCGGTTCAGTGAAATTGCCAAAGCCTTTGTCTCAACACTTAACGCAGCTCTCTTTAGCAAACGACTGAGCTGGGGCTAGGGAAATCTTGATCACTTCAGTAATTTTGAAAGGGGATGCAACTCCCCTAGGCCTGGTCCGGTGCGGACTAGCGTTTCCGGGAGAATAGACAAGATACGCTGTCTTGCAGTGCTAAATTGAACAGGTTACGGGAAAAATACTTTCTGTGGGAAGGTAGTTGTTTACTGTTAACTGCCGAACTCCTGCAGTCAAAAACACCTCATCAGTAGCAAGACCTAGGTAAGAGAGGGTGTGGAAAAACAGAGGTAAGAAGGAATATAAAAACAACTGGAATAAAACTTTGACTTGGAAGGCTGAAATGAAGTGCCGGGTCTCGCTTTATTCAAAAGCAAGCCCGTATACATCTTGAGTGTTATGTATTTGTATTGTGTGCAGTATTTTGCTGAATTAAAGCACATTTCACCATTCGACACACAAGAGTTAAAGAATTTTTTTTATTAAGCGAAAACAAATCTAAATGAGATTAGCAAAACTAGACAAGGTTTTTGCATATATAAACACAGTCTTTTAGTTTCAATAGACATTCCTTATTATATAATGATTATCCAGCACCACAAATAGAGCCTTTCCTTAGAAGTATTTATGATCTGTAAAACCAGAAGTGGAATTCTACATTATATATAAATCCAACTATAAAAATTAGCTAGATATCTAAAGAGAAAAAGTAATCTCACTTTTGTTCTTCTAACTGAACCTTGCTTTATGACCCTAAAAGGAAGTTTGAGATACATTTACTTATCTCTAATTGGGATAAAACATTACTACCATTCATGGAACACTTGTGTGTCCCAGGCCCCGTAATAAACTCTTTACTTGCATGGTCTAATTTAACCCCATCAATCCTTTGAAGTTGATACTACTGAAGTTGATACAATATTATTCCCAGTGTGTGGATGCAGACATGGAGGCACAGGTTAAGTAACGTGCTCAGGTTAAGTAACTTGGCAGAGCTTGGATTCAGATTCTGGATGGTCAGGCAACAAAAGCTCATGCTCTTAAGCTATTGTAAAGAAAAATATGAACGTACCTATTTTTATTCATCTGCAAGTGGTCTGATTAAAATTAGGCCAGCAAATTTTTATTTATATGTCACTAAAGTTTGTCAAGACAAGATAAAAAATAGAAATCTAGAGGACATTTTGTGCGTTATTATTTAACTGTGTCCCAATTTTCAAAAGGTGGAAGTGGGAGGAGTTGATTCTAAACACCATGGTGGAATATGGTAAGACATTATCTCAAGATAGCTGTGTAAAGATAATAATTGTAGCTCAAACTGTCAGTAACAGAATGAGTACTCAGGGCAGTGTTTTGGTCTAAGCATTTTTCAGGAGCAATATTCTACACCTCATATTAATCTAAGAAGCATAAAATAGAGTATTTTTATACTGTAGATTATAACTCTTTAGTGGTGATTAAATCAATTTAGTGTGTCATGAGCTGTCATGATCAGTATCTTTAAAAACCAGAATATAGGGCTTCCCTGGTGGCGCAGTGGTTGAGAGTCTGCCTGCCGATGCAGGGGACATGGGTTCATGCCCCGTTCTGGGAAGATCCCACATGCCGCGGAGCGGCTGGGCCCGTGAGCCATGGCCGCTGAGCCTGTGAGTCCGGAGCCTGTGCTCCGCAACGGGAGAGGCCGGAGCAGTGAGAGGCCCACGTACCGCAAAAAAAAAAAAAAAAAAAAAACAGAATATAAAACATCAGAATATATTGCTTAGTGTAAATAATATGTATCGTTTTGTGAAACTTGTTTCAGGTGTGTGTGTGTGTGTGTGTGCGCGCGCACACACACACATCAGATCACAATATAAAAAGAATGTCTTCCTATTGGTTGTGGTTGGAAAAGTCTGAAAATATTGAAATCAGAATATACAGGACTTAAGGCAAGCACCAGCTGTAAAGGAAAGAAAGAAAATATATTTGCAGTCAATGGTATTTCATTCATTCCACAGCTATTTCTTCAATGTATTGAACACCAGATGTATGCATAACAACTGCCTAAAATTAGGAGGAGACACAAGTGCAACTTTTAAGGTGAGCCCTTCTCTCTGGGAAGAGTTTACAATCTTGTTGGAAAGAGAAGTTGCAGAGAGGAATCAGTTAAATAACAGTCCAAGGCAGTGTGAGATTAAGTTCTAAACTATACCAATAATAGTCATTAATTTCAGAAAACTGATGTGGGCAATAGCAGTTGAGGAGCGTTCAGAAGAAAGGAGCTGAATTTGAGCTGAACTTGAAATGGGAGGATGAAGGTGGGAGGGAAAGGCTTTCCAGCAGGAAGAAGTGCGGAAAGCTAAAGATGTTTGAGGTACAACTAATTTGGAGTAATAAGAGGTGGGGTTGGGTGAATAAGGGGAGGTGTAGTATTAGGAGAGTTTCTGGTTAGTCACAGGAGTTTACCGGAAATTGGGCAATCACTGGAATTTTCTGAACAATGATATGACAGGTTGAAATCAGAGTGTTAGTCCATAGACATTATACGTGATAGGGTGAAGAGAGAAGAAAGGTCAGATAGGAAATTATTGCTAGAGTGAACCATCCAGTTCAAAAGTGCTGGACTGGCAAAGAGCCAGAAGTAAAGCACATTGTAGGAAATTGTGCTCTGGTGACAGACAAGGAAACCTGAAACTTAAGCCATTTCAAGTGAGGTGACAGACCTTCCAAGAGAATAACAGCATCACACAACAGCCACTGATTTAATGGTAAGTATGGTTCTTTCTCTTGAGTAAACTTGTTAATATAATTCTGTGCTAAATATACCTGTGAGATGTGTTTGTTCCCAGGGGGTAAAAAATCTCCTGGTTTGCTGTAATAGAGATTCTTAGGTATAACAAAGACAAAGAGGGATATTTTTCTTGATCAGAACATCTTGGACTATCAATAGGAAGCACAGACTGTGAGCTTGTTAAGGTCACGATTCCTGGCTCATTCGTTTTGGAACCCATAATGTCTAAAAGATACTCAACAGATGTTTGTTAAATGAATTAATAAATTAATTCCAATAACTGAGTAGTTAGGGAAAAAATATTTAGTTCCGGAATATCAAAGTGATATAAAGCAAAGTATACTGAATGATTTCAGCAGATCCTAAGCTATGCAGTAAGACCACTGGTCACCATCCTTTGGACTCAGGACACACTCTCTGTTGTGGGCCTCTCAGAACTCTTCAACGTTCAGTCTGGTTGAAGGACAGTAAGCCTTGCCAATCTGTTGCCTTAATTATTTCTACATTGATGGAGCCATCAGGTGGGTCCTAGAATCTGCTCTCATTTTTAAAAGGGCAGCTTTCTACTTTCTCAAAATCATAAATCTAGTATATTGTAAATTATTATGCTTAAAAAGCAGTTTCCTTCTGGTTAACTATCATTCCAGAATTTCCAGACCAGACTTTAGGCAAAGAAAAAACAGACTTCAGGCAAGCTTTTTCCAGTGCTGACCAGGATTATATATTTTATCACCTCGTAAGGAAATTCATCAGGAACAATCTCATATTACATATTTGCAACTTTTCTTGAAAATCTCTCAAACAGATGTCAGTTGTGGACTAAGTTATATGAACACAGTTTTAATTTCTGGCTATTTATGCTTATACAGAACCGAAACTCAAAGCCACTGTGAGAGTTAGGATCCATAAAAATGATCTCTTTCTTGAAAAAGTCAAAGTATGTAAAGCATACATATGTTCTGAACTGTACACTTAAAAATGGTTAAGATGATAAATTTTATATGTGTATTTTACCACAACAAAAAAAATGGGAAAGAAAGACTGCATTGGGGAGGCGTTTGTTAACAGCTACTTCATAGATTTTTCTAGGCAAAACCATCACATTTGTGTTCAATGGCAAAATCTTGGCATTTGCCCTTTTATCTATATTAGAATAGATCCAAAATTCTTTTCTGAGGAAAATCTTGACTTAGCCCACAAATATTTCCTTAGCTCCCATCTGTTTCCTTAACTTTTATGAAAACACGTTAACTCCATCCCCATTTCTGCTGAGTCCTAATGGAAGTGAGTATGCCCTAACTTGCCAACATACCTTTCTGATTTGCAGATTTACCAGAAATTCTCAATTGGGAGAAGAAATGTTAATGGAGGATTTCCTGAGGACTATGTACTCTCTTCTGGTGATGTCAATTTTATTTTTAGATTAAAGAAAAATGATCACGAATCTGTCTTTAGATAGTCTTGTTTTGGCTCCTGCTGCGGTTACTTTTACTGAACTGCTGTTTAGGATCATATGAACAGCATAAGTCTAGAGATGGGAGGAGAAGCAGCCTCAGGAACCCCGCGACTGCTTTTGCTGTGGAGGTGCAACTGGGAACACCGCTCACTCATCACACTGTGTTCTCTTGACGAGAGCCTGCAGAAATTCATTACCACAAATGACTCTGCTTCTCTTGAGCAACAGTTCGTTTCATAAGCTTGTGAGCATTATGTAATTGAATGTGCTTCCTTCTGTCCTTGTGTTGGTACTTTAAAAATTCAGAGGCTTATTTATGGCAAATGCCCAGACTCTACAGTGTATACTTTGTGAATTACTCTTACCCTGACTTCTCATTTTGTCTACTTCTAGTTTCCCTTTGGCTGGTTATGCCACCTCCTTTATATCTTATTATACTTTGTGTATTTTGTTAAGCCATCTTCAATCTTTTCTGAATAGAAGGAATAAAGGAAAACATAAGACAATCATTCATTTTATAAGTCATAAAGATTAGTTTTAAGATAACGATGAGCTCCAGATAATCTAGTCAGAAGATTATGTGATTTCTTTATCACTACCACAATTACATATGTTTTTCACTACTTTACAATGAGTATAGATGTTAATTTGTATGTGTAGGAGATTAAACTGGAAGGAAACAAAACAATGAGTAAAGGCTGAAGCCAGGTTAGGCAGTATGTGAAAGGAGGAAAAAAATGTGAGCAAGAAAACATGCTGAGTCAAAGAGAGAACTATTTGTTAAGGTTGCAAGAAGTAGAATGGGTTGGAAGTTGAATATTGAGAAATACTAATTCAAAGAGATTTCTGTATGGGAAACAGGAAGAAAGTGGCTGCTTGTTTGAGGGGCTTTTGGTAATAGCTTTCCACTAAGGAAGGGTCTGGGAGATTCACAGTAATAAGAGCAAGGGGATATCAGAGAGCAGGTGAGGGTGCAGTGGGGCAGAATCCTGGATAATCCTGGATAACAGGTATAAAGCCTGTTGCTGCTTAGTGCTCAGGGAGGCTGAGAAGAAGTTCTCTGGGATGGACTGAAGACAGTAGCTGGGTTGGTTTGGGATCAGGGGAGGTAGGATGCTGGTGCAGAAACAGAATGCAGCCAGGAGGAGAAGCCACACTTCTCCAGGAGTCAGGTGAGAGAAAGATCTCAACTGAAGACATCTGAGATCTGGCAGTGGCCCTACAAGAACCCAGAGTAGGAAATCATTGGGTAACCTAAGGCCTGGCACACAGTATGTGTTCAGAAATTTTGGGGCTGCATTGGGTCTTCATTGCTGTGCGCGGGCTTTCTCTAGTTGCAGCGAGTGGGGGCTACTCTTCGTTGCAGTGTGTGGGCTTCTCATTGCGGTGGCTTCTCCTGTTGTGGAGCTCGGGCTCTAGGTGCATGGGCTTCAGTAGTTGTGGCATGCAGGCTCAGTAGCTGTGGCTCGCGGGCTCTAGAACGCAGGCTCAGTAGTTTTGGCGCATGGGCTTAGTTGCTCCGCGGCACGTGGGATCTTCCCGGACCAGGGCTCAAACCCGTGTCTCCTGCATTGGCAGGCGGATTCTTAACCACTGTACCACCAGGGAAGCCCCAGAAATTTTTCTGTTACATAAATAAAACTGTACCAAAATGAACTCTGTATCTATGTTACTGTGATTGCCCACTTGCCTGTGGTTAATATCCTGACATGGCTCTCACAGCAAGACAGCAATTTGTTGTACATATATGACAAGATCTGGATGAGTCAGCCTTCAGAAGTGACTCCCTACAGAGGAGAGGAAAGAGATGAATGAGGCTGTGGTCTCAGCCGCTTGTGGGTCATTTCACATGCAGCATGTACCTCTGTTTGGAAATCTCCTCTGATATCCTCTACCGTCTTACTTGACTAATTCTGTTACCGAGTCCAAGCTGCCAGTGAATCAGAGACGAGGTGCTGAGGCAAGGAATACGACTTCATTCAGAAAGCCCGCAGACCGAGAAGATGGCAGACTAAAGTCTCAAAATAACCATCTTATCAGAGTTTGGATGCCAGTTTCTTTTATAGCACAGAGAATGCGAGGAGATGAGGAAGTAAAGTTAAAAGGCCATAAGTTTTGCAAATATCACCTGGAATGGCCAGCCTCGGGGAGGGGATGTGTTCATTTCTTCTTTCTTGTAGCCATCCACAGGTGGAGAGGGTCCGGATGTTTGACTGAACAAAGGCACTTTGGTTTAACATCCAGGCAGAGGGGCAGGGTTCCCCGAGGCAGGCCATTATGTATAGACAATATCCTTTTAGTGAATAAAAGCAGCGGAAAGCAAAGGTTAAGGTAAAAGAAACAGATCCAACATGTCCTCAAGATTTGGCTCTTTCCCGTTACAATTCTTCATCATTTAAGTCTCAGCTTAAAAGTTACCCTTCAGAGAAGGTCAGGTCCCCTTGTAGAGCTGTGTTAAGACATTTATAAATCCTACGCACTTAAAAGATCTCAGTGGCTGCCAGCCCCCAACTAAATATGAATTCAAACACACACAAAAAAGTGTGAAACATTTACCATTTTTTTGAAATAACATACAGCAAAATGTATACATATCCTGAATAACTTTTTAGATTTTCTTCTGATTCAAATTATCCCCCTCTGTCTCTGTCTCATACCTGCTGCCCTATTCTCTCTCTCTCTTTTTTTTTTCTTGAGCCTCTGCTGGTGCCCCAAACAAGTGCTGAGTCAGCTGTCCAGGTAATTTTGCACACTCCCCATTAAGCATTCCCAGTGTCCCATACCTCTCCACGTACTTTTCACACTGGTAGTCATGTAATTGCTTGCAGAAATCTCTTTAATGTTTGTCTTCCCTATGACGCTGTATTCTTCTGTAGGTCAGGGTCTCTGTGAAGTTCAAGAGCTCAAATATTTGGTTTGACCAGCTATTTTGTAAAATGTAAACAACTTTTAAGTGACTAATGAAGAAATCAGGGAATCTTCTAGAGTGCTAAATTGGACTTTTATGAGTCAAAAAGGGATAAAAGAAGATGATGACTTACTAGGTGAGAAAGACAAATGAAATAAGAGGTATTGTCTTCTACCATATTGATTTCCTCAAAGACTTTATAGACTATTTAATGTTACTCTTCTGGCAAATTCATTTCCTCTAGATAATTCCTAGTCAAATACATCATAAATCTGTCATTACAGTCAATATATCATTGATAGTTTTATAAGACCGATTCATAAAATCTTACTAAGGACTTTCTTATTCTGGCCCAGATGCTACATTCTACCTCCTTCCCTCCACCCTCACCTCTTCTGCCACCATTCAGTTATTTAACAAATGTTTTTTGAACATTAAGCAAATGCTAGTCATTGTGCTAGGTGCCTGGGCTAACATTCCCACACACCTTGCACTCAAGGAGTTCACAGTTTAAGGCCTGGGCACCATCTTAGAATGAAGTTATTAAAGTAACACAATTTTATGTCTGTCATCTTAATAAAAGTATTATATGTGAAAGTATTCAGAAATTACTGGTACATAGAGTAAAGAAGGTCTGTAAGAAGATAAAATTTAAAAATTTCTTAGTTCTGTCACCTCCAACTTCAGACCTGCTTGTTCACTGACCAGATCCTCAAAGTTTCAACTGGGACGTGGTAACTTTTTTAGATGGAGCAATGCTTCTTGCCAATCATCATATACATACTCAGTGACCTTGCATGAAGAAACATCCTGTCTGCAGAAAAGGAGACTGCACCTCATCTACACAAGGCAGGGCTGATAAGGTTTGTCAGTGTGTATGTGTATTTATGCATGTATGTGTGTATCTATGTGCCAAGAGGGGAGGAGATGGGGAGGTGATGGGTACATGTTTTATTACTTAGCTCATTCGATTTTTATCCAGTTATTGATGAGTGTAAAGTCATAGGCTCAACCTTCAGAGGTGGTTGTTAGCTTTACACAGAAGAAAACTTTATCCCATGACCATAGCTTGCATTTCCAGCCCCAAAATTGGACAGGAGAGAACAGGTAATTCAGTGAACTCACCAGCATGACCAGAAATTCAATTCACTCATATAATGGCAGATCCATGTTGTCATTGTAAATAAAGGGGAGATTACTGTTAGATGCATCACTCTGTGGCTTTCCACTGTCCTGTGGAAAAAAAGAGGAAAAAAATCCCCTCACAACCACAATAGGAAAGGTAAACAACTTTTCAAACACACACATATGTGTATGTTTTCCTCTGTATTATTATATATTGTTTTTATTAATGTATCTTTACAGAAAGATGTAAATCTAATTTAACCTTGAATAGTATAATACTGCATGTGAATTCTTATGAATAGGCCTTAGTCCAACTCAGTAATTAATGACAGCTTTAAAGAATATGAGTGCTCCACAAGGTTGCATTAGAATTCTGAATGGCATCTTGTTTTTACTTTATTGAATTGTTTTGATATGCCAGACAAGAAAATGCAACTTTTCTCCTGTGTTAATTAATTAAATAGTATATTGGGAGAGATACCAATTTTTAGGTTGCATCTATCGGTTTTAGCTCCATCTGTTGCGTTTTATCAAGTTGCTATTTAAACTCTGATACAGTACTTCATTTGTAGTTTCAATATTGTCCCCATTATCTTCCCTAAAATGAATACTCCACTACTGACCCCTAAACATGCTCTCATGCTCCTCAGCATCAGGGTGGGTGGTCCAGTACCAGAAAGAACCTCTTCTTATTTGAGGCTGGATCATGGACACATGAATGTCTCAGAGTCTTAATAGTTCTCCTAGGGGCTCTTTGTAGAACATACAGGTGGAATTTGTCTCCAGTTGGAACCTGGGAGTCTCTTTTTCCTGGATTTCCCTTCTTCCTCTTGCCCTGTCTGCCCTTTCCCAGAATCCCAGTTCTGAGCCTCTCCCTGCTCCTTGGGTCAGAGTCCGAGAAGATGCATCACTGAATCCAACTTGGAAGAATGACAGAAAGTACTTGTGTTCTTCAAAGTGGGGCATTTGCTGCTATTGATCACCAGTTTTAATATAACTTTGATGCTTTATTAATTTTACTATTTATATTTATTTAATATTATCGATAATTAATAATTACCAGAAGTGAGCAAATACAGCCTGCTCTTTAATTCCTCTTTATTCACCTGTCTCGAATTTCTAAATATGCTTAATTAGATTAAATGTGGCTACTTATAGAAAGATGCAGTTTAACTGTGATGCAATAATCACACTATTTAACACTATACGTTCTTGTAACTAATAGAGAAGCTTTCTTATAACAAATTTAATTATTAATAAATGGGGACATCTCCTCAATATGGTGCTCAGAGAAAATAATTGTGGAGTAAAAGACATCTTTTGTGAATATACAGTGCCGAGGGGCTCAAAGTCTGTTACTTCTTTGTATATATTTCTTTCTCCAACAATATCATCTCTGTGGATAAGAGAAGATCTTCAACATCTTGCTCTCACCTATCTTTCTTCTCTGTAACCCCAATTAGTTTCAGCTTCCTTCTCTGCAAGCAATTACCTTTATTTCATTATTCAGATAGTGAGGTCTTTGAAAGCCAGTGAATCAACAGAAGCCAGAAAATTATGTATCGCACTGTATATTTAATAATGGTGTACAATCTGATTACTGTGAGTACAGTTTTAAACGGTTTTCTGTTTTAAAAGAATTTTATGTGATAGCAACCTTTGTTCTCTCAGGATTACTTGAGTGGAAAAATGCCTTTAAGGCTAAAACAGAACTCATGGTATAATACTGATTCATCAGTAATGCAAATTAGCTTTGAGCTTACCATCCAAATGTGGGGGAAAAATTGAATCAAAACTGAAAGTAAGACCCTCAGTTCTGGCCCTGGGCTTCCTTAGGTGGTTGATGCCCTTGGACACACTTCCCTCATAGCAATGGTGAGGACTGCTACCTTATGGGGTAAAAAAAATAACCTGCTGACTTTTACTATTGTACCTGAAACAAAGCTAAGAGGAAAATAATGTTGATTTTACATGTAGGTAAGTTCAATAGAATTTCACTTCATCTCACCTACATTCCAAACCACTAGAGCACTAACTGTTCACTGGAGACTTTAAGGTCATTGTAAAATGAGATGGCAGTTTGGTAATTAACTGATTTAATGTTGAGTGCCAAGACACAGTTGAGGCTCAAAACCCACAAACCTCAAATCCATTAAATTATCCTGTTTTGAATGTCTACTTCAGGAAAAATAAGCAGATGATTTTAAGATAGCTATTTCATTTTGTATAACCACAGTCTGAGGAAATGTTAAATTGTGTAGTCTAAGAAAGCTTTCAGAAGACTCAAGATGTGAGCTGATGTATTTCATTAAGGAAAGATCATTACCTCCTTGCTAATTTAGCCAAAAATATGATTTATCTTTAATATAAACTCCCAGATATGAAAAAATATACCAATGGATTTTAAATGATCAATAACAGTTAATCAATATTCAGGTTGCTTCAAGGATGCTAGAATTGATTTGATTATTTTATCACTTCCTTTATATTGTGCCTTCTCTGGATTTACAGTCAGGAATTTGTCAGATACAATTATATTTATAAATTTAATTTTCTTTTGCACTATTTGACAAACTAGGTGTATTCCCAGATTATAAAATTATTTTTTGGATTTATTCTTTGTTTTTCTTAAAATCGTTCACTAGTTTTCATTTTATTTCCCACAATCTTACAACATGAGTACAGTAATCATTTAGTAGCTAGAAAAGCTGTGATTATACGCTATTTGCTGGCCCTGATTGATTTGTTAATCCACTGCATCCAATTTAATTCACACACTTTGGTATTCAGCCCAACCAAGAATTTTAAGTTACAAAAGTAACATTTTATATACTTTTAAACTATGTTTACTTTTATGTAATTTTTTTTTTTCTTTTTTTTCTTTTTGCGGTATGCGGGCCTCTCACTGTTGTGGCCTCTCCCGTTGCGGAGCACAGGCTCCGGACGCGCAGGCCCAGTGGCCATGGCTCACGGGCCCAGCCGCTCCGCGGCATATGGGATCCTCCCAGACCGGGGCACGAACCCGTATCCCCTGCATCGGCAGGCGGACTCTTAACCACTGCGCCACCAGGGAGGCCCTACTTTTATGTAATTTTAATGCCCAAAATCCAAATACCAAATGTTGAAAACTTTTGGCATTATATTTTGCTTCTCTACTTATGTGTCTCATCTATTACATCTTTCTCTCCATTTCTGATAAAAAGCTAGCCTCCAATTTAGCAACCTAAATGTCTAGGTCATTACCCAACACCATCCTTAATAGTAAAGGAAATGCAAATGCTATTATTACAGTGCTATGTATCTTTTAAAGGCTGTTGCTTAGCACCCACATGTGAATTAACAAATCTGCCAACTACAAAGTTCACTTTTATTTAACAAAATGCAGTAGGCCTCCCAGGATTGGATATCCCTCACCCCTGTGCCAAAGCAGGAAAATTTGATTAGGGGAAAAGCAGAAATTCCCTGGATGTGGTAAGATGTTTATCCATATGTAGCATTAGGAAGACCTTTGGAAGATATATATATGTGGCATCCGGGTCAGGGCCAGGAAATTTTCTTAGCTGAGGTCCTAGTCTGGCTCTTTTTTTGGGACAGCAGCCTGTGCCTATCTCTTCCTCGTCCATTCAAGTTTGCAGTGGGACTTCTGGCTCTATCTGAACCCCGTGGGACCAGTGGAAGTGTCAGCCTGCAGCAGCACTAAGCAACCTCATCCCAAAGCAGCAGCAGGGATGAGATACCTGCCTGTTCTCTCTCCTGGGCTCTGAGCAACACCTGTGGCCCTAAGGCTGTGTGTGGCCACACAGCTCTCTGGTGATAGTTAATCCTGGGTCTTACATTAGCATTTAGGAAGGGATGCAGCCTGCCCCACAGTCACCTTTTCACAGGTTCAAGGTGGCTGCAGGCAAGGATCTGAGCTCAGAGAGTTGTAGGAACACACCTGAAACTGGAGCTATTCCTCACCATTCCATGCAGGGAGATCAGAATTAGTGAGGAGCAGCCAAATTAGGAGCTCTTGTGGTTGCTGAGGCCTGGAGCAAGCGGGGTGAGAATCCCCTGGGACCCTGATGGAAGGCAGAAGGGACTTGGATGGGGAGGACTGAATCACTAGCAAGTACCCCAGGGAGGCCCAGAGCTGGTGATGATTGTATGATCCTCATTTCTTTGCATTGTTTTTTCCCCTGGGAACCTGAGAAGTATCTATTAAAAAAAAAAAGTCACCCAAATTGTGGGAAGTTCTGCTGTCTTTAGGGCCATACTCTTAGACGAAATCGTCCAGTCATACATAGTCACGAAAATACTCGCAGAATGGCGAGTTGCCTCCTTGTCCCTGTGAGAGACCATCAAACATGCACAAGAGCAGCCATCATTTCAACATATATTATATTACGAGGGCCTACTATGTGCTAGGAGCTGTATTTGCTACCACACAGATCAAGGGAGGTGGGGCAAGTGAGGCCTGTTTCACCTGAAGACAGAAAAGGAAGTTAATTTCTGGATGTCATCCCTGTGCATCCACCATTCTGTTTACATTCTGTAACTGACCTGGAGTGCACTGCACTCACTAGTAAGGGTGTAGACAATTTAGAATAGAAAAGGTTTGTCTGACACTTATAAATGCAGAGGAGATTACCTGGGGAAGACTTGGAGAATTTACCTGTTCGGTAGAGTCTTCTCCAAGTGTTCCGGATTAGAAAACATTTCATCAGTATTTTGAAGTTGATCAGACTGGGGATGTTCAATTTAGCAAACCTCCCAAAAGACTGATATATGAGATCAGAAAGGTACTTTATTAATTTACAATGAGAAGTAAAACTTTCAGGGATTGGGGAGTCCATTGTTTAATTTTTCTTCCTCTCATTCTCTGAATGTAAACCCCATAAGAAACCAAACAATCAGAATATACCTTGAGGAGATAGGCTTAGAAGAGTAGGTATTTATGAGAGACATGTTTAATGGCATTATGTTAAGATAGCCCAATGCATGCATTTCTGCTATAAGAAAATACCTACCAGGCAGACCAGATACTAAGTAGAAGCTGGCTGGGTTTTCTTTCCTCAAGACACAAATTGACTGGACTCTGTCACTGTTTACACTGTGAATCTCATTTTCCTATATTTTGGGGGCAGACCAAGTCTCACTACCATTCTTACCTTTACTCTATTAATTAGGTAGCAGGCTATTTTGTTTCTTTAAGGTGCATCTCAGTGTTGATCTTTGTTTTAAAACCCAGAGGGCAATCTTATTTCTCATTCTTCAAGAGTATCTCCTTATGGCATGTACTACTACTTGTGAGTGATTACTAAACTTTTAGCTATTAATTATTTTGACTTCATTTCCAGTTTTACGTTAGTTTCAGAAATGGAAAAAATAGCATGGAGAGTGCATCATTAACAAGCTAGGTTTAAAATTAGGGTTTCCTAATGCCTAATCTTTTGATAAGTTCACTAGTTTTTGAAAGCTAATTCCATGTTATTATTACTTTTTTAATTAGCAGGCTTATTATTTAATTGGGCACTAAGGTGCCGATTAAAGAAAGAAAACTCTATTGTATACTAAGGAAAACAATTGATTAAATTTCCTAGAAGTCATTGTGTATTCTACTGTTTGGAGATTAAGTAGAAGTAAAATCAGTTAAAAACATTTTTAAAAATTTCCTAGAAGTAAAATCCATGGGAGATATAAAATCATTGTCAACTGGGCATTCTCTCATTGTGTCTGTGTCTCTGTGGGTTAAGAAAATTGCCAAGGCCAGCACACTGTTCAAAATGGATAAGCAAAAATCCGTCAGTTTTAAATCAGCTCAAGTCAATTTGGTTGCTTGACACTGAGAACCCTGACTAGTACACCTGGTCTAGCCTACAGCCAGGTCTAGGTAGCTACTGGGTAAATGCTTTCTCCTGAGCCGCTGCCTCTTCTTGCTTGCTTCTGTGGATTAGGCCAGAGCCACTGTTTGGCTTGGAAAGTCACCTTCCCAGGGGAGCAGTCAGTACATTGACTTGTAACCGGATGGCCACAGGACTGGTTGTTAAATCCACTGGGTTTTCCAACGGAAAAAAAATGGGAGGAAATGTTATCATATATTCAAACCCTCTGGGAATCTTCCTTCCCGAGACAGTACCCTCTGCTCCCATCACAGAAAATGAAATTAAAACCAGAAATATTTATATCCACTCCTAGTAAGCCAATTTATGAAAACTGAGACTTCACCAGATTCTTAAATTCTGTGCTCCCATTATGTAGTTATGTTGTCCAGACATGCCTTTTAACAGTTCAAGAAAAATCTCTTTTCTACCCAAGGAACATAGTTAGTATACAAATTCATGGGCAAAAAAATGTTCATCCTTGATAGTAATCCATCCAAAGAATGTAAGTGAAAGCAATTTTAAAATAACATTTTACATTTACTGAAATAGCAAAGAAGTACATCTTTTTATTATAACAATTGTCAGTGTTGAAGTGAAATTATGTACTCATTCTTGATGGCACTGTAAATTAATACTATCCTTTCGGAAAGGAATATGGCAACAAAGAACAATAGACGTAAATATAATTGAGTCCTTTGTTCCATGAGGAATTTATCACAAATAATTCAAAAGAAATAAAAAGGTATGTACATGAATACATTCATTACCTCTTTATCCATAATAATAAGGCATTGGTACAGAGTAAATAATCAACATTGGGGTATAAATTAAAATTTTGGTTGATCATTTTTGCAAACTAGGTACGACATTCCTTCGTCAATCGTAACTGAAAAATGAGCATCTATTTTATGATATAAATGTGTAGTACAGAGACTACTGACACAATCCAGCAGCTGACAGTGGTGAGAAATGACTGATTCTGCAATATAATGTCAAACATAAAATATAATTACTGGGCTTCCCTGGTGGCGCAGTGGTTGAGAGTCTGCCTGCCAATGCAGGGAACACGGGTTCGAGCCCTGGTCTGGGAAGATCCCGCATGCCGCGGAGCCACTGGGCCCGTGAGCCACAATTACTGAGCCTGCGCGTTTGGAGCCTGTGCTCCGCAACAAGAGAGGCCGCGATAGGGAGAAGCCCACGCACCGCGATGAAGAGTGGCCCCTGCTTGCCACAACTAGAGAAAGCCCTCGCACAGAAACGAAGACCCAACACAGCCATAAATAAATTAATTAATTTAAAAAAAAAATATATATATATATAATTACTAAAATCTTAATGAAAGCACAATTTCAATAGTCAAGGATACTATTATGACCTAATAGTTATGAGGGAAGTTTCTCTTTTATACTATTATAGCCAATAAATTAGGAGGAAATCATAGAATATCACTATATAGGTATTGCTCAACAAAGGCTACTTGCATCCCAAGAAGACAACCAGACATGTACCTTCTGATAGAAGTTTATAAACATCTATGAGGTGGTTCTGTCCTCCATCAAAAAACAAAAAACAAAAAAAACTAAATATGATCAAGTCTCAGATACACCGCTGGAAGAATATGTTTAATGAGTCCATGGATATTCAATCAGCAAAATCTAGACAGTGAGGACTTCTGCAGGACTACAACCTTTTTCTTCAACAATAAAATTCCAAGTTTTTTAAAAAGAGAGAGATCCAGGGGAAACTTATAGATTAAAGAAAAAAGCCCTCAAAATATATATCAATCAATAACAACATATGGACCTTGTTGGTATCTAGAGTTGAACAAACTGTTTTAAGAAAATTTTTTACAATTACAGTAAGGAAAATGTGAACACTGGGTATTACTAGTATTAAGGAATTTTTCCTGACTTTGGAGAGAATGATAGTATTGTAGCTTTTTAAAAAGGGAAGTCCTTAAAAAAATAATGCAATATTGAAATATATATAGAATGAATGATATGATATCTTGAATTTGCTTCAGAACAATCTGGAGTTTCTTCAAATAGAATTCACATCAATTTTGTTATGCAACTGAAGCCCGCAGAATGTTGCACATGTGCTCCAGACCTTTCCATTTACAAATTTATTTATTCCTTTGAAGGAACTTATCTTTTTTCACCAGAGCCTATTTAGAGCTTATTTCTGCTTCACGGATTTTGTCTAGCTTCTCCCTCTACTTCAATACCATAGGAACTATTTGCCACATTTTTTCTTTAAAAAAACACATACAGAAATTCTGCTATTAAGTTTTTTTTTTTAGGCTGCGTTGGGTCTTAGTTGCAGCACGTGGGATCTTTCATTGTGGTGTGCAGGCTTCTCTCTAGTTGTGGCGCATGGGCTCCAGAGTGCATGGGCTCTGTAGTTGTGGCACGCAGGCTCTCTAGTTATCGCACGTGGGCTTAGTTGCGCTGTGGCATGTGGGATCTTAGTTACCCTGACCAGGGATCGAACTGGCGTCCCCTGCATTGCAAGATGGATTCTTAACCACTGGACCACCAGAGAAGTCCCCAAATTCTGCTATTAAAATGTATTCTTGCCCCTGGCATTCTCATCATAAAAGGAAAGTCAAAGAATCTGAGACCAATTAAACCCATAAGTACTTATCAGAGGCACATGATGGATTATGCATAGAGGGTGATTGAGACAGGTTAAAAATAAATTCTCTGTCTTGAGAAATTGACCAGCTAAATGGGGAGAAAATCATGTGGAAATAATTATAACAATCATTAACATTTATTGACTTCTTACTGTGTGCCCAGTACTAGCTAAGTGCTTTACATGCATTTAATTTTAACCCTCACAATGACTCCATGAAGTAGATATTATTATTCCTAAAATACAAATAAAAAAACTGAAATGTGCAAACTTTATATAACTTGCTCAGTATCATATGGGCAGTAGAAGGGCCTGGAACCCAGGTCTCTGTGAAGCAAAAGCCCACACCAAGGGCTTCCCTGGTGGCGCAGTGGTTAAGAGTCCACCTGCCGGTTTGTGCCCCGGTCTGGGAGGATCCCACATGCCGTGGAGCAGCTGGGCCCATGAGCCATGGCCGCTGAGCCTGCGCGTCCGGAGCCTGTGCTCTGCAATGGGAGAGCCCACAGCAATGAGAGGCCCGTGTACCGCCAAAAAAAAAAAAAAAAAAAAAAAAGCCCACACCAAGCACAGTCATACAAAACTAGCTGTAGTCAGCTGTAGTAAATCTCAATCGAGATTTACTCCAAACTTTCATTGTGCAGAGAGATATACAGCGAACAGGCCTATATAGACACTGCCATCTGCCGCATGAATGTTATGATGGTTAATTTTATATATTAACTTGATTGGGTCATAGGATGACCAGATATCTGGTCAAATATTGTTCTGGGTGTTTTTGCAAAGGTGTTTTTGGATGAGATTAGCATTTTAATTGGTAATCGGATTGCCCTCCATAATGTGAGTGGGCCTCATCCAACCAGTTGAAGGCCTGAATGGAGCAAAAAGACTGACCTTCCTCCAGATCAGAGGTAGCTCTCCAGCAGACTGCCTTTGGATTTTATCTGCACAGTCAGCTCTCCTGGGTCTCTGCCTGTAGGCCCACACTGTAGATTTGGACTTGCCAGTATCCATAATCACATGAGCCAGTTCCTTATAATAAATCTTTCTTTCTATGTATATATTTAGTTCTGTTTCTCTGGAGAAGCCTCACTAATGCAAATGTATTTCAAAGAAGCAGTGTTTAAATTACCACTAAATTTTGCACACTGACACAGTAATTTTATATGAAAGTGGCCTTTCCCATGAATCATATTCCTGAAAAAATGTGCTTCTAAAAGTCATAAACAGATGATCCTACCTGCTATATTTGATCCCATCTTAGAGAAAAGACCAAAGGAAACAAGTTTTAGTTGTCATCACTAAATCTATTTCTAAATCATTCTACTGATAGAAATGTTGACCTTATATTGGTATTATACTATTACTTTATGGAATAAAATTATTAATGATCCTTTTTTTTTTTTCTTGTTGATTGACCTTCCGTACTTAGTAAAGCTACCTTAATACCTGGGAGGAACTCATGTTTTCCTAGGCAATTCCATTTTTCTTTCTGTCTTTTACAGAGTCCTGGAAGATGGGTTTCAGAGCAACATTATGCTGAGTGAAATTACACATGTCCAAAATGCAGTCACTTCCCTTTTTCTCTTATAAATTCCAGATCAACAATGTCAGCCTCTGACTACAGACCTACAGATGGAGAAAGAATGATTCATTTCCCTATGGGTTTTCCACACTCAAATGCAATTAAGGATTTTGAAATTGTTTAAAATAATTAACAATAAGCTCTCCTACTTTTCTCCCTTCCTTAGATTATTTTTCCTTATGAGCCATCCCTGGGAACTCTTTTTTTTTTTTTTGTGGTATGCGGGCCTCTCACTATTGTGGCCTCTCCCGTTGCGGAGCACAGGCTCCGGACGCACAGGCTCAGCGGCCATGGCTCACGGGCCCAGCAGCTCCGCGGCATGTGGGATCCTCCCGAACCAGGGCACGCACCCGTGTCCCCCACATCGGCAGGTGGACTCTCAACTACTGTGCCACCAGGGAAGCCCCTGGGAACTCATTTTTAAGAGCTTGATCTTCCTTGACATTAACGAGACTAATGTTACCTTATAAGCAGCCCCTTTATGCCTATTTGCTCAATCAAAACCAAATTTAATCACTACATTGCACGCTGTAACTTAGACAATGCTCTCAAATTAGACCCTTTGCCCACTTGTGTCTCCTAGTAACTTTCTTGATGTAAACAGAATCTTGACATTAGAATAGATTTTCACATCTATTCACTAGTGAGTAGAAAATAATGGTCAGATTTTAGGCATACTTCTGTGATTTAAAACTGAACTATGGGCTTCCCTGGTGGCGCAGTGGTTGAGAGTCCGCCTGTCGATGCAGGGGACAAGGGTTCGTGCCCCGGTTCGGGAAGATCCCACGTGCCGTGGAGCGGCTGGGCCCGTGAGCCATGGCCGCTGAGCCTGCGCGTCCGGAGCCTGTGCTCCACAATGGGAGAGGCCACAGCAGTGAGAGGCCCGCGTACCGCAAAAAAAAAAAAAAAAAAAAATTTAAATTAAAAAACTGAACTAATTTTATATATATTTTACATCATGAGAGGTTAGGTATCTTTCATTATTATAAAAGGGTTTCTGCCCCTTGCACTCCCTCCTTCCTTTACAAAATGGCATTTTGAACGATTACACTAAGAAAGGAGGAAACATTTTGAGCAGAGGCAGACTTGTGGCTCGCTGTCCAGGGATTTACTGACTGGGATGTACAGTGGCTTTTTGCTCACTGGAAGGCATAACAGCTTGCTAATATCTTGTTGAGGGTGGTGGAGTGGCATGTGATAAAGTTCAGTTTGTTTCATGCAGGGGTCAGTGGCCAAAGGGAACTGATTTGAAGGGGCAGAGCAGGTAGCACTAGCTCTGGATGTTCTGGGGCCTAAAATTGTAGAGCAAGAGGTGTGTTTATGATGTGGTGAGGCATACCATGGGCCAGCTTGCTGGGGTTCAGAGCTGAGCTCCAATCTCACAGAGGTTCAGGAGGGAGGCACAACCAGGCACAAAGGACCAGCTGTGAACCCTGGTCAGTTTTAGTGAAGCTGGAAAGGAATAGTGGCTCTTGGTGCTCATGTGGCATCTGGGATTCACTTTTCATCATGGGGAGCTCAGAGTAACAGACGAGCATCATTCCCCAGAGGAGGAGGAGGTAGGAATTGAGCTGGGACTTGGGAAGGGTAAAATTTTAATTTCAGTTATGATGGAGTTCACATTTGAAGTCTGGTCCTATTGGGAGTGGCCTGAGAACTTAGAACCAGGGACTAAGAAGGGGGGGCCAATGAGGCAGACTGACCACACACAGGAGAGATAGTTATTAATACTTCCCACACCCCTATGTTCATAGCAGCACTATTCACAATAGCCAAGACATGGAAAAAAGCTAAATACCCATTGACATTGACACATGAATGGATAAAGATGTGGTATGGACATACAATGGAATACTACTCAGCCACAAAAAATAATGAAATAATGTCATTTGCAGAAACATGGATGGAACTAGAGATTATCATACTAAGTGAAGTAAGTCAGAAAGAGAAAGACAAATACCATATGGTATCACTTATATGTGGAATCTAAAATATGACACAAATGAACTTATCTACAAAATAGGAACAGACTCACAGATATAGAGAACAAACTTGTGGTCATCAAGGGGGAGGGGGAGTGAGGGAGGGTTGGAGTGGGAGTTTGGTGTTAGCAAGTGCAAACATTATATATAGAATGGATAGGGCTTCCCTGGTGGCACAGTGGTTAAGCATCCGCCTGCCAATGCAGGGGACACGGGTTTGAGCCCTGGTCCGGGAGGATCCCATGTGCCGCAGAGCAACTAAGCCCGTGCACCACAACTACTGAGCCTGCGCTCTAGAGCCCGTGAGCCACAACAGTTGAAGCCACAACAACTGAAGCCACAACAACTGAAGTGCCTAGAGCCCATGCTCCACAGCAAGAGAAGCCACTGCAATGAGAAGTCCGCACACTGCAATGAAGACCCAGTGCAGCCAAAAATAAATAAATAAAAATAAATACATTTATAAAAAAATAATAATTACCCTCATTTATGTGAAGCATTTCAAATAGTAAATGCATTAAATGCCTATCACCCCACAAATATGAGTTATTAAAAAAAAGAATGGATAAACAACAAGGTCCTACTGTATAGCACAGGGACCTATATTCAATATCCTGTGATAAACCATAATGGAAAATAATATTTAAAAAGAATATATACATATAACTGAATCACTTTGCTGTACAGCAGAAATTAACACAACATTGTAGGGACTCCCCTGGTGGTGCAGTGGTTGAGAGTCCACCTGCCAATGCAGGGGACATAGGTTCAATCTCTGGTCCGGGAAGATCCCACATGCTGCGGAGCAACTAAGCCCTTGTGTCACAACTGCTGAGCCTGTGCTCTAGAGCCCGCGAGCCACAACTACTGAAGCCCGTGCGCCTAGAGCCCGTGCTCCACAACAAGAGAAGCCACCGCAGTGAGAAGCCCGTGCACCGCAACGAAGAGTAGCCCCCGCTCGCCACAACTAGAGAAAGCCCGCGTGCAGCAACGAAGACCCAATGCAGCCAAAAATAAATAAAATTAAATCTTAAAAATAAACCCCAAACCCCGCAACATTGTAAATCAACTATACTACAATAAAAAAAAAAAAACCTTCCCAAAGTACCATTAACATCTTTTCATATATCTCATTGTCTAGAATTTAGGCACCTGGCCACAACTGGCTGTAAGGAAGGTTGGGGAATATAGTCTTTTATTCCAGGTGCCAGTGTGCTCAGATAAAAACTGGGATTCTGCTAAGGAAGAAGAGGGGAATTGATATAGGGAGGCAATTACCACTTTCTACCACAATCCTCACATCCTCTGTAAGAGCACTGGCTTAAAAAAAAGAAATCCTGACTGTGCCACTTGCCAACAGTGACCAAGAGCAAGTTAATTAATTCATCTGAATCTCAGTCCTAGCATCTGTAAAATGGGCATATCAGAACCTAGTCCACAGGTTTGTGAAGATTAAATAAAGTTAACATATGTAAACAGTACTAAATACATGTTGGTTTCCCTTGTCATAAAGCTGGTTCTGCTTTTCTCTTGACCACTTTCCTAGTAGTGTTTTGACTTCTTGATCAAGATTACCCTGGGAGATCATGTTAACTAGATGTTATCCATGAAGACAAGGAAGGGGATTCATACAATGTAATTCTTCTCTTACCTCAAGGAAGGGAGTTGGTAGTAATAAAACACATTCAATGAATTATTAGCATTGAACCATTGTGGGTTTCATGAAAACTTTTGAGGAAATTACTGATTCGAGTCCAAACTGGTATCCTCCTGAAGGATGCCTTAAAAACAGTTAAGTGTGTCATCTTGAAACAAAATGAAGGTTAGAGTTTACTATTAAAAATAGTTATTTTTTTTATGTCTGCCTTAAATGAAGTTCAGTTTATGGAGCCTAAGCATTGAAATATTTGCTGCCTTACAGTAAGACATTTATGGCGGCATGTTTTTCTTGTCATATGATTGTCACCTGTTAGACCTCATTGTAATCATGGACTCATACCTTTGGGTCCAGCTCTTGTTTGCTAAGGCAATATTAAACTTAGATTAGATATGAACTCTCTGCTAAACTCAGTGGTTGAAAAAGTCCCTTCAGAAGTGCAGTATCTGATTGTCCTCCTTTTGACCTTCTCTGTGCATTTTCTTTCTTATCTTGGTAACCATAGAAATAACTTGGAGAGGTGAAGTTGGCAGAGATCCACGCCTTCACTGCATGGAAGGTGACAGCTGCACTAGTGCTTTGCCAATGACGATTTGACAGAAAAGGTGAAGGGTTGGACCTTTAACAGTAGCTATTCTGGCTTTTGAAGGAGCGTGGGAGAAAGAGGGAGGGCGAAGGGCTTACTGTCCCTGCACTCTTATCTCTCAGTTAAATGCACCCCCATATCACCTGAGACCCTTCATTTTTCCCTCTACAGGTCACTGATGCCCACACGTAGCTGGTCCTTCTCTCCCACTTAGACTCATTTGTCCTTATCTCCTTCTACTGATCTGTCAGACCCTGTGTCCTCTCTGAAGGTATAGGGTGAATGTGAACTTTGGAATGACAAAGATTTCTGAGCTAGTGCACCTGATCCTCAATTTCCTGCTCTGTGAAATGGTAATAAAACCTACTTCTCACAATTATTCTGAGGATTAAAAAAAGATGTATTTATGTATACATTTCTAGGCATGCAGTATGCATCCTATAAATGTTGGTATATTTCCCTACATATTAATCTTTCTCCTTTGACCATTTCCATGTTCTTTTTACCTCTAAAACTTTACTACTCAAAGTGTGGTTTGAGGACCAGCAACATCTCAGACCCAGCCTGGACAGTATGCATTTTAACAACATCTCCAGGCGCTTCAAATGCATGTTAAAGCTTGAGAAGCACTGCTGCAAGACAGGGACTCCTTCTCTCACTATCCTTTTTCTAAAGGGGAAAGAATAATGAACATCACTGATTACGTGACTGCTCTGTGTCAGGTGCTGGTTTCTATGCTGCCATTTCCCTCCTCCTCACTCTGTGAGGTTGGCACTATTTCCCTTTACCTGTGAAGAAATGAAGATGAAGGAGTTAACGCCCCAGCCCAAGAGCCAGTAGAAACTCAAACTCAAGTCTTTTTGCCTGAACACTTTACACTACTTCCAAACCACATGGGTCTACCGGCTTTTACTGCTGGAGAAGAAGACTAAAGTGGGGGGAAAAAAAGAAAACGAAAACAGAACAAAACAAAAAGAGAGACATGGAAGCACTAACCTTGAGTTTCAGTGAAATCAATAAAGAACCACTTTTTTTTTTTAGACTTATAAGAAACATTCTTTTTTTTTTTTTGCGGTATGCGGGCCTCTCACTGTTATTGCCTCTCCCGTTGCTGAGCACAGGCTCCGGACGCGCAGGCTCAGCGGCCATGGCTCACGGGCCTAGCCGCTCTGCAGCATGTGGGATCTTCCCGGACCGGGGCACGAACCCGTGTCCCCTGCATCAGCAGGCGGACTCTCAACCACTGCGCCACCAGGGAAGCCCTAAGAAACATTTTTAATATCAATTTTAAGTTAGAGAGATGCACAATTTTTGTGTTTTTTAAAAATTTATCAGAACGGGAAAGAGAAAAAATTTGAAAATCACTGTTATACAGCAAGCATTAATTTCCAATAAAATTTTACATATTTTCTTAGTAATTCATGTAAAATTTTTATCCTAATTATAATGAATCAAAAACATTGCATTTTTTTTTTTTTTTTTTTTTGCGGTATGCGGGCCTCTCACTGTTGCGGCCTCCCCCGTTGCGGAGCACAGGCTCCGGACGCGCAGGCTCCAGACGCGCAGGCTCAGCGGCCATGGCTCACGGGCCCAGCCGCTCCGCGGCATATGGGATCCTCCCAGACCGGGGCACGAACCCGTATCCCCTGCATCGGCAGGCGGACTCTCAACCACTTGCGCCACCAGGGAGGCCCAACATTGCATTTTAAATCATTCCATATATAAGATGAACTGCCTTGTTGTCTTATGGGTGAGATGCTACTGCATTATCTCTTCAGAACTGGAAACCTGGGTTGAGCTGAAGCTACCTATAGCCAGGTTCCTTCTTTTCCCTGTCTGCATGTCACATAAATGTATGGATAGAAATGGCAATGGTGATTTTGTTAGTATTGTTTGTTTTTCCTCATTGCTCTCTGTGCTCAGGATAATCACTGAGAAGAAACGTCCAGAATTCTGTCATGGATTTGGTACAGATTTTTCCAACTACAGTTGGATAAATTTTCCATGAATTCATCTTGTATACCTTATGGTAGACTGAAAGGACCTCTCTTCCATTGGCAGTGAGGTTTAAATAATTTAATGTATGTACAGCACATCTCAACTCCAATTTACTTTCCTCACAACATCTCCATTTCTTGCCTGTTGTTCAAAGTTTTGCTGCATTTTGCTGTTCAGCCAAAAGCTTCTGTGACTTCAAATCTGATGACCTCTCTATGTTGTCTTATAATAAAACCCTACATTCAGACTTTAAGCTTCAACTTCTATATTAATTGAATACAGCTATTGCTACAGTAATGCTCCATAACAAATCACTCATAAATTTAGTGGCATAGGGGCTTCCCTGGTGGCGCAGTGGTTAAGAATACGCCTGCCAATGCAGGGGACACGGGTTCGTGCACTGTTTTGGGAATATCCTACATGCCGCGGAGCAATTAAGCCCCTGCGCCATTACTACTGAGCTTGCGCTCTAGAGCCCATGTGCCACAACTACTGAAGCCCGCATGCCTAGAGCCTGTGCTCTGCAATGAGAAGCCACCACAATGAGAAGCCCGCGCACCACAACGAAGAGTAGTCCCTGCTCAATGCAACTACAGAAAGCCCGCGCGCAGCAACAAAGACCCAATGCAGCCAAAAATAATAAATAAATAAATAAGTAAATAAATTTTTAAAATAAATTAAAAATAAAAAGCAAACGTTATAAAAAAAACAGTGGCATAGAGCATTAACTCACTTGTCTGCGGGGTTCCTGGATACTTCTGATTCTGGCTATAGGTGTGAAGATCAACTAGGGCAACTGTACTTCATATGTCTTATTCTGGACCCCAGTTTACAGAGGGTGAGGCTGCCTTGAAGCTACCAGGAAAATACTACCTAGAGCATTTTGTTCTCATGTTGGAGGCTGGAAGCTCATAGTAATTTTAGGATTTAGAAACTTATCTCTCAAGAAAATGTGGCCTTCCTACCATATATACAATATTTCTCTTATTTAAAAAAATCATATATATATTTTAATTTTTATTTTATATTGGAGTATAGCTGATTAACAATGTTGTGTTAGTATTAGCCAGACTCATCAAGAAAAGAAGGGAGAAGACTCAAATCAATAGAATTAGAAATGAAAAAGGAGAAGTAACAACTGACACTGCAGAAATACAAAAGATCATGAGAGATTACTATAAGCAACTCTATGCCAATAAAATGGACAACCTGGAAGAAATGGACAAATTCTTAGAAATGCACAACCTGCCAAGACTGACTCAGGAAGAAATAGAAAATATGAATAGACCAATCACAAGCACTGAAATTGAAACTGTGATTAAAAATCTTCCATCAAACAAAAGCCCAGGACCAGATGGCTTCACAGGTGAATTCTATCCAACATTTAGAGAAGAGCTAACACCCATCCTTCTCAAACTCTTCCAAACAATAGCAGAGGAAGGAACACTCCCAAACTCATTCTACGAGGCCACCATCACCTTGATACCAAAACCAGGCAAGGATGTCACAAAGAAAGAAAACTACAGGCCAATATCACTGATGAACATAGATGCAAAAATCCTCAACAAAATACTAGCAAACAGAATCCAACAGCACATTAAAAGGATCATACACCATGATCAAGTGGGGTTTATGCCAGGAATGCAAGGATTCTTCAATATACGCAAATCAATCAATGTGATACACCATATTAACAAGTTGAAGGAGAAAAACCATATGATCATCTCAATAGATGCAGAGAAAGCTTTCGACAAAATTCAACACCCATTTATGATAAAAACCCTGCAGAAAGTAGGCATAGAGGGAATTTTCCTCAACATAATAAAGGCCATATATGACAAACCCACAGCCAACATTGTCCTCAATGGTGAAAAACTGAAACCATTTCCACTAAGATCAGGAACAAGACAAGGCTGCCCACTCTCACCACTCTTATTCAACATAGTTTTGGAAGTTTTAGCCACAGCAATCAGAGAAGAAAAATAAATAAAAGGAATCCAAATGGGAAAAGAAGAAGTAAAGCTGCCACTGTTTGCAGATGACATGATACTATACATAGAGAATCCTAAAGATGCTACCGAAAAACTACTAGAGCTGATCAATGAATTTGGTAAAGTAGCAGGATACAAAATTAATGTACAGAAATCTCTGGCATTCCTGTACACTAATGATGAAAAATCTGAAAATGAAATCAAGAAAACACTCCCATTTACCATTGCAACAAAAATAATAAAATATCTAGGAATAAACCTACCTAAGGAGACAAAAGACCTGTATGCAGAAAATTATAAGACACTGATGAAAGAAATTAAAGATGATACAAATAGATGGAGAGATATACCATGCTCCTGGATTGGAAGAATCAATATTGTGAAAATGACTCTACTACCCAAAGCAATCTACAGATTCAATGCAATCCCTATCAAACTACCACTGGCATTTTTCACAGAACTAGAACAAAAAATTTCAAAATTTGTTTGGAAAAACAAAAGACCCCGAATAGCCAAAGCAATCTTGAGAACGAAAAACGGAGCTGGAGGAATCAGGCTCCCTGACTTCAGACTATACTACAAAGCTACAGTAATTAAGACAGTGTGGTACTGGCATAAAAACAGAAAGATAGATCAGTGGATCAGGATAGAAAGCCCAGAGATAAACCCACGCACATATGGCCAACTTATCTTTGATAAAGGAGGCAGGAATGTACAGTGGAGAAAGGACAGCCTCTTCAATAAGTGGTGCTGGGAAAACTGGACAGGGACATGTAAAAGTTTGAGATTAGATCATTCCCTAACACCATACACAAAAATAAGCTCAAAATGGATTAAAGACTTAAATGTAAGGCCAGAAACTATCAAACTCTTAGAGGAAAACATAGGTAGAACACTCTATGACATAAATCACAGCAAGATCCTTTTGGACCCACCTCCTAGAGAAATGGAAATAAAAGCAAAGATAAACAAATGGGACCTAATGAAACTTCAAAGCTTTTGCACAGCAAAGGAAACCATAAACAAGACCAAAAGCCAACCCTCAGAATTGGAGAAAATATTTGCAAATGAAGCAACTGACAAAGGATTAATCTCCAAAATTTATAAACAGCTCATGCAGCTCAATAGCAAAAAAACAAACAACCCAATCCAAAAATGGGCAGAAGACTTAAATAGGCATTTCTCCAAAGAAGATATACAGACTGCCAACAAACACATGAAAGAATGCTCAACATCATTAATCATTAGAGAAATGCAAATCAAAACTACAATGAGATATCATCTCACACCAGTCAGAATGGCCATCATCAAGAAATTTAGAAACAATAAATGCTGGAGAGGGTGTGGAGAAAAGGGAACACTCTTGCACTGCTGGTGGGAATGTGAATTGGTACAGCCACTATGGAGAACAGTATGGAGGTTCCTTAAAAAACTAAAAATAGAACTACCATATGACCCAGCAATCCCACTACTAGGCATATACCCTGAGAAAACCATAATTCAAAAAGAGACATGTACCAAAATGTTCATTGCAGCTCTATTCACAATAGCCCAGAGCTGGAAACAACCTAAGTGTCCATCATCGGATGAATGGATAAAGAAGATGTGGCACATATATACAATGGAATATTACTCAGCCATAAAAAGAAACGAAACTGAGCTATTTGTAATGAGGTGGATAGACCTAGAGTCTGTCATACAGAGTGAAGTAAGTCAGAAAGAGAAAGACAAATACCATATGCTAACACATATATATGGAATTAAAAAAAAATGTCATGAAGAACCTAGGGGTAAAACGGGAATAAAGACACAGACCTACTTGAGAATGGACTTGAGGATATGGGGAAGGGGAAGGGTAAGCTGTGACAAAGCGAAAGAGAGGCATGGACATATATACACTACCAAACGTAAGGTAGATAGATAGTGGGAAGCAGCCGCAGAGCACAGGGAGATCAGCTCGGTGCTTTGTGACCGCCTGGAGGGGTGGGATGGGGAGGGTGGGAGGGAGGGAGATGCATGAGGGAAGGGATGTGGGAACAGATGTATATGTATGACTGATTCACTTTGTTATAAAGCAGAAAGTAATAAAAAAAAACAACAATGTTGTGTTAGTTTCAGGTGTACAGCAAAATGATCCAGTTATACATATATATGTATCAAGTCTTTTTCAAATTCTTTTCCCATTAAGGTTATTACAGAATATTGAACAGAGTTTCCTGTGCTATATAGTAGGTCCTTGTTGGTTACCTATTTTAAATATAGCAGTGTGGGGGACTTCCCTGGTGGTCCAGTGGTTAAGAATCCACCTTCCAATGCAGGGGATGTGGGTTCGATCCCTGGTTGGGGAACTAAGATCCCACATGCCATTGGGCAAATAAGCCCGGGTGCCTGCACTCTGGAGCCTGCAGGCCACAACTAGAGAAGCCCACATGCTGCAACGAAGACACATGCAGCCAAAATAAATAAATAAAAATAAAAATAAATAAATATAGCAGTGTGTACATGTCAATCCCAAACTACCAATCTAACCCTCTCCCCCCAACCCCTTCCCCTCTTGTAACCATAATCTCATTCTCTACGTCTGTGAAGTCTGTTTCTGTTTTGTAAATAAGAACCACTTTCTTGATGCCTGATTCCAGCTGTGCTCAATTCTTTTCCAGGTTCCTTGACCTTTATTTGATATTGACATACATTTTGGAAGCTAGTAAACGGTGATAAAATATTCCACAAACATGAAGTGATTGTTTAGTTTTCAGCCTGTTCAGTGAAATGAAGTATCAGCTGATTTGGCACCCAACCCAGCATGTGACTGTGTTGCTTCCTTCATGAGTTTTTTTCACAGGTATTTTTTCTTTTGACTAGATTGTATGATTGTAACTATCAAAGTTAATAAACTGTTCCAATTTACCAATTTCTTGTTACCTATTTTTCCATACTTTGAAGCTTAATTCACTAGACAACATTCCATAACCTGCCAGAAATGGGATGATAACTGCTCCCAATAAGTAATTATTTAAAACCTCTCTACCCCACTTACTCATGTAAACTTGTTAAGACATCATTATGTAAAAGGGGATGATTATCTGAATTCATCCCCTACGGACACCAAAATTGGGAGAGTCAGGTGGTGGTAGGCATCCATTCCAGATACCTATCTGTTGTGGGAATGAATTTCGGTTCACAAACAGCTGTGCAGGAAATATCACATTTCTCTATTTTCCCTAAATCAAATGAAATCTGACTCTGAGCCCCCATCCTGCAGAACAGGCAGAGAATTCACTCACTGTCTTGACTGGCTCTTGCCACAGAACTGTGCTGAGATTCTGGGGAGATACGGACCACTCTGGTCACCGACCAGTGGCCCACCCTGGCTTCTGCTGCCAGGCCTGTGTCTCATCAGCATGGTCTGAGGGCTTAGCTGCTTCTGGACCATGCCTGGGGAAGGCGAATCCTGGGAGAGCTTGGGGACCCTGTGGCCAGGCTCTGTCCTTAGGAGCACTATAGGCCTTTCTCTCGGAGGCCCTGCCTCATCCTGTGGCTCTGCTGTTAAGTGATGCAGCTGGTCCCTGGTGCTCCAGAGAATCGCTGACTTCTGTCCCCTGTCCAGTCTCCCAGAATCTCGGCTCTCTCTCTTTTCTGATTTTAAAAATTCTTTCCTCTCTCCTCTTCCCCTCTTGGACACCCATGATTATGTCATTTATGGACTTAGGTTTTTCAAAAGATCAGAAGAGCCTCTGATTTCATATGTACATGTTTTCAGTTCTATAAAAATTCCTAAGGTAAGAAATTACAAAGGACCTTCCTTCTTGCTTGAGACTGAAAGAAGAGAAAAAACCAGGAAGACTGGGTAAATTAGAATTTAAAAAAATTATCCTGACACAGGTCTATACCAGTCCCTCAAAGACGTTTCTATCTTGGGATTTTTGTGAAGACAATAAAGGCATTTATGTTTGATTAAAATCTACTTTGGGGACTTCCCTGGTGACACCGTGGTTAAGAATCCGCCTGCTAATGCAGGGGACACGGGTTCAGTCCCTGGTCCAGGAAGACCCCACATGCCGCAGGGCAACTAAGCATGTGCACCACAACTACTGAGCCTGCGCTCTAGAGTCCGCGTCGCAAAACTACTGAGCCCACACACCTAGAGCCAGTGCTCCACAACAAGAGAAGCCCGCATGCTGCAATGAAGAGTAGCCCCCGCTCGCAGCAACTAGAGAAAGCCCACCCCCAGCAACGAAGACCCAGCGCAGCCAAAAAATAAAAATAAATAAATCTACTTTGGGATGAAAACTCTATATGCTTTACTATAAACAACACTAAAGATAAATATATGATTCTGATATAAATTTCCCGTGCCTGCCTCCTGGAACTGGGAAGAACTTGTAGCCCAGGTTTAGGTCTGATCTGTGTTCCTTTGTGGCATTTCCTCTCTTACTTTGGTTCATGGGGGCATTTCAAACTTCATACTTTAGAAAGAGACATTCTTTACTAGCTGTCTAAGGGGAACACAGATTCCCAAACCATTTTCCCTGTAATATCATTCAACATTCCTCCTGTTCTACATATGCATCATGTATGATAATATAAATATTATCATCCTGTTTTTGATTCATGGATTTAACATTTTATCTTTTTTCTTTGAAGGTACTAATCATAGTCTTTTTGCAATTTATTTGTGCCCTGCAGGATTCTCTAGCACAGGAAACTACGTCCTATATATATATATATATATATATATATATATATATATATATATATGTATTTCCAAATAGATAATCATATTTTTAGGTTTGTGTATCTTAAGTTTGTATTTCAGGTATATTAAATAAAGATTGATGTATAGATTGATTTTAAGGCATTTAACTAGATAATTTGGAGCTGAAAATCATTTTAAAAGGAGAATAATATGCTATTTTCCCAGAGTGAACTTATTAGTTCACTAATAAAAACCAGTTTATGCAAATGATGTTTTCCTGAGATGTGTGATGCACAATTTTATAAATTATGTCATATTTTTTAAGTATTAGGATATGTTGATAAAATTCTTTTAGGAAACCCTTTTTGAAAGTGAAGAGTTGATCAATAATTTATCTTTTTTCAGCATGATGAGGTGGTGAATAACAGGCTCAGAAATTGGACTCTACAGTTTTCAATCCTGCCTTCACAACTTCTGTGTGATGTTGAACAAATTACTTAACCTCTCAGACTCTCCATAAAATGAGGATAATAATATCTACTTCACAGGGTTATTGCAGGGATAGAATGAAAAAATACATGTAAATCACTTAGAACTATGCCTGACACATATTTAGTACTTAGTAAATGCTAGCTACTATTTATATTTTAACAATAGAATGAGGCACCACTGTAAACTATCATGGTATGTAATCCATCCTACCAATTATTTATGGATAACTGTTACTTATTCTTTTGTTAAAAAGTATTGCAGGGCTTCCCTGGTGGCGCAGTGGTTGAGAATCTGCCTGCTAATGCAGGGGACACGGGTTCGGGCCCTGGTCTGGGAAGATCCCACATGCCACGGAACAACTGGGCCCGTGAGCCACGGCTACTGAGCCTGCGCATCTGGAGCCTGTGCTCCAGCAACAAAAGAGGCCTCGATAGTGAGAGGCCCGCGCACCGCGATGAAGAGTGACCCCCTGCTTGCCACAACTAGAGAAAACCCTCGCACAGAAGTGAAGAACCAACATAGCCAAAAATAAATAAATAAACAAATGTGGGTTTAAAAAAAAAATTTAAAAAAAAACTGGAAATAATAACAGTCCTTTAAAAAAAAAGTATTGCATATGATGTCTATGACATATTTGCTTCTTATAATAATGAAACTTCAGAAAATTCACTGTGTGTTATCAAATGTGATTGTCTCGAACAATTACTGAGTATGATCTCAATCATCAGAGTGAAAAAACGTTACTGTGGAATCACATGGGACTCTGAGACTCTCTGATACACATGCACCCCTTACAACACCTATACAGTGACATACATGCAAAAGGTATTGCTTGCCTCAATGTTTGCATGCAAGAACAAACAAGAAATGTGTGTCTCTGAAGTAAAATGTTAACTTTTCATGCCAATATAGGTATTTATTGTTTGTGGGGACATCATTTAATAGATAGGTATTAACACTTTTACAATTGTTACTTAGGATACTGTATTTTAACTCAGGATCAGTCAGTTTTTCTGAAATGTGATATATTTTCTTCCTCCTTTAATATTTGTACTAATAACAATGGTACCTAATATTCATTGACCAATTACTACATGCCTGTGCTTTCTTTGTATTAACTTGGAACAGCCTGATGAGCTGGATACTCATTATTTCCATTTTATAGGTAAGGCACAGAAGTTTGAATAGCTTGACTAAGTTAATAGCTAGTGCGTGGTGGAGCTTAGATTTGGACCAGTAACCTCTAGCATCAACTCAGTTTAACCATTGTACCATACTATACACTAAGTTATATATTAGTATGTTAAATGTATGATGTTCTACAAAATGCCTGACAGGGGTTTGCATTTGCCATTGGTTGATTTTAAATCAAGTGAAAATTAGAAGTGTGACCCTGAGACTATGTTAAAGTGAACTTTATAACATTTAAAAAATAAATTTACTTATTTTATTTTTATTTTTGGCTGCGTTGGGTCTTCATTGCTGCGCACGGGCTTTCTCTAGTTGTGGTGAGTGAGGGCTACTCTTCATTGCAGTGAGCTTCTCACTGCAGTGGCTTCTTTTGTTGCGGAGTACGGGCTGTAGGCACACGGGCTTCAGTAGTTGTGGCTCACGGGCTCTAGAGCGCAGGCTCAGTAGTTGTGGTGCATGGGCTTAGTTGCTCCGCAGCATGTGGGATCTTCCCGGACCAGGGCTCGAACCCACGTCCCCTGCATTGGCAGGCGGATTCTTAACCACTGTGCCACAAGGGAAGCCCCTATAACATTTTTGTAAAATATTTTATATAGAAGTATACCTTATCCAGTTAACATAGATTTTGTTTTTTTAAGCTCTAAGTTGGTTCTTTAAAGTGAATTTTTTAAAAGCCCTTTTTTAAAGAAAAAAAAACAGGTATAATGAAGCTCACTTTGTCAAGAAATGTGTTGACTGAGACTGTGAAAATAATAAAAATGGTACCTTACATTTGTCTAATGTTTTATTTTTAAAATGTTTATAGGTGTTGAATTCGCTATTACAGGAGGAGCAATTCTTTACTTTGCAAAAAAGATCCAGCATTTTCTGAGAATTACATTATCACATTCACTTGACTAATGAACTCCTTAAAGCTTTATAAATATTATCCACTGTCCTCTGGCAGCAGCAGCAAAAAAAAAAAAAAAAAAAAAAAAAAAAAAAGTCACTGAGTTACTGGCCTCAGGAATGCTGGTCTGATAGGGGAACGTTTACTCTCTCGTTAATTTCAAGATGCTTTTAAAAATAGTGATGTGGAAGTTACCTATTAGTTAATACAGGAATCAACCTTATCCTTTGCTTCATTCATTAGAACTCCATTTGGTGGAAAACTTTGTCCTATGAAGCTTGAGTTCTGATGAAAAGTCTCCAAGGCACTTACTTTTATATCTCAAGTCATCTGGGTAAATTTTGAAGTGGGGTTTGGTATTAATTAGATTAGTGGTAAAAATATCCCTTATCTGCAAGTTTGTATGCTGTTTGCATTCCCGTTATAATTGTCCTTGTCAGAGGTCTGTTCCTGCCCTTTCTAGAATAGCCCCACAGACATGTGGGAACTCGAGACAGTCCCTAAATCCTTCCTCTGTTCTTCTCTTTCTCCCTTTCCCTCTCCCTCCCTCCCTTTCTTCCTTTTTACTAGTGCTTTCCATTTATTGTTTTTTATCCTTCCTACAGGGCCACACAAAATAAATCCACTCCGTCCTCTGACTTATTGTCCTACAACTAACTGGAGGCAATTATTATCTTTATTCACATCCCTCCATCTAAGATTGAAGAATCACTCTAAATTAAAGGGTATAGGATCCTTCAAGCTTTCTTTAGAAACTAGTATTAGCCAATGTTTATTGAGCACCTACTATGTGCCAGGCAGGATACCTACACCATTTCTAATCCTTACAACCTTGCTAGATGAATTAATGATAGCCAGTACTCACACAGCCTTTACCATCAACTCATCTAAGACATGATAAACACAAGTAAAGCTCTTATAATAGTGGTTGACACACAGTAACATTCAATTAACTGTTTTTATATCTTCTTGTACTTCTGCAAGCATCTGGAGAATTTTTAACTCCATTATGGTATTCTACATTTATCCTTTTTTTTTTTAATTTCAACATGATAGAATTAACCTGAGGAAAATTTTTGGCTCCTTTTATTAGTTTACTATTTCTCCTAGCTTTGTATTAACCACTTATTTTGGTCCTTAAAGTCACTCAAAAGAATGATAAAAGATCAAGGATGGAGGCCTGTGGTTTTGAAAAACTTCAGTTTATTCTGGGTCAGGCCTTCCTTGCACAGTTCTCTGAGGTCTGTTTCTTCTGTGGAAGAAGCACTATCCTGCACAGGGGGAATGGCACCTGAAAGTGGAGTTTCAGCTCTAACAGGAGAACACTAAAAACATCGCTCTAGCGTGCTTTCCATGTATTAAAATTCATCTTGAAAAAAACCCTGCCATTTTTCACAGCTCAGTTACAGAGAAGGAGAAAGAGCAGATGGCCGTGGCGATCAGGGGTGGGGTGGCTGGGTCAGCTGCCACTCCAGCCCGGGAACGGGTACCGGTCGGCATGTGCTGTTTGGGGAACACCACTTAGGGAATGGGCATTAGAATTCTACCACTGGCCATGTAGGGTATTGCATTTTAGCTCAGCATTGCTTTCTGACCTCCACATCAGCTGGGATTTTTGGCCAGTTCTCTTGGGCTCACACTTCTCTGAACTGGGAAGGACTTGTGGAACTAGTCTAGGTGGTTAGAGAAGCCTCAGCAGTGGGACAGCTGTGGCTACTGATCTGGGATGCTCCCCTTTGGGGAAGGAAGTGCTCTGGAGTATAGAGTGCTCGGTCCGATTAGGGAACGTGAGAAGAAGCCTGCGGGAAGGTGATCTGGGATTTTATTTCCATGTGTTACACCCAATCTCAAGAGGTACTGGGAGCTGTTCTTGCCCTGAAGATGACTGTATCAGCTTCCCAACTCCTTTTCTATTTTTCCATGTATAACTTCAGCCTGACTCAAAGAGGGTTAAGCTGCCTTCCAAAGCACACAAGGTCACTCCTATTCACAAAATGTCAAGGCCAGAAGCAGAGCTGAAAATATATTCAGTGTAGATTTTAGTAAAATATATTTACATGGTTCACTGTCACTTCCATGGGTAATGTTGTTGCTAGCCATTCCAGTGTAGGAAATGGAATGGCTTCAAAGAACATTCCTACCAAACTCCGTGCTGACTCACATGTCATTCTCCACCCAATAGTGCAGGACCAACTGGGTCATTACACACCAGAAGGATTGAGGGCTTTAAGAGGGACATCTCCAAAAGATAGAGTTTCTAGAATATTAAATAGCTTACAAACTCATGCCCTCAAAAAGAAAGTGATCACATTCTTATCATGAGATGTGTATGTTCCACAGAGACCAGTACCAGTGGCAGCGTGTCATGGAGGAAAAACAAGGTTTAAAATATTAGGAGCCAGAAGCTAGTCTATGAAAAAATTTTCTGAATCTGATAAATCATAAATAGAAAAAAAATCTGATAATAGAGCTTTTCTCAAATTTGACAGCATCCTAAATATTTACATGACATTATCAAATATGAGTAGTGAAGCTAAAATAAGTTCTGCAGGGATTTCGCTGGTGGTCCAGCGGTCAAGACTCCCAATGCAGGGGGCCCAGCTTCGATCCCTGGTCAGGGAACTAGATCCCGCAGGCCGCAGCAAAGATCTCACACGCGGCCAGGAAGATCCTGCATGCCGCAACTAAGACATGGTGCAGCCAAATAAATAAATAAATAAATGTTAAAAAAAAAAGTTCTGCAGTATATCAATAGTAAGAGCAAAAAGCTTCAAACACTGAATTATCTTTTTGTTTTCTTTATAGGAAATATTACAAAATAATTGTCAAATGAAGATGTGATGAAAGACTATACAGCCAAAAATGTTCTAAACAAGTAAATATTATAGAGGGGTGCCAGGCAGTTAATCAACAAACATACTGTTGCTTTTTGGATCTTGTGATTTTGTGACATACCGACTTTTCAAAATTTGTAATTGCTTGTAATTTATTTTTTCATTCCAAATAAATATTCATTTCCATACCAGCTTTTTCTGTCTTTACTGATCTTTTGGTTACATGTCCACAATCTGACAACAGATACTGTGTCCTGCTTCCAATTTTTGAGTGATACTCTGTTTGGCCCAGATCATAGTCAATAAATGTTAATCTAGTGAATAAAAGCATAGATCATTGCAATATGGAGGGTTAGATGGACCCGAAAGAGAGTGGACTAATCTTGGGTTTGGAGGATGGATAGAATTTGAAGAGTTGAGAGGGGTAGTGGCATTAGCAAAGATGTAAAGATAGGAAGACCATGGAAAGATCAGAGGATAACAGTTAGGATTAAGCTCAAAAAACTTGCAACTCTGTGACGTGATGGAGATGTTAACTAACCTTATTGTGGTAATCATTTTGCAATACGTGCTTATATAAAATCACTATGTTATGCATTTTAAACCTGCGCAGTGTTATTTGTCAATTATATCTCAATAAAGCTGGGGAGAAAAAGGTTGGCTCAACTGAAAGGCTTGTGTTGAATAAGGGGTGAGCAAAAAGGAAAGGAAGTTTTAGGCTACATTAAGGTAGAAGGATCTAGAATGTCAGACTAAGGGAATTTAATTGTACTGTACAGTCAAGGGACAGTGTATTGGACATCTGTTGCCTCTGCTTACAGATAAGCCCATCCCCTCATCTTGTAATAGCACCTTTATTTTCTACAGAACCACGCTTTTCCCACTCTTACTCTATGTAGGTTGGATGGGTTGACATCACCCCAGGCTCTAGGGATGGGTCCATGACCCAGGTCTTGCATATCAGAGTCTGTGTTAGGACTTCTGCTGGACTATTGAGAAAGAGTCCTCTCTTTCTGCTAATGATGCTACATTTCTTCAGTATAAGTCTGCAGATAGTGGTGGCTGTTTTGTCACCCTTAGGAAGAGTGTGCCTGAGAGTGAAGCCAACCCATAGCCAAGAGATGAAGGGAGAGAGACTCTCAGTGATGTCACTTGATACCTAGACACTTGGGCAACCATGCTTGAAGGCAGATACCCTTGGCCTTTTCAGTAAGGTGTGAACCAATATATTTCTTTTTTAATTTGTCAGTAGGAACTGGGTTCTTTTTTTTTTTTTTTTTTTTTTTGTGGTACGAGGGCCTCTCACCATTGCGGCCTCTCCCGTTGCGGAGCACAGGCTCCGGACGCGCAGGCCCAGCGGCCATGGCTCACGGGCCCAGCCGCTCCGCGGCATGTGGGATCCTCCCGGACCGGGGCACGAACCCATGTCCCCTGCATTGGCAGGCGGACTCTCAACCACTGCGCCACCAGGGAAGCCCTGGAACTGGGTTCTTTTATCTGCAACTAGAAGACTTCTGATTACTATAGGCAATAGAAGTTTGTGAGCAGGGTTTTATGAAGATTAATCTAATGGAAAACAAGGTAGAGAAATCAAGATGCTGGTAGTGGAAATAGGAAGGAAAGAAAAGTACAGAGGAAGAATTCAGAGGGCTTGTTGACTAGAACAGGAAGAGGAAGCAAAAATGACTGGAATTTGGAGACTAAGTGAAATGACTGTACCATTGAATCAGAAAGTATACCATGTTCCCCCCCACTCCCTCAGGAGTAAGTACATTTATTCTTAGGCTTTCAATTTAAGGTGATGACAGGGAAATCAATTGGAAATATTTAGCACTTGGTTAAAATGTAGAATTAAACCTCAGGAGAAAACTCAGGACCCAAGATATAATAAGTATATGTGTTGGCAAGATGGAACAATGTGATGATCTGAGGGGAGAGGGAAGTCTGTAATAGTAGATTGAGAAATGGGTTGATGGACAGGAATGTCAAGAAACACAAGGCTAGGAATGAATCAGGCCCTTTTCCCCTGCCAGACATCTAGTCTCCACTTGCTGCAATTCAGGAAGCAAAGTCTGTGAAATGAGGACATGCCACTCGGGTAGGCACAGCTGCTTAAAAGTGCCTTGCAAGGCGAGAATTGAGCGAGTGTGGGTGAGATTTCTGGAGGAGTGGTTGGGAGAAGAGAGTGATGAAGAGCAAAAGAAACAGAGATGGGAGGATGATTAGAAAACTCTCTTGGAATTCAAAGAAAGAGAACCTCCCCAAAAATGGATAGTCTGCTGTGGAGAGATGAGGTGAACATCACAGGAGATTGTAGATTCGCTGGGCTCTAGAGGTGGAACTAGATTAAAGTGAGTGGTTAATATAAAAGTGGAAGCAGTGGGTGGAGACCAGGAGTTTGGCAGAGAAAGGAAGGAGAGGGGCAGGGTAGTTTACTAATGAAGTGGCTTAGCCAGGGCTTTTTGTTTGCTTTGTTTTATATCTAGGACAGAGGAGGCTTGTTTCAGAGGGTAGACAGAAGAAAGGGCCAGTGGATTAGTAGGGAGTGAAGAAGATAGAGAGAGAGGTTTCAACTGAACAGGGAAGGAGGTAAGACAGACAGTGGTGGAAAGAGCAGATGGGAAAGGAAGCAATACATCCCCCATCTGAGACTGGTGGGGAGGCTGAGAGAAAGGTTGTAAAGAGAGATGCTTGGAGGAAGAATGGAGAGAGGACGAGGCATCTATCATGTGTGTCCAGGATCGATAAGACAGTAACATGAGGTGTCTGCTGCATTCAACAGAGTCTGTGAATCAAGTTACAGTGGGGACGTCCAAATTGCTTTTCTCCCCAGGAGACTTCACAGAAGGTTATATTACTGTAAACTGATGTGTGAGCTAGGAAAAAAACAAAAAAGGATACACAGTCTGTTGCACACCTTAGCTTTGTAACTTCCAGTGAAAATGGGGTAATTGTCTGTCTTGTCATGACAAGAAGTAGATAACGCAACATCATCATGACACGATACAGACAACTTGTCATCAGTTGTATGAAGTAAAAGTACAGATGTAATTGGAGGTGACATAAATTTTATAACTGTGTTGTGGAATATATACTCCTTTCTCTCAGAGGATCCCAGACAAGCCAAGTAACAAGTTTGGTGGCTGTGGCTTACTTTGGTGAGTAATAAACTCATCACAAGAAGAAGAAAAACTTGCTCTGAATCAGAGGCAGAGCCACGAGGTAGTCTATCTTTGGTTCTTACTATCGGATCAAACTACCCAGTGCCAGAAGAACCTGAGAAACCTGCAGGGGAGGAGCGAGTCATTGTGTCTTGTTGGATAAAGGTTGCTGCATTCTGTCTGTCCGTCTCTCTCTCTGACAAAATTGGACTATTCTTCAAGGCAATGGCTTTTGCCCTGAAAAGGTAGTGTGTGCCAAAGGTGTGATGGTGATGATGGCCCTCACTCAGATCCTCCTTTTTTGAACCAGTCCTGTGGCATGCAAGCCACTCTAACCCAGCCCCTTCCTGGCACCCTCTGTGCTCCTGGGCACACCCCTCCTTGGGTCTATATAAGGAAACAAAAAGCACAAGTGGTGGCAGAACTGGGCAGGCAGGTGAGCGAAGCAGGGCAGGACTCTCTTATTAAGACCTTCTTACTTAATGACAATTACTTCAGAGAAGTGTTGGCCCAAGGGACTTGGCCAAAAAGTCCAAGCAGTTGCTTGTAGGGGAAAAGAGTGGGGGAAAACATAATTATTTCTTGCAGAATAAGTAGCTAGAACCATGTCAGTATCATGGACTTGTGATGACATAGTTGCATTAGGCCATATGACTATAATAGACAAGATTCCCTTGAGTCAAGGGGCCCTAATAAATGTACAATTCGTGGATCTCTGCTAGGGTGGGTCAATGCTCCCCAAGGGGTGTTTGGAAATGTGAGGGGTTGTTTCTGGTTGTCACAATGAATAGGATGAGACTGGTGTTTAGTGGGGGTGGGGTGCAGTGATGCTTACCATCCTGCACTGACTGCCTAGAGAGCGCAGCACAGGGAAGAATGGCCCCACCGAACATGCTGACATCACCCTGATGAAAAACACCAAGTTACAGGTACCAGAGAATGCTCCCTCGTGGAACTAGACTGTATAGCTTTTGAGTTAATGAATCAAATTCTTTGAAAACAAAATCCAATTAAGTTGAATATTTTGGACATGGATTAATTTCACTGCCATTTTCAAATATAAAGGATAAATACCAAGGGATGAAGCCTAAGTTTGTGGAGAATGAATAAAGTTGTTTGGATCTATGTTCAAGATACAGTATAAATGGGAGAGGGAGATGGGGAATTAGTGTTTAATGGTTAGTGTCAGTTTTGCAAGATGATAAACTAGAGATCTGTTGGCACAACAATGTGAATATACTTAACACTGCTGCACTGTACACTTAGAAACGGTTAAGACAGTACCCAGAGTCATAGAAAAGAAACTATGGTTACTAAAGGGGGAAGGGGAGAGGGAAGGATGAATTAGGAATTTGGGATTAATACCCATGTGCGACTATATATAAAAGAAACAGGGAACTATATTCGATATCTTATAATAAACTATAATGGAAAATAACCTAAAAAGGAATATATATATAATACAGATGTATATATTATATGTATATATAAAACTATATCACTTTTCTGTACACTTGAAACTAACACAACATTGTAATTCAGCTATACTTCAATTTTAAAAAATGGTTAAGATGGTAAATTTAATGTTATGTGTTTTTTCCCATTAAAATAATCAGCAAAATAATAAAATTTAAAAAAGATATAAATGGCTTGAGAACTGGACAGACCCCTCATTTAAAACCTTTGGAACAGAATTTCCATATAGGAGGGACAGACCTAGGGAAATCATAGAGAACTTTGTACTTAGGGTCCCTGATCATCAACCTTTTTGTTCCTCTCTCTCTTTCTCAGCAGGAATCCTCCCTGTCATCCCTCCAGGAAGCCATAATCTAATGATAATCCCTTAGCTTGGTACAGCTGAGCAATCCTTTTCACATATGTTGTCTCATGCGTCATCCTTGATTCCCCCCTTTCCCTCGTCTGTCCCATCTCTCCGCCCCAATTCAGCCTTGTCCAGGCTCTTTGTCTCTCTGCTGGATTCCAGCAGTAGCCTTCAACTTAGTCTCCTGCATCCCTGCTAGCCCTTCCCTCCACCCCCAATTCATTTCCCACACATCAGCCATAAAGATCTCTTTTAAACATTATTCAGATCATGTCACTCCTTAGCTTCAAACACGTTAATACCCTCCTTTGTGCTAAAAATGAAAGCAACCTTCTTACATGCCTTTCTCCTTCCTTGTTTCAACCTCCTGCCCCTTGCTCACTGTGCTCTAGCCACACTGGCCTTCCTTCCCTTCCTCCCCTTCCCCAAATGTGCTCAGCTTGTTGCCACCTTGGGAACTTTGCACTTGTTCCCTCTTCCTGGAATGCTCTTTAGATGGCTAGCTGTTTCTTTCTTTTTTTTTTTTTGGCGGTATGTGGGCCTCTCACTGTTGTGGCCTCTCCCGTTGCGGAGCACAGGCTCCGGACACGCAGGCTCAACGGCCATGGCTCATGGGCCAAGCCGCTCCGCGGCATGTGGGATCCTCCCAGACCGGGGCACGAACCCGTGTCCCCTGCATCGGCAGGCGGACTCTCAACCACTGCGCCACCAGGGAAGCCCAAGCTAGCTGTTTCTTATGCTTTACGAGTAGCTAAAGATGTCACCTTTTCCAGATTCCTTCTTGGTCCTCCCCCACCCCTACCCTCATCTCCATCCTCATCTAAAATTGCCTCCCTCCTGCAATTACAATATTTATCTCAATCTGAAATCATCATCATTTATTTGTTCACACTTTCATTGTTTGTTTGTTTTCCTCTGTTAGGATATAAGCTCCATGAGGACAAGGTTTTGACTATTTTGTTCACGATTTTATTACCAGCATCCAGAACAACACCTTTCACAGAATAGGCACACAACAAATATTTGTTCAATGACAACCTAAATGAGAAAAGAATTTGAACAAGAAGAGATACATGTAGGTGTATAACTGAATCACCTGTATGCCTGAAACTATCACAACATTGTTAATCAACTATACTCCAATACAAAATAAAGTTAAAAGACAAACATGAAAAACTGGAAACTTAAACCTCCCTCCAACTAACTAGGCTAGCCTCTCACTCCCCTAAATAAAAAACAAAAACAAATATTTGTTCAATGAATGAATAAGTGAAAGAATGAATTTGATTTTCATAACAGTCCTGCGGGACAGAGAAAACATTCTCAGTCCTATTTTACCAACATATTTTACAGAGTATCTGTATTGCCAAAATCACATAAGTGATTTTGTCTTCTAAGTCCTCTATGCTGTACTCTATTTGATGGCTCATAAGCAGTTAATCTTAGCCATTTTAGAGGATGGGAGAGGCAGGAAGTGGGGCACTTGAAGAGACTACAAGTCATATTACATACACATTCTTATTCATAAAATTGTAGCCACAGATAGAGAAGGGGATGGGGTCCTATTTCCTCCATCTCTCTATTGAACCCATGCATAGCATGGCTGGATGAGCAGGAGAATGTGGTGGTTCATTGCTGGGGCTCTGGAGGGAGATAGAACTGGGTTCCACTTTTAATTCTACTACTTACTGGCTGTGTCTTTAGATAAGTTAGTTATCTTTTTCTGAGACTCAATCTCCTTTCTTGTAAAATGAGAATAACACCATTGACTTTTTAAAGTTCTCTGGGGGATTATTAAATGAGAGAATATCTGATGTTTGGTGTATGGTAAGTGCAGGATAAAGAATAAAGAATATGGTGTCAGAGTGTTATAAAGATGGGATTGAACAGGCTTACCAGAAATTTAGCTTTCCAACACCACTCTCTTCCACCTACAGACACGGAAGGAAGTTAATTTCTAGCACTTAGAACTGACAAGCTGTCGATAATCATCCAGTCCAGCCAACTTTGCACTCTGAAGAAACTCAAGATCAGAAGGTGATGACTTGCCTGGGTGCCCTAGGCCACTAGCAATGGCACTGGAGATGGAAGAGGAACCTGAATGAACTGACTCCTGTTTGTGACTCTCTCTACTCACTGTCGATAGCACAAGGCATGGACATCTCCATCTGTTCCCTTCCTTGGCCAACGTACACAACTGAAGCCAGGAGGGTCCCCTTAGGGCAGATGGGATCATACAGATGGGGCAGGGGCTGAGGAGTCTTGGTGCTTTCTCCAAAGCCCAATAACTGACTGTGTGACTTGGGCAGTCATGTCCTTTCACTGAGTCTTAGTGCCATCCTCTACAAAATAGGGATGATAATAGTACCTCTTAGGATTGCCATAAAAATTAAATAAAGCAACCTGCAACACAGGAAACAATAATAGATCTATTTCTAAACCTGTATTACAAGTGATTTAAAAGTGCCTGTTGTGGGGACTTCCCTGGTGGTCCAGTGGTTAGGAATCCACCTTCCAATGCAGGGGACGTGGGTTCAATCCTTGGTCGGGGAACTAGGATCCTTCATGTCGCGGGGCAACTAAGCCCACGTGCTGCAACTACTGAGCCCACATGCTCTAGAGCCCGTGCACCACAACTAGAAAGCCCGCATGTTGCAACTACGGAGCCTGCGTGCTCTGGAGTCCACACGCCACAACTAGAAAACAGCCTACGTGCTGCAACAACAGATCCCACGTGCCAGACCCAATGCAGCCAAATAAATAAATAAATATATATTTTAAAAAGTGCTTGTTGAAGGGGGAAAATATAGTTTTGTTCATACGATACAATATACAATATATGATAATTTTCCACTAACCTTGGAAAAATATAAAATACATAGTTCTAAAGAAATATATTGATTACCACTGAATATTGGTGACTAGAAGAGAATAAAACATCACAAACTGACTGGTAAATTAAGCCCCCTACCCTACCCTACACATCATATTGTAAAAGCAAATAATGAGACTGTGGTTTATTAAATGTTGGTACCAATAAGTGAGTTACAACATGAAATACATTAGAATAAACTTCTGCATAGTCTATAAAGACAGAGGAAATATATCAGTAAAAATGGGCACAAAGCAAGCAGCAACATAAATCTGAATGAATTTCTATACAGGGAGTCACAGCACATGTAGCTAAACAAACATTCCACTAAACACTAGCACAAAATACAGGAGCAGATTATTGCATTGGAAGGTATGTCAATATCGCAGTTATGTGGGCAGTTAAGTCAAGTAATTCACAGAAAATTAGTAAATAGAAAACAACAAAGAAACAAATTGAATTCCAACAGAAATCATGTGATATCCCCATAACAATGAGCAGAAACATGACAAAAAGCCATCAAAGAGGTTTACCCTTTTTGTTTGCTTTTTTTGCGGTATGCCGCCTCTCACTGTTGTGGCCTCTCCCGCTGCGGAGCACAGGCTCTGGACGCGCAGGCTCAGTGGCCATGGCTCACGGGCCCAGCCGCTCCGCGGCATGTGGGATCTTCCCGGACCGGGGCACGAACCCATGTCCCCTGCATCGGCAGGCGGACTCTCACCCACCGCGCCACCAGGGAAGCCCTAGAGGTTTACTTTTTATCTTCAGAACCTACGCAGCCTTCTCCTTTAACTCCCACCAAACATCAAACCCAAACCCTCTGCCACTGCTGCATCCTGATGGGTCTCTTCATCATTAAGTGTCACTACACTAAAAATAAAGCCAACATCCTTCAACAAATCAGTAAATCCACATTTTTAGACTGATTTCACCATTATCTACTGCTCTGTAACAGTGTGTTTATTATCAACCCAATGCTTCTCTCCTTGTTTTCAAGTTTTTGTAATTTTCTTGGTTGTCGCAAGATCTGAATAGCACGTGGCAACACTGTTATGGTCTTTTCTCTCTAAGTCTTAAAACATTAAGCCTGACTCTAATGTTAGAGAAAAGCTTGTACTGCTTTTGAGCCATGAGTTATTTTAAAAAAGAGAGAAGTATAATGTGAAATAGAAATTATTACAGGAATAATATAAACTCTACACCCATCAATTTGGAGACCTATGACATACTTTTTTAAGGTAACTCCTAAAGGGTGCTGCAGCCCACCAGTAGGAGAGAATCATAATTGTTATTGCTTGGTCATCCATTATATTCCTTGCCTCCTAGTTTTGAACTTTTTATTGGTAGCACTTAATTCAACATGGGATGATTTTTATCTTTTTTTTTCTTTTTTTTTTTGCGGTATGCGGCCCTCTCACTCTTGTGGCCTCTCCGGTTGCGGAGCACAGGCCCTGGACACGCAGGCTCAGCGGCCATGGCTCACGGGCCTAGCCACTCCACAGCATGTGGGATCTTCCTGGACCGGGGCACGAACTCGTGTCCCCTGCATCGGCAGGCGGACTCTCAACCACTGTGCCACCAGGGAAGCCCAACATGGGATGATTTTTAGATAACTCTTTCAGTGGGAAAAATACATAGCATACATTAACTAATATGATCATTTAAATCATTTATGCACATATACATCATTTAAACCTCAGTAAACTATGTTTCCAGTAGTAGCCTAGTAGCCTGAGCACTGCTATAATGTATTTCAGTGCTTCTTGAAATGTGGTCCATGGACCACCTGCATCAGAATCCTTTAGGGTGTTTGTTTAAAATGCAGATTCATAGTCTCTGTCCCTTGTTTTCCCCCAAAGTCTACTGAATTAGATTCTCATTTTTAACAAGGTCCCCATGTGATCCTGGGTCCAGTAAAGTTTGCCAGCCTGGGCATTTCATCTTGGAGTTGGTCTTCTTGCCCCCATATCTCAGTGAGCATTGAAAAGCTAGGTGAAGGGAACAGCCCCCCTCTCAGGTATTTGCCCAGGTGGCAGCCCCAGCTTTGCTGGAATTCACAGGCTCTTTAAGCTTGGATTTGAACTGTGACTTGTGATATTTACTGCAGACCCTCATCTTTGTTTGATTACCTCCTTGAACAGTCCTCACTGGATAATCACCCTTTTCCTCCTCCCATTCTCGTACCCTCAAGGCCACACACGCACAGAACCGGCTGCTTTGCCCAGTTTGTTGGGTTCATTCTGACCCATCTGTGGTCCAGGAGAAAGAAATCCCTGTTAGTGGGGTCATGCTACCAGGATAGCCTCTCTCCTTGGCTCAGACAAGCCACAGGGAATGGGAAATTTACAGACATTATAGAGAGCCATCTCACTCAGGGAGGTGGGCTTTAGACATTCTACAGGACAGACAAACCCAAAGGTACTTGTTCCTGAAAGAAACCATAAATTAGACTTAATGAGGCAGAGAGTTGGATGCACTTTGTGACTGAATGATTTCCTATAAATTCAGGGCACCCTTACCCAAATCCAGGGCAAGTTCTTTAAAACCAAAGTTTAAGCGAAAGTCTGAGTTTCTATGGCATATTCTTCAATTCAGGACCACTTTAAAATACACTAGCTATGGGAATCAGAACATTTAGGGAAGAGCTAGGCAAATGTTCCCCGGGGACCAGAGTGCCACCTGGGCATGAAGGGATGTGGGATTTTGTTTGGCCATGTGGAAGAGGCTGTAGAGTCATCTGCGATTTTTTGGCTACAGAAGCAGTAATCTTTCATTATACGTCATTCTAATCATTGCTGGGGTTTTCTTAGATGTTGATAAATGAGTCTGGGTATACAGCAGTGGGTCTGTGGTGTAACCGTAACTGCACATGACAGTGGTCTTCCAGGTGGACTGTTCATAGAGGAATGATGCAAGCTGACTCATTCAAATATGGAAAGAAAATATTAGAGCTTCTAACTGTAGAATACTGCATTATAACTGTTTACTTTTGTGTGTGTGTGTGTGTATATATGTGTTTTTCCGCGCCTGCGCAGCTTGTAGGGTCTTAGTTCTCCGACCAGGGATTGAACCTAGGCTCTCGGTAGTGAAAGCTCGGAGTCCTAACCACTAGACCACCAGGGAATTACCTGTGGGCTTTTTCTATGAATAGTTCCTGTATATAGTTTATAAAAATAAATATACCTTTATTGAGGGTGTGTGCTCAATAATTTTTTACTGACTAGGATGCATAATCAAAAAAATTGGAGATCACTGTCCCATAGGCAACCGGTTAGGTGCACAAAGCAGAATAATATTTGATTTTAGTTTGCTGAGCAATTTCTCAGTTGTGTGCTACTTACTTGTCATTTAGCCACTGATTTGGTAGCTAGGATTGTAACTAGGGAATAATCTGCTGCCGGTAATTAAGGAACTCCAAAACAAACCACTGAGTCGTGGCTATGGTCTCTGCTTCCCACTGTACTGTTTCCCATTGTTTTCCCACTGTACCCCTCCTCTCCTTCCCTTAGGTGGAGGAGTACAGTGGGAAAACAATGATTTGGGCGTCAGACACACCCGTCTGACTAGTATGACTCTAAACTCTGCCTCTTATTAACTTTATGATTTTGAGAAACTAAATTAACCTTTAAACTAGTTGAACCCCAATTTCCTCACTTGCATGATGTGTTTGTTATAAAAACAAAATGAAATGACATAAGCTAGCAGAGTGCCTGGCACATAATAAGCACTCAACAAATGTTGGTTCCCGTGCTTCTCAAATCTCTTGCATATAGATCAAATCACATATACTGAGAGAATTGCCAAGTCTATAAAGTAGGGCCAAGTGAAATACGTGAACAACATAGCCTGGGAATTACATGACATAGACTTGCCAAACTAAAGAAAAAGAACCACCCTGCCAATACTAATGACAGGGAACCATGCCAGATGGTACTATCTAAACAGGAGCTCCTTATCTACACAGAGGGCCTGGTATCCCACCCCTGGCCAAGGGAGAAGAGAGTGTGTAGTTCCAACCTTTGGTGCTGGCCTTGGCGGGCCTCCAGGTCTGTACTCCAGAGGAAAGAAACACCTCCCATGCCTCTGCTGGAGTTCTGCTGCCTGCCTGCACACTTGGCATGTGCAAAGAGCCCCACCTGGGCAGGCAAGGCACAGGTGACAGAGCAACACTTGCAGAGATTCGGATGGAACAGCAGCCTTTCCCAGGCTTCATGAAGACCACAGCTATGGTAGGGTGGTCGGTGAAGCTTCCTTTCTTGGCTTGTAGTAGCCAGGATAGGGTTATCTTCCTATTCTGTTGGTTGTAACCCGGGGTGAAATAGGCTATGGGAGAGCCTGGGTGTCAGGGGCAATTTATTTTCAATAGACTTGATGAGTTTAAAAGTCACTGGACTCTCCTCCTTCTCCGAAGCATAATTTGTAGATAAAACCTGTGGTAAACTGAATAATGGCGCCAAAGATAGCCTAATCTCTGGACTGTGCGAATGTTATTTTATATGGTAAGAAAGACTTTGCAGGTGTGAATAAAAGATCTTGAGATAGGAGATTATCCAGGTGAGCCCTGAATGCAATCACAGGTGTCTGTCTCTCTCTATTTTTTAAATTGAAGTACAGTTGATGTACAACATTATATAAGTTACAGGTGTACAATATAGTGAGTTACAATTTTTAAAGGTTACCCTTTGCTAATGAAACCGAGATCCCTTAGAACCGAGTTCCCCGGCCAAGTTTCTGATCAACCTCTCTATCCAAAACTTTATTTCCTTTCTTGTCCTGCACCTGTTCCCTTCAGGATTGAGGAGTATCAAAGAAAATGGGGGACTGAAACTGAGCAGGACCCTCCGGGGCCCTCCATGGTAAAAAAGCCTCTCTGAGGGCTTCCCTGGTGGTGCAGTGGTTGAGAGTCCGCCTGCTGATGCAGGGGACACGGGTTCGTGCCCCGGTCTGGGAAGATCCCACATGCTGTGGAGCGGCTAGGCCCGTGAGCCATGGCTGCTGAGCCTGTGAGTCCGGAGCCTGTGCTCCACAACGGGAGAGTCCACAGCAGTGAGAGGCCCACATAACGCAAAAAAAAAAAAAAAAAAAAAAAAAAAGCCTCTCTGTGTCCCCCATTTCTTGTTTGTAGAAAAAGGCTTTAGTCTTTTAGGTGTTCCCTAAGTTCCAAAGAGCAGGCCCAGGCAGTTACTAATTAGGGAAGTGAAGAAAATTCCTTCAGAAACAAAGAAAAAGCAGTTAAACAACAAAAGTAACAACAATATTTCAGTGATAAAGCAGAGTCCTAGTTCCTCCTCAAGGGATACACATAACAATCTGATGTATATCTTTGAAGTTGTTCTTCAGGAAATAAAACCCTCACTCAGGCAGAGGATGGTGACTACTGTTGAACATAAGCACTAGACCCATACTGGATGGAACCAGAAGGTTAATGATTGAGATTCCTGAAACATCACCCTGTTACCTCACCAATAACCGATCAGAAGAAAAAAGTTATGAATCCTCCAGCCCCTGCACCCAAATGTTGTCTTTAAAGCCACTTCCCTGAAAACCATCACGGAGTTTAGGTCTTTTGAGCATGAGCCGCCCACACTCTTTGCTGGACACTGCAATAAGCGCTGTACTTTCCTTCACCACAACTGGTATCAGTAAATTGGCTTTTCTGTGTGGTGGGCATGTTGCAGGAAAGAAAGTGGGGCACAAAAGGATGGTCATGTCCCAGGTCTCAGGTGAGTCCTTGGGACAGCCACCAAGTGTGGGCTCTTGGCTTTGCACAGGAAAGCAAGAGTGAGCCATACTAAAGTGAAAGAAGGTTTATTCAGGGAGATACACACTCCATAGACAGAGTGTGGGCCATCTCAGAGGCAAGAGAAGCACCAGGGTACAGGGTTGTCAGTTTTTACAGGAGTGGGTAATTTCACAGGCTAATGAATGGGAGGAATATTCCAGCGATTTTGGGGAAGAGGTGGGGATTTCCAGGAACTGGGCCACCTCCCACTTTTTGACCTTTATGGTTGGCCTTGGAACTGCCATGACACCTGTGGGCGTGTCATTTAGCTTGCTGATGTGTTACAATGAGCATATACTGAAGCTCAAGTTCTAGTGGAAGTTGACTCTTCTGCCATCTTGGACTTATTTGGTTCTAATCAGTTTATGTCATTCTTTTAAAGGTTGTGCCCTGCCCCCTTCCTGTCTCAGGCAAGCAGACCCAAGTTTGGTTTGGTAACAATAAGACAATCTACTTTTTGTGTCATAAAATTTTGTTACATCTACTGATATCTCTTCTTCTATTCTCTTTGTTATGATAGATTTATACCTTTTTCTCACGGACATTTTGGTGAGGACTTGAATTGGAAAGGAGATAAATGTATGTGATCAGTCTATTTGTTTAACTAGAAATCAGCTTTTACTTTGAGTGGTTCAATTTGTTTTCAGTCATGTCTCTTCAGGGCAACAAATGATGGAATTAAAAAATCTTTTCCAAAAAAACAAAAACAAAAACAAAAACCTTTCCGTGATCCTTTTAATTAAAAGGGAAGTTTTGTAACAGGGAAGAACAAAATCGGACTCCATGTTGGATCTGTTTCTTTTACTTTGACCTTTGCTTTCCATTGCTTTTATTCTGTCTATAGCTATAGGCATACATAATGGCCTGCCTCAGGGAACCCTGCCCCTCTGCCTGAATGTTAAACTAAAGTGCCTTTATTCAGCTCACAGGGAAACATCCTGACCCTGCCCACCTGTGAATGGCTGCAGAAAAGAAGAAAATAACACATCCCATTCCTGAGGCTGACCAAAACCAGGAGATATTTTGCAAGACTTATGGCCTTTTTACTTTACTTCCTCATCTCCTCCCCCTTTCTGTTCTGTAAAAGAAACTAGCATTCAGACCCTGATAAGATGGTACTCTAGGACACTAGTCCACCACCTTCTCGGATGCCCAGCTTTCCGAATAAAGTTGCTATTCCTCACCTCGTTACCTTTGCTCCCAATTTATTGGCCTGTTGTACAGTGAGCAGAGTGAGCTTGGACTTGGTAACAGTTTAGAGCTTGGACTCAGTAACAGATCTTTTATTAATGTTTTCATTGGTACATTTATACATTGTTTTCTACTGAATCCTTTTGGTTATGCCATTTCTACAGCACATTTTAAAGTCTTCACTTAATTTCATGTAGATGTTACTGAACACAAGTTCATGTGTCCAATGCACAGTGAAGCCAAACAAACTGAAACATCCAAGTTTGGAGCAGAGAAAGGTTTATTGCAAGGTCAAGTAAGGAGAACAGGTGGCTCATGCTCAAAAAATCCCAAACTGTCCAATGGTTTCCAGGGAAAAGTTTTTTAGGCAAAATTTGGGGTGAGGGCTGCAGAGTGTGTGACTTTCTTCTGGTTGGCTGGTGGTGAGGTAACAAGGCAGTGCTCCAGGAATCTTGTGCTCTGCCTGAAGTTACCATCCTCCACCTGGGTGGGGGCTTTAGTTCCTACAGAAGACTCAAAGATATTGTTATGTATATTCCTTGAGGAGGAACCAGGACCCTGTCCCATGGCTGTACTATTGTTTCTTGACTGTTCCTCCCCCGTTTTTTCATTCCCTCCCTTCCCTGATTAGCAACTGTTTTGGAACTCATGGAAGGTCAAGGAGGTTGAATGAAATCTATTTCCTACAAACAAGAAATGGGGGACATGGAAAGGATTTGTACCCGGGAGGGCCCCACAGGATCCTGCTCTGTTTAATAGATGACAATCAAATGTTTTAAATCCAGTTCTTTAGCTTTAGTGTTCTAAATGCTTTTATTCTATAACCCGAATTTGAGTTAATTATCTTTAAGCCCTCCCTGGGGGGCTTGTCAGTATTTTCCAGTTGGCTAAGTTCAACTTTGAGGCATTTGATCCTTCCTAACAAAAACAGTAATAATATCCATCTGGAAATTTATTGTTTTAAAAATATCTTCATGCATACCATACAATTTTCTTCTCCTAATAACCTGTAAGGGAGGCAGTGAAGATATTTTCCAAATTGACAACAGAGGAATAACCAGAGGTTGGGAGGGGTGACTTAGTGACTCACCTAAGTCCCCATAGCTAGTGGAGTTGAAACAGGAGGGAAGGGGGCAGGGCACAACCTTTGAAAGAATGACATAGCCTGAGGACAGGACATAAACTGATTAGAACAAAATGGGTCCAAGATGGCAGACAAGTTGACTTCCACTAGACCTTGAGCCTCAGTATGTGCTCACTGTAACACATCAGAAGCTAAATGACACACCCACAGGCACCATGACAGTTCCAAGACCCACCATAAGGATCAAAAAGTGGGCGGTAGCCCAATTTCTGGAAAGCCCTGCTCCTTCCTGAAATAGCTGGAATATTCCTCCCACTTATTAGCCTATGAAATTACACACCCCGATAAAAACTGACAACCCCATACCCTGGTGCCTTTCTCACCCTCTGAGATGGCCCACACTCTCTCTGTGGAGTGTGTTTCTCTCTAAATAAATCCACTTCTTACCTATCACTTTGTCTCTCACTGAATTCTTTCTGCAATGAGACATCAAGAACCTGAGCTTCATTAAGTCCTACGTGATCCCAGTTGGAAGACTGCAGGTTTTGGCCAGGTTAGAGTCCCAGCAGCATGGGTCCAACTCCCATTCTGGGTTCTGGCTGGGTTCGAGTCCCGGCTCGTGGGTTCAAGTCCCAATCTGAGGTGCACAGTTTCAGAGTCACAGCCAGTCCCAAGTCACCCAGCTCTTTAAGGTGCTCTTTCCAATTCTAAACCTGCTGACATTTATTTCTCATGATAAATGAATACTATCTCACATACATTATTCCCTACTGTACTACCACAAGCCAAACCCTTGATACCTCAAGTTCAGTTTACTGAGAGTCTTTCTTCTGTCCCCCTTCCCCCACTCTACATCAACACATTGAACTTCTTTTTTTAAAATTAATTAATTAATTAATTTGGTTGTGCCAGGTCTTAGTTGCGGCAGGCTGGCTCCTTAGTTGAGGCTCGCTGGCTCCTTAGTTGTGGCTGGCAGGCTCCTTAGTTGTGGCATGTGAACTCTTAGTTGCATGCATGTGGGATCTAGTTCCTGGGCCCCCTGCATTGGGAGCTCGGGGTGTTAACCACTGAGCCACCAGGGAAGTCCCCAACACATTGAACTTCTATTGTGCTTTTACCTTTGCCCTATCTTCCTAAGTATATCTCCTTGTTACTTACCACTCAAACTTAGACTGATTTTCAAAGCCTTCCAAAATCTAACAGCTACCATTATCTGGTGCTTCCTGTATGTCAAGTGCCATACTAAAAGCTTCACACATACTAATTCATTTAATTTACTTGCCAATTCAGTGGGGTAAGCACTACTATTATATTACCATTCTCACTTTACAAAGGGGGATAGTGGGGGTACATAAAGATGAAGTAATTTACAAAGCTAGCCACACACCTAGCTAGTGCTGGAGTCAGGGTTTGAAATCAGTCAGTCGACCTCGGGAGCTTCGCAGATTCCATAATCTCACTTTGGTATGACTTCTAGCTGTTAAAGCCCATCATACAAAAGCTCCATCTCCACCCAAGCCTGAAATCCACCTGGCAAAAAGCAACTAGTTCACTTTTTTTCCCCACATCTTAGACATCCAGTAATTCTTGTGAGTGCCAAAGGCTGACCTAGGATTTTCCACTTTTTGCTCACCATCTGACTTCCTAAGGAAGTGCTCAGGGTTGTCTGGACCCTGTGGCCAAGTCGTTGCAGAAGTTGAGATTGAGGTTAAAGTTCTACTCTTACCTTCTCCATCTATCTTGCCCTCTTGTTATTCACAGCACTAGGCATGTTGTGTCCCTTGGAGCACATGCTCAGTGAGTCCCAGAGTCACAGGTTTTTAATTTATTTCCTTAGCATTAGCTTGATTATTGGTCCATCTCCTACTGCCTCTCTATACTATAGACAGGACTTCTTAAATTAATTTGAAGTAAATGCATCAAAATGTTGACGGTTAAATATTTTTGTTTGTATTTTTTCTTTTTAAAAATTTAAAACAATTTAATTGTAGTAAAAAACTCATAACATAAAATTTACCATCTTAGCTATTTTGAAGCGTGTAGTTCAGTAGTGCTAAGTATATTCACATTGTTGTGCAACATATCAATAGTTAAACACTTCTAAAACAATACAATTCTAGGTGGATATTATTGTTTTTGTTAGGGAAGAATAAAATACCTCAAATATTGTGAATGTAGCCAGCTGGAAAATATTGGTACTTGATAGAAATAGGAAATTTGGGAGGCTGAAATTTGGGGGAGGAGTTAATGGTTATCTCTGGGTTGTGGTATTATACATGATTATTTTCTTCTTAGTATCTTAAATTTGATGGCTTTCCTACACTGTGCATGTGTTACTTTTTGCTGTTGTTACTTTTTTCTTTCACGAATGAAACAAAAGAAACAAAGAGAAAACAGCACAGCTTCCTGGCAGGTGTCAAACATGTATGCCCCAGTTTGATATCAGTATATTGGAAGGCTACTTTTAGGCATACTTTTGTAGGGGAACTTTCCTGGTCTTACCCAAGATGAAACAATTTCAGAAGTCTGGGCATAGAAGGTTGAAGGAAGCTGCTGATAGCTGGGGCTCCTTGGGATGCCCAAGTTAACTTGGAAGTTCTTGCTGTATTCTTAGACATTCTGATTAGATTGGAGTATTTTGTCCAGTGCATAAAACCACAGATTAAAACATCCTTTGGCGCCACCTTATGCTAAATTGAACGAATTGCACCTATTTAGACCAGTTTCACTGTATAGTCTCAGTAGCTAGACTCTCCATGAATTGGAGAGGTAAGGAACTTATTTTTGCAACTATACACTGTTAATTTCTTTCCTTTTTCCAAATTTACTCTTATGTGATGTGATACTTGAATTGATTGATACTAGGATTCATGATTCAGTTAAACATCTGTTTGGACAAATATTTGTGTGGAATTTATACATGTTTGTATCAGTTTCTCCTTCTGCTTGTGTCACAAAGATGTCCTAAGACTGGCTTGGGATGATGCACCTGAGGGCACTTCATATATGATATGTTTGCCAGGGGAGGACAGAGCTAGGGTCATGGCTAAACTGAAGGAGGAAAGTGCTTTATAATTATGGCAAGATCAGTCATTAACAACAATGACAGCCAACATGCATATGGTGCTTTTGGTACTAGGCCCTGATCTAAGCACTTTTTATGTATTAACTCACTTAATCTTCCCAACAACGCTATGAGGTAGGTCCAATCACTATCTCTCCATTTTAAAGACCAAGAAATGGGGGCACACAGAAATTTAGTAACTTACTCAAAGGTCACACAGTTAGGTAAGTAGCCAAGCCGAGATTTGAACTCTGAACTTATGCATTTTGGCTGCAGAGTCCATAGTCATTAGGCAACACTGTCTCCAACATTAAGATGCTAGAAGTTATAGCTCCCACCTTTTGAGCAACTACTGAAACTGAGCAGGACCCTGTGGGGCTCCAGGGCACAGAAGTCCTTCTGTCCCCCATTTCCTGTTTGTAGGGAATAGACTCCAGCCTCCACGACCTTCCCTGAGTCCCAAAGGGCATATTTGAACAGTTGATAATCAGGGAAGGGAGGGCATGCAGAGAAAAGGGAGGAGCAGCCAAGAAACAATAGTGCAGCCTTCCTCTGCAAGGGATACACATGACAATATCTTTGAGCTCTTTACAGAACTAACACCCCCAACAAATGGGAGATGTGAACATTCTTCACTCCAGAGCAGATCACAGTTTGATAACCTCAAGAAGCTCATCAAGAGACCACCTAAGGCCAGGTTAAAGGAACCAGGTATTCTGCCCTCCCTGCTCTCTCCTGCCTCAGAGCCTTTGAACTTGTTTCACCTGCTGAAGAAACCCTCCACCAGAGTTTTATATAGTTCACTTCTTAACTCTATTCAGATATGTTTACATATCACCTCCTTTCTCCAACTTGAATGTCAACTCTATGACAGCAGGGCTTTACTGCTGAATTTCCAGAGCTTAGGATAGGGCCAGACACATAGTAGGCTCTCAATAAGTACTGATTAAATGGGTAACCAGGTTATCAGTAGCTCCAGGAACCTCACTGGCAGGAATTGAGGGGTAATCTCTAAGACACTGGAATGAAAAAGTTGAATGGAATATACTAAATTTTTTCCTAAAAAGCGTCTGAAGGTTCTGGTCACCGACTCTGATTTGTATGTGTGTATGTGGGTGGGGGTGGGGTATGAGGGTGGTTACCACACCACCAAGCAATTCTTCACTAGTGGGTGTCCTACAACTCAGTTCTGACACTATCTACCTGGAGACAGTGAAATCAAGCAGGACCTTGTGGGACTCCTGGGCATGGAAGCCTTACTGTCCCCCTCCAGCCTCCAGACCTTATCTGAGTTCCAAGGGGCATATTTGAACAGTTGCTAATCTGGGAAGGAAGGGGTGCAAAGACAAGGGAGGGGCAGCCAAGAAACAGTAGTGCAGTCTTGGGGCAGGGTCCTAGTTCCATCTCAAGGGGTACACACAACAATGTCTTTAAGCCCTTTATAGAATTAAAACCCAGCAAATGGAAGATGTTAGCATTCTTCATACCGGAGAAGACCACCTGAGGCCAGACTAATGGAACCAGAGGAGCTCATCAAGAAGATTACCTGAGATGAGATTAAAGGAATGCAGGCCCTGAACATACCCTAATCTTATCAGCAACTCCACCCTTCCCGTAAAACTTCTCATCAAACTCCCCTGGGTTGGGACACATAGTTTTGAGGAGCCCACTGTGTCCCCCCTTTGCCTGGCAAAGCAATAAAGCTATTCTTTTCTACTTCACCCAAAACTCTGTCTCTGAGATTTGATTTGGCACCAGTGTACAGAGGCTGAGCTTTTGACATCAACAGTGTCAGATTCCACATGTTAAGGACTCAGTCCTACAAGACTGTCTATCCTCATCTGCGCTGTGCCTCACATTACAGACACAAATGGTAAGTCCAAGTTGTCATCTGGGCTTCTGGCCAACTGGCTAAAGATTGAAGGTTCCAATGACCCCACCTTGGGTTTGATTAATTTGCTAGAGCAGTTCACAGAACTCAGAGAAACATTTTACTTATTACTGGTGAAACCAAGCAGGACCCTGTGGGGCTCCTGGGCATGGAAGCACTTCTGTGTCCCCTGTTTCTTATTTGTAGGGAACAGGGTTCAGCCTCTATGACCTTCCCTGAGTTCCAAAGGGCAGATTCAAATAGTTGCTAATCAGGGAAGGGTGGGGATGAAGAGACAAGGGAGGAGCAGTCAAGAAACAATAGTGCAGCCTTGGGGCAGAGTCCTGGTTTCCGCCTCAAGGGATACACAGAACAATATCTTTGAGCTCTTCTGGAGAACTAAAACTCCCAACAAATGGAAGATGTTAACGATTTGATGAAGCATTCTTCATTCCAGAGAGAAGGTCCCAGTTTGATAACCTTGAGAACCACAGAAGCTCATCAGGAGACCACCTGAGGTCAGATTAAATGAACGCAGGCCCTGCACACTGATCCTTATCAGTAACCCCACCCTTGAACCATTGTTATAAGACTCCTCACAAAATCCCCCCTGGTAGGGACACACAGTTTTGAAGGCATGAGCCTGCTGTGTCCCCCTTTACCTGGCAAAGCAATAAAGCTATTTTTTTCCTACTTAACCCAAAACTCTGTCTCTGAGATTTGATTTGGCACTGGTGTACAGAGGCCGAGTTTTCAGCATCATTGGTTTATTATAAAAGGATATAACTCAGGAAGAGCCAGATGGAAGAGATGCATAGGGCAAGAAATGCATAGGGCAAGGTATGCATATGGCAAGGTATGGGTATAGAGCTTCCATGCCCTCTCCAAGGCCACTTTCACAGTACCTCCATATGCTCACCAACCCAGAAGCTCTCTGAACCACGTCCTTTCGGGGTTTTTGTGAGGCTTCATTCCATAGGCATGATTGACTTAATCATTGGCAGTTGGCAATTGATTCAACCTCCAGCCCCCTCCCGGGAGGTCAAGGGTGGGACTGAAAGTTCCAACCCACTAATCACTTGGTTGGTTACGTTCTTTCCAAAAGTCACCTCATTAACCTAACAAAAGACACCTTTGTTGCTCTCATCACTTAGGAAATTCCAAGAGTTTTAGAAGCTCTGTGCCAGAAATGGGCACGAGGACCAAATATATCAGCAAAGCTGATCTACTGACACTGGCCTGTAGTGAAAGAAAGTACAGTGTTTATTGCTGGGTGCTAAGCAAGGGAGAGGAAGACAAGGCTCAGAGTCATTCCAACTTGGTCTTTGAGTTAGGATTTTTTTTTTAAGGGGAAGAACAAAGAGGCTGGAATTAATCACTGTCTTGTGCCATTTCTATGAAATTTCTTAATCATAGTTTTGGGAGTCAGGATGTCTCTGGTTTATGATTCTCTGGCCTGGTGGTCCATGGCTCAGGGGTCTGTTTGTCTTGCCCTGGGGAAACAACCTGAGTTTGTACATTGGTGATGATATATACAATAGCAATTGTAGTCATCTGACTCTGGTTGATTAGTGCTCAATTAGCACAGGATTGAGGTCACAGGGGACAAGAAAGGGAATAAAGTTTTGGATAGAGAGATTAGATTAATCATAAACTTGGTAAGGGAACTTGGTTTTAGTGGGACTCGATTTCAGTATTACTTGATCACTTTTGCTGTTGATTCAGTGAAGGCAGCCATGAGGCTGAGCTGAGCTCTCACTGAGTTAGGGGGTGTTAGAATTGGAATCCAGGCATGCAAAGGGTGTTCATCCCGATAAATAACACCTTACCCCTACTCCTTGGACTGGGAACATGGCAATAAAAATGAACAGGAAGTAAATCAGATCTTGTACAGTCTACACCTTTCCAGTTGTATGGAAAGCCCCCCAAATCGTGAGCAAGGTGATCCTGATTGCTACTGCCTCCAGGTGCCTGAATAAAGCAAATAAAAATGACATTTGGAAGATTAAAATCCTACAGTTGGTTTTAAATTATTTCTACACATATTTTTATGTCTAATCCATTTTGTAAATTGTAGGGTAATCACTAAAACAAACAAACAAACAAACGAAATAAACACCTAAAAAGAGTGTATATCTTTCAGGCTAATAGGGAAATAGCACATGCAAACAAGAATCACTACACAGAGGGCAAGAGAGGAGAGAAAAATGAAAGAGCTGGTAGACAAATAGAAAGCACATGGTAAGATGATAAATATAATCCCCAACAAACAGTATTACGTTAAACAAAAATGGACTAAATGCCCCAGTTAAAAAGTTGTATGTGTATAATGTATAATGGGAGATCTATCTATCTCTCTTGCTGCACCAGGCAGCTTGTGGGATCTTAGTTCCCTGACCAGGGATTTAATCCCGGGCCCTAGGCAGTGGAAGCACAGAGTCCTAACCACTGGACTGCCAGGGAATTCCCTATATATATTATTACTTTTTTAAAATTTATTTTCAAGCAATATACCTAAATGAGAAAGATGACAAAGGTATAGAAAGACAGTAAGGAAAATATTAACCTCCTGTCCAATTTGTTTTAAAATTGGAGCAGATACGTTAATATCAGATAAAACAGAATTTAGGAAAGAAGCATTACTAGAGTTAAAGGGCTTTACTTCATAATGATAAAAGGTTAAACTCATCAGGAAGATACGGAAATTCTATATTTGCATGCTTTTTTTTTTTTTTTTTTTAGTGGTACGCGGACCTGTCACTGTTGTGGCCTCTCCCATTGCGGAGCACAGGCTCCAGACGTGCAGGCTCAGTGGCCACGGCTCACGGGCCCAGCCGCCCCGCGGCATGTGGGATCTTCCCAGATCGGGGCACGAACCCGCATCCCCTGCATCGGCAGGCGGACTCTCAACCACTGCGCCACCAGGGAAGCCCTATTTGCATGCTTTTAATATGATAACAGCAACACATGTAGAGCAAACTCAGGCAGAACTACAGGAAAAACAAATTCACCAACATAGGGAAGATATGATGCACTATACTGAGCTGTAAAGAAAGTCTTAACAAGTTTAAAGAACTGAAATCATATAGACTACGTTCTCTAACAGAGTGTATTTATGCTAGGAATCAATAACAGAGATAAATAAAGAATCCCCATATGTTTACAATATAATCAATATGCATCTAAACAACCCATAAGTTTAAGAAAAAAATCACAATGGAAATTAGAAGATATTTTTATCTGTATAACAGTGAAAATGCTACAAATTACATCTCTTAAGAGAGGGTTACAATGCTAAAGGGATCAATCCAAGAAGAAGATATAAAAATTGTAAATATTTAGGCACCCAACATAGGAGCACCTCAATACATACGGCAAATGCTAACAGCCATAATAGGGGAAATCGACAGTAACACAATCATAGTAGGGGACTTTAACACCTCACTTTCACCAATGGACACATCATCCAAAATGAAAACAAATAAGAAAACACAAGCTGTAAATGATACATTAAACAAGATGGATTTAATTGATATTTATAGGACATTCCATCCCAAAACAAGAGAATACACTTTCTTCTCAAGTGCTCATGGAACATTCTCCAGAATAGATCATATCTTGGGTCACAAATCAAGCCTTGGTAAATTTAAGAAAACTGAAATCATATCAAGTATCTTTTCCAACCACAGTGCTATGAGACTAGATATCAATTACAGGAAAAAATCTGTAAAAGATACAAACAAATGGAGACTAAACAATACACTACTAAATAATCAAGAGATCACTGAAGAAATCAAAGAGGAAATCAAAAAATACATAGAAACAAATGACAATGAAAACACGATGACCCAAAACCTATGGGATTCAGAAAAAGCAGTTCTAAGAGGGACATTTATACCAATACAATCCTACCTCAAGAAACAAGAAAAATCTCCAATAAACAACCTAACTTTATACCCAAAGCAATTAGAGAAAGAAGAACAAAAAAACCCAAAGCTAGCAGAAGAAAAGAAATCATAAAGATCAGATCAGAAATAAATGAAAAAGAAAGGGCCTCCCTGGTGGCGCAGTGGTTGAGAGTCTGCCTGCCGATGCAGGGGATACGGGTTCGTGCCCCGGTCTGGGAGGATCCCATATGCCGCGGAGCGGCTGGGCCCGTGAGCCATGGCCGCTGAGCCTGCGCATCCGGAGCCTGTGCTCCGCAACGGGAGAGGCCACAACAGTGAGAGGCCCGCGTACAGCAAAAAAAAAAAAAAAAAAAAAAATGAAAAAGAAATAGGGGCTTCCCTGGTGGTGCAGTGGTTGAGAGTCTGCCTGCTGATGCAGAGGACATGGGTTTGTGCCCCGGTCCGGGAAGATCCCACATGCCGCAGAGCGGCTGGGCCCGTGAGCCACAGCCACTGAGCCTGCGTGTCTGGAGCCTGTGCTCTGCAACGGGAGAGATCACAACAGTGAGAGGCCCGCGTACTGCAAAAAAAACCGAAAAACAAAAAACAAGAAATAAAGAAAACAATAGGAATGATTAATAAAACTAAATGCTGGTTCTTTGAGAAGATAAACAAAATTGATAAACCATTAGCCAGACTCATTAAGAAAAAAAGGGAGAAGACTCAAATCAATAGAATTAGAAATGAAAAAGGAGAAGTAACAACTGACACTGCAGAAATACAAAGGATAATGAGAGATTACTACAAGCAACTCTATGCCAATAAAATGGACAACCTGGAAGAAATGGACAAATTCTTAGAAAAGCACAACCTTCCAAGACTGAACCAGGAAGAAATAGAAAACATAAACAGACCAATCACAAGCACTGAAATTGAAACTGTGATTAAAAATCTTCCAACAAACAAAAGCCCAGGACGAGATGGTTTCACAAGAGAATTCTATCAAACATTTAGAGAAGAGCTAACACCCATCCTTCTCAAACTCTTCCAAAATATAGCAGAGAGAGGAACACTCCCAAACTCATTCTATGAGGCCACCATCACCCTGATACCAAAACCAGACAGAAAAGGAAAACTACAGGCCAATATCACTGATGAACACAGATGCAAAAATCCTCAAAAAAATACTAGTGCTATCAAGGGACTTCCCTAGCTCATCACATCCTCACTGGCAATAAGAAATATGACTCTACCAAGCACTGGATTCAGACTTGTGTCTACACAGTCTGCAAACAGATGTGAGTCACTCTCCATGTTATCTCTCCTTCTAATGATTCTGCTTCCAGAACCATAGCAAGATGCTGTCTTTTTCTTGTTACTTTTTTTCCTGTTTTCACTTTATTGCTATTAGTAAAGTGCCATTTGCTCAAATGGAAGATTGATAGAATTATAATTTGGAGGTTAATTTTTGTCATTGTAGATAATTTCATTGTGAAACATATGATTTAATTACTTCCATTTAATTCTATTTGTTTTTTGTGTATTTACAGCATTTTTGTTGTTAACAAATGCATTAAAATAATCCACATACACAGCAAAAAAAAAAAAAAATACTAGCAAACAGAATCCAACAGCACATTAAAAGGATCATACACCATGATCAAGTGGGGTTTATTCCAGGAATGCAAGGATTGTTCAATATACACAAATCAATCAATGTGATACACCGTATTAACAAACTGAAGGATAAAAATCATATGGTCATCTCAATAGATGCAGAGAAAGCTTCTGACAAAATTCAACACCCATTTATGATAAAAACCCTCCAGAAAGAAGGCATAGAGGGAACTTACCCCAATATAATAAAGGCCATATGTGACAAACCCACAGCCAACATCATTCTCAATGGTGAAAAACAAAAACAACTTCCACTAAGATCAGGAACAAGACAAGGTTTCCCACTCTAACCACTATAACTCAACATAGTTTTGGAAGTTTTAGCCACAGCAATCAGAGAAGAAAAATAAATAAAAGGAATCCAAATCGGAAAAGAAGAAATAAAAGTGTCACTGTTTGCAGATGACATGATACTATACATAGAGAATGTTAAAGATGCTACCAGAAAACTACTAGAGCTAATCAATGAATTTGGTAGAGTAGCAAGATACAAAATTAATGCACAGAAATCTCTTGCATTCCTATACACTAATGATGAAAAATCTGAAAGTGAAATTAAGAAAACACTTCCACTTACCACTGCAACAAAAAGACTAAAATATCTAGGAATAAACCTACCTAAGGAGACAAAAGACCAGTATGCAGAAAACTCTAAGACACTGATGAAAGAAAGTAAAGATGATACAAATAGATGGAGAGATATACCATATTCTTGGATTGGAAGAATCAACATTGTGAAAATGACTATACTACCCAAAGCAATCTACATATTCAATGCAATCCCTGTCAAACTACCAGTGGCATTTTTCACAGAACTAGAACAAAAAATTTCACAGTTTGTATGGAAACACAAAAGACCCCGAATGGCGAAAGCAATCTTGAGAAAGAAAAACGGAGCTGGAGGAATCAGGCTCCGTGACTTCAGACTATACCACAAAGCTACAGTAAACAAGACAGTATGGTTCTGGCACAAAAACAGAAATATAGATCATGGAACAGGATAGAAAGCCCAGAGATAAACCCACGCACATATGGTCACCTTATCTTTCATAAAGGAGGCAAGAATATACAATGGAGAAAAAACAGCCTCTTCAATAAGTGGTGCAGAGAAAACTGGACAGCTACATGTAAAAGAATGAAATTAGAACACTCTCTAACACCACAAAAATAAACTCAAAATGGATTAAAGACCTAAATGTAAGGCCAGACCCTATAAAACTCTTAGAGAAAAACATAGGCAGAACACACTATGACATAAGTCACAGCAAGATCCTTTTTGACCCACCTCCTAGAGAAATGGAAATAAAAACAAAAAGAAACAAATGGGACCTAATGAAAATTAAAAGCTTTTTCACAGAAAAGGAAACCATAAATAAGACGAAAAGATAACCCTCAGAATGGGAGAAAATATTTGCAAATGAAGCAACTAACAAAGGATTAATCTCCAAAATTTACAAGGAGCTCATGCAGCTCAATACCAAAAAAACCCAATCCAAAAATGGGCAGAAGACCTAAACAGACATTTCTCCAAAGAAGATATACAGATTGTCAACAAACAGATGAAAGGATGCTCAACATCACTAATCATCAGAGAAATGCAAATCAAAACTACAATGAGGTATCACCTCACACCAGTCAGAATGGCCATCATCAAAAAATCCACAAACAATAAATGCTGGAAAGGGTGTGGAGAAAAGGGAACCCTCTTGCATTGTTGGTGGGAATGCAAATTGATACAGCCACTATGGAGAACAGTATGGAGTTTCCTTAAAAAACTAAAAATAGAATTACCATACGAGCCAGCAATCCCACTACTGGGCATATACCCTGAGAAGACCACAATTCAACAAGAGTCATGTACCACAATGTTCATTGCAGCACTATTTACAACCGCCAGGACATGGAGGCAACCTAAGTGTCCATCAACAGATGAATGGATAAAGAAGATGTGGCACATATATACAATGGAATATTACTCAGCCATAAAAAGAAACAAAATTGAGTTATTTGTAGTGAGGTGGATGGACGTATAGTCTGTCAGACAGAGTGAAGTAAGTCAGAAAAACAAATACCATATGCTAACACATATATATGGAATCTAAAAAATAATGGTTCTGAAGAACATAGAGGCAGGACAGGAATAAAGATGCAGACATAGAGAATGGACTTGAGGACACGGGGAGGGTGAAGGGTAAGTTGGGATGAAGTGAGAGAGTAGCACTGACATATGTACACTACCAAATGTAAAATAGATAGCTAGTGGGAAGCAGCCACATAGCACAGGGAGATCAGCTCAGTGCTTTGTGACCACCTAGAGTGGTGGGATAGATTGGGTGGGAGGAAGACGCAAGAGAGAGGGGATATGGGGATATATGTATACATATAGCTGATTCATTTTGTTATACAGTAGAAACTAACACATTGTAAAGCAATTATACTTCAATAAAGATGTTAGAAAAAAAAGAGGGTTAGGGCCTCCCTGGTGGCGCAGTGGTTAAGAGTCCGCCTGCCGATGCAGGGGATACGGGTTCGTGCCCCGGTCTGGGAGGATCCCATATGCCGCGGAGCGGCTGGGCCCGTGAGCCATGGCCGCTGGGCCTGCGCATCCGGAGCCTGTGCTCCGCAACGGGAGAGGCCACAACAGTGAGAGGCCCGCATACCACAAAAAAAAAAAAAAAAAAAAGAAAAAAAAAAAAAAGAGGGTTAGACCAGTATTTAACAGAAAATTTACTGCCTTAAATGCATATATTAAGAAGGAAAAAAAGGCTGAAAACTATTTCGCCATACATGAATCTCAAGAAATTAGAGGGATTTCCCTGGTGGTCCAGTGGTTAGGACTCGGTGTTTTCACTGTGGTAGCCTGGGTTCAATCCCTGGTTGGAGAGCTAAGATCTCACAAGCCATGGGGTGCGGTCCCCCCAAAAAAGTTAGAAAAAACAGAAAAGTAAATCCACATAAATTAGAAGGCAGGAAATAAAGCAGATGATAACGTGTACTAATGAAATAGAAATCAAACATTCAGTAGAAAAGATTAACAAAAACCAAAATGCAGTTATTTGAAAAGACTAATAAAATTGATTAACTTCTGGTGAACGTATCAAAAAAGAGAGAGAAGGAACAAATAATAAATAATCAATATATGAAAAGATTCTAAGAGAATAATATGAACAACCTTAGGTACCCAAACTGAAGATTTAGATGAAATATTTAGATTCCTAGAAAAATAGCAAACTTACCAAAACTGACATAAGAAAACACAGAAAACCTAAATACTCTATAACTATTAAGGAAATAAAGCCCCTCATTAAAGAGCATCCTGGGTCTTCCCTGGTGGTCCCATGGTTAAGACTCTGAGCTCCCATTGCAAAGGGCCCAGGTTCGATCCCTGGTCAGGGAGCTAGATCCCGCAGGCTGCAACTAACAGCCCACGTGCCACAACGAAGATCCCACGTGCCGCCACTAAGACCAGCACAGCCAAAAAAAAAAAAAAAAAAAAAAAAAGCATCCTGAAAAGACAATTTGTGGTCTGATTGGCTCAACTGGAGAGTTCTACAAAACAAGGGGGGAAATGCCAACAGTTTTTTTTTTTTTTTTTTTGCGGTACGCGGGCCTCTCACTGTTGTGGCCTCTCCCACTGCGGAGCACAGGCTCCACACGCGCAGGCTCAGCGGCCATGGCTCACGGGCCCAGCCGCTCCGCGGCATGTGGGATCTTCCCAGACCGGGGCACGAACCCGTGTCCCCTGCATCGGCAGGCGGACTCTCAACCACTGCGCCACCAGGGAAGCCCGCCAACAGTTTTATGGTCTTTTTTTTCTTCAGTTAATTTCATAAGGCTAGCATAATCCTGTACTAATATAATAGATACTGCATACACACAAGGAAAAATATAAATTTCATTTACGAATATAGTTGCAAAAATTCTAACAAAATATTAACAAACCAAATCCAATAATATATAAAAAAGAATACATCATGACCAAATTGGGTTTATTCTAGGAAGTAAAAATATAGCTTAACATCAAAAGTTCAATAAATGTAAATATTCATATTGACAGATTATATGAGGAAAGTCATATAATCATCTCAATTGATTCAGGAAAAACATTTGATAAAATTCAACATCTGTTTATAACTAGGAAAAAGTACTGTTGGCAAACTAGGGATTGATGATATCTTTTTAAGGATAAAGGACATCTAAAAAAACAAAACAAAACAGGGAACTAATGGAACATTCAAAGCTTTCTCTTTGAGATCAGTGTATTAATCATGCTTTATGTCTTCTGTATCTTATGATGTTTTGACCTCTTTAAAATCTTAATGGTCGAGCAGAGGCTGGCCTCCCAGGGCTAGCTAATTCCTAAAATTAGTAAATACTTTACTTGAAAGCATGTCTCTCACATGCAAGCCAATCACCTCCTTTATCTAACACTTACATACTAAGCCAATATTTCCCCTGGCTAAGTCATCCCAGGGCCAGGAACCAGGCAGCTAGAGAGGACTCCATAGCCCAAAGCCCACCATTTGTTATTCAAATTAGCTAATCCTAAACTGTTTACTCTGCCCCGCCTTTCCCACAGAAACTCTAATAAGGGCTCTGGGTTTAGGCTTTTCCCTCCCTCCTGTTCTGCCCCCTGACCACATTGCTGCTCCTCATGTGGTCTGTATGATGTGATGTGGCGTCTTCTCTAGGAAATGCAAGTAATAAGTTCTTATTTCAATGGCATTAACCTTTGTGTCATCACTTAGTCACCTCCATAAGTTAAAATCCCACAGTTGCAAATCAGACAATCAGGAAAAATACAGGGATGTCCATTATCACTATTTTCACTGAGAATTTTAGCTGAGACCCAGTCAGAGCCACTAGATAAGAAAAAGAAATAAGAATTATAAGGATTGGAAAGGAAGACACAAAACTGTCATTGTTTAAAGATGACATGATTATGACAAAATCCAAAATCACCTGTGAATACAGTATTAGTTTATAACCAAATGGAGCAGTGGATACAAAATCAATATAAAAATTAATTGTATTTCTATATATCAGCAGCCAATAGTTAGAAAAGGAAATAAAAGATAACCATTCAAAGTAGCTTAAAAAGTCATGTCCCAAGGTATTAAAAAAAAATGTGTAAGACTTTTGTGAAGAAAATTGTAAAACTTAATGAAAGAAAATAAAGGCAACTTAGGGACTTCTTTGGTGGTCCAGTGCCTAAGACTCTGCACTCCCAGTGCAGGGGACCCAGGTTGCACCCCTGGTTAGGGAATTAGATCCCACATGCCGCAACTAAGAGTTCTCATGCTGCAATGAAGATCTCGAGTGCAGCAACTAAGACCCCGTGCAGCCAAATAAACAAACAAACAATTAATTTTAAAAAAAGAAAATAAAGGCAACTTAAATGTACCATGTTTATGGATCTGATGACCCAACAGCAACAAAAAGAAAAAGGAGGAGGAAAGGAAGAGAAAGAAAAACAGGAGAGAAATTGGACCCATAATCAACAACATGACAAGTCAATTTTAGGTAGAAAGTAGATCTCAATGTCAAACACAAAACTATAAAGATTTTTGAAGTTAATCTAGGAGAATATCCTTATGCTCATGGGCTAGAGAAAGATATTTTAAAATAAACTATAGGAAATAATGATTGCTAAATTTTGCTACATGTGTCAGACGACACATTAAGAGAAGGAAAAGGAAAGTCACAGAGAGGAAAAACAACACTTGCAGTACATCTAACAAAAGGCTCACATGCAAATATAAAAGGAACTTCTACAATTCAATATGAAAAAGACAAACAAATAACCAGATAGCTCAATAGAAAAATGGAAAAGACTTGAATTGACAATTCACAAAAGAGGATGTCTAAATGGCCAATAAACATATCTAAAGACATCCAGACTCACTGGCAATCAAGATCACGCAAATTAAAACCACAGTGAGGTACAACTACCTATCACATTGGGTAAAATCTAAATTCTAACCATAAGAAGTGATGGCAAAGATGTGGAACAATAGGAAATTTCATATACTGTTGGTCGGTTAGCAGGTGGTAAACTGTTTCAACTATTTCATAAAACTGTTTGACTTTACCCAATAAATTTATAGATTTACATGTCCGTTGACACAGAAATTCCTCTCCTAATAAACCCTAAAAAGTGTGTGCTTATGTTCACAAGGATACGTGTACAAGAATATTTAGAGCAGGATTAATTGAAATAGCCCCAAACTGAAAAACTATACAGTAAAGCAGGGGGATAATTACTATAAAATTCAAGAGAGTTGTTAAGGAAGGGGTAAGTGATGGGGTCAGGGCATTCCTCGGATTTGGCCAGGGTCAAGAAGGTAGCTAGCTACAAAGTTTATTTGCATCCAGACCTACATTGATGATTACAACGTGACAACTCTAAAGGTTATGGAATGGAATTCTCTTTTGCAACATAGACTTAAAGTAAAATACTGAGGCAATGAGATTCAGGGCAGGTAGGGAAAGAAGGATGAGTGGAAATAATCTGGAACAGAAAAGGATCTCTCTTGGGAGGCAAAGGGCAGCTGAAGGAGAGGCTCTGTCCAGTCAAAGGATCACATAAGGGTCTTGAAGGGATACAAAAAAGGGACCCATGGTGTAGCCATGGCACTGGATAAAACATTATGCATCTCATAATTTCTCCTCAGACTCATCTTACACAGGAAGTAATCATACAACCTAGATATTTTAGGATACCGTGGATTCCAAGTGTTCATGTGTTACCTGAAACAGATATATCACTCACTGAATTGTATAGTTATTTTGTATTTCTCTTCATACAATTTACAGTCATTAAATGTACATATAAGTGATATTTATTTGTATCCCTTGAATAATTTCCATGTAAATAAATTCACACTTGAGAGAAAACTCTTTGACAGATCACGGCATTCTGATTGTTGGTTCAGGGACCTTGATCAACCATCACCACAGCCCTGAGGGTAGTGGCTCTGGTCTCTTCAGGTGGAACAATTTCCTCAGCTTCAGTGAAACCGGAGCCCAGTATGACCTCTTCCTAGCCACAAGAGGGCAGAAGTCATGCACATGAAATTTTTGAACCTGCACCTGTGCTGTCCATAACCTGAGACTTAGTGAAAGAGTTAAATCAAAGCCAAGGGTGACATGTATGGCAAACGACTTTTGTTTGGCCACAAGGCTTATGGGATCTTATTTCCCCGACCAGGTATTGAACCCGGGCCACAGCAGTGAAAGCGCCAAGTCCTAACCACTGGACCGCCAAGGAATTCCCGGTAAACAACTATTTAAAAGAACTTTCTGGTTATAAGTTTTGAAGAAGATATCTCATCAATGTTGCTAAAATAAATGGCATTTTCTTTTCATTTTCTCTTTTATTGATTTTTCTCCTTAGTTTCCCCAAGGCCTATAATATCCTGGGGGCTTCAGAACAAATAGTAAGAAACAATTTGGTGCCGCTTGGGTGGGTGGGTGTGACAGTGTGGATATGAGGGAAGAAGAAAACGCTCACCTGGATATGGCTATTGCTGCAGCTCAACTCAGAAACGATGACAGAAATAATGAGGAAAATAATAGTGGTTTTAAAAATGATTTGGCAGCAATTTTATTTGTTGTGCAATAAAATGGTTGGCCTGTGGCTGTATATGTAGATTTAGAGTAAACTTTCAAAGCATGCTCAGGAGGCCTGCACGGTAATCCTATTAACTGATAACAGGATTTGTGCACATACCTCCCACGTGCAGCATCAGTAACCCACCCTTTTAGTATGCTGTGAAATGCAATTTGTGTGCAGATGAAAAGTTTACAGAACATGGGCCCGTGCCATGAAGCTCAACAAAGCCAGCGCACTGTGTGGCAAGGTTCCTGAACCCAACCTCTGTTGCTCCTGCTGTCTCCCTCCTTATTGATTTCTGTCCCTTGGCCAAGCAGGCTTTGTGATGGTCTGCATCGACCCAGAAACTTGCAAAATGAGCTAATCAAATAGGTGCAGCAGAAACCAACCCTGAATTTCTGGGAGGCTTTGGAGTCATGCCATACATGGGAGGTGAAGAAATGATTGGGTCAAACAAATGGTGGCAGAATGTATGGGGTGAGGCATGAATTTTGGGTAATCATTTTTACAGAAACATCCACAGAAATAGGTAAAGCAAAAATTAGAGGGTAATTCTTGATGGACTAAGTCTTAGTCTGCTAGAGCTGCCATAACAAAATAGCACAGACTGGGTGGCTTAAACAACGGGAATTTATTTTCTCACAGTTCTGGAGGCTGGAAGTCCAAGATCAAGGTCTCAGCAGATTGGGTTTCTCCTGAGACCTCTCTCCCTGGCTTGCAGACAGATGCCTTCTGGCTGTGTCCTCACATGGACTTTTCTCACCAGACCCCTTGGTGTCTCTTCCTCTTCTTATGAGGACACTGGTCATATTGGATTTGAGCCCCACCCTTATGATCTCATTTAACCTTAATTACCTTTTTAAAGAACCTGTCTCCAAATACAGTCACAGGGAGGGTTTCAACATATGAATTTTGGGAGAACACAATTTGGTTATCACAGAAAATGACATAAGTAGTTATTTAAAAATAAGGTCTTGCCATACACATGGCCAATAAGCATATGAAAAGATGCTCAACATTGCTAATTATTAGAGAAATGCAAATCAAAACTACAACAAGGTATCACCTCACACCGGTCAGAATGACAATCATTAAAAAGCCTACAAACAACAAATGCTGGAGAGGGTGCAGAGAAAAGGGAACCTGCCTACCCTGTTGGTGGGAATGTAAATTGGTGCAGCTACTATGGAAAAAAGTATGGAGGTTGCTCAAAAAACTAAAAATAGAGTTGCCATGTGATCTAGCAATCCCACTCCTGGTCATATATACAAAGAAAACTCTAATTCAAAAAGATACATGCACCCCAATGTTCATAGCAGCACTATTTACAATAGCCAACACATGGAAGCAACCTATATGTCCACTGACAGATGAATGGATAAAGAAGCTGTGGTAGGGACTTCCCTGGTGGCACAGTGGTTAAGAATCCTCCTGCTAATGCAGGGGACATGGGTTCGATCCCTGGTCCAGGAAGATCCCACATGCCGCAGAGCAACTAAGCCCATGTGCCACAACTACTGAGCCTATGCTGTACAGCCCGTGAGCCACAACTACAAGGCCCACATGCTGCAACTGCTGAGCCCACATGCTGCAACTACTGAAGCCTGTGTGCCTAGAGCCCGTCCTTCACAAGAAAAGCCAACATAAATGAGAAGCCCGCACACAGTAACAGAGAGTAGCCCCCACTTGTTGCAACTAGAGAAAGCCTGCACGCAGCAGTGAAGACTCAATGCAGCCAAAAAAAAAAAAAAAAAGAAGATGTGGTATATATACACAATGGAATATTACTCAGCCATAAAAAATAAATAACGCCATTTACAGCAACATGGATGGACCTAGAAATTATCATACTAAGTGAAGTAAGTCAGAAAAAGACAAATACCATATGATATCACTTATATGTGGAATCTAAACTATGACACAAACTTATTTACAAAACAGAAACAGACTCACAGACATAGAAAACAAACTTATGGTTGCCAAAGGGGAAGGGGGAGGGATAAATTAGGAGTTTGGGTTTAGAAGATACAAACTACTATATATAAAATACATAAACAACAAGGTCCTACTATATAGCTCAGGGAAATATATTCAGTATCCTGTAAAAACCATAATGGAAAAGAAAAAAAAGGGTCTTGCTAGTCATATTTTAAGGTTTTCGTTCAACATGTTCTACCTATCTTCCTGATGAAGCTTATAATAACTGGTGTATATTTTCACGTGAACATCATATAAAGAGCAGCAGATGTTAGTAACAGAAGCTGCTGTGAAAAATATGGAAAAGAATAGACTCATTACTTCCACTGCTTATGAATGATAAAATACAGATTCACACTTTTATTTTCTTAACAAATGATTATACAGTAAATTCACATATTGATATATGAATTTCTTGATTCTTCCCAACAAGCTAATCGAGAAGGGGAAGTTATTTTAATAAAATGTATTTATGTTAACTATTGCTCTTAATATACTGTGACTGCATATGGTTTAAAGAATGTATAATCATTTAATGTACAATAGATTAAACAATGAGTACAAATAGGACAAATAGATTTAGTTGGGGGAAAGTTCTAAACCATGAGATAGTATGAAATTTGGATTAGGGACTCTGTTGATGGCTGGTGAGGAAATAGGTTATTCTAGGTCTTTTCTTTTCCATATAAAATTGGAATCAGCTAATCTATTTCTACAAAAAACCTGCTGGGATATTGATTGGGAATGTGTTGAATCTATAGATCCATTTGGCAAGAATTGATATCATAATAATACTGAATATTCTGGCCTGTGAGCTCAGTACATTTATTTAGTTCTTTAATTTTTCTTAACACTGTTTTATACTTTTCAGAGTTTATGGCTTTTGCACTATTTTGCTAGATTTATTCCTAAGCATTTCAAGTTTTTGATGCTATTGTAAATAATTCTGCATTTAAATTTAAATTTCCAATTGTTTTCTACTAGTATATAGAGTTACAATTGACATTTTTTAGATTGATTTTATATCTTTCAATCTTATAAAACCCATAGTTCCATCTTTTTTTTTGGTATATTCTTTAGAATTTACTACATAGAAAATTATGTCTTCTGCAAATAAGGGAAGGCTTATTTCCAATATATATGTCTTTTATTTCTTTTTCTTGCTTTATTGGGCTGGATTTCCATTACGATGTAAAATAGCAGAAATGAGAGTGGACATCCTTGTCTCGTTTCTGATCTTGGGGGAAAGCACTGAGTCCTTTATCACTAGGGATGATATTAAATGTAAGTTTTTTTGTGGATGTCCTTTATCAGCTCCTACCTTAAGAAACCAGAAAAAGAGGCAAAAATCAAGCCCAAAGTAAGGAGAATAAGGGGGAAAAAATAAACATAGCAGAAATCAGTGAAATAGGAAACAGAAAGCAACAGAGAAAAATCAATTAAATCAAAACTGGTTATTTGAGATCAGTAAAATTGATAAACCTCCAGTTAGACTGAGAAAAGTAGAGAGAAGACACAAATTAACAACGTATGGTGTGAAAAAGTGGCGTAAATACCAACCTTAGGTGGTTACTCAAGAGATGTTACTTGAATCATTAAATTTCTATGTAACTTAGTAGTTCTCAAACTTATGCATGCATTCAAACTTGAGAGTATGGATTCAGAATTGCCTTGAGCGTTTAATAAAACACAGATTGCTGGGCCTCCCTGGTGGCACAAGTGGTTGAGAGTCCGCCTGCCGATGCAGGGGATACGGGTTCGTGCCCCGGTCTGGGAGGATCCCATATGCCGCGGAGCGGCTGGGCCCGTGAGCCATGGCCGCTGAGCCTGTGCGTCCGGAGCCTGTGCTCCGCAACGGGGGAGGCCACAACAGTGAGAGGCCCGCATACCGCAAAAAAAAAACCCAAAAAACAAAAAACACAGCTTGCTAGGTCCTGGGTTTCTGATTTAGCAGGTCTGGGGTGAGGCCTGAGAATCTGCATTTCTAACAATTTACTAAGATGTTAATGATGCTGACCTAAGAGGTACACTTTGAGAGCCACTGTCTTAGATACAAAGGTTTTAGAACACTGACTCTGTTTTTCTCTTGACTTCTGTGCTATTTCTGCAATGTATCAATTTAACATCCATAAAGCAATATTCTTGTTTACACAGAAAATATTCATTTACCTTTATCCACACATTATCCTCTCTGTTGTACTTCATTTATTTTTCTTGCACCTTTGAGCATCCATCTGGGATTATTTGCTTTTCTGCCTGAAGAACAGCCATTGGCATTTCCTTTAATGCAGGTCGGCTAGGGATGAATTCACCCAATTTTGGTATGTCTGAATCTAAATTTATTTTGCTTTCATCTCTGAAGGATATTTTTGGTGAATATAAAACTCTAAGTTATTGTTATTCTCTTTTAGCACATTATCTTCTGACTTTAATGGTTTCTGTTAAGAAGATGGTTGTTGGGCTTCCCTGGTGGCGCAGTGGTTGAGAGTCCGCCTGCCGATGCAGGGGACACGGGTTCTTGCCCCGGTCCAGGAGGATCCCACATGCTGTGGAGTGGCTGGGCCCGTGAGCCATGGCCGCTGAGCCTGTGCGTCCGAAGCCTGTGCTCCGCAACGGGAGAGGCCACAACAGTGAGAGGCCTGCGTACCGCAAAAAAAAAAAAAAAAGATTGTTGTTAATCTTACTGTTGTTCCTTTGCAGAGAATATGTCTTTTCTTTCTGCCTGCTTTTATTTTATTAATTTATTTAGTGTTTGTGAACCTATTGCTTGTATTTTTTTTCTATTTTTTTAAACTAAGGTATAATTGACATTCAACATTATTTTAATTTTAGGTGTACAACATAATGTTTTGACATTTATGTATATTTTAACATCTTTATTGGAGTATAATTGCTTTACAATGGTGTGTTAGTTTCTGCTTTATAACAAAGTGAATCAGCTATACATATACATATATCTCCATATCTCCTCCCTCTTGCCTCTCCCTCCCTCCCACCCTCCCTATCCCACCACTCTAGGTGGTCACAAAGCACTGAGCTGATCTCCCTGTGCTATGTGGCTGCTTCCCACTAGCTATCTATTTTACATTTGGTAGTGCACATACGTCCATGCCACTCTCTCACTTCGTCCCAGCTTACCCTTCCCCCTCCCCGTGTCCTCAAGTCCATTCTCTATGTCTGTGTCTTTATTCCTGACCTGCCCCTATGGTTCTTCAGAACCTTTTTTTTTTTTTTTAGATTCCATATATATGTGTTAGCATATGGTATTTGTTTTTCTCTTTCTGACTTACTTCACTCTGTATGACAGTCTCTAGATCCATCCACCTCACTACAAATAATTCAATTTCATTTCTTTTTATGGCTGAGTAATATTCCATTGTATATATGTGCCACATCTTCTTTATCCATTCATCTGTCGATGGACACTTAGGTTGCTTCCATGTCCTGGTTATTGTAAATAGTGCTGCAATGAACATTGTGGTACATGACTCTTTTTGAATTATGGTTTTCTCAGGGTATATGGCCAGTAGTGGGATTGCTGGGTCGTATGGTAGTTCTATTTTTAGTTTTTTAAGGAACCTCTATACTGTTCTCCACAGTGGACGAATCAATTTACATTCCCACCAAGAGTGCAAGAGGGTTCCCTTTTCTCCACACTTTCTCCAGCATTTATTGTTTGTGGATTTTTTGATGATGGCCATTCTGACTGGTGTGAGGTGATACCTCATTGTAGTTTTGATTTGCATTTCTCTAATGATTAGTGATGTTGAGCATACTTTCCTGTGTTTGTTGGCAATCTGTATATCTTCTTTGGAGAAATGTCTATTTAGGTCCTCTGCCCATTTTTGGATTGGGTTGTTTTTTTGGTATTGAGCTGCATGAGCTCCTTGTAAATTTTGGAGATTAATCCTTTGTTAGTTGCTTCATTTGCAAATATCTTCTCCCATTCTGAGGGTTGTCTTTTCGTCTTATTTATGGTTTCCTTTGCTGTGCAAAAGCTTTTAAGCTTCATTAGGTCCCACTTGTTTATTTTTGATTTATTTCCATTTCTCTAGGAGGTGGATCAAAAAGGATCTTGCTGTGATTTATGTCATAGTGTTCTGCCTATGTTTTCCTCTAAGAGTTTTTTAGTGTCTGGCCTCACATTTAGGTCTTTAATCGGGTTTGAGTTTATTTTTGTGTATGGTGTTAGGGAGTGTTCTAATTTCATTCTTTTACATGTAGCTGTCCAGTTTTCCCAGCACCACTTATTGAAGAGGTTGTTTTTTCTCCAATGTATATTCTTGCCTCCTTTATCAAAGATAAGGTGACCATAAGTGCATGGGTTTGTCTCTGGGCTTTCTATCCTGTTCCACTGACATGTATTTCTTTGTTTTCTGAATCTTTGAATTTTATTTTATTTATTTTTATACCACAGGTTCTTATTAGTTACCTATTTTATACATATTAGTGTATATATGTCAATCCCAATCTTCCAATTCATCCCACCACCCCCTCCTCCGCTTTCCCCTCTTGGTGTCCATACGTTTGTTCTTTACATCTGTGTCTCTATTTCTGCCCTGCAAACATGTTCATCTGTACCATTTTTCTAGGTTCCACATATATGTGTTAATATACAATATTTGTTTTTCTCTTTCTGACTTACTTCACTCTGTATGATAGTCTCTAGATCCACTGATGTCTCTACAAATGACCCAATTTCGTTCCTTTTTATGGCTGAGTAATATTCCATTAAATATATGTAGCACATCTTCTTTATCTATTCATCTGTTGATGGATTTAGGTTGCTTCCATGACCTGGCTATTGTAAATAGTGCTGCAATGAACATTGGGGTGCATTTGTCTTTTTGAATTATGGTTTTCTCTGGGTATATGCCCAGTAGTGGGATTGCTGGGTCATATGGTAATTCTATGTTTAGTTTTTAAAGGAACCTCCATACTGTTCTCCAAAGTGGCTGTATCAATTTACATTTCCACCAACAGTGCAGGAGGGTTCCCTTTTCTCCACACCCTCTCCAGCATTTGTTTGTAGATTTTCTGATGATGCCCATTCTAACTGGTGTGAGGTTTTGTTTTGCATTTCTCTAATAATTAGTGGTGTTTAGCAGCTTTTCATGTGCTTTTTGGCCATCTGTATGTCTCCTTTGGAGAAATGTCTATTTAGGTCTTCTGCCCATTTCTGATTGGTTTGTTTTTTTAATATTGAGCTGCATGAGCTGTTTATGTATTTTGGAGATTATTCCTTTGTCCATTGATTCATTTGCAAATCCCATTCTGAGGGTTGTCATTTCATCTTGTTTATGGTTTCCTTTGCTTTGCAAAAGCTTTTAATGTTTCATTAGGTCCCAATTGTTTATTTTTGTTTTTATTTCCATTACTCTAGGAGGTGGATCAAAAAAGATCTTGCTGTGATTTATGTCAAAGAGTGTTCTTCCTATGTTTTCCTCTATGAGTTTTATAGTGCCTGGTTTTACATTTAGGTCTCTAATCCATTTTGAGTTTATTTTTCTGTATGGTGTTAAGAGTGTTCTAATTTCATTCTTTTACATGTAGCTGCCTAGTTTTCCCAGCACCACTTATTGAAGAGACTGTCTTTTCTCCATTGTATATCCTTGCCTCCTTTGTCATAGATTAGTTGACCATAGTTGCATGGGTTCATCTCTGGGCTTTCTATCTTGTTCCATTGATGTATACTTCTGTTTTTGTGCCAGTATCATATTGTCTTGATTCCTGTAGCTTTGTAGTATAGTCTCAAGTCAGGGAGTCTGATTCCTCCAGCTCCGTTTTTTTCCCCTCAAGACTGCTTTGGCTATGCGGGGTCTTTTGTGTCTCCATATTCATTTCAAGATTTTTCTGTTCTAGTTCTGTAAAAATGCCACTGGTAATTTGATAGGAATTGCATTGAATCTGTAGATTGCTTTGGGTAGTATAGTCATTTTCACAATATTGATTCTTCCAATCCAAGAACATGGTATATCTCTCCATCTGTTTGTGTCATCTTTGATTTCTTTTATCAGTGCCTTATAGTTTTCTGAGTACAGGTCTTTTACCTCCTTAGGTAGGTTTATTCCAAGTATTTTATTCTTTTTGTTGCAATAGTGAATGGGATTGTTTCCTTAATTTCTCTTTCTGATTTTCGTTGTTAGCGTATAGGAATGCAAGAGGTTTCTCTGCATTAATTTTGTATCCTGCAACTTTACCAAATTCACTGATTAGCTCTAGTAGTTTCCTGAAGGCATTTTTTTGGATACTCTATGTATAGTATCATGTCATCTGCAAACAGACAGTTTTACTTCTTCTTTTCTGATTTGGATTCCTTTTGTTTCTTTTTCTTCTCTGATTGCTGTGGCTGAAACTTCCAAAACTATGTTGAATAATAGAGGTGAGAGTGGACATCCTTGTCTTGTTCCTGATCTTAGAGGAAATGCTTTCAGTTTTTCACCATTGAGAATGATGTTTGCTGTGGGTTTGTCATATATGGCCTTTATTATGTTGAGGTAGGTTCCCTCTATGCCCACTTTCTGGAGAGTTTTTATCATAAATGGGTGTTGAATTTTGTCAAAAGCTTTCTCTGCATCTATTGAGATGATCATATGGATTTTCTTCTTCAGTTTGTTAAAATGGTGTATTACATTGATGGATTTGTGTATATTGAAGAATCCTTGCATCAGTGGGATAAATCCCACTTGATCATGGTGTATGATCCGTTTAATGTGTTGTTGGATTCTGTTTGCTAGTATTTTGTTGAGGATTTTTGCATCTATATTCATCAGTGATACATTGGTCTGTAATTTTCTTTTTTTTGTAGTATCTTATTCTGGTTTTGGTCAGGGTGATGGTGGCCTCATAGAGTGAGTGTTCCTTCCTCTGCAATTTTTTGGAAGAGTTTGAGAAGCATGGGTGTTAGCTCTTCTGTAAATGTTTGATAGAATCCACCTGTGAAGCTATCTGGAAGATTGTTAGTTGGAAGATTTTTAATCACAGTTTCAATTTCATTACTTGTGATCGGTCTGTTTATATTTTCTATTTCTTCCTGGTTCAGTCTTGGAAGGTTGTACCTTTCTAAGAATTTGTCTATTTCTTCCAGGTTGTCCATTTTATTGCCATAGAGTTGCTTGTAGTAGTCTCTTAGGATGCTTTGTATTTCTATGGTGTCTGTTGTAACTTCTCCTTTTTCATTTGTAATTTTATTGATTTGAGTCCTCTCCCTGGCTTTCTCGATGAGTCTGGCTAAAGGTTTATCAATTTTGCTTATCTTCTCAAAGTACCAGGTTTTAGTTTTATTGATCTTTGTTATTGTTTTCTTTGTTTCTATTTCATTTATTTCTGCACTGATTTTTATGATTTCTTCCCTTCCACTAACTTTGTATTTTGTTTGCTCTTCTTTCTCTAGTTCCTTTAGGTGTAAGGTTAGATTGTTTGAGATGTTTCTTGAGGTAGGCTTGTATTGCTATAAACTTCCCTCTTAGAACTGCTTTTGCTCCATCCCATAGGTTTTGGATTGTCGTGTTTTCACTGTAATTTGTCTCTAGGTATTTTTTTATTTCCTCTTTGATTTTTTCAGTGATCTCTTGGTTATTTAGTAATGTATTGTTTAGCTGCCATGTGTTTGCATTTCTTACAGATTTTTTTCCTCTAACTGATACCTAGTCTCATAGCGTTGTGGTCAGAAAAGATACTTGATACGATTTCAATTTTCTTGAATTTACCAAGGCTTGATTGTGACCCAAGATGTGATCTATCCTGGAGTATGTTCCATGAGCACTTAGAAGAAAGTGTATTCTGTTGTTTTTGGATGGAATGTCCTATAAATATCAATTAAGTACATCTTGTTTAATGTATCATTTAAAGCTTGTGTTTCCTTATTTATTTTCATTTTGGATGATCTGTCCATTGGTGAAAGTGGGGTGTTAAAGTCCCCCACTATTATTGTGTTACTGTCGATTTCCACTTTTATGTGTTAGCATTTGCCTTCTGTATTGAGGTGTTCCTATGTTCGGTGCATAAATATTTACAATTGTTATATATTTTTCCTGGATTGATACTTTGATCAATATGTAGTGTCCTTCTTTGTCTCTTGTGATAGTCTTTATTTTAAAGTCTATTTTGTCTGATAGGAGAATTCCTATTCCAGCTTTCTTTTGATTTCCATTTGCATGGAATATCTTTTTCCATCCCCTCACTTTCAGTCTGTACGTGTCCCTAGGTCTGAAGTGGGTTTCTTGTAGACAGCATATATATGGGTCTTGTTTTTGTATCCATTCAGCTAGTCTATGTCTTTTGGTGGAAGCATTTACATTTAAGGTAATTATCGATATGTATGTTCCTATGACCATTTTCTTAATTGTTTTGGGTTTGTTATTGGAGGTCTTTTCCTTCTCTTGTGTTTCCTGCCTAGAGAAGTTCCTTTAACATTTGTTATAAAGCTGGTTTCGTGGTACTGAATTCTCTTAGCTTTTGCTTGTCTGTAAAGGTTTTAATTTCTCCATCGCATCTGAATGAGATCCTTGCTGGGTAGACTAATCATGGTTGTAGGCTTTTCCCTTGTTGCTTTTAATATTTTTCTTTTTATTTAAGTTTTCATAGCTTGATTAATATGTGTTTTGGCATGTTTCTCCTTGGATTTATCCTGTATGGGACTCTCTGCACTTCCTGGACTTGATTGACTATTTCCTTTCCCATATTCGGGAAGTTTTCAACTATAATGTCTTCAAATATTTTCCCAGTCCCTTTTTTTTTGCTTTTTCATCTGGGACCCCTATAATTCGAATGTTGGTGTGTTTAATGTTGTCCCAGAGGTCTCTGAGACTGTCCTCAGTTCTTTTCATTCTTTTTTCTTTATTCTGCTCTGTGGTAGTTATTTCCACTATTTTATTTTCCAGGTCACTTATCCATTCTTCTGCCTCAGTTATTCTGCTTTGGATTCCTTGTAGAGAATTTTAAATTTCATTTATTGTGCTGGTTTTTTTTTTTTTTTTTTTCTCTTTAGTTCTTCTAGGTCCTTGTTAAATGTTTCTTGTATTTTCTCCTTTGTCTTTCCAAGATTTCTGATCATCTTTACTATCATTACTCTGAATTCTTTTTCAGGTAGACTGCCTATTTTCTCATTTGTTTTGTCTGGTGGGTTTTAACCTTGCTCCTTCAACTGCTGTGTATTTCTCTGTCTTCTCACTTTGCTTAACTTACTGTGTTTGGGGGTCTCCTTTTCAGAGGCTGCAGGTTCGTAGTTCCTGTTGTTTTTGGTGTCTGCCCCCAGTGGCTAAGGTTGGTTCAGTGGGTTGTGTAAGCTTCCTGGTGGAGGGGACTGGTGCCTGTGTTCTGGTGGATGAGACTGGATCTTTTTTTTCTGGTGGGTAGGACCACGTCTGGTGGTGTGTTTTGGGGCGTCTGTGACCTTATTATGATTTTAGGCAGCCTCTCTGCTAATGGGTGGGGTTGTGTTCCTGCCTTGCTAGTTGTTTGGCATAGGATGTCTAGCACTGTAGCTTTCTGGTCGTTGAGTGGAGCTGGGTCTTAGCACTGAGATGGAGATCTCTGGGAGAACTTTCGCCGTTTGATATTACATGGAGACGGGAGGTCTCTGGTGGATCAATGTCCTAAACTTGGCTCTGCCACCTCAGAGGCTCAGCCCTGACACCTGGCTGGAGCTCCAAGACCCTGTCAGCCACACGGCTCAGAAGAAAAAGGAGGGAAAAAAAGAAAGAAAGAAAGAAAGAAAGAAAGAAAGTAACATATTTATTAAAATAAAAAATATTATTAAAAATGAAAAAGTAATTAATAAAAAGAAAAAAAGAGCAACCAAACCAAAAAACAAATTCACCAATGGTAACAAGCACTAAAACCTATACTAAAAAAACAAAGAACACAAAACAAAAATGGACATACAGAACCCTAGGCCAAATGATAAAAGCAAATCTATACAGACAAAATCACACAAAGAAGCATACACATACACACTCACAAAAAGAGAAAAAATATATGTATTAAACAAAAGAGAGCAACCAAATCAATAAACAAATCTACCAATGATAATAAGCTTTATATACTAAACTAAGATAAATATAAAACCAGAAACAAATTAGATGTAGAAAGCAAACCCCAAATCTACATCCCAAAGTCCACCACTTCAATTTTGGGATGATTTGTTGTCTATTCAGGTATTCCACAGGTGCAGGGTACATCAAGTTGATTGTGGAGATTTAATCTGCTGCTTCTGAGGCTGCTGGGAGAAATTTCCCTTTCTCTTCTTTGTTCGCAAAGCTCCTGGGGTTCAGCTTTGTATTTGGCCTCGCCTCTGCATGTAGGTTGCTGAGGGCATCTGTCCCCCACCCAGACATGACAGGATTAAAGTAGAAGCTGATTAGGGGGCTCTGGCTCTCTCAGGCCGGGGGGATCATGGGGTATGGAATGCAGGGTGAGCCTGCGGTGGCAGAGACCAGTAGGACGTTGCAATAACCTGAGGTATGCCGTGTGTTCTCCTGGGGAAGTTGTCCCTGGATCACAGGACCCTGGCAGTGTCAGGCTGCACAGGTTCCTGGGAGGGGAGGTGTGGATAGTGACCTGTGCTTGCACACAGGCTTCTTGGTGGCTGCAGCAGCAGTGTTAGCATTTCATGCCCGTCTCTGATGTCCACGCTGATAGGTGCGGCTCGCACCTGTCTCTGGAGCTCATTTAGGTGGTGCTCTGAATCCCCTCTCTTTGTGCACCCCGAAACAATGGTCTCTTGCCTCTTCGGCAGGTTCAGAGTTTTTCCCAGACTCCCTCTCGGCTATCAGTGGCACACGAGCTCCCTTCAGGCTGTGTTCACTCAGCCAACCCCAGTCCTCTCCTTGTGATCTGAGCTCCAAAGCCCGAGCCTCAGCTTCCAGCCCCCACCCGCCCTCGTGGGTGAGCAGACAAGTCTCTCAGGCTGGTGAGTGCTGGTCGGCACCGAACTTCTGTGTGGGAATCTCTCCGCTTTGCCCTCTGCACCCCTGTTGCTGTGCTCTCCTCTGCGGCTCCTAAGCTTTCCCCCCACCCAACCCCTGTCTCCACCAGTGAAGGGGCTTCCTAGTGTGTGGAAACTCTTCCTCTTTCACAGCTCCCTCCCAGAGGTGCAGGTCCCGTCCCTATTATTTTGTCTCTCTTTTTTCTGTTTTCTTTTGCCCTACCCAGGTACATGGGGATTTTCTTGCCTTTTGGGAAGTCTGAGGTCTTCTGCCAGCATTCAGTAGGTGTTCTGTAGGAGTTGTTCCACATGTAGTTGTAGTGACATATCTGTGGGGAGGAAGGAGATCTCCACGTCTTACTCCTCCACCATCTTGAAGGTCTCTCTCTGCCTGGTTTTAAAATTTGCTCCTTGTCTTTTGTTTTTAGATCTTTTGCTCTGATATGCTGGTTATGCTTTTCTTTGTAGTTATTCTGATTAGGATTCATAGGACTTCTGGAATGTGTGATTTGAAGTCTTCCATCAAACTTGTATTATGGTCCCATATCTTTTCAACTGTATTGTTGCCAGAGAATATGGTCTTTATGATACTGATTCTTTGAGATATGTTGAGACTTGTGTTATGGCTGAGTTGAGTGTGGATTTTTAGAAATACTGCTTGTGAGCTTAGAAGAATGTGTATTCTCTACTTGTTAGATATGCAATTTTAAATGATAATTATAGAATTTTTGTTATATTTGTTCTTTAAATATTCTTTATCCAAATTAATTTGTTGCCTTCTAGACCACCAATAATTACTAGAGGTGTGCTAACATATGCTATGATGATTTTGAGGCAATTTTATTCTGTGCATCCAAGTTTAAAGTTGTTATAATCATATAGTGAATTGAAAACTTTTATTATTATATAGTAATATTCTCTATTCCCAATAATGCTCTTTGTCTTATATTTTATCTAATATTAATATAATGATCTCTGCATTGTTTTGGTATTTTTCTGGTATTTCTTTTTAAATCTTTTAAACTTTCTACATTTTAATATTTTAGATGTGACTATTATAAATGGTTTAGCTAGATTTAAAAAATGGACTTTTTCTTTTAACCTGTATTTAATTCATTTATATTTATTGTCATTATTGTTATATTTGGACTTGTTTCTATCAATGTAAATTTTCCTGTTTCACTTGCTTCTTTCCTTCGACTTTTTAAGATTAATTCAGTTTTTTAGTTTAAATTTTTTCTTAACCATTTCCCCCTCAACCAGTTAAAAATAATATATCATATTCTTTTAGTAATTAATATGGGAATTTTATCATACATATGAAATTTAAGTTTAAAGTAAGTTAATATGTTAAATGCACTCTTGAACAATGCAAGGATCTTAGAACACTTTCCATCAGCTACTCACTTCTGACTAGTGAATTAAACCCAAAATTTGGAGACTGATGAATCTCCAAATGCTACTGAAGACAAGAACTTTAGTTCTATACTTTATTGTTTAAACACTGTAAGTTAGAATACCTCCTCCCCTTCCTCCTTTCTTTCTAATCTTCTTCCTCCTTGCCCTTTTCTTTCTCTTTTTTATGCCTATGATGTCACTTAAAATTATCTACATCTTTACCAATTTGTTCACTATTAATTTGCCTTTCAGACTTTCCTTTAGCAATAATTTTCTTTCTTACTGAAGCACATTCTTTAGAAGTTCCTATGGTGAATATCTGTTGATGGCAAACTCTCTAGGTTTTTGTTCAGCTGAAAATGTCTTCATTTTATCATTATTTCTGAAAAGATAGTTTTGCTGAATACACAATTTAAAGTTGACAGTTAATTTTTCTCAATTAGGAAGTTATTATTTCCTGTCTTTTTGCTTTCTATTGTTACTGTTGAGAATCTAAACATCATTGCTTTTCTTTCAGGTTGCTTTCAAAATCTTCTCATTTTTTGTGATCTGCAATTTCATTACAATGTATCTTTGTGGGTTTCTTTTTATTTATCTTGCTTATTATATATTGACTTTCTTTACTTAAGGAGCTTATGTATCTTATCAGTTTTGGAAAATTCTTGATCATTTTCTCTTCAAATATTGCAGTTCCTCCATTCTATTTTTTTCTTTAGGATTCTGACTGGATGTATTTCAAAGTCTTTCATTTTATCCTCCACAACTTTCAATCTCTATCTTAACTTTTATCTCCTTTTTTCTCTAAACTGGATCCTGGATATTCTTTCAGATTTATCTTCCAGTTCACCAATTCTCTCTTCATTCACATCTAATCTGCAATCTAAACCATCCATTAAGTTTTTTTTTTATTGTTAATTTTATTTATTTTTGGCTGCCTTGGGTCTTTGTTGCTGCGTGCGGGCTTTCTCTAGTTGCAGTGAGTGGGGGTTACTCTTCATTGTGGTGCATAGGCTTCTCATTGCGGTGGCTTCTCATTGTGGTGGCTTCTCTTGTTGCAGAGCACAGGCTCTAGGGCGCACAGGCTTCAGTAGTTGTGGCACGTAGGCTCAGTATTTGTGGCTCATGGGCTCTAGAGTGCAGGCTCAGTAGTTGTGGCGCATGGGCTTAGTTGCTCTGTGGCATGTGGGATCTTCCTGGACCAGTGCTCGAACCTGTGTCCCCTGCATTGGCAGGCAAGATTCTTAACCACTGCACCACCAGGGAAGCCCTCCATTATTAAGTTTTCTCTTTCAACCATTACATTTTTTATTTCCAAAAGTTCCTTTTGTTTTCATTTTTTCAAATCTGCGCAATATTTTTGACAGTCCCTTAACAATTACTTGTTCTGTGAAAACATCTTTAATTATTTGAACAGATTATATACAGAAATATATTCTGTATCTGACATTGCCAAAATATGAATTCCTTGGGGACTTGAATCTGTTTGTAGTTACTGATGACTTGCAATAATGGTGTCTTCTTTCCACATGTACTTTCTGATTTTGGTTTTGAGCCCATAATTGCTTGCTCTTTATCTGTGGGAATCTTTTGGTAATACAGTGGGGTGGTTTTCTTCAGAAAACATTTATTTGTACTTTTGCTAGGAAACAGGGAGAGTTTTGACCTGGAACATTTTAGCTTCCTTTAAGAAATATCAGCTTAGGGCTTCCCTGGTGGCGCAGTGGTTGAGAGTCCGCCTGCCGATGCAGGGGGCACGGGTTCGTGCCCCGATCCCGGAAGATCCCACATGCCGCGGAGCGGCTGGGCCCGCGAGCCATGGCCGCGGAGCCTGTGTGTCCGGAGCCTGTGCTCCGCAACGGGAGAGGCCACAGCAGTGAGAGGCCCGCGTACAGCAAAAAAGAAAAAAAAAAAAAAAAGAAATATCAGCTTAATGTGGGACTCTCAAGTTCAACTTTTGTACTTACTTCTAGCCCAAGACTTAGTTCAGCTATCTCAGCTCTAATATTGGCTTGTGCCTTTAGGCCACTCTACCTTTCCCTTATTATTACTGCTCATCATTCTGCATTTTTGAAATTTATTTTTGGAGAGGGTACCCTGAAAAATTACCTTTTTTCTTACGCTTTCAGACATGTAATAAAGAATGTTTTATCAGGATCTATCTGTTTTTGTGGTGGGACAACTTTTCAGAATATTTAGTTCCTCTTACTTCCAGAAAAGGAAATCTGGTATCTTTTTCTCAAGTGTGTCTTTAATAAGGTTTAAAATATTTACAACTAGATCTTCAGCTGAGTTAAAAAAAAGTAATTCAGACATCAAAACCTATCTTACTCACCATGATCAAGCAGTGTTCCTCACAGCTCCAGTTTTATGATCTTCCTAATCTTGCATGTGGAATGTAAACTTGCCATGGAAAGTTAGATTTAGAATGTTCAAATGAGCAATTATCTTTTAACACCAACACAAGTCATGCATATAATTTGGCAGAGTGAAGATTACATACAGAAAAGACTTGGCATTTCTTACAAAACAAATAGAAGAGTGAGAAAATTTCTGAGTAAAGGCCAGTGAGCTCCATCTCTCTAAAAAGATAGATAAAACAGCAAAGAGATCGATGGCTTGACATTAATGAGATTGACAGTCTTTAAAATTTTACAAAATTTTTCTCTTAAATCTTCATACATATTCAGAGCAGTCACAGTTTTTCTGTGAATGCAGCAGTGTGTAAATTTGACTATGTAGAAGTTTCACAGGTATCTCTGAATCATATACTTAAAGTTAAAAATGTGCTGTTTAAGGTGGAATACCACTGATAAATCAACTATAGTCTTATTCTGAACAATAATCTTGGTGAAATCATGAGCTTGATATATCAGTTATATTTTTCTACAATATACAATGTATCCTTTGATGTATGTGTATCTTAATTCAGAAAACACCATTTTAAGGCAAGAAGAAGCTGTGAGTAGCAGATTGAAGTGACCTTACTTTCTGAAATTGCACCACAGAGTCTTCATGGGCAGGGTAAGGAGGGGCAAGCTGGTCTGGAGTGGTGGAAGCTCTGGGTAAGACTCTGATTTTCAGGTGCTATTTGTTGACAAATAAACAAGTGTGGGCATGCAGAGGCTTGATCCTCCTTCACATTTTAAAGTGTCTATTCAACTCTCATAAAATGAAATTTGTGTTCACTCCCCATCTCTGGGTCTTAGTTAGTTCCCCAGTACACTAAAGAGGCAAGACCAAGTGTTCTCTAAGGTTTCTCCTAGCACTATCAGTCCAGTGTAATATGTGAAGGTGGGGTACATGTTAGTATTCACCACAACCTCCTCTCACTACCACACTAAATAGTGTGCAGTAGAAAAAGGGAGGACATTAGCCACAGCAATTAGACAAGAAAAATAAATAAAAGGTATCCAAACTGGAAGGGAAGAGGTAAAACTGTCACTATTTGCAAATGACATGATACTCTATATAGAGAACCCTAAAGACTCCACACAAAAACTATTAGAACTAATAAATGCATTCAACAAGGTATTAAAATACAAGATCAATATACAGAAATCTGTTGCATTTCTTTACACTAACAATGAAATGCCAGAAAAAACAACCCATTAAAAATAACATCAAAAAACAACAACAACAAAAAACAACCTAGGAATAAACTTAACCAAGGAGGTGAAAGACCTATACGCTGAAAACTACAAAACACTGATACAGAAATGGAAAGACACCCCATACTATTGTATTGGAAGAAATAATACTCTTAAAATGGCCATACTACCCAAAGTAATCTACAGATTTAATGCAACCCCTATCAAAATACCCATGACATTTTTCATAGAACTAGTACAAATAATCCTAAAATTTATATGGAACCACAATTGACCCAGAATTGCCAAAGTAATCCTGAGGAAAAAGAACAAAGCTGGAGGCATAACTCTTTCAGACTTCAGACAATACTGAAAAGCTACAGTAATCAAAACAGCATGGTATTACCACAAAAACAGACATATAGATCAATGAAACAGAGCCCAGAAATACAGAGCCCAGAAATAAACCCACACACCTACAGTCAATTAATCTTCAATAAAGGAGGCAAGAATACACAATGGAGAAAAGACAGTCTCTTCAACACGTGGTGTTGGTAAAGCTGGACAGCTATATGTAAATCAATGAAATTAGAACAGTCTCTCACACTATATACAAAAATAAACTCACAATGGTTTAAAGACCAAAATATACAAAATGACACCATAAAATTCCTAGAAGAGAACACAGACAAAACATTCTCAGACATAAATTATATCAGTATATTCTTAGGTTAGTCTCCCAAGGCAAAAGAAATAAAAGCAAAAATAAACAAATGGGACCTAATAAAACTTAAAAGCTTCTGCACATTCAAAGGAAACCATCAACAAAATGAAAAGATGATCTACAGAGTGGGAGAAAATGTCTGTAAGTGATGTGGCTGACAAGGGGTTAATATCCAAAATATATAAACAGCTCATATAATTCAGTATAAAAAAACCCCAATCCAATCCAAAAATGGGCAGAAGACCTAAACAGACATTTCTCTAAAGAAGACATAGAGATAGACTACATGAAAACATGCTCAACATCACTAATTATCAGAGAAATGCAAATCACAGTCACAATGAGGTATCACCTCACACCGGTCAAAATGGCTATCATCAAAAAGTCTACAAATAATAAATGCTGGAGAGGGTGTGGAGAAAAAGGAACTCTCCTACACTGTTGTTGGAAATGTAAATTGGTGCAGCCAGTATGGAAAACAGTATGGAGTTTCCATAAAAAACTAAAACTACAGCTACCATATGATCCTGCAATTCCACTACTAGGCATATACACAGAAAAGACAAAAGCTCTAATTTGAAAAGATAATGCACCCCAATGTTCATAGCAGCATTATTTACAATAGCCAAGACATGGAAACAACACAAATGCCCAACAACTGATGATTGGTTTAATAAGATGTTGTATATATATACAATGGGATATTACTCAGCCATAAAAAAGAATGAAATAATGCCATTTGCAACAACATGGATGGACCTAGAGATTATCATACTAAGAGAAGTCATACAGAGAAAGAGAAATATTACATGATATCACTTATATGTGGAATCAAAAAATAATACAAATGAATCTATATATAAAACAGAAACAAAATCACAGACACAGAAAACAAACTTACAGTTACCAAAGGGGAAGTGTGGGGGGGAGGATAAATTAGGAGTATGGGATTAACAGATACAAACTACTATACAAAAAGTAGATAAGCAGTAATGATTTACTGTATAGCACAGGGAACTATATTCAATATCTTGTAATAACTTATAATGGAAAATAATTTGAAAATAGTGTAACTCAATTACTTTACTGTACACCTGAAGCTAACACAATATTGCAAATCAACTATATTTCAATAAAAAAAAAGAAAAGAAAAAGGGAGGACAGTTTCCTCCATCATGGACCTAAACAGGCTCTCAACAAAGTTGTTTTCCTTAAACACTGTTTAATCTGTAAATTATTTCATGAAAAACTATCTTGATTCAAACAACTTTGTTACTTTATCTCTCATTCCTTTTTAGAGAGCACTGAGTTACCTCCTTCACATAGCTATGATAATGTTGGTGATTTCATTAATTCACTTCACTGTCCTCAACGTGAAGACAGTACCTGTCAAGATAAAGCAGAAAAATGGAAAGAAACTAACAGTTTGGTGACACTATTAGAGCCGCTGGATTAACACCTGCTTAAAGCTTGAATTGGAATTTCTAGTTATATGAACCAATGCATCATCTTTATTGTATAAGACAGATGTGGGTTTTGGTTACTTGCAGTTAAAAGCATCCTAATGAAAGTATCTCCATTTAGAGTATAACTTGAAAATAGGACTCAGATAAAGGTTCATTACCTCTGAGGGAAACCAAAGTTCTAGATCACACTTTCTGCTTTAAGAAAACCAACTCTACCAAAATCCAGATTTACAAAACAGTAAATTATTTGCATTTTAAAAGGAGTTTAAAATTTTTTATAGGAGGCTCACTACAAGGTTTCATTATTTAGCCATTTTCTCCAGTGAATTTAAAATGTGATTTCCCTGATGTATCACCTAATGTATACTTTTTCAGGGACATATCGACTGTGTAAAGTAGAAGCATGCCGGTTCCAGGGTTCTGGGTAATTAAGTGTCATCTCTGTACTCAACCTCTGAGGGTACAGTAGTAGGCAATCTTCTGGGCAGATATCTCAGTTTCCTCCAGGAGTTAGTTGGAAGCTTGCAAAGAGTCTGGGATTTGTCATTAAACATTTCTGCTGTCAAGCAAGTAAGAGTGATGACCAGGCAGCACATACAGTTTCTGAAGATTTACTGAGGGGAATTCATGGAGCTGTGAGTTTAGCAGGTGTGTGGTTACCCAGTTGCTCACCACATTCTAGGAGTACACAGTGACCCTGGCCCTTGAACTTTAGGGTTTACAAGTAGGGTGACTACATGTCCTTATTTGCCCAGGACAGCCCCAGTTTATGCCACCATGATTATTAATACCCCCCTCTACCAGTTCCTACTTATAAGCTGCATGACTGGGGGCACACCAGCACAGAGAGGTACATAGATCAAAGTAGTTTGAGGAATAGAACATCACAAGAAGGACTGAACAGGTCAGCATCTGGAAAACCAGGGTAGAGGCTACAGCAATAATTATGTAGGGAGAGCTTTTTAATTATTATCACATAAATAAAAATGGGGTTTATTGTTTGGCAGGGTAAACAGTAAATATACTGTTCTGTTTTTCAGATGAAAACAAAGACTGACATACGCTAAATAAACTCAGTGACAATTAGCCAATAGCTAGAAGTGTTATAGATCATTTACACAGGTTTCAGCTCCTAGGGCACAGAGTGATTAACTTCCTTTTTGCATTATGCTCACGCATCACATCACCCTTCCTTTTGAGCCAGCACTTGGCCTCAGACTCCTTCTGTGGCAGCCACTGCCAATTGTTGAGAACTGGGACACGAGATCACACCTATTTGTGCTCCTTGTCATTTCCTTCTATCTGCTCCTAAATGTCAGAATGGGTACTAACACAGCTATGGGTTTTGCAAGAAAATAAATGCAAAGCTTTTGGAAGAGAGACCAAAGGATTCATTCGTCCATTCATTCCTTTTTTTAAAGATTTTTTGATGTGTACCATTTTTAAAGTCTTCATATTGAACTTGTTACAGTATTGCTTCTATTTTATGTTTTGGGTTTTTGGCCGGGAGGCATGTGGGATCTTAGCTCCCCTGACCAGGGATCAAACCCGCACCCCCTGCATTGGAAGAGGGAGTCTTAACCACTGGACTGCCAGGGAAGTCCCCGTCCATTCATTCTTTTTTTTTTTTTTTTTTCTTTTTGCTGTATGCGGGCCTCTCACTGTTGTGGCCTCTCCCGTTGCGGAGCACAGGCTCCGGATACGCAGGCCCAGCGGCCATGGCTCACGGGCCCAGCCGCTCCGCGGCATATGGGATCCTCCCAGACCGGGGCACGAACCCGTATCCCCTGCATCGGCAGGCGGACTCTTAACCACTGCGCCACCAGGGAGGCCCTCCATTCATTCTTTTCAACAAATATTTATGTTTCATGGAAGAAAAGGAGTTAGACTGAATTCACAGATGTTAACAGTAAAGTAACATCCGACCCCATGGTGGGCAGAGGTGAAGAACTATAAGGTTTCCAAATCAGCAGCCAACTACAAACTCACCTGTAAGAAAGAAATTGTAGTGCACATCTCCTTCCACAGCGGGGCACTCCAAGCTCATCACTGAAAACGCCCGCAGTGTTGCTTCAGCGAGCGGTTGGAGGACAAGTGTTTCCCGTCTTTTCTCCATACCTAGGGATTATTAAGTGGGTAAAATTAAAAGTACATTGGCAGGGCTCTGTGTGAATGAGGCGAAGCCATTTTAACGTCAATCCCTATGGTTCCAGAAACTTATTCTAAATTAATTCATGTTTAAAAATCTGACAGAAATGTGTTAAATTTGAGAACAAATTGGACTTCAGATCTGTTTGGGTCTCCATTATACAAAGATGAAATAATTATATAAAAGATGGAAAAATTTGGGGACAAAATAATTCTTATTCAAAGTTTTATTATGGTTTATCAGAAAACTACAGTCAGCTTCACCTCAAACTCTCATGCCTTCATCAGAATGGGCAATATAGAATTCAAATTACATTTGGATAAGCAGAATTTTAGATAAATATGAGTCAGGTCTAAACACTTATTCAATATCTTTATCCCTGTGTCTGGGACAAAAATTTTTCAATATTTCCAAAGGCCCGATAGTATTTCCAAATCAGCAGTGGATGAAGCTGGGACCGCGCGGCTCTGATGATGCAAATACAAGTGTATGGGGTGGCCCTTATAACTTGTTTTTCGCATTACAAAATGAAACCATTAAAGGGGCGACCCTTACCTTTCCTAGTAAATAAAAGATTTTGAGGACCAAATCCTGGAAGGCTGGCATCAACGCCGCCGGGCGTGCTGACCCCCTTCCGAGCAGCGAGTGCGGCGCCCACGAGTTTCCGCTGGAGAGGGGCGCGCTGAGCGCTCTCCACCGCTCGGCCGGGCAAACGGAAAGGGCTAATTGGTTTGCAACTGAACAGCGAATTTAAAAGGCAGCATTAAAAGCCCAAGGCCAGATTGTGGAGCCGGCAGAGCGGCTGGCTTTGAGGGTACCCGGGGCGAAAGGGGAAGGGACGGCGCGCCCGGCCGCGGGCAGATGGATCCCGGGCTCCCGCGGCCAGCGGCCGCGTCAACATCTTCCCACTTGGTTTAAGTTTATTCTGGGCCGCCGCGAGCTGGAACAGGAAATGTTCAGTCTTTCATGTCCGTTGGCGGGTTGCACTTTTGCACCTCCCGGCGAGCACTGATTAGTCAGTTGAGTTCTACCGCGTTTGAAGTTCACCATTTATTATTAAAGAGAAGTGGCAGTGATTAGTTCTGAGTCCTCAGAGAGCTAAATAAATATTTACCAAATAACGAGATTCACCCCTACAAACCCAGCTCGAACAGGTTTCTGAAATCCCGGCGAGGACCCGAAGTGCCTCCCCCAGGCAGGAAGTGGAGCTGCGGCCTTCCGGGCGGAGGCAGCCCTCTGCAGAAGGGCCAGTCGCTGGAGACCTTTCAGAGTCCCGGCAAAACGGAGAAAATCCCAGTCCTAAGTCCAACTCGGTGGTCTGCGGTTTAAATGATTTTAGGGACGTCCCTCCCTGGTGGCGCAGTGGTTAAAAATCCGCCTGCCAATGCAGGGGACACAGGTGCGAGCCCTGGTCGCGGAAGATCCCACATGCCGGCGAAGCAACTAAGCCCGTGCGCCAAAACTACTGAGCCTGCGCTCTAGAGCCCATGAGCCACAACTACTGAAGTCGGGGCGCCTAGAGCCTGTGCTCCGCAACAAGAGAAAACAGTGCAATGAGAAGCCTGCGCACCGCAAGGAAGAGTAGCCCCTGCTACTAGAGAAAGCCGGTGCGCAGCAACGAAGACCCAATGCAGCCAAAAATAAATAAATAAATACATTTTAAGAACCCATGCATATAAATGATTTTATAGGCTGTGTTTCTCTTATAAAGGCAGAGGTGAATGTCAAGCTAAACTTTGAACTTTCCTTTTAAAACAATTTAAACAATAAAGTAGCATTTTATTGCTCAAACAATTAAGAGGGTTGATTTGTATTGCTTCCAACATTAGGATTTTCTTAGCCCCAGTGAGACAGGCTGGGAACTGGGACCCTTTGCTGGGACCTGGGCCCCTTTGCTGCAATGCTTGCCCTGGACACACTGCTCCTCCAGCAACAAAATACAAAGAAACTGTATGGGACTAAAAATAACTGCATGCATGCCCAATTAGGGCAAATTCTGGACCCAAAATATAGAGAGACCAAAAAACCTAACTGCCACTTATGAAGAGCCTGGAGCAAAAGCAGGGTGTTGGGAGCAAAAGCAGGGTACTGAGCATGCCTCCTGCACACGCCACCACCAGAGGGGTGGGCCAAACATCTAAGCCACCCCTCCAGCAGGACCCCTGGACACACCCCTACCCTCACCCCATATAAAGAACAAGCTTGCGCCCCTCCAGGAGCAACCAAGCAAGGGAACCTGTTGTTTGTTCTTACTCCCCACTGCTGCAGCAGGGGCCCCAATAAAAGCCTTGCCTGAATTTCTTGTCTGGCCTCTAGTCAATTTCTATTGATTCGGGAGGGCCAAGGGCCCTGGTCGGTAACACCAGTATGCTCCAAAATATACTCAGATCGTGAACATTGAAAAGAGCGTATTTAGACGGCTTATTTGGCAAACGACTTACAAGATGGCATCGTTGTCAAAAGCATTCATGGTGGTTATCTTTAAAACCTTTTTTCCCCTTAGTATTAGACGAAGACTTTAGAGCATGTAGAATATGCATGTATTCGCACATCAATATCATGCTATCGGTATCTCCAGTTTTGTATCATGATTTTTTCAGCCACACTTTTTCGTAAGAATTTTCTATTGACATTAAAAATTTCTAGAAAACATTACTAATTGTTGAACATTAAGGTGATTCCCAGATTCCACTATTATAAATAGCACAATTAACATAGTTATACATAAGTCTGTTTGCATCTGTCTGATTAGCCCGTTAGGAAAAATGCTCAGGTATGGAATTACCAAGACAAGCATATGAAAAAATTTAAGCTTCTTAGTGTATCTTGCCGAATTTATAGAATGTAAATTGGAGGCATTTAATAGGTAAAAAACCATTTAAATTTGAATTTCTTTGGTTATGAGTTGGGTTTAATATACTATGAGTTCTTTCAGAACAGGGCCATTTTTTGCTCATCACTGTATGCCTGGTGTCTTGTGTAATACCAGGTACATACTTGGTACTCAATAAATATTTGTTGATTGAATAAGTAAAAGATGAATAAATGTTAGCAGGATATTTGAGTTTCTTTTTTTGTCAATTTCTTTTTCATATTGTTCAGTTACCGATTATTGTGACAGTTGTCTTTTTCTTATTAATTTAAACTGTGTTTTACATAATTAGGATTTAATCTTTTGTCACTTATGTGGCAAATCATGTGCCCTCCCCAAAGCATAAATATGTGTGTTTGTGTGGGTGTGTGTTTGAGTACTTTTCGATTTCCAGAAGTTAAAAAAAATAATTTCATAAGTATTTGTGACACCCTTTTCTAAATAAAATTAATTAACTAATTAATTAAAAATTTTTGGCTGTGTTGGGTCTTCATTGCGGCGCGCAGACTTCTTATTGTCGTGGCTTCTCTTGTTGCGGAGCACAGGCTCTAGGCGTGCAGGCTTCAGTAGTTGTGGCACGTGAGCTCAGTAGTTTTGGCTTGCGGGCTCTAGAGCTCAGGCTCAGTAGTTGTGGCTCATGGGCTTAGTTGCTCCGTGGCATGTGGGATCTTTCCAGACCGGGCTTAAACCTGTATCCCTTGCACTGGCAGGCAGATTCTTAACCACTGTGCCACCAGGGAAGCCCGACACCCTTTTCTTTAAAAAAATTTTTTTTTTTTTATTTATTTGGCTGGGCTGGGTCTTAGTCGCAGAATGCGCGATCTAGTTCCCGCATGCGGGATCTAGTTCCCTGACCAGGGATCGAACCCGGGACACCTGCATTGGGAGCAAGGAGTCTCAGCCACTGGACCACCAGGGAAATCCCTGTGACACTCTTTATCACATACACAAATTAATGTGCTATAGCTGTGCAATCTAAGATTTGAGGCAGTTTTATATATTTTAGGCAGCACATTCTCCTTGTTTACCAAGTTTTTCCTTGGCCTTGATGTTTTTTCCAGGACTTAATGCGTCAAGTAAAAGGGCATTGCAATTTTAGTCTTAGTCTGACAAACGCTAGGCTCAAGACCTGTTGTCATACCAGGGAAAGATCTGTCAACTCCTTAGTTCTCAAACAACTATCTAATAAATGCTTCTTGCTGCTCTTCCATTTGCCCTTTTGTTTTCTTGTTCATTATTATTAAAGACATGAATAGAAAAAGGATCTTTGCTTCTTAAGGGGTTTTCTGAACATATCTCATTCCAAATGAACATGTAATCCCCTTTGTTATTCCACCTGGTTGTGGTTGAAATGACATAGTGTTAGGGACCGTGGGATGGAAACGGGTTGCAATTATTCCAAGTAGTAATGATTTAAAACTTTGGGAGTACGGATATCTAATGGAGAGAGACATTAAGCCTTAGATTTCTTTTCTTTGCTAAGCATTCCCAGAAATAAAAGCATGATATAGGAGCCAAAAACTTGTCTAAGGCAAACACTACAGTATTTAAGTCACAAAAGCTGACAAGATTGCATATTCTATGTTCTTTTGTAAGGTTAGGCTTGAGGCTTAGAGATGGGAAAGGAGCTCACTTGGAGTAGATTTTTTTCTTCTTCTTCTTACATCAGCACCAGTTTGGGTTACCTGAAGCTCTGTTTCATTTTGTCTTTACTCTAGACATAGAGCAGTTTCTACCTGAGACACTGCTGGCCTGAACTAGAAAAACTTCTGTGAACCCAACACTTGTCTTCTGTTCAAGGGATACACACCATGTGGGATTGTTTAAAAATAGTTATTCAATAAGCATTCAATAAGCATTTAGCATGTGCTTTCTGGGTTGCTTGTTTGACCTTTTCAGGTGCTGAAGGATGTAGGCTTTAGTGGGAAAGGCAGTTAAGGAGAGTTAACCTGATCAGATTCTGAGTGGTTTACCGCTATCTGTCCTTCGAGGCCCCTTGAGTTCCTGGAGTCTTCTTGGACTCTATAGTTAAAACTGACATGTTCCTTTCTGTCTACCTTTCATTCAAAAATACTGAAGCCAAGTATGTATAGTGAACAACAACACAGGCATGGTTTTTATTTTCATACAGTTGACTTTCCAGTAGGAGGAAACAGGCAATAAATAAGGACACAAGTAAATATGGCAATTGCAGATGGTGAAAAGCTCTGTGAAGAAAACGCGTGCCAGAGAATGTGGCAGGTGGGGTGAGCGGCTGGCTGATGCTGGATGGTCAGGGAAGGCTTTTTCAATGGTGAACACAGGACCCAAGATCCTACTGAAAACAAGCAGCCAGCTATATCAGGGGAGGGACTGGCCACTACAGAGGACAGAAGGCAGGTAAGAGCTTGGATGATTGAGGAATAGAAAGAAGACCAGTGTGTCTGAGGCTAGTGAAAGTGCAGTAGTAGGAGATGGGGTCTCAGAAGTCGGCAGGCCTCAGGACATCTAAGCCTTTGTGGTACTTTGGTGAAGAGCGTACTTTTTCTTTTTTTCCTGCTAAGTGAACTAGGAAGCTATGAGAAGATTTTCAGTTTCACAGTACAAGCTCTGATTTGGGTTTTCAAGCGATGGTTCAGATTGCCGTATGGCAAATTGACAGAGAACGTGAGAAGTGGAGGCAGAGGGACCAGTTCAGAGTCTGGTACTCCCTCATTTTCAAACTAATGCTCTGAGGGGGTCCCTAGTAGTGGGTTACAAGCTCCTTTAGGACGAGAACATGCTACTTCGCCTCTTTCTATTCCTTTTCCTCATCCTTCTTTCTTTTTTTGTCTATTACTCCTAGAGGCTCGAACAGTGTTAGCAACATAATGGGCTCAATCAAAACTTGCAATGATCTGGATGACTCTTCTGCAAATTACTGTCATGACTTTTTGGATGTAGAAATGGCCCGGTGTATTTGCCATTTGCTTTGAATGTGTGGAATCAAGTGATTTCAGCTCCTTGGAGAAAGGTAACTCCATAATGAAGAGGTGATGTTTTCTTTTTTTCTCTCAGTTCTATTGAGGTATAGTTGACAAAAAAATTATAATTTATTTGAAGTATACAGCATGATGAACTGACGGAGGTATACATTGCGAAAGGATTCCTACCTCACATATTTATTTTTTTTCCTTTTTGGTGGGAACACTTAAATTCTACTCTCTTCACAAATTTCAATTATACAGTACAGTGTTATCAACTATAGTCACCATGTTATACATTAGATCCTCAGACTTTAAAGTCTGAAAGTTAAAGTCTGAAATCTTGTACACTTTTATCAGCCTCTTCCTATTTCCCTGGTGCCCCATATCCTGGAAATCATTATTCTACTCTATGTTTCTATGAATTTGACTTAATGACCCTTTCAATGTACTATTGAATTTGGTTTGCTAATATTTTGTTGAGGATTTTTGCATCTATGTTCATAAGGGCCATTGGTCTATAATTTTCTTTTCTTGTAGTGCCTTTCTCTGGCTTTTGATAGCAAACTAATGCTGACCTTGTAAAATGAGACTGGGAAATATTCCCTTCTCTTCTGTTTTCTTGGAAGAGTTGGGAAGGGTTGGTATTAATTCTTCTTTAAATGTTTGGGAGAATTCACCTTTGCAGCCATCTGTTTTTTCCTGTGTTGGGAGGGTTTTAAACACTGATTCAATCTCCTTACTAGTAATTGATCATTTCAGATTTTCTATTTCTTTTTTTATAAAAATATTTATTTATTTATTATTTATTTGGCTGTGCTGGGTCTTAGTTGCGGCATGCGGGATCTTCACTGTGGCATGTGGGATCTGGTTCCTGACTAGGGATTGAACCTGGGCCCCCTGCATTGGGAGTGCAGAGCCTTAGCCACTGGACCAACAGGGAAGTCTCTGGATTTTCTATTTCTTTATGAGTCAGTTTTGATAGGTTATATGCATTTAGAAATTTATTCATTTTCTAGGTTATCTCGTTGTTGGCATGTAATTGTTCATAGTAGTTTCTTATGATCCTTACTATTTCTGTGTTATCAGTTGTAATGCCTTCTGTCTCATTTCTGATTTTTATCTATTTGAGTATTTTTTCTGTTTTTCTTAGTCTAGCTAAACTTTGTCAATTTTGTTTATCTTTTCAAAGAACCAGCTCTTAGTTTCATGGATTTTTTTCTCTAGTCTTTTTAGTCTCTTTTTGATTTATTTACACTCTGCTTTGCTGTTTCCTTCCCTCTGCTAACTTTGGATTAGTTTGTTCTTTTTCTAGTTCTTCGAGGTGTAAAGTTAAGTTGTTTACTTGAGATCTTTATTTTTTCTTAGTATAGGAATTTATTGCTGTAAACATCCCTCTTAAAACTGCTTTAAGTTTTGGTATGTTATCTATTTCTATATTCATTTGTCTTAATTTTCCTTTTGATTTCTTCTTTGTCCTATTGGTTGCTCAGGAGCATGTTGTTTAATCTGCACATATTTGTGAATTTTTCAGTTTTTTTCTTTTAATTCATTTCTAGTTTTGTACCATTGTGGTTGGAAAAGATGCTTGATATGATTTCAGTCTTCTTAAATATATTAATACTTATTTTGTGGCCTAACACATGATCTATCCTTGAAAATGTTCCATGTACACTTGAGAAGAATGTGTATTCTGCTGCTGTTGGATGGAATGTTCTCTATATGACTGTTAGTTTAGTATGTAGTTTAAGTCCAGTGTTTCCTTATTGATTTTCTGTATGGATAATCTATCCATTGACAAAAGTGGGACACTGAAGTTCCCTATATTATTGTATTGTTATCTATTTCTCCTTTCAGATCTGCTAATATTTGCTTTATACATTTAGGTGCTTTGATGTGGGTGCATAAATATTTATAATTGTTATATCTTCTTGATGACTTGACCCCTTTATAACTGTACAGTGGTCTTATTTGCCTCTTGTAACAGTTTTAGCTTAGAGTCTATTTTGTCAGATGTAAGTGTAGCTACCCCTCCTCTCTTTCTATTTTTATTTACATGGAATATATTTTTCTATCACTTCACTTTCAGTCATTGTGTGTCTGTAAAGCTGAAGTAAATCTTTTGTAGGCAGCATGGTTGGATTTTTTTTTAAATTCGTTCAGACACTCTATGTCTTTTGATTGGAGAACTTAGTCTATTTAGATTTTTAAAATTATTTATTTATTTTTATTGGGGCATAATTGATTTATAATATCATATTAGTTTCAAATATACAATATAGTGATTCAAAAATTTTATAGCTTATACTCCATTTATAGTCAGTATAAAATATTGGCTATATTCTAGTCCATTTACATTTAACTTAATTATGGAGTTACTATTGCCATTTTATAAATTGTTTTCTGGCTGTTTGTAGTTTCTTTTTTCTTCTCTTGCTCTCTTCCTTTGTACTTTGGTGCATTTTTGTAGTGCTCTGTTTTGATTCCTTACTTTTTATTTTGTATCTCTGCCATAGTTTTTTGTTTTGTGGTTACCATGAGGCTTACATAAAACATCTTATAGTTAAAACGGTCAATTTAAAACTGATAATGACTTAACTTCTAATGCATACGAAACTCTATATTTTCACTTGCCTCCCACATTTTATGTTTTTTATTTTTTATAAAGTTATTTATTTATTCATTTATTTTTAGTGGTGTTGGGTCTTCGTTTCTGTGCGAGGGCTTTCTCTAGTTGTGGTGAGCGGGGGCCACTCTTCATTGCGGTGTGCGGGCCTCTCACTATCACGGCTTCTCTTGTTGCAGAGCACAGGCGCCAGATGTGCAGGCTCAGTAGTTGCGGCTCACCCCAGTTGCTCCACGGCATGTGGGAGCTTCCCAGACCAGGGCTCAAACCCGTGTCCCCTGCATTGGCAGGTAGATTCTCAACGACTGTGCCACCAGGGAAGCCCCTATTGTATGTTTTTGATGTCACAATTTACATCTTTTAATGTTGTGTATCTATTAAGAAATTATTGTAGTTATAGTTATTTTTATTTTTTATTTTTTGCAGTACGCGGGCCTCTCACTGTTGTGGCCTCTCCCGTTGTGGAGCACAGGCTCTGGATGCACAGGCTCAGTGGCCATGGCTCACAGGCCCAGCCGCTCCGCGGCATGTGGGATCTTCCCGGACCGGGGCACGAACCCATGTCCCCTGCATCGGCAGGCGGACTCTCAACCACTGCACCACCAGGGAAGCCCCAGTTATAGTTATTTTTAAAGCTTTTTTCTTTTAATGATTATACTAGGGTTATAAGTGACTTACTTGTCACTGTTACAATCTTAGTGAATTCTGAATTTAACTATATATTTACCTTTACCAATGAGTTTTATACATTCACGCGTTTTCATGTTATTGAGTATGCTTTTATTTAAACTTGATCAATTTCCTTTAACATTTCTTGTAAGACTGGTTTAGTGTTGATGAACTCCTTTGGCTTTTGTTTGTATCTCTCCTTCAATTCTAAGGTGAAGGACAACTTTGACAGGTAGAGTATTCCTGGTTGGGAGCTTTTTAATTTCAGCACTTTAAATACATCACCTTACTCTCTCTAGCTGGCAAGGTCTCTGCTGAAAATATGCTCTCAGTCTTATGAGAATTCCCTTGTATATAACAAGTTGTTTTTCCCTTGTTGCTTTTAAGATTCTTTCTTTGTCCTCAACTTTTCATGATTTAATTATAATGTATCTCTATGTGGGTCTATTTAGGTTCATCTTATTTAGTACTCTTTATGCTTCCTGAATCTAGATGTCTGTTTTTTTTCCCCACAATAGGGAAAATTTCAGCCATTATTTCTTTGAATAAGCTTTCTGCCCCCTTTCTCCCTCACATCTCTGTAATGCATGTATACGTCTTCTTGGTGTTGTACCAAAAATTCCTTATCTTATTTTATTCTTTTTCATTCTTTTTCCTTTTGCTTCTCTGACTGAGTGAATTCCACTGCCCTGTCTTCAAGTTCACTGATGCTTTCTTCTGATTGATCTAGTCTGATGTTGAGCCCCTCTATTGAATTTTTCAGTTAAGTTACTATATTCTTCAGCTCTATGATTTCTGTTTGGTACTTTAAAATATTTTCTATCTCTTTGTTGCTCATGCATTGGTCTCCTGATCTTGGTGAGCATATTTATAACAATTATTTTGAACTATCAGGTAAATGATGTTTCACGAGATTTATCTTGTTCTTTTGTTTAGAACACATTCTCTGTTTCTTCATTTTCCTTGGGTCTCTGTGTTGATTTTTCTGCATTAGATAAAAGAGCCACCTTTCCCAGTCTTAACAGACTGCTCTCATGTAGGAGATGAAACTTGTGAATCAGACTGGCCCAAGCTCCTGGTTGTTTCTTGAACTTCTGTGATTGTCCAGCTCCATCCTTGTTCTTTGAGGTGTCCCAAGACCCATCAATGTCCCAAAGGATACTGAGGAGAATTGCAGTCAGCACCTAGATGCAGGCTGATCAGCAGACAGACTCTAAGCAGTAGCTAGCAAAGTATATATTTAAGCCAGGAAAAAATGTCCAGAGGAAAACTGGGTCATGAGCAGTTTTGCCTGCTTCTCTGTACTGAGCCCTGGTGGGGGTATATGTGGTAAGTGCTCATACTTCTGTTAAGAACTGCTACTTTGTTTGCTATAGCTTTGTGTGTCTTGTGGAACCAAGCCCTACTGGCTCTCAGAGCTAGGTGTTTTGGGGCCCATCCCTCAGATATGATCTTTAAAAGCTAGGGCAATAAATGTGCAGTTCAGGACCTTTGCTCCTCAGGGAGAAGCTGGGAGTTGGGGGTTCTCTCTTGATTGTATGGTTCTGTGCCTGGGGTGAGGTTTATGGCAAGAATATGTCTCTGTCTATCCTACTTATTTTTTTTTTAATTTTTTAATTTTTTTTTGCAGTACGTGGGCCTCTCACTGTTGTGGCCTCCCCCGTTGCGGAGCACAGGCTCTGGACGCGCAGACTCAGCAGCCATGGCTCACGGGCCAAGCCGCTCCGCGGCACGTGGGATCTTCCCAGACCGGGGCACGAACCCGTGTCCCCTGCATCGGCAGGCAGACTCTCAACCACTAGCGCCACCAGGGAAGCCCTATCCTACTTATTTTGATGTAGCTATTTTCTCATTTTCCCAATGTTGTAGGGGTCACTCAGTTAGTTTCTGGAATTGTCTCAGAGGAAACAGCACTGTGTGTAGCTGTACATTTGGTGTGGCCATGGAAGGAGGGAAGTTCATGTGTCTCCTATGTTACCATCTTGGTCCCTCCCTCAAGGTGGTGTTTCTTAACATGCATTCACTACAATGAATATTTGCTCCTTCTTAAAACTAGTTGTTATCTCATATTTAATGTAGTAATCAAAAGGTTGGAGGTCTTTTGTAGTTATGTGGAAACAGATTAATTATTTCATCTTGCCATGCACTCTTCAGTAGGAATGATTAACCCCTGGCCTCAAATTACTCACATTCTGGCACCCTTATTACCCACATTATTTTTTTTTTGAGATTCATGAGCTAAATTTAATCCAAAAAGTTTTGTGACTTGTGATGGGAATTGTGGGAAATTTCTTTTTTTTAAATTTAAATTTAATTTATTTTTTTATACAGCAGGTTCTTATTAGTCATCAATCTCATACATATCAGTGCATACATGTCAATCCCAAATGCCCAATTCATCACACCAACCCCCACACGCTCCTGCGGCATTCCCCCCTTGGTGTCCAAATGTTTGTTCTCTACATCTGTGTCTCAATTTCTGCCCTGCAAAACTGTTCATCTGTACCATTTTTCGAGGTTCGACATATATGCGTTAATATACAATATTTATTTTTCTCCTTCTGACTTACTTCACTCTGTATGACAGTCTCTGATTCATCCATGTCTATACAAATGACCCAATTTCATTCCTTTTTATGGCTGAGTAATATTCCATTGCATATATGTACCACATCTTCTTTATACATTTGTCTGTCGGTGGGCATTTAGGTTGCTTCCATGACCTGGCTATTGTAAATAGTGCTGCAATGAATATTGGGGTGTATGTGTCTTTTTGAATTATGGATTTCTCTGGGTATATGCCCAGTTGTGGGATTGCTGGATCATATGGTAATTCTATTTTTAGTTTTTTAAGGAACCTCCATACTGTTCTCCATAGTGGCTGTATCAATTTACATTCCCACCAACAGGGCAAGAGGGTTCCCTTTTCTCCATATCCTCTCCAGCATTTGTTTGTAGATTTTCTGATGATGCCCATTCTAACTGGTGTGAGGTGATACCTCACTGTAGTTTTGATTTGCATTTCTCTAATAATTAGTGATGTTGAGCAGCTTTTCATGTGCTTCTTGGCCATCTGTATGTCTTCTTTGGAGAAATGTCTGTATAGGTATTCTGCCCATTTTTGGATTGGGTTGTTTGTTTTCTTAATATTGAGCTGCATGAGCTGTTTATATATTTTGGAGATTAATCCTTTGTCTGTTGATTCATTGGCAAATATTTTCTCCCATTCTGAGGGTTGTCTTTTCCTCTTGTTTATGGTTTCCTTTGCTGTGCAAAAGCTTTGAAGTTTCATTAGGTCCCATTTGTTTATTTTTGTTATTATTTCCATTACTCTAGGAAGTGGATCAAAAAAGGTCTTGCTGTGATTTATGTCATAGAGTGTTCTGCCTATGTTTTCCTCTAAGAGTTTTATAGTGTCCTGTCTTACATTTAGGTCTCTAATCCATTTTGACTTTATTTTTGTGTATGGTGTTAGGGAGTGTTCTAATTTCATTCTTTTACATGTAGCTGTCCTGTTTTCCCAGCACCACATATTGAAGAGACTGTCTTTTTTCGATTGTATATCCTTGCCTCCTTTGTCATAGATGAGTTGACCATAGGTGTGTGGGCTTATGTCTGGGCTTTCTATCCTGTTCCATTCATCTATATTTCTGTTTTTGTGCCAGTACCATATTGTCTTGATTACTGTAGCTTTGTATTATAGTCTGAAGTAAGGGAGTCTGATTCTTCCAGCTCCATTTTTTTCCTCAAGACTGCTTTGGTTATTCGGGATCTTTTGTGTCTCCATACAAATTTCAAGAGTTTTTGTTCTAGTTCTGTAAAAAATGCCATTGGTAATTTGATAGGGATTGCATTGAATCTGTAGATTGCTTTGGGTAGTATAGTCATTTTCACAATATTGATTCTTCTAATCCAAGAACGTGATATATCTCTACATCTGTTGGTGTCATCTTTAATTTCTTTCATCAGTGTCTTATAGTTTTCTGCATACAGGTCTTTTGTCTCCCTAGGTAGGTTTATTCCTAGGTATTTTATTCTTTTTGTTCCAATGGTAAATGGGAGTGTTTCCTTAATTTCTCTTTCAGATTTCTCATCATTAGTGTATAGGAATGCCAAAGATTTCTGTGTATTAATTTTGTACCCTGCAACTTTACCAAATTCATTGATTAGCTCTAGTACTCTTCTGGTGGCATTTTTAGGATTCTCTATGCATAGTATCATGTCATCTGCAAACAGTGACAGTTTTACTTCTTTTCCAATTTGTATTCCTTTTATTTCTTTTTCTTCTCTGATTGCTGTGTCCAGGACTTACAAAACTATGTTGAATAATAGTGGTGAGAGTGGACATCCTTGTCTTGTTCCTGATCTTAGAGGAAATGCTTTCAGTTTTTCACCATTGAGAATGATGTTTGCTGTGGGTTTGTCATATGTGGCCTTTATTATGTTGAGGTAGGTTCCCTCTATGCCCACTTTCTGGAGAGTTTTTATCATAAATGGGTGTTGAATTTTGTCAAAAGCTTTTCCTGCATCTATTGAGATGATCATATGGATTTTATTCTTCTATTTGTTTATATGGTGTATCACATTGATTGATTTGCATATACCGAAGAATCCTTGCATCAGTGGGATAAATCTCACTTGATCATGGTGCATGATCCTTTTAATGTGTGTTGGATTCTTTTTTTTTTTTTTGCGGTAGGCGGGCCTCTCACTGTTGTGGCCTCTCCCCTTGCGGAGCACAGGCTCCGGACGCGCAGGCTCAGCAGCCATGGCTCACGGGCCCAGCCGCTCCGCGGCATGTGGGATCCTCCCAGACCGGGGCACGAACCCGCGTCCCCCGCATCGGCAGGCGGACTCTCAACCACTGCGCCACCAGGGAAGCCCGTGTTGGATTCTTTTTGCTAGTATTTTGTTGAGGATTTTTGCATCTATATTCATCAGAGATATTGGTGTGTAATTTTCTTTTTTTGTAGTATCTTTGTCTGGTTTTGGTATCAGGGTAATGGTGGCCTCGTAGAATGAGTTTGGGAGTGTTCCTTCCTCTGCAATTTTTTGGAAGAGTTTGAGAAGGATGAGTGTTAGCTCTTCTCTAAATGTTTGATAGAATTCGCCTGTGAAGGCCTCTGGCCCTGGACTTTTGTTTGTTGGAAGATTTTTAATCACAGTTTCAATTTCATTACTTGTGATTGTTCTGTTCATATTTTCTATTTCTTCCTGGTTCAGTCTTGGAAGGTTATACCTTTCTAAGAATTTGTCCATTTCTTCCAGTTTGTCCATTTTATTGGCATAGAGTTGCTTGTAGTAGTCTCTTAGGATGCTTTGTATTTCTGTGATGTCTGTTGTAAGTTCTCCTTTTTCATTTCTAATTTTATTGATTTGAGTCCTCTCCCTCTTTTTTGTGATGGGTCTGGCTAATGGTTTATCAATTTTGTTTATCTTCTCAAAGAAACAGCTTTTAGTTTTATTGATCTTTGCTATTGCTTGCTTTGTTTCTATTTCATTTATTTATGCTCTGATCTTTATGATTTCTTTCCTTCTGCTAACTTTGGGTTTTGTTTGTTCTTCTTTTTCTAGTTCCTTTAAGTGTAAGGTTAGATTTTTTATTTGAGATTTTTCTTGTTTCTTGAGGTAGGCTTGTATAGCTATAAACTTCCCTCTTAGAACTGCTTTTGCTGAATCCCATAGGTTTTAGATTGTCCTGTTTCATTGTCATTTGTCTCTAGGTATTTTTTGATTTCCTCTTTGATTTTTTCTGTGATATCTTGGATACTTAGTAACGTATTGTTTAGCCGCTACTGTTTGTTTTTTTTACGTTTTTCTCCCTGTAATGATTTCTAATCTCATAGCGTTGTGGTCAGAAAAGATGCTTGATATGACTTCAATTTTCTTAAGTTTACTGAGGCTTGATTTGTGACCCAAGATGTGATCTATCCTGGAGAATGTCCCATGAACACTTGAGAAGAAAGTGTAATCTGCTGTTTTTCAATAGAATGTCCTATAAATATCAATTAAATCTATCTGGTCTATTGTGTCATTTAAAGCTTTTGTTTCCTTATGAATTTTCTGTCTGCATGATCTGTCCATTGGTGTAAGTGAGGTGTTAAAGTCCCCCACTATTATTGTGTTACTGTTGATTTCCTCTTTTATAGCTGTTAGCAGTTGTCTTATGTACTGAGGTGCTCCTATGTTGGGTGCATATATATTTATAGTTGTTATATCTTCTTCTTGGATTGATCCCCTGATCATTATGTAGTGTCCTTCCTTGTCTCTTGTAACATTCTTTATTTTAAAGTCTATTTTATCTGATATGAGTATTGCTACTCCAGCTTTCTTTTGATTTCCATTTGCATGGAATATCTTTTTCCACTCCCTCACTTTCAGTCTGAATGTGTCCCTACATCTGAAGTAGGCAGCATATATTTGGGTCTTGTTTTTGTATCCATTCAGCAAGCCTGTGTCTTTTGGTTGGAGCATTGAATCCATTCACGTTTAAGGTAATTATCGATATGTATGTTCCTCTGACCATTTTCTTAATTGTTTTGTGTTTGTTTTTGTAAGTCCTTTTCTTCTCTTGTGTTTCCCACTTAGAGAAGTTCCTTTAGCATTTGTTGTAGAGCTGGTTTGGTGGTAGCTTCTGCTTCTCTGTAAAGCTTTTGATTTCTCCATCGAAGCTGAATGAGATCCTTGCTGGGTAATCTTGGTTGTAGGTTCTTCCCTTTCATTACTTTAAGTATATCATGCCACTCCCTTCTGCCTTGTAGAGTTTCTGCTGAGAAGTCAGCTGTTAACCTTATAGGAGTTCCCTTGTATGTTATTTGTCATTTTTCCCTAGCTGCTTTCAATAATTTTTCTTTGTCTTTAAGTTTTGCCAAATTGATTACTATGTGTTTTGGCATGTTTCTCCTTGGGTTTATCCTGTATGGGACTCTCTGTACTTCCTGGACCTGGGTGGCTATTTACTTTCCCATGTTAGGGAAGTTTTTGACTATAATCTCTTCAAATATTTGATCTGGTCCTTTCTCTCTCTATTCTCCTTTTGGGACCCCTATAATGTGAACGTTGTTTCATTTAATGTTGTCCCAGAGGTCTCTTAGGCTGTCTTCATTTCTTTTCATTCTTTTTTCTTTATTCTGTTTCGCAGCAGTGAATTCCACCATTCTGTCTTCCGGGTCACTAATCTGTTCTTCTGCCTCAGTTATTCTGCTATTGATTCCTTCTAGTGTAGTTTTCATTTCAGTTATTGTATCGTTCACCTCTGTTTGTTTGTTCTTTAATTCTTCTAGGTCTTTGTTAAACATTTATTGCATCTTCTTGATCTTTGCCCCCATTCTTTTTCTGAGGTCCTGGATCATCTTCACTATCATTATTCTGAATTCTTTTTCTGAAATGTTGCCTATCTCCAGCTCATTTAGTTGTTTTTCTGGGGTTTTATCTTGTTCCTTCATCTGGTACATAGCCCTCTGCCTTTTCATCTTGTCTATCTTTCTGTGAATGTGTTTTTTGTTCCACAGGCTGCAGGATTGTAGTTTTTCTTGCTTCTGCTGTCTGCCCTCCACAGCAAGATCCTTTTTGATTCATCAACATCTCATTGTGGCTTCTCCTTTGCCTTTGTATGTGGGGTATCATTTTTGGTGAGTTCCAGTGTCTTCCTGTCGATGATTGTTCAGCAGCTAGTTGTGATTCTGGTGTTCTCACAAGAGGGAGTGAGAGCACATCCTTCTACTCTGCCATCTTGGTTCCTCTGTGAGTCTTTTATCTATTACCCACATTTTCTATCTTACTCAGTGATGATAAAGATCTCAAAAAAAGTGAATCTTTGGTTGATACACTAAAAATACTTTTCACTTTTGCATATTCTATTTATATGTTTGTAATTCTGGCATCTCCTAATTCATTAGCCCTAACCATAGAGGTTCTTATGTAGGTCCTGAGATGTTTACAGTAATCTTTTGTGATATTCTGTCCCAGATTACACTAAGTGAAGACTAAGGGGTGATGTTGAAATCACGTCACTCCAAATTCATATGTTGAAATAACCCCTAATATGATAGTATTTGGAGGTGGGGTCTTTGGGAGGTGATGAACTCATGAAGGTGAAGCCCTCATGAATGGGATTAATGTCCTTATAAAAGAGACCCCAGAGAGCTCCCCCTCACCTTCAGCCATGTGAGAATACAGTGAGAAGTTGATGAAACACTAAGCAGGCTCTCATTAGACACCAGATTTGTGCCTTGATCTTGGACTTCCCAGACTCCAGAATTGTGAAAAACAAATTTCTGCTGTTTATAAGCTAACCAGTCTATGCTATTTTTGTTATAGCAGCCCAAACTGACTAAGACAATACCTCAAAATGTCTCTTTGAGAATTAAATGAGATGGTATATATAAAGTATTTGGCATATTGTTAATGCTCAGTAAATGTTGACTATTGTCATTAGGTCATTTTCTTATTATAGTAATGATACCTATTCATTACACCCAGTTAAGAAAATACAGAAAAACAAATCCTCCTACACGGTTGGTGGGAATGTAAATTGGTGCAGCCACTATGGAAAACAGTATGGAGGTTCCTCAAAAAACTAAAAATAGAGTTGCCATATGATCCAGCAATCTCACTCCTGGTCATATATATTTGGAGAAAACTCTAATTCAAAAACATAACACTCTCCAATGTTCATAGCAGCACTATTTAAAATAGCCAAGACATGGAAGCAACCTAAATGTCCATCAACAGATGAATGGATAAAGAAGATGTGGTATATATACACAATGGAATATTACTCAGCCATAAAAAAGAATGAAATAATGCCATTTGCAGCAACATGGATGGTCCTAGAGACTATCATATTAAGTGAAGTAAGTCAGAAAGAGAAAGACAAATACCATATGATATCACTTATATGTGGAATCTAAACTATGACACAAATGAACTTATTTATGAAACAGAAACAGACTCACAGACATAGAAAACAAACTTATGGTTACCAAGAGGGAAAGGCGGTATGAGAAGGATAAATAGGGAGCTTGAGATTAGCAGATACAAACTACTATGTATAAAATATTAAACAGCAAGGCCTTACTGTATTGCACAGGGAACTATATTCAATATCCTATAATAAACCATAATGGAAAAGAATATGAAAAAGAGATATATATATGTGCGTGTATATATATATATATATCTATCTGAATCACTGTGCTGTATACCAGAAACTGATACAACATTGTAAAGCAACTATACCTCAATATAAAAGAGAAAGAAAATATAGACAAACAAAAGGAAATAAAATTATGCATAATTCCATAATCCAGAGATAAACAGAGATAGCTACTCTCAATCATTTTCTCTGTATATATTTTTATTTCACAAAATTTGATTTTATCATATTGCACCTATTGTTAGCAGCTTTGTACATCATTATATAGTCTTCTAAAATTTAATCAAGACTAGATGAATAAAATTCTATTGTATAAGTGTACTGTACTGTAGTTTATCCTACCAAATCTCTTTTGTTTGAACTTTATGATTCTTTCCAATTTTTTTGCTGTTGCAGAGAGTCCTGAAATAAGCATTCTTATACAAACTTTCCCCCCAGATATCTGTGAGAATTTTGTTGGTTCGATCATAAAAGTATAGTTGCTCAGTTGAATAGTATCTATGTTTTTAGGATTTTGGATCCTTACTGACTAATTGGCCACCAGAAAGTTGTTAAAATTTATATTTTAATCAGCAGAATATGAGAGTAAGTGTTGCCCTGTATCTTCATCAACACTAGGCATTTAGCTTTTGAAACAAACTTTCACTCATTTCCTTAATACTTTTTCAGGCACTATTCTAGGCATGAGGGTACAGTAGTGAAAAAAACAGACAAAAATCTCCCTGTTCTCATGAAGCTAACATTGAGTATGTTGGATGATGTAGTTGCTGTAGAGGAAAATAAAGCAGAGCAGGAAGAAACAGAATGTCTGCTTTGTGGGGTTGGGGGAAGTGCAATTTCATGCAGGGAACCAGTGAAGTTCTCACTGAGAGGTGAATTTGGGCAAAGACCTGAAGGAGGTGAGAAAGTGGGTCTTGAGGATATTTAGAGGGTGAATTTTCCACGCAGAGGGAAGAGCAAGTGCAAAGATCCTGAGGCAGAAGCATTCTTGGCATGTTTATGAAATACTAGGAGACCAGTACAGTCGGAGTGAGATGCATAAAGAGGAGAATAAAAGGTGATAAGGTCAGAGAGGTAGCTGAAGCTTAGGTCATGTAGGGAACATTACACCATTATAAGGACTCTGAATATCACTCTGCATGAGATGGGGAGTCATTGCAGATTTTTGAGCAGAGGTGAGGCATCATCTACCTTACGTTTAAAGGATTACTCTGCCTGCTGTGTTGAGAATAGATTGAAAGGGTGACAGGATGAAAGTAGTAGGGAGGCTGATTAGAAGGCTATGGCAGTAATGTAGAAAATAGAGGTTGGTAGCTTAGACCAGGGTAGTAGCAGTACAGTTGATGAAAAGAAGTCCAGAAGTAGGTGCAGTGAAATGACAAGAGATTTGCTGATGAGACAAAGAGAGGAGGCAAGATTTTTGATTTGAGCAGCTGGAAGGATGGACTTACCATTCACTGAGATGAGGAAGACTGCAAAAAGAATAGGTGTAGGGGTAGATTACATGGAGAGTTGAATACACGAATCTAAAGTTCAGGGGAGAAGTTCGATGTGGAGGGAGTAGTGGTTTAGGGAGGTGAGTGGGTAAGGTTTAGGGATAATTTTTTTATGGTGTGATAGATTATACTGTTTGTTTGTTGATGGAAATGATGCAATAGAGAAGGAAAAACTGATGATACTGGAGAGGAGAGAATAATTGGTGCAATGTCATCAAGTAGGTAAGAAGGAATGGGATCTAGAAGACAAGTGGAAGGGTTGTCTTTAGATAGTAACAGAAACAATTCATCTGGAGTAACGGGAAGGAAGGCAGAATGGCTGAGTGCGTACACAGGTTTATGGCTAGACATGGTGGCAAAACCTTGTGGAATTTCTGTTTAATTTGTTTCTATTTTCTTGGTGAAATAAGTAGTAAAATGGTCAACTGAGAATGAAGGAGCTTGGACAAACCCACTGAGATCTATTGAAAACACATCACTCTTGCAGCAGTGTGGGGGATGGGCTGCATGGGGCAATGCTGACCTGAAGAGACCACTGCAGTCATTCTCAGCGGGAGATGCTGAGGACCTGGATAGGGAGGTGGTGTTAGACATGGAGAGAATGCATACATTCTAGCTATGTTTTGCAGATAGGACACTCAGAACTTACTGATGGATTGGGAGTGGGTACGAGGGAAAGGATATCAAGCATAATACTGTTTTGAAAACTATTCTAAAAAGCCAATAAATTACAATGGCTTCCGTTATATGGAAATGAAGGCCTGGGAGCTCTTTGTATTTTGAGTCAACTGGAGCACACTACAGATCTTTTCTTTTCTAAAAACCTCTCCTAACATTCTGATAATCTTTGATTTTTAACATAGTATGGCTAAAAAAAACAGCACACATGATTTAGAGAAGTTGTTGGTAATCATTGGGCTCAGTGAGTGGGTAATATATCCTTGTTTTGCAGATGAAGAGACTGAGGCCCAGAAAGGTCAATGAAGCTAATTACAAATGTTGGGGGGGGGAATTAAACAAAAAGTTCTGATTAATTTAGAATAATGAAAAGCAATTTACATCTTAAATTGCAGATATTAACTACATGCTTATTTTGTTTTGTATAATGCCTAGGACAGAGTCCCATGCAAACAGGTGCTTAAGAAATATATTTGACAATGATTCTTCATGATGTATTAATTGCCATTAATTGTTTGAAAACCCTTCTAAATATGTATAACAGATCTCACAATATTGGAAGCCTCTTACATTAAGGTTATATGATTCTCTAGCTCTTCCTGGAAGCAATTGAGATGGGAACTTAGGTGTCCCACAGGTAAGATACTCTTTCTTAGATAAAAATGTGAAACTGAAACTGAGCAGACCTATGTAGAGGTCTTCCTCGTGACAGAATCCCAGTGTGTCCCCTGCTTATTAGTGATGAAGAAAAAGACTGTGGAAATATACTGTGGCCTTCTAGGCCCTCCATGAGTAGAGAGAGAAAGAAACAGGCCCTAGCAGTTGATGACTGGAAAAGCTAAGGAATATAGAAAAAAAGACAGGGCAGTCAGAAAGAGAAATAACCATAACTTAAACAATAAATCAGCCTCAAGGACTCTCAGTTCCATTTCAAAGGTGATAAAGTCTAATGCACATTCCTCAGTTGTTTTACAGAAACCAGACCCCAACCAGACAGAGAATGATGACCATGAGCACGTAGCCCCCAGACTGGCTGGAGCCTGAAGACTGATAACGTGATCAATCTCTGTGACCTCACCTGGTTACCTCACCACACACCAATCAGAAGATTGCATGAACTGATCACACTCCCCATGACCCTCATCCTCACTTTGTCTTTAAAAACCCATCCCTAAAAACCATTAGGAAGTTTGGGTCTTTTGAGCATTAGCTGCCCTTTCTCCTTGCTTGTCACCTTGCAATAAATGCTACACTTTCCTTCACCACAACCTGGTGTCAGTAGATTGGCTTTGCTGTGCGTTGGGAAAGTGGACCAAAGTTTGGTTAGGTAACAAAATTGAATGTTTGTTATGTCCTGAATCTCTGCTTTCAGCAGAAAACTAAAAAGTAGACAGTAACTTTAAAACACTGATTTATTGAAGTTTCACATAGGATCCTAATTTTTTTGGTTTATACCTAACTCAAAATTTGAATGTTTGATACTGGCATTTCAATTCTATGTTTTAAAAGAACTACTGCTGTGCCAGTCACCCTTGTTTCTGGAATATGGTAACTTCCCCTAATAAAGCAAACATTGGCAAAGTACTATGGTATAATATAGTTCATATTGTTTTATTTGTTGCCTTAGAACTTTTTCCTTCACTAACTTAAAAATTTTTTTAGTAAGCACTCTCTAAAAGTCCAGTTTTGTGGGGCAAGGCTTTGTGTTTCCAACTTGAATATCAGCCCTTTGAGGGTAAGAAAGATTCTCTATTTCTGAGCATGCTTCACATAACACAATACATAGTAGCTATTATGAACATTACTTCAATAAAAAAATAATTGAAATCCTTAAACTTTAGTTTTTCATTTAGTAGATATGCTTTAAAATGTCACTTTCCCCTCTGTGTACAAACATGCATGTACAGAACCACATTGTCTTTGGATTCATCTACCTCTGACAATTAATTATCTAATTAATTAATCATCTGATAATTAAAATGACCTCCTTTTGGCTGATACTGGATCCCAAGAAAGGTTCAAAAGAAACTTGACACATCATGTTGTGTCATGTTCCATTGTGAAACACCCCTGCTGTTTCTCATATTATGTCATATCTGATCACATGGTGGTAGCATTAAGTTGAACAAAACATGGTGACATATCAGAAAACAACCCAGTACATTCGATTTATGTGAAGTCACTCATTCTTCACTTTTTCAAAATGGTATAGTCACTAGGCAAAGTTGGCAAATTTAGCATGTTTTAACCATCAACAAATCTAGGACTACTATTTGTCAAGCAATTCATATACTGGACTTAGCCCTTTTCTCAATTTCAAATTCAGGATTTTGATTATTTTTGAATTCAGGATTTTGATTATGGTACTTTGGACAACATATGGGTTTATGCGGCTTACAGTTCTTTCATGATCCTGTATTTCTGTCTACAGAATTCTTAAGTTAGCATTAGTTCTCACAGTGGAAGAAGTAGAGATTTTTAGTGGATTTGGGACATACCATTTTTCTCCCTCTGTCTCCAAAAAAAGCGATTAACAAGAATTATTAGAATTGAAATGGAAACTCTGCAGGAAAATTCTAATTTCATAGTCTTCATTTGGTATTCTATATTCACGGCAGCCTCAGTTATGGCAGTATTATTGCCTTTATATTTATGGAAACATTTTTGGTTGCAGGGTGGTGTATTGATTTCCAAAATGAAACTAGGATTCCATGGCCTGTGGAATACATTGAGCCCATGGAGATATAATACATCTTTAGCATTGTGTGTTAAACATTTTAACATACAGTACGCATGAGCCTTAGCTCAAAACTCCAATTTTCACTTACTGTGATTAATGTATTATGTTATTATGGAGTAATATGGAATTTAGGGAGGACCTACACAGTAAAAGTGACCTATGGCTGACACACTGTAACAAGCTACAGATGACATGGGTCTCTTCTCAAAGGGGATATTGGCTTTCTGTATATAATTAATAACAAGAAAACTGTATCCTGACTTTAAGGTCTGCAGTAGCATGCTGGAACAAAAAGGGCCATAAATTAACATCAATTATGCATTAAAGTTCCAATTAACCTGGCTGACACTGATATACTTTAACAAGGCACATTTAGATAAAAGAAGAAACTCTCTAATTACTTGGAACAGGACCTTATGACCCATTCTGCTCTTTTATCCCAATTCCAGAATGAAGAGAGAGGGAGAAAGTTCTGCAGAAGGTGACAATGCAGCACCAGAACATATCCTCTGGGATACCATTTTACCATCAAAAACTCTCCACCATGAATATTCTATTGTATTTGTATTCTTAAAAACAAATACCCTCATTGAAGAAGAAGGGTATTATAAGGTTGAAAATGGTGTCATCCTTTGAGATTTCCCAGAAGAACCCATTGAGCATATTATAAACTTGAAATGGAAGCCCCCCATTCTGCCTGGACCTGCTTTAGATTCATTCTCTAGGAGAGGAGTTCATTGGTTACTATTCCCTCTGCATTGCTCACTCTCCCTGTCCTTCAAATCTTTGGACAGCCTTCCTGTTTCTGTTTCATTTGGGGAGGGCATTCTGGTCCCTGGTCCCCATCTGTTCTCCAGGTGGCTCTTTGGATTTTATTCATTTTTGTCTTCTGTCCACTCCCTGGGCATCTTGCCCACTTACTTCTCTAGGTTTTCGTGTCCTGCCTGGTGTCCCTTGGTCAGTTAGCTTCATCCAAAATTGCATATGCACCGTCTAGGCTGCACATTACATGCATTGAAGTATTTCTTCACCTGAAAGCACAGAAATAGCAGATGAAGATGTGTTTAGAATGGATGGGGAAAAAATGTGGTGACTGGGCTACAGGAAAAGTGTGGGAGCAGGATGTATCCCAGTAACCTGAGGAGCCAGAGGAAGGAAGGACACACAGAATAAATTAAGAACTTATTTGTCTTTGTTGCACATTTATCTTTCTGTGGATCATTATCAAATGCTATCCTTTGCTTTCCTGCAGTGATCTCCTATTACATACCTGCTCATTTCTTGATTTTTCCTGGAGCCTCTGCTCTAACACACCCTCCACAGTAGATGGAGGAGCCTTGTCTCACTTACACTGTATTCAATCAGGCTTCCCTCCTCATCCCCTTTCCTCCTCCCACCAAATAGCCCAAGGCATAAATACTTTCTTCAAGGCTCTTCCCTGCCTACATCCAAAATGAGACTAACTTTTTATAGATATGAACTCAGCTTTTAGCCAAATAGGAAATTAAAAAAATCAAGAAATGCATCTAAATAAAGCAGAATTTCTACTTATACATTTGAATAAATATATCCAAGTTCTTTCAGGGCCACAGATATACGTGAATAGATACGTAGATCTATCTAAGTGTGAAGTAAGTATCTAGAACAGATGCTTATGAATAGAGATGAGAGTAGCCATATAGAAATTAAATGTTGACAACATATGTGGCCAATGAAATTATCTCCAAATATAATTCTGACCACATTTTTGAGTTTTCTGTTTCGTTGGCAAAGGAAAGTGATAGTAAAAACATAGGACCAAGGATGTTAGTCCAGCTTGGAGGCTGGGATCTAGGGTTAATTGATTTGAGCTGAGGCTGGTGGGGGAAGGTCAGCCACCCTGCAGCAGGTAAAGAAGGCCCCAGGAATGACTTCATTTGAAAGCTGACTTTCTACCCCTAACCCATTTGCCTATGTGCTCAGGTCCAGGGCTTCCAATAGTTTTCCTGTCCCCAGCTTTGGGTTCTTCTGAACCTGATTTGACAATCCAGCTCTGTCTTCTGGCACCCCTGCTGAGTATGTCTTTAGCCTGCTTCACTGGAAATCTTAGTTCAAGGATAATCAGGAAAGTCCTACAATCTTCCAAACAGAAAGAACAAGTTATGTAAAAAAGTAAAAAGAGTCAGACTGGCCGTGTTCTTTTCCTTTGAAACATGAAATCCAGAAGACAGTGAAATATAGCATCTACAGAAGACTGTGATAAAATTATTGTAATCCAAGTCATATGAGAGGAAAAAAGAAACCAACCTGTGAACCTTTATCTCAAACAACTGGTCCAGGCCACCCAGACCTTTCACCTGGATTACTGCAGTAGCCTACTCACGAGTCTGCTCTCCACACAACTGCTGGACAGATTCTAAGATTGCTCAGATCACACCACTTCTATGTGCAGACTCCTTAAGTGGCTCCAATCTCAGCAGCCTTCCCCTTTTTCTCTTACTTCATCTATGACCCGCCCCCCTGTTCACACCTCTTCAGTCACAACAGCCTCCTTGCAGTCAGCCTGGGACTCACTTTACCCGATTCTCACATGGTTCCCTCCCTTCCTTCAGGTCTTCCTTCAATTACTGTTTGATTAAGGAAACCTTCTCTAACTCCATGTATTTTAATAAAATGGTAACCCCCTACCCCAACTCCCAGTCATTCACTATCTTCCTTATTCTGCTTTATTTCCTACCTAGCACTTATCATCTGCTTTCCTGTGTATTTGTTTATTGTAGGTTTCCTCCTACTAGAATATGAGCAACATGAGGACAGGGGATTTCTGTGTTCATTGTTACCACATAGAACAGGGCCTTATAAGCTTCCACCATTTGTGTAATGAGGGAAAAGGTGCAAGATACTGTTCATGGAGGGGAAAAAAAGACATTTTTTAATATGTAGGGTCTCAGGGACTAGATTACCCCAAAACACCAGTTCTTGAGAGAGATCTTGGAATACTTCAGTAGCAGTAAACTTTGCAGTGTGTGTCTGAGTGTATATGATATATAATTCTTTATCTATCCTCTAACTATCTATCTATCTATCTATCTAGAGCTTATCTAGAAATTTGCAGTATAAATCCTATATGAGGATTCTTGAAATAGAACAGATTTTTATCTGACCCATTCTTTATTGCTCATTTTTCAATATCATTTCAATTAGTTAGCCCAGCTGTAGTGCTTCAGTCCTAAGTTCCTTTAAGTAACAGACAGATACAGCTGGAAATGCATACACATGATACTTGTAAAAATGAGCTCATCTGTCCATCTTAATGAGGGGGAGGAGAGAATATACTTAATTTAAGACACTAGGATTCTGTGGCTGATGTTTGATACAAGGGCAAATTCTTCTATACCTCAATATTCTCTAAGAGCATCACTATGTTATAGCACTGTATCATAACTGATCCTCATACTGGTAACACATGTTAGAAAAAAAGTTAATTATGTTCACAATACACAATTTAAGATGGCAGGGAATTGTTAAAATGACTAAATGTGATTAACACAAAATACCGTTTGATAGTTAAAGCAAACAATTGTTTGGAATGTACAATTATGGAAAAAACTGGATACCAGATGAGTAAGGTAGGATTGCATAAAATAAGATCCTTGAACACAAAATGCTCATAATCTTGGTGGAGAGACAAAGCATGTAAAGACATGAAATAATTAAAGAGTAAAGAAACAGTGCTATTGTACAAGCTACCTGAGCACTCTGGATCACACAGTAGCCTCATCAATGGAATGGATATAATAATGTAAGTCTCCTAGGGAGGTTTGAGGATTAAAGGAGATAATTCATGCCCTTGATAAGTGGCATATAATGCCACTAAGTGAGCAATGACAAAGGTCCAGAGAAAAAAGTGATGGCTGAAGATCAACATAGACAGGGATGCCCTTATAGAGATGGAGAGACTGAAACTTGCTCTTGAAGAAAAAGGAGAATTCTAGGTAGGAGGATCAATGTAAGCAAAGGTGTGGAGAAGGGAAAGATCATGGTATTTTGGAGGGATGACGAGGAGACCATCTGACTGAAGGTGTGGGTCATAAAAGACAAGGTTAACAAGGTAGATGTACTTCTTCAAAGCGGAAAATAAACATAAATAAAGAGAAAAGAACAATGTACCATGATTCTACCACCCAGAGATAACTACTTTGCTGTATACACTTCCTTCTAGTTTTGTCCTTATGCAAATACTTACTTTTATAATTAAAACATACAATACTATATATACAGTTTTATAACTTAGTTTTAACATTACATTCTCAGCATTTTTCCATGCCATTACATATCTCTTGGAAACGTGTTTTCTATGGCCACGTAATACCAAATTTTGTGGTCTTGCTGTAAGTTAATCAGCCTATTTTTTTCTTTTGACTTTTAGGTTGCTGTATTTTTTTCTCTTCTAATATATAACGCTACCATGAGAATAATTTTTTAAAAAGCTGATTTTTTTCCATAAAATGAATTACTAGAAAGGACACATCTTGGTCCAAAATATATGAATATTTTAAAAGTTACAGATATATTTTGTTTAATCTTTTGAAAACTTGTGCCAGTATACATTTCCACTACCAGAATATGAGAGTGTGAATTTCATTCCACTCTTGGCAGAGAAATTTGGAATCCGTAGAATTCTTCATCAGAGGAAGAGCAGCCTGGCAGCAGTACATGGAGGGATCAGGGGAAGAGATGCTGGAGCCATACAGCAAAGCAGAGGTGCCATGATCAGGTACTGAGTTTTAGTGGTCCAAGTAAGAATAGAGAGGAAGGAGTAAACTGATGAGATTCTCCCTGCTTTCCCTTGTCCCTTTCTCCTTCCCTGTCTTTCTTATTCCCTGCCTTCCTAATAACTTGCTTTTTCCCTTTATTTATTTATTTATTTTTTATTTATTTATTTTTTTTTGCGGTACGCGGGCCTCTCACTGCTGTGGCCTCTCCCGTTGTGGAGCACAGGCTCCAGACGCGCAGGCCCAGAGGCCATGGCTCACGGGCCCAGCCGCTCCGCGGCACATGGGATCCTCCCAGATCGGGGCACGAACCCGTATCCCCTGCATCGGCAGGCGGACTCTCAACCACTGCGCCACCAGGGAGGCCCGCTTTTTCCCTTTATTAAAAAATATATACCATAGTAGAAAATTGATAAAATACAGAAATGTAAAAAGTTAATATTTTATTATATGTTTTTTCAGTCTTTTTCAATATATCAATCAATATATTTAAGAAGGATTTTCACAATTAAACATTCTTTGCAAAAATGAAATCATTTCCTTTCATGGATATAACAATCTATTTATTCATTTGCCATTGAGGGATATATGTGCCAGAGATTTTCTATCTTTGCTCAAGTTGTCTTTATTTTTGATTTTACTCTGGCAGAAAGGAATTGCTGAGTAAATGGTATAGATAGATTTTAGATTTAAGAAATATTTTAGAGCATCATTAACAGGTTTCATTACATGCACACACACACACACACACACACAACTAGGACAAATACAAAGTGGGCTCTCTGTTCCTAAACTTGGAGAATGAACAACCACATAGAAATTCCAAGTAAGGACTGGTTTTGGAGGGAAGTTGACAAGCTCAGTTTTGAACCTAAACTGAACAAATAAACATATATAAACAAAGGTGAAAATAAGGATGGAAGTTGTTTAAAAAAGTGAAGAGTTCATGTAGTCAATAAATCCATTTCCAATATTGACATTTTGTATCTTATAGTATATTAACCAAAATCATAAGAAAAATATAGAGATAGCCACACACTATTTTATATCTTCCACACTGAAACATTATATCTGTAAATAGCTCCCAGTAGAAAAGCTGAAGAAGAATATGTGAGATTTTATCCTCCTTAAAATTTTAAGCTCACTCTGTCTTTTTGCCCTTCTTATACGTAAATGTTACTTAATCATTACTTTAGCATATATCCTTTTGTTTGTGAATGGAAGAATAACTATCTTTTTCTATATAAAGTATACAGTTAGGAAGATTTTCCCAACCAAGAATAGCATGTGAAACTGATCTATCTGTTCCAAAGCTTTCCGAGTGAGTTGGTGTAAAATTCAGTTTACTTTGTCTTCATGTAACTTGGTTGACCCTATATTATTTAAGGCTGTCTTGACTCTCCTTTTCTTTCTTTTTCTCTCCCTATATTTTTAATAAAAAATAAATACTTCCTCCAGAAGTAAGAAAGAATACAAATTTAAAATTTTCTTTGTAGTATCTTAGATTATAGAGTTACCAAATTACAGCTGTACTGTCACTGTGATTGCTTGGTTGCCGCGAGAAAGTTTATAAATAGATTGGCCTACTCACTAAGACCTGTTTCTTTTTGAAGGACTAAGTTTGAGTCAAAGAATGGATTAGAGCTTGGCTAAAATACGATATCTCTATCCTCTCCAGTGCTTTCTCCTGCTGTGGCAGTTGAAGGTGTCTCAATATTTTTATTCTAATGTGCTTCAAAGATATAGTTTAATCTGGCAGAGAATTTTAAAAAATGAGAAATGTTTTTTCCTTTGTCCATTACTGAACTAATGGTGCAGTCATTTTTTTTCATGGTTTTGAAACAAGAGTTGATGATCATTTTCTGGTGCAGTGAAAACCTTTAGTTAGCTGGTAGGAGCTAAACTTCTTTAGCTCTCACTTGCTCTGAACGCTATGAATATATTCATTAAGAAACATTTATTGGATGCCTTCCATGTGCCAGTCATGTGTATTGAGTATCTGCTAGGTATGTGATATTGAAAAAAACCAGACTTGGTCCTAGTCCTCATAGAACTTACAGTTTATAGGAGAGAATAAAGTATTGAGCACAGAAATCAACACACAATTATAAATAGTGTTATGAAAGAAAGCAGGATGCTTTCTGAAGTCCTGAATGATAGATTAAGAGTGAGAGACATGAGGAATACAGTTAGGATGCTATGGCAGTATTCCAGGTTAGTAATTTAAACTGCTATTGAAAATTACCTTTCAGGACTTCCCTGGTGGTGCAGTGGTTAAGAATCCACCTGCCGTGCTTGCTTCGGCAGCACATATACTAAAATTGGAACGATACAGAGAAGATTAGCATGGCCCCTGTGCAAGGATGACACGCAAATTCGTGAAGCGTTCCATATTTAAAAAAAAAAAAAAGAATCCACCTGCCAATGCAGGGGACATGGGTTCAAACCCTGGTCCAGGAAGATCCCACATGCTGTGGAGCAACTAAGCCCGTGCGCCACAACTACTGACCCTGAGCTCTAGAGCCTACAATCCACAACTACTGAGTCTGTATCCCACAACTACTGAAGTCCACACACCTACAGCCCGTGCTCCGCAACGAGAAGCCACCGCAATGAGAAGCCCGTGCACCGCAACGAAGAGTAGCCCCCGCACACCGCAACTAGAGAAAGCCTGTGTGCAGCAACGAAGACCCAACGCAGACAAAAATAAATAAAATTAAAAAAAATTACCTCTCATCCAAGATACTTATCTACAAGATGGAGTAGATTATTAATATTTTAAAATTTTATCCCATTTTTGGATATGTTTTGGCATTCTGTATCCAGTTTCTCTGACATACTATACCACTATATGATAGTGATCCAGTATAGGTTTATGTTCTCCAGAGCAACTAATTATATTGACCATTTGCATAGGGCAGTTTTGGTTTTTTTTTAAACAGAATCTCTTGAATTGGCAATAACTTCTGAATATACCATAATTTGCTAATTTCTCCATGTAGTTTTATCAGTATTTGCTTATGTATTTTGAGGCTATTTAATTGGGTGCATATAAATGTAAAATTGTTATATAATTCTGAACAATTGAGTATTTTATTATTATGTAGTAAACTCCAATTTCTAATTGTGCTTGTCAAATTCTATTTTGGCTGATAATATAGCAACTCCAGATTTTCGTTTCCCAGGAATAATTGATTTCTACTTTATTTTTAGTGTGTCTCTTGTATACAGCATATATCTGGATCTTTGTATTTCAACCAATATGTCACATTCTGCTTTTTTGTCTTTAAATTGGTAAGTTTAGTCTACTGAAGTTTTTATTAGAAAGTTGTTGATATATTTGGGCTTTTCCCCATCTTTCTTTTGCTTTTTTCCCCTGCTTTGTTCCCTTATACTACCCTAAACATGTAATGTTGTTATTTTATCCCAGTGATTTTCAATCCTCTATCAATCAGAATCACCTGGGAGATTTTAAAAAATATGAATATTCAGGCTCCACCACTAGGGTTTTTATGTGCGGTCTGAAGTGGGGCCTGGACATTGGTATTTTTGAAAAGTTCCCTAGGTGATATATACTTATCTATATTACAGTTACTTTTGGATATTCAGAATTTTCTATCCCCTTCCAACATCACATCATAACCACCTATACAATACGTGGAGAATCTACCTTTCTTTAATTATTCTAATGAAATTCTAGAAATAATCTGGCTTGGGATCGGTATTCACACTATTTCCACCCTGTTCTCATGGAGCTGTCTCCGTGACTTGATTCCCATTCCCCACTGCTTCATAGCTCCCGGACTCCCACCCTCAACTCATGACAGAGTCAGGTATTTCAGGTATTTGGAGTTATGTATTGTTTGGATCTGGTCTTTTGGCTGTTAGATCCTCTAATGGAGTTCAGAGTTGGGGTCAGTTTAAGTTATAGTGTTGACTTGACCTTGTTTATTTATGTTAGATTCCTTCTTCTACTCCATTGGAATTACTCCCTAATCCCTCAGCAGATTCACCTTTTGCTTGGCTCTGGCCTACCAACCTGTTTTTGAAGACGCTAATAACAACATCGTTGAAATATTTACTGGAAAACCATAGATCCTGATAGTTCTGGGATATGGAGTTTCTTCCATCTGTTAAAGCTAATAGTGAGCAATAATGTTCTCTAGTTCTCAAAGTGTCACCCCTGGACCAGCAGCATCAGTATCAACTGAGAACTTGTTAGAAGTACAAATTCTCTGGTTCTCTCCCAGAACAACTGAATCAGAAATACTGGAGGGTGGGGTCCAGCAATCTGTGTTTTAATAAATCTGATAGCTGATTTGATGCTCAGTCAAATCTGAGAGCCCTACTGTCATCCAGGAGGTTTTCAACATTCAATTTAATTAAGAACACAGGAAAATTCTCTTACAGTGGCAACTGGTTAATTAAATAGGAAATCAAGAATAGTATGACCAAGACCCAAAAAGGGAATAAACTATTCAGTGGGTAGTACTGTATTTTCTAATTTGGTATTTTAACTTACTTTGAACATTACCCCAGTATTTAGGCTAATCTTCATGTTAATCTGCTTTTCTTGAAATTGAAAGTACATGTATTTAGTCAAGTGAGAGGGTCAAAGCATAAATTGTTAACAAACTGTATAAGTGGAATGTGGACTTGGACCAAATTATTCATCCAACCCTCCTGTACAGAAACAATTAACATGATCTTTTAAAATTTACAGCACAGAAAATGTAGCCAACTTTTTATAGTATCTTTATATGGAATATAATCTATATAAAAATATTGAATCACTGTTGTACACCTGAAAATAATATAATATTGTAAGCCAACTATGCTTCAATAAAAAATAAATAATGTTTAATATAGAGTCAAATTCATTTTTTTTGAATTTTATTTATTTTTTTATACAGCAGGTTCTTATTAGTCATCCATTTTATACATATTAGTGTATATATGTCAATCTCAATCTCCCAATTCATCATACCCCCACCCCCACCCTCCGTCGCTTTCCCCACTTGGTGTCCATATGCTTGTTCTCTACATCTGTGTCTCTATTTCTGCCTTGCAAACCGGTTCATCTGTACCACATTCCTAGGTTCCACATATATGCGTTAATATACCATATTTGGTTTTCTCATTCTGACTTACTTCATTTTGTATGACAGTATCTAGATCCATCCATGTCTCTACAAATGACCCAATTTTGTTCCTTTTTATGGCTGAGTAATATTCCATTGCATATATGTACCAAAACTTCTTTATCCATTCGTCTGTTGATGGGCATTTAGGTTGCGTCTATGACCTGGCTATTGTAAATAGTGCTGCAGTGAACATTGGGGTGCATGTGTCTCCCTGAATTATGGTTTTCTCTAGGTATATGCCCAGTAGCGGGACTGCAGTGAAATATGGTAATTCTATTTTTAGTTTTTTAAGGAACCTCCATACTGTTCTCCATAGTGGCTGTATCAATTTACATTCCCACCAACAATGTAAGAGGGTTCCCTTTTCTCCACATCCTCTCCAGAATTTGTTGTTTGTAGATTTTGTCATGATGTCCATTCTAACTGGGGTAAGGTGATACCCCATAGTTTTGATTTGCATTTCTCTAATAATTAGTGACATTGAGCAGTTTTTCATGTGCTTCTTGGCCATCTGTATGTCTTCTTTGGAGAAATGTCTATTTAGGTCTTCTGCCCATTTTTTGATTGGGTTGTTTGTGTTTTTGATATTGAGCTGCATGAGCTGTTTATATATTTTGGAGATTAAATGCTTTGTCCGTTGATTCATTTGCAAATATTTTCTCCCATTCTGAGGGTTGTCTTTTCCTAGTTTGTAGTTTCCTTTGCTTTGCAAAAGCTTTTAAGATTCATTAGGTCCCAATTGTTTATTTTTGGTTTTATTTCCATTACTCTAGGAGGTGGATCAAAAAAGATCTTGCTGTGGCTTATGTCAGAGAGTGTTCTTCCTATATTTTCCTCTAAGAGTTTTATAGTGTCCAGTCTTACATTTAGGTCTCTAATCCATTTTGAGTTTATTTTTCTGTATGGTGTTAGGGAGTGTTCTAATTTCATTCTTTTACATGTAGCTGTCCAGTTTCCCCAGCACCACTTATTGAAGAGACTCTCTTTTCTCCATTGTACATCCTTGCCTTTGTCATAGATGAGTTGACCATAGGTGCGTGGGTTTATCTCTGGGCTTTCTTTTTTTTTTTTTTTTTTTTTGCGGTATGCGGGCCTCTCACTGTTGTGGCCTCCCCCGTTGCGGAGCACAGGCTCCGGACGCGCAGGCTCCGGACGCGCAGGCTCAGCGGCCATGGCTCACGGGCCCAGCCGCTCCGCGGCATATGGGATCCTCCCAGACCGGGGCACGAACCCGTATCCCCTGCATCGGCAGGCGGACTCTCAACCACTTGCGCCACCAGGGAGGCCCTATCTCTGGGCTTTCTATCCTGTTCCATTGATCTATGTTTCTGTTTCTGTGCCAGTACCATATTGTCTTGATCACTGTAGCTTTCTGGTATAGTCTGAAGTCAGAGAGTCTGATTCATCCAGCTCCATTTTGTTCCTCAAGACTGCTTTGGCTATTCGGGATCTTTTGTGTCTCCATACAAATTTTAAGATTTTTTGTTCTAGTTCTGTAAAAAATGCCATTGGTAATTTGATAGGGATTGCATTGAATCTGTAGACTGCTTTGGGTAGTATAGTCATTTTCACAATATTGATTCTTCTAATCCAAGAACATGGTATATTTCTCCATCTGTTTGTATCATCTTTAATTTCTTTCATCAGTGTCTTACAGTTTTCTGCATACAGGTCTTTTGTCTCCCTATGTAGGTTTATTCCTAGGTATTTTATTCTTTTTGTTCCAATGGTAAATGGGAGTGTTTCCTTAATTTCTCTTTCAGATTTTTCATCATTAGTGTATAGGAATGCCAGAGATTTCTGTGCATTAATTTTGTATCCTGCAACTTTACCAAATTCATTGATTAGCTCTAGTACTCTTCTGGTGGCATCTTTAGGATTCTCTAAGTATAGTATCATGTCATCTGCAAACAGTGACAGTTTTACTTCCTCTTTTCCAATTTGGATTCCTTTTATTTCTTTTCTTCTCTGATTGCCATGGCTAGGACTTCCAAAACTATGTTGAATAACAGTGGTGAGTGTGGACATCCTTGTTTTGATCCTGATCTTAGAGGAAATGCTTTCAGTTTTTCACCATTGAGAATGATGTCTGCTGTGGGTTTGTCATATATGGCCTTTATTATGTTGAGGTAGGTTCCCTCTATGCCCACTTTCTGGAGAGTTTTTATCATAAATGGGTGTTGAATTTTGTCAAAAGCTTTTCCTGCATCTATTGAGATGATCATATGGTTTTTATTCTACTATTTATTAATATGGTGTATCACATTGATTGATTTGCATATATTGAAGAATCCTTGCACCCGTGGGATAAATCCCACTTGATCATGGTGTATGATACTTTTAATGTGTTGTTGGATTCTGTTTGCTAGTATTTTGTTGAGGATTTTTGCATCTATATTCATCAGAGATATTGGTGTATAATTTTCTTTTTTTTTAGTATCTTTGTCTGGTTTTGGTATTAGGGTGATGGTGGCCTCATAGAATGAGTTTGGGAGTGTTCCTTCCTCCCCAATTTTTTGGAAGAGTTTGAGAAGGATGGGTGTTAGCTCTTCTCTAAATGTTTGATAGAATTCACCTGTTAAGCCGTCTGGTTCTGGACTTTTGTTTGTTGGAAGATTTTTAATCACAGTTTCAATTTCATTACTTGTGATTGTTTTGTTCATATTTTCTATTACTTCCTGGTTCAGTCTTGGAAGGTTATACCTTTCTAAGAATTTGTCCATTTCTTCCAGGTTGTCCATTTTATTGGCATAGAGTTGCTTGTAGTAGTCTCTTAGGATGCTTTGTATTTCTGCGATGTCTGTTGTAACTTCTCCTTTTTCATTTCTAATTTTATTTTATTTTATTTATTTATTTGTTTATTTTTGCAGTACGCGGGCCTCTCACTGTTGTGGCCTCTACTGTTGCGGAGCACAGGCTCCAGCCGCACAGGCTCAGCGGCCATGGCTCACGGGCCCAGCCACTCCGTGGCCTGTGGGATCTTCCTGGACTGGGGCATGAACCAGCATCCCCTGCATTGGCAGGCAGACTCTCAACCACTGCTCCACCAGGGAAGCCCCATTTCTAATTTTATTGATTTGAGTCCTCTCCCTGTTTTTCTTGATGAGTCTGGCTAATGGTTTATCAATTTTGTTTATCTTCTCAAAGAACCAGCTTTTAGTTTTATTGATCTTTGCTATTGTTTTCTTTGTTTCTATTTCATGTATTTCTGCTCTGATCTTTATGATTTCTTTCCTTCCATTAACTTTGGGTTTTGTTTGTTCTTCTTCCTCTAGTTCCTTTAGGTGTAAGGTTAGATTTTTTATTTGAGATTTTTCTTGTTTCTTGACGTAGGCTTTATTGCTATAAACTTCCCCCTTAGAACTGCTTTTGCTGCATCCCATAGATTTTGGATTGTCGTGTTTTCATTGTAATTTGTCTCTAGGTATTTTTTGATTTCCTCTTTGATTTCTTCAGTGATCTCTTGATTAATTAGTAGTGTATTGTTTAGCCTCCATTTGTTTGTGTTTTTTACATTTTTTCCCCGCGTAATTGATTTCTAATCTCATAGCGTTGTGGTCAGAAAAGATGCTTGATATGATTTCAATTTTCTTAAGTTTACTGAGGCTTGATTTGTGACCCAAGATGTGATCTATCCTGGAGAATGTTCCATGAACACTTGAGAAGAAAGTGTAATCTGCTGTTTTTCGATAGAATGTCCTATAAATATCAATTAAATCTATCTGGTCTATTGTGTCATTTAAAGCTTTTGTTTCCTTATTAATTTTCTGTCTGCATGATCTGTCCATCGGTGTAAGTGAGGTGTTAATGTCCCCCACTATTACACTGTTACTGTTGATTTCCTCTTTTAGAGCTCTTAGCAGTTGCCTTATGTAGTAAGGTGCTCCTATGTTGGGTGCATATATAATTGTTATATCTTCTTCTTAGATTGATCCCTTGATCATTATGTAGTGTCCTTCCTTGTCTCTTGTAACATTCTTTATTTTAAAGTCTATTTTATCTGATATGAGTATTGCTACTCCAGCTTTCTTTTGATTTCCATTTGCACAGAATATCTTTTGACATCCCCTCACTTTCAGTCTGTATGTGTCCCTAGGTCTGAAGTGCGTCTCTTGTAGACAGTATATATATGGGTCTTGTTTTGTATCCATTCAGCCAGTGTATGTCTTTTGGATGGAGCATTGAATCCATTCTTGTTTAAGGTAATTATCGATATGTATGTTCCTATGACCTTTTTCTTAATTGTTTTGGGTTTGTTTCTTAATTGTTTCTTAATTGTTTTTGTAGGTCCTTTTCCTCTCTTGTGTTTCCCACTTAGAGAAGCTCCTTTAGCAATTGTTGTAGAGCTGGTTTGGTGGTGCTGAATTCTCTTAGTTTTTGCTTGTCTGTAAAGCTTTTGATTTCTCTGTTGAATCTGAATGAGATCCTTGCCAGGTAGAATAATCTTGGTTGTAGGTTCTTCCCTTTCATCACTTTAAATATATCATGCCACTCCCTCCTGGCTTGTAGAGTTTCTGCTGAGAAATCAGCTGTTAACCTTGTGCGAGTTCCCTTGTATGTTGCCGTTTTTCCCTTGTTGCTTTCAATAATTTTTCTTTGTCTTTAATTTTTGTCAATTTGAGTACTATGTGTCTTGGCATGTTTCTCCTTTGGTTTATCCTGCATGGGACTCTCTGCGCTTCCTGGACCTCGGTGGCTATTTCCTTTCCCATGTTAGGGAAGTTTTCGACTATAATCTCTTCAAATATTTTCTTGGGTCTCTCTCTTCTCCTTCTGGGACCCCTATAATACGAATGTTGTTGCATTTAATATTTTCCCAGAGGTCTATTAGGCTGTCTTCATTTCTTTTCATTCTTTTTTCTTTATTCTGTTTGGTGGCAGTGAGTTCCACCATTTTGTTTTCCAGGCCACTTATCCGTTATTCTGCCTCAGTTATTCTGCTGTTGATTCCTTCTAGTGTATTTTTCATCTCTCTTTGTTTGTTATTTAATTCTTCTAGGTGCTTGTTCTTTAATTCTTCTAGGTCTTTGTTAAGTATTTCTTGCATCTTCTCAATGTTTGACTCCATTCTTTTTCTGAGGTCCTGGATCTTCTTCAGTACCATTATTCTGAATTCTTTTTCTGGAAGGTTTCCTATCTCCATTTCACTTAGTTGTTTTTCTGGGGTTGTATCTTGTTCTTTCATTTTGTACCCTCTGCCTTTTCATCTTGTCTATCTTTCTGTGAATGGGGTTTTTGTTCCACAGGCTGCAGGATTGTAGTCCTTTGTGCTTCTGCTGTCTGCCCTCTTGTGGATGAGGCTATCTAAGAGGCTTGTGCAAGTTTCCTGATGGAAGGGACTGGTGGTGGGTAGAGCTGGGTGTTGCTCTGGTGGGCAGAGCTCAGTAAAACTTTAATCCACTTGTCTGCTGATGGGTGGGGCTGAGTTCCTTCTCTTTTGGTTGTTTGGCCTGAGGCGACCCAACACTGGAGCCTACCAGGCTCTTTTGTGGAGCTAATGGCGGGCTCTGGGAGGGCTCACGCCAAGGAGTCCTTCCTAGATCTTCTGCTGCCAGTGTCCTTGTCCTCACGGTGAGCCGCAGCCACACCCCGACTCTGCAGGAGACTCTCCAACACTAGCAGGTAAGCCTGGTTCAGTCTCCTATGGGGTCACTGCTCCTTCCCCTGGGTCCCGATGTGCACACTACTTTGTGTGTGTGCCCTCCAAGAGTGGAGTCTCTGTTTTCCCCAGTCCTGTCAAAGTCCTGCAATCAAATCCTTCTAGGCTTCAAAGCCTGATTCTCTAGGAATTCCTCCTCCTGTTGCCGGATCCCCAGGTTGGGCAGCCTGAGGTGGGGCTCAGAACCTTCACTCCAGTGGGTGGATTTCTGTGGTATGTGTTCTCCAGTTTGTGAGTCAGCCACCTAGCAGTTATGGGATTAGATTTTATTGTGATTGTGCCCCTCCTACTGTCTCACTGTGGCTTCTCCTTTGTCTTTGGATGTGGGGTATTTTTTGATGAGTTCGTGTCTTCCTGTCGATGATTCTTCAGCAGTTAGTTGTGATTCCGGAGCTTTTGTATACACCAGTACACAGAGTGCTATGTTACAATGAAGATGTACAGTAAAGCCTTTTCCTTGTAAAATTTGGTCCTTCACTTTAAAAAAAATTAATTTGGAGCTGGAAAAAAACATTTGACATCTAGGGTCTGAAATATCACACACTTGCTTTAGCTTTGAATTTATTTTAAAAATCTACTTTTATTCCATTTACTAGTTTTTAAACTCATTTTCCTTCATTTAGAGTACCTTTTAGCTATCCAGATAGCTTTTAATGGAAACACTTTTTTTCACCAGCAGTAAACTGAAGGAAAAGAAGATAAGTCAGCCATTGAAATTTTTTCACCAAAATCTAGGTTTCATATGTGTAATTGCATATTATCACTCTTAAGGAAAAATAACTCAGATTTTGCATTTACCTTAATGAGCCTTAACAGGGCCATTAACGTTGTCATTGGTAGGATGGTGGGCCATGTGCAGGAAGTGCCATGGCCTCTGTAGCCACAGTGTGATGGGAGGTAGGAGATGGGGAGGGAGACACGTGATACCCTCCATTGCAGTAGCATGGCAGATCACACACTGAGGAGATCATGGAGCCAGAACAAGCATTTGCAGAGCCACGGAAGCAAGCACTTGGCCATTTCTGGGATGGTTAGTGCTTGTGGAGGGTATTTTTGCAAATATTATTGGGGAAAGTAAACATTTCTTTAGAGATATATTTTATCAAACTCTGTAACTAAACACCAGATTAAAGGAACCAGGGACTCCTGTGGGTGACAATAACCTCACTGCTAGAGCTTCCTTGTATCTGAAGTGACCTTCCAGTTCAGACCTTGTAATTCCCTGAGCCTGGCAGTTTGATTTTCTTAGGGTCCCAGGAGGTCTAGCTACATGATCAAGTTTCTTATTTTCCTCCCCACCCCCAATAGATATAAATGAAAATGAAACAGGAGGTTATTGTGTTTGAAAGGGGGACCAAGCTTATCAAAGTGCTTATCAAAATACTCCTGAATTCTCAAATGCATCTGCGGATAAACCAGGAGTCCAGTAGATGTTCTATGTAGGGTCAGACCAACCTCTTCACATTGGAGGCTTCAACCCCTTCCATGTATGGCCTGCTCTGCGTTCTCCCATCTCCCTCGGCTTCCCTGTAGCCTCATACCCTCAGGCCTCCCAAGCAAATGTATCCAGGAACCTGTCAAATCATCTCAATCTTACCCCTGAGAAGTCTCTTAGGCTGTTATTTCCTGTTTACACTACCTTTGCCTCACATGCTCATCAAATCACCCTGCAGTCAGGGTTTGCTGGAATGCCCAATACTGTCATGATATCATCCTGAATAGATTTGTAACAGGTCACAAGCTCTTTCAGGCTCCAAGCTATCTGCATAAATAAACCCCATGACTTTTCTCCCCTCTTCTACCACTTACACTGTGTAGTAAGTGGAATTAGTGGAGACGTGTTAATTTCTTTGGTTTATATGTATCTAATTATTCCTGTGCCACTTGGTTTAGTTGTGTTAGAGTTGTCATTGATTATAAGGACCTGAAGTTCGGGTTATATGTTCTATCTGGTCTGAATGGTGCTCTTCTTGGACCACATGCAGCTGGGTGCTTCATAGTGATAAGAGGATGAACATTTCACTTTTGGGTCTGACTCGCATTGTGCTGAAAGGCTGAGGTCCAGCCCCTCAGGTTGTGGACATATCTATCTTGGCTCTAACACAATAGCTGGTTGTTAAATCCCTTTCTACAGTCTATAGAATTTATATATTTGTTTTCCTCTCTAACATTCAATTTTGGGTGTATAAAATGGTATCCCTCCACTACAAAACCCTGTGCAAAGGGTAATATTCTTCTGTTTTGTCTGATGACAAAACCTTCTACCATAGCCACTCAAGCATATTCAAAATGAGAAAGGAAATACCTTCCTTTATAGAATAAGAATTTTAGCTTACATTTTAACACCATGGAAACCAGGCATTGGGATAGGATCTTTTCTGTCTAAATACACCCTTGGCTTTCAATTATACTTTCTATTTCACCAAAATGGCTTTAAAAATTCTTCCATCTTCACAACATTTTCCTTTATGTTGGGTTGGCAGGATCACCTTGAGCCCATCCCTCAGCTCTCATCAGCAAGTATTATCACTTCAAGAGAAGCATAAATTCAGGCAATCTGAGTGCAAAGGAGTCTCTCTGAGAAACTATTCTGATGCCACAGGAATGTGGTTTAAAATTAAAGCACATAGATAAGGGGTGGCCACTTTTAACTCTATAACTTATACAAGAAATAGAATCCTAAAAAAAAAGGATAGGGACCTTCCTTTGAGAGTGAAGGATCAGGCCCTCCTCCAGGAAACACAAGCAAGATGCTGTGGAAGCACCACAGTTAGACTGCCAGATACTTGTGACTTTGGAAAATCATTTTGCTCCTCTGGGTTTCAGTATCCCCCTCTGTGAAATGAGGTGTTTTTCTCTGGAGATTTTCTAAGGTTTTAAACTTATTTGTCAACAAATATTTATGAGAACCTACTGAATTCCAGGCACTCAGGATGAAATGAAAACAATGGAGATGGAGTTTCTAGTCACCCAGAACTCAGGGATAGTTTTATATTTAATAGCCTGTCTATGGAAGGAAGATTGCCAATTATATTTAATAAGGATTTTATTTTAATGTTAGCCTTTGAATTGTACAATCTTATTCCAAGTTATGCTTCTTTTGTCCTTTTTCTACTTGCTGGTCTTCCTCAATCATTCCTAGAGAGATATGACATGGCACTAAATTAAACACTTGTCTAATAAGATATGTTGAGAAAATGTCAAATGTATTTTATGGGTCAGAATTTGTTTTGAGGAATTGTGGTTGATATTTCCTGCATTCATGGGTGTGATTTAGGGAGGGAGAACAGATATTGTGCCCACACTTGGGTCTTACTGCTGTGTCATAATTATATAGCTGTATAGATAAAATACAGTTCAGAGTAAAACATAGCTGAAATCTCTTCTCTTCTTAGCCTTATAAAATCACTCTACACAAATTTATCTATTGCTTTTAAGCAGTGGGTTTATATTTTTGAGAGCCAATATGTGCTGTTCCCCTAGACAAACAGTTATGCTTAAAGCTTAATGAAGTAGGAAAGGCATTCAGGAAGAGCTAGAGCCAACATCTTGTATATTTGAACCCGTCTGTTCTGTCAGTGACCCATAGAGTGAAGAGCTGTGTCAGCTAATCATTTAGCTGACCATTGCTGACAGACAAATACCTCATGCTGAGCTGGGAGGGAATGTCACAAAAACATCAGAAGTCAACAAGGTGACACAATTCCTGTGGGGTCCTGTGCTTATTTTTGCCTTTGCTTGGAGCTGAGCAATGGCACATAAAAATGCATCTTATCTGCAAATAACATACACATTTTAAGACTTTAAATTACTTTGTTTTCAGGGGTGTTTTTGAAATTACTTGGACACATATTTTTCCATTGATGATAATTAGCTGATTAATAATATCATAGTCATCAAAAGAGATTGCATGTTTTCAAAATCATGTAACAATAGATGAGCCCTTACATGGCTTTAATTGGAACACCTAATAATTATAACCTTGTAGATACAAGGGAAGAAATGTTTTCAACTGTAAACACCAACACAGAGAAACAAAACAAAAGTTTGTCAGCAGAAGACCGCCTGCTCATAAGACTACTATGCCAGAAAGCAGCTGTTTATTTAACGTATTGTTTCAGGGGACATAGTACTCTAATGAAACTGTGGAAGTAGTGGTTTCCAACATTGTTAATAACAAAAGTCTTATCATCCACCTGCCCCATCATCTGCAAATTTCGAAAGATTTTTCTGCACAAAATTGTATTTTGTAAATAATTATGGGTTTTTCCATTTTTTCCCCTATCTTTTGGCCGTGCCACATGGCATGCAGGATCTTAGTTCCCCAGCCAGGGATTGAACCCGCGCCCCCTGCAGTGGAAGCACAGAGTCTTAACCACTTGACTGCCAGGGAAGTCCCTGGGTTTTTCCATTTTAATACGCAAAGACAATTTTAGCTACCAGTTAACCATTATGATGAATATGAAACAATAGATATTCAACACTGAATTTCTATAATTCCCACCCAAACCAAAGAAACTTGTAGATATCACAGACTCCCTTATGGTGACCAAGTATGTGATTCTTTTAGACATTTAAAAATCTTGAAAATGGTACTTGAAACCCATTGCTAGTTTCTAGGAAGTTTTAGAGTTTTAGAGCTCTCTTACGAGGAAACTCAACGATGCATAAAAATTATAGCGTGAATTTAGCTATGTTTGATGCATTTAAGAGTTATTTTTCTAAGAATGTGAAGAACCAAGCTATGTTTTCCTAGCAGAATTAAAGAAACTTTCTCTCTCATTGCAAGACAAATTTGATGGGTCCCCCTATAACTGAGTCTTTTTGTAATTATCAAAAGATGTATGGTTCAACAATGGAACTGTTTATTGTTCTTGGCAGACCTGAGTGGGCACAATATGAAACAGTCTGGGATGCAAAGAATGGAATAAACTAACTAAGAAGGATTTTTCTTAAAAATGTGGACTACCGATTCTATTGTGAGATGGTGGATATTGCAAGATGTGGAAGAAGATAGGAAAATATTTTTTTCTCCTTACTAGTTATACTGCCTCTGAGAATTAATGTTGGTCCTTGGGAAGTGTGTGTGTGTGTTATAACTGCTATCTACTGAACAGACTGTATAGTGGACATGTGATACCTAATGTGTTGCTTAGACCCACTCTAGATTGTTTTGTGATCTTTGAGCCTTAAAGGTATATCTGCATCCCCACCACAACCCTGCACTATATTTTAGGGTCTGATGTATCAAATGCTACCGAGTCTGTTTCCTGGAGCCCTGGGAATGTTCTCTTTTATTTTATTTTATTTTTTTTTGTTTTGTTTTTTGTTTTGTTTTTTTTTGCGGTACGCGGTCCTCTCACTGTTGTGGCCTCTCCCATTACGGAGCACACGCTCCGGACGCAAAGGCTCAGCGGCCAGGGCTCACGGGCCCAGCCGCTCCGTGGCATGTGGGATCTTCCCAGACCGGGGCACGAACCCGTGTCCCCTGCATCGGCAGGCGGACTCTCAACCGCTGCGCCACCAGGGAAGCCCGAATGTTCTCTTTTAGACTGAATACTTCGGGTTCTGGGAAAGATATTTCTGGGGGAAAGAGGAAAGATACTTGAGGTGAGATCCCTTCTAGAAGATCAGGGGTAGGATTTGCTGAGAGTGGGAGGAGGATTGCATGACAGAGATGCTCCATTAGAGAGGCATGGTTGTAAGTACAGGGGAGTAAACTTAGGAGCTAGGATGCAGGTGATGATGAGGATGCTCCTTCCATCATAAATTATTTTCTTAGATGGTTTACCCTTGAACATGAGAAAGGTCACATGAAGTTTTATGTACATCAATCAACCCTCTGCCCATTCCACCCTCCTTTGGTTTTCCCCCAGTTTTATCAAGAAATAATTGACATACATCACTGTAAAAGTTTAAGGCATACAGTGTGATGGTTTGATTTACATATATAGTGAAATCCCCATGGTTTATTATTTTTAGTTACCGCAAATCATTCTGTCAAGCCTGTTGTATCTGAATAGGTTTGTGTGATGGTGTTATGGAGGACAAAGAAAGATGAAGCAAAATGACAAATGACTTTGTTTTATTTTTTTATTTAAGTATAGTCGATTTACAATATTGTGTTAGTTTCAAGTGTGTAGCAAAGTGATTTGGTTATACATACATACATATACATGTATATATCTATATTCTTTTAAAATTCTTTTCCATTATAGTTTATTACAAGATATTGAATATAGTTCCCTGTGCTACAGTAGGTCCTTGTCATTTATCTATTTTATATATGGTAGTGTGCATCTGTTAATCCCATACTCCCAATTTACCTCCCTCACCTTCTTTCTGTCCTCCTGTCTTTCTCACTGTCTTTCTCTGTCTGACTACTTCACTTAGTATGATAATCTCTAGGATCATCCATGTTGCTGCAAGTGGCATTATTTCATTTTTTTTATGGCTGAGTAATATTCCATTGTATGTGTACCACATCTTCTTTAACCATTCATCTGTTGATGGACACTTAGGTTGCTTCCATGTCTTGGCTATTGGAAATACTGCTGCTGTGAACATTGGGGTGCATGTATCTTTTCAAATGAGAGCTTCTGCCTTTTCTGAATATATGCCCAGGAGTGGGATTGCTGGATCATATGATAACTCTATTTTTAGTTTTTTAAGAAACCTCCATATGTAATTGGCTGCACAGATTTACATTCCCACCATCAGTGTTAGAGGGTTCCCTTTTCTCCACACCCTCTCCAGCATTTGTTATTTATTGTCTTTTTGATGATGGCCATTCTGACCGGTGTGAGGTGATACCTCATTGTAGTTTTAATTTGCATTTTTCTAATAATTAGTGATGTTGAGCATCTTTTCATGGGCCTATTGGCTATCTGTATGTCTTCTCTGGAGAAATGAAATGACTTTTATTTTAAATCTATTAAAAATCTATTTATTTTTAATAATTTATTTATTTTTAAATCTTTTATTAAAAATCTATTAAAGAGGAAGATGATGCTTACTTCAAGGAGGGTGGGCTGACAACTGAGCTTCATAACATATGAAGCTTCATAACATAACATATCTCTTCCCCTTCACATTTCCTCCTACAGGGTTCCCCAAACAGTGTCTCAAACCATATTAATAGGTGTTCCACCCCAAGAAAGAATTCTAGAGCCAACTAAGTTTGGGATATGTTGTGTACCATAGGAGATTCACAATATACATTAACAGTCTAAAAAAAAATCTGAGAAGTCCTGCAGTAGAGAAAATTATTTAACTTTACTTAATCCAGTATTTTCCACTGAATTTAACTCTAGACTCCATTTTTCATAGGATGTGTTTTTCATGGAACAAGATTGACATATGGAGGACACTACTACATCTTCTTTCTTGAGACAATGTCTTCCTTTACTTCTATGACATCACACTCTTGGTTTTCCTCTTACCTATTTGGGTCCTTCTGCCTCTTTTGCTGGGTCATTGTCTTCTGCTTGGTCATTAGACATTCGATTTCCTTAAGGATTAGTCCTAGCCTTCTCCTCTTTTTGTTCCCTGTTCTCCTCTTCTTTCACCCATGCCTATGGCTTTAATGACTGCCTCATGAAGATGTCTCACAAACCTCACAAAAATATCTCCAGTCTAGACCTCTTCTCTAAAACTCAGACCTGTGTATTCATCAGCTTACTTGACATCTCTACTTGGATGTCTGAAAGGACTTCCAACTCAATGTTAAATCAAGATTGTTGTCTTCCTGTTTTTGTCCAGTGTTCTCGCAGTCTTCCTTTTCTCAGGAAATGGTATTATAATTTATTCTGTTATGCAATCAGAAACTTGGAATCATCCTTGACACCACTCTCCAGTATACTCAGATATGTATAATATCCTTGACACCACCCTCAGATATACATCAAATAGGATAGGATACTTCCTTTTTTTTTTTTTTTTTTTTTTTGCCGTGCTGCACGGCTTGCTGGATCTTATTTCCCCCACTAGGGATTGAACCTGGGCCATGGCAGTGAAAGTGCCAAGTTCTAACCACTGGACCTCCAGGGAATTCCCTAGATGTTACTTCCTAAGAACCTTAAATCCATCCACTTCTCTCCATCTCCATTTCCCCTGATTTGGTCATGTTACCAACTTTTCACACCTGGGATCCTACAAAGGCTTATCTGGTTTTGTAGCATCCATTCTTGCCTTCTTTAATCCATTGTCCACACTACAGCCCAAGTGATGGTTCTTATCACAAATCTAATAACATCTCCTTTCCCCTTAGAAGACTCCATTGCTCTTAGACAAAGATGAAATCCTTAAGTCACGAAGGCCCTGTGAGATTCGACCTCTATCTCTTGTTTCAGCCTCATTTTGCACTACTCTACTTATAACTCTCTTGTCCTGATTTTTTCTTGTTTTAAAAAATTGAGATATCATTCACTCTTTTTGGTACTCACTTTTTATGGTATATCATACTATAAAATTCACTCTTTTGAGGTGTACAGTTCAATCATTTTGGTATATTTTCAAGGTTGTGCAACCATCACCACAATCTAATTCAACTATTTTCATCCCCTCTAAAAGAAATCTATTAGCATTCACTCTCTGTTTCCTTCTATCCCAGGCCCTGGCAACCACTAATCTATATTCTGCCTCTATGGGTTTGCCTATTCTGGACATCTCATATAAGTGAAATCATGTAATGGACTGTGGCCTTTTGTGTCTGTCTTTCTCTCACTTTGCATACTGTTTTCAGGGTTCATCCATGTTATAACATTTATTAGTATTTATTTATTAGTATTTCATTCCTTTTTATTGCCACATTGCATGTATATAGTATATTTTGTTTGTTCATTCATCAGCTCGTGGACTTTTAGGCTGTTTCCACTTTTTGGCTCTTATGAATAATGCTTCTATGAACATACACGTACAAGTTTTTGTGTGAACATATTCTTTTGGGAATATACCTAGGGGTAGAATTGCTTGGTCATTATGGTGATTCTATGTTTAACTTTTGAAGGTCTGCCAAACTGTTTTCCAAGGTGGCTGAACCAGTTTTCATTCCTACCAGCAATGGATGAAGGTTCCAAGTTTTCCACATCTTTGCCAACTTGTTATTCTCCATCTTTTTGATTACAGCCATATTAATTGTTAAGAATTGGCATCTCACTGTGGTTTTGATTTGCATTTCCCTAGTGACTAATGCAGTTTCTGTTTTACTTTTAATTTCTGAAATGCATCATATTCCCTATTGCTGTAGGGTCTTTTTGCATGCACAGTTCCCTTTTCCCCAATCCCTTAACCTATAACTTGACTCTTCCGTCTGTTCTCTTTATACAGATTGCAATTGTCATTTCCTTGAGGAAGTATCCTCTGATATTTCTAGGTCAAATTCACTGACCATAAGCTCTCATAGGTTCCTGTGATTCTCACTCATAGCACTTACCACAGTTGTAACTCTACATTTATATATTGTGAGTTTATGATTAGTGTCTTCTCTACTAGACTATGTTTCATGAAAGTAGGAAACTTGTTTATATTACTCCCCATTGCATTTTCATCACAGACAATGCCTGGCATATAGTTGTTAATATAGTCAATCAATATTTTAGGAATGAATGAAAGAATAGATTGATTCTGTGTTACAGAAGCATCTTTAATAGGTAAAGGCATTCAATGCTGCTGTGTATCCCTGTGGAATTTCTTAGAAGACAGTTTAAGGTCACAAATCCTCTCTCTATGTGAACAGACTTTGGTGAGTTAGAAAAGATAAATGGGAGGAGAAAGTCAGGGCAGAGAGAAATGTCTGTAGGAATGAAGGATAGGCACTTTTCATCAGATTACTTTTGCATACCCTTATGAATTAAAAAGTAATGGGTTATTATGATTTTGGACAGCTTGTGGAAATCAACTCATTTGTTTTTTAAGCTAATTTCCTCATGAATTGGTTTCCCTAAAATTGTTAAAATGAAAATTCAGTTTCCTTTCAGTGCATTGACCCTTTTTCTTCTACTTGTCTTTGCATTGGCCTTTAGGCACTATTTGCCAAGCCTTAGACTTCTTTAAAAAAGCAAAATGGAGGAGTTCTAGCAACATTTATCCACTGACACAAATTATCTCCACTGGTCATTTCTGTCTGAAACCCAAGATTCTTATTCATTTCAGTTGAATGCTTTTGCTAAGCATTAGATGACATTTACTTCTACAAATGAAAGCTAGAATTTCAGGAAAATCTTTTCTAACATCCTCTAGCATTTATCATTTCAAGTGACCCACAGTAAAGAGTAGCATGCACACCCTCACACTCTGACACTCAGTGGAGATATCGGCTGGCAGTTAGGACCCTTTACTCAAATGCATTGTATCTAGCAAAGGAAGAGAGTGACCAGTACTCCATACACATCAACAAACAATGACATCCTGAAGCGTAATGACCACAAGCATGGTAGCCCCCACCTCACCTGTGGTCAAGTGTAGCCTTGGGTAATAAAGATGGAAAACAGCAATACTAAAGAAAACATACCTGTAAAGAGGCTTTTCCTAAATTGCTAAATGTGCCAAGCTTCTTTTCCTCCTCCCTGTTAGTAAACTCTTCATGGTTGAAGGCATGGAGGCCTAATGACAGGAGATGGACATGTCATAGACAGAAGTGGCCCTTGGACCCTGGAGGTCACTGTGTGGTGGTGTGTGTGAAGGAATGTGCATCCTTTTCACATCTTTGTTCCAGCGGACATGGTCCACTGGCAAATCCTGTTGCACTAAGATCGGAGGGTGCAGATAACCCAAACATAATCCAGACATGTGGACACTGTTTCTGTGACATGGCATTCCGAATCCAAAGTGCACCACCCCTCTCAAAAAACAAACAAGGCTTTGGTTTCTTCCTGCGTGTAGAACTCTGGATCTCTAAGTCTCTCATTTTCTCGATCGCTAACTCTTTCTCTCTCTGTGTATCTGTTGCTTTCAGTCTCTTTCTCTTTGTGTCTCTCTTCTTATGTCTCCATTAACTAAATACTTATACTTCAGATGTGTTATGTATGTCTCCTAGATATTGCGTGTTCAATATCTATAGATACAGTTGACTATTTAATATACATAAAACATGTAGCATGTTTGCACAAATCACATATATATATATATATATATATATATATATATATATAATATGTACGTATTCATACCCTAAATACTTACAACCCCCAATTAAAAAGGAAAAAGGAAACTCTCAAGTCAATCTGGCACTGAATGGGCAAACATAAATGATCTAACCACATTTTACAGGGGAAAGACAATTTAGTTTTGTCAGAAATAGTGTGAGGATGAACTGGAGTTTATGAATACTTGTCCAAATAGACTCAGTGCCCTTACCTGGGCTTCCCTGCCTATGGGCTCAGCCACAGTCACTCTGTCAACAATTTGGGTTCTTGGTATCAGCTCTTGGGCTCCACCTGGGCTCCATCTTTGGAACATTTCCTTGGTACTCCTGTTATTTGTTGTTAACTTTGCCTGTGGAGCCTGTCCTGTTCTCTACATATTCACCTGGACCTAGCTCTTTGTATCTGCTTTGGCTCCCAGATCCTTCTTCCCCTGGAGTACTGATCCTAATACCCTGAAGTCACAGGGAAGTAATGTCAGACACTCATTCCCACAGACCTTGGTGTTTCCAGGTGGTTCCTTCTGGCCTCTGCTCTGGGACCTCTGCCCCCAAGGGTCTACCCAGTCCTTTAGAGCCACAGCAGATTTTCAGGGAGCATGGAACCCTTGTTGGGTGGCTTCAGAAAGCGTACCTGGGCCCCAGTGCCTGGGTTCTCAGGACCAGGTGCCTCAACTCTAGGCCTCTGAACCCTCCAGAGGCTACAGAGTGACATGCAAGGCTGGCAGTGAGCCCCATGGCCTCCTCTTGCTGCAGCCAGGAAAGCTCATGTTCTAGTACATGGCCTAGGACACTTGGTTCTGTTAGCATTCCTTCTGCCCCAACTGTGTAACAGCTGCAATGGGAGCAATGCACCTGCAACTCAAAGACATTGCTGTGCTCTTGCCTGCAGGGGCAGTTATATCAGGACACGTGGAACTCCAGGTCCATGAGGAGTAATGTCGTTTGCCTTGTATTTGGTGGAAGAAGCAGAGAGTTAAATAGAACTTTTCATCCAGAGTAGGAAGCCTCCATTAGAGGACTTCTCAAATGTTCTAGCATCATTAAGGCACAAATTTGGGGCTGTTCTTGGTGTAAGTTGGCCTCAATAATATCATGGTTTTGCCTAGAGGTGGGTAAATGGCCAGCAGTACCAGGTAGTTTCAGAATAGAATGACCAAGCCTTAGGACTTAGTTTTAGGAAGAGCTAAGGGTCGTGATTTTTGATGAACTGCTATGATTCCCTTCCCTACTTTCTCTTATTCTAATCTCTGACCAACCTCTCTCACACTGACTGAATGCTGTGAGGTAGAGGATGTTCTCATGAAGATTACGCTCATCACCCTGTGCTGCCCAGCCCTGCTCCCATCTGCATCCAGCCTCATTAGGAGGGCAGGTTCTGGATTCAGGCTGCCCAGACTGGATTCAAGTTCCACCTCCATTGTTCACTTTATGCAAGTCACTTTACCTCTGAGCCTCAGTTTCTACAAAATGGCAGTAATAACAGTAGGTACTAGTAGTTTAGAACAGTGCCTGGCATGTGGAGAGACTAAAAAGTATTAGCTATTGTTACCATCATTGTCATTATGATCAGTCTGCCTTCACACATCACCCAGAGTCCTAATATGTGACTCTCACTGGTCCAGACTCTTGAACTCTGTCCATCTTGGATAATCTACACTGACAATTGAGTAAAACAGCCTCCTGGAATTCTAAGAGGGCCTGCCTTGATATACCTATATAGATATAGCTCACCACAGGGAAAGTCACACACGGTGAAGAACTGAACTTCTATCAGAACATCTGAATTTGGAGAAATTATGGCATTTATCTCTGCCACCTCTGGGCACCTCTGCACTCTTCTGGCAGTGTCATCAGGGCCCTGGCAGTTGAATCATATCTGATATATTTTATGGAACCCCACAGGATGCCTTCTGGCCTGCCAAAGCCAAGACCTGAAGCATGTTCTCTAGCACTGGGACCTTCAGAACACCGTCCAAGAAAAAACAATGCCTGACTCCCCTACTGTTTACACACCAAGAAGCTGGAGACCAACTTCTGGGGATCTTGCAGGTAGATAGTGACCACCGGAGGTTGTCCTCATTTTTCATTGCCTTCAAATAGAACAATATTTGACCCAGCAGGACCAGATTTCCACCTGTGTCCTGGTGACTTGTTCCAGGAACCTTGAACAGGATATGTTGTATAGGAAATGGTGGACCTAAAATAATCCCAGGGTCAGCTTCTATATCCAGTCCTTGGATGAAGGTAACCCAAGGAAGCCATCACAGAAACCCATCTCCCACCTGTGAAGAACTTTAACTTACTACCAATCAAAGCTGATTATCCCTTTGAGCCATGGGTTAATGGCAGAAGGGAAACTGAATGAATAGTGCACTTGATATTGTATCAGTGTGATTTTCGCTTCTTTGAATCCAGATGTTTCTGACTCTAAAGCCCAGAACTCTATCACACCTCACTGCCTTTTTCTAATGGTACAGTGGATGCCCACCCTCAAAGAGACCCACCTCCTAAAAGGACATAAGAAATAATATGTATCAGGACTTCCCTGGTGGTCCAGTGCCGCCTGCACTGGGAGCATGGAGTCTTAGCCACTGGACCACCTGGTAATGAAGTTGTGCAATACAGATGGATTAGAGGTAATTTTGTCTTCTTTTCTATAATTTCTCCTGTGCAACCTGCATGTCTTCTGGTCTTGCCTGTGAATCAGTTCACCGTGTCTCATACTATCTCTGTGTCATTGTCACTGCTCTACTCCAGGTCCTCCCTCATGATCCCTCTGCCCTGCTGATGTCATTTGCCTACAAGCCATGCTTTGGTTTGCTCTGTCCAGTCTACTTCCTCCAGAACCGCTGCAAATCATATTACCCAGGCCTCAGCTAATCTGGGCACCCTGCTCCCCTCGGCACTCTTCTCACTGCTTGTGACCCTGACAACGACTCCCTTCACCTCCCCACCCCAGTCCCCACCCCATCTTGCCACCACACTGCCTGCTCTGATCCTCCACTCGTCTGGCCATTGCACCACCCCGTGAGTCTCTTTGGAGTGGCCCCAGACACTGCTGCTTGGGGCCCAAGGTCCCTCGGCCTCCACTGAGGATTAAGAGCAATAGCCTCACAGCCTAGGCTTTGCTGGACTGAGTACAATGTGGAAAAATGTCCTCTCTTAATTCCTTATAAAGATTGTGCTGATAACACATATATATGGAATCTAAACAAAAAAAGAAAAATGGTCATGAAGAACCTAGGGGCAAGATGGGAATAAAGACACAGACCTACTAGAGAATGGACTTGAGGACACGGGGAGGGGGAAGGGGTAAGTTGGGACAAAGTGAGAGAGTGGCATGGACATATATACACTACCAAACGTAAAATAGATAGCTAGTGGGAAGCAGCCACATAGCATAGGGAGATCAGCTCGGTGCTCTGTGACCACCTAGAGGGGTGGGATAGGGAGGGTGGGAGAGAGAAGCAAGAGGGAGGAGATATGGTGACATATGTATATGTATAACTGATTCACTTTATTATAAAGCAGAAACTAACACACCATTGTAAAGCAATTACACTCCAATAAAGATGTTTAAAATAAAATAAAATAAAATAAAGATTGTGCTGAAAAAACCCAAACCAACCAACCAAATGAATGACAAACCGTACCCATGGTCACCTTTTCCCAGGGCATCCACACACAATTAGGGTGGATGAATTGGGTGGTTTCAGTGCCTACTCTGTGCCCAGCCACTGCTATGCCAGGTGCTGGGACACACAAGACCGGAGGATCCAAGTTCCGCCCTCACAGAGCTCACGTGGCAGTGGAGGAGACTGCACATAAACAAGTCAACCAGCAAACATAAACACTGTAATTTCAGGTGGTGATAAATGCTGTGCTGTAAATAAGTTAGGGTGGGAAAGTTAATGGTCAAAGCAAACACTTATGAGGGAAGGGATCTCACCCTACACACGTAATCTCTAGCTGGAGAGGCCTTATTTAATAAAAATATAATGAAAAAACATTTTATATTGCAATTGGTAGAATATTAGTTCATCTCTGTGAAACTGAAGGTAGAAGTGTTGCAAATATTTACTCTACTTTTATGTAAGGACCCCTCTTGGGAAAACTTGGTGTCAGTTCCTTACAAGTTACAACTGGCAACTTAGATACAGAAATATAAATTATAAAGTTATTGCCTTGGAATAATTTTAACAGCTAATTTATTGTTGGAATTCTAGATTCACAATATCCCTCCCAGAGCCTGCTGAGTGCTCGCAGTCCATGCTCATTACCTTGCGGTCCCCTTTGCGTTAATGATCGTGGTAATTACCTGCAGGTGTCTTTAGTTCCACCTTTAAGGGATAGGGGTTTCACCTGGCTTAATTCCGATTAAAGTATTTACCTCTCCTCTATGCAAATTCTCCCTGCAACTGGAAGTATTCAAGTAAATCTTGCCGCCAGTTAAGACTGTGCTGTTAAGATAATATTGAGATATGAGGGGATAGTTTTTGCTACCTATTGTTTTGCAATTTACTTTATGAGGGCAACAAACATAGTTTCAAGATGATTTTATTAAAACTAAAAAAATCCCAATGATGATGATGATGATAATGGGAAATATTAGTCTAGCGCCTTTTAGTTAGAAACTTCCAAACAAAAAATAAAGTTCAAAGGTTGTTCTTTTTTTTTTTTTGCGGTATGCAGGCCTCTCACTGTTGTGGCCTCTCCCGTTGCGGAGCACAGGCTCCGGACACGCAGGCCATGGCTCACGGGCCCAGCCGCTCCGCGGCATGTGGGATCTTCCCAGATTGGGGAATGAACTTGTGTCCCCTGCATCGGCAGGCGGACTCTCAACCACTGCGCCACCAGAGTAGCCCCAAAAGTTGTTCTTATGATAGATATATATCCCCTCCATAACTGATAGAATTATCTATAAACATATATATTTCTCCTCCAAACTGGCTTTTCTTAACATAGGTCATTTACAAGGAGATTATAAACCATTTAGGGCCATGCTTCACAAATGCTGAGGTAAAAGTTACATACAGTTAACTGCACAGGTCTTAAGTGTAATATTCAATGAATTTTGATAAATGTAATCACCTTTGTGACCACTACTGTAATTAAGAACATTTCCATTACCCAGAAAATTCCCTAATGTCATAGTTTGAAGTACGCAGACTGTATTTGGCTATAAAAATAATTGCAGCCTGAAATCTGGCTTATTCTCGTTAATACATTTAACCAGGATATTAACCAAATGAGTTATTTTCTTTAACACCTGTTGGCAATTAAATATTGCTCATTGCCCATGGGCTTATCAGCAGTGCCAAAATCATTTAGGGAAAACTTTACTCCTGAGGCAGCAAAAGCTTGCTGATTAATTTAACAACGAGCTAATTATAAGAGTTTCTTACAATTAGTTGAAGGTGGGATGCTTTGTTTCATTTACATCAAACATGTCCATCATCAGTATCTTTTGGGCCCAGAAAGCAATCTCAGTTTTCCTGTTGAAATGGACCAGTGCCACCTGAAGAGACATGGACTGAAGCAAAACTGCACAGATTTTATTTTCATTAATTCAACAGATTAACCTCTTACTATGTTCCAGGAATTGTGAGGTACTGGGGTGATAGCAGGGATCCAACAGACAAAATCCCTCTCCTCACAGAGAAAAGTGACCAAATAAAAGCCACCCCAAATGAGTCTAATAATATAATGTTAATGTAGGGGGCTAGGGAATGATGGGGACGAGGGTAACAGTATTATTTTAGTTAGATCATGAAAAGCCTCTCTGAAAAAGTGATATTTGAGTAGAGGTCTGAGGAAAATGAAGGAATGGGACCACGTAGGATTCTGGGAACCGCAAATACATAGGCCCTGAGGTGAGAATGTGCTTGAAGCTTCCAAGAAGAGCAAAAGGTGATGAGAATGCCTGAGGAGGAGGCAAGTATGTTGGAGGAATCAGAGCAGTCAGATCATCAGATTATATAGAACATTCTAGGCCATGGTGAGCACTTCTTTGAAATTGGGATTGTGGGAATTATGCGGAGTCTTTTGTTTTTTTATATCAGAAGTGAGTAAATTTTATTCTGGAAGTATCTTGGTTACCTCAAAATGATAAAACTAAGAAGTTTCCCATCATTTACAGAAATGGAGTTTCAAACAACAAAGTTGATGACAGAAATATAAAGAAAATTAAATTTCTGCATGAGTTTTAAAAACAAACTCTTATTTTGGAATAATTTTAGATTTACAGAAAAGCTGCAAAGATATTACAGAGAGTTGCTGTATATCCCTTATCCAGTTTCCCCTATGTTAACATCTTAAATTGCAGTGGATAATAGGTCAAGACTAGGAGACTGACATTGGTGTAGTACTATTAACTAAACTCCAGATTTTATTTGGATTCATTAGTTTTTCTCTTACTGTCCTCTTTCTGTTCCAGGATCCAGTCTATAGTAACACATTGCATTTAGCTCTCATGTCTCCCCAATCTCCCCTGGTCTGTGACAGTTTCTTACTCTTTCCTTGTTTTTCATGACCTTGACTGTCTTCTCTGGAGTACTGGTCAGGTATCCTATAGAATGTCCTTCAACCTGGGTTAGTCTGTTGTTTTTCTTGTGATTAGACTGGGGTTATAGGTTTTTAGAAAGTATACGACAGAAGTGAAGTGCCATTCTCATCACATCATATCAAGGGGTACCTGATATACATATGACCTCACTGGTGATGTTAACCTCCATTTTTTTGGTGAAGGTAGGTTTGCCAGGTTTCTCCACCATAAAGTTACTATTTTCCCCTCTTACTACTTTGTTCTTTGGATTCTAGCTCACCCTCAGGGAAAGGGGACTGGTGGGAATTAAGCTTCTTTGGAGTGTTTTAAGCAGAGGAGTAACACAATTTTATTTACACTTTAAAATATGGAATCTAAAAAAAATATGGAACTGATGAACCTAGTGGCAGGGCAGGAATAAAGAAGTAGACTTTAGAGAGTCAAGACTCCATAGAGAATGGACTTGAGGACACACGGTGGGAGGGCGAAGCTGGGGCGAAGTGAGAGTCGCATCGACATATATACACTACTGAATGTAAAATAGATAGCTAGTGGGAAGCACATAGTACAGGGAGATCAGCTCGGTGCTTTGTGACCACCTAGAGGGGTGGGATAGGGAGGGTGGGAGGGAGGCCCAAGAGGGGGGGATATGGGGACATGTGTATGCATATGGCTGATTCACTTTGGTGTACAGCAGAAACTAACACAGTATTATGAAGCAATTATACTCCAATAAAGATCTATTTAAAAGTGTCACTCTGTAGGGAATAGACTGTAGGCAGCATGCAGGTGAGAGATGGCAGCTGGGACTAGGGTGAGAGTTGTGGAAGTAATGAGAGTGGTTGACACCTGAGGATACCTAGGAGCTACTGCCCACAGGTCTTATATTGCCTTTCTGCCTTCACTGCCATGAGGGTAATGACAGATATTATCTTGTTTTACTAATTACAACATCACTTCCTGGAAGGACAGTGCTCTCCTTTTATAATTGTTGGGTATTGTAATTATTGTTGATCTATTTGTTTGCATTCTCAAAGTAAACCTAACTGGTTCCTTTAGCCAAGCTACAAATAGTACAGATTTGAAAGAGAGAGAGGTATTAGTGTAAAAATTTAAGGTAATCTAGGCTAGGGAATCTAACTTCTTCAAAACCTTTTATATGCTAGGCCCCATTTCAGGTGCTTTGTATTTGTTGTATGAGTTTCAAGGCTCACAAAAAGCAAGAATATAACTTTATTTTCCTATAAGTGAACTTAAACTTTATCTTAAACATTTTTTGACATAAAAAATTCAGTCCAGTTATAGCTATGTCAACTCAGTCCCTTTAGCGATTACATTAGTCATTTCATACTTAAACCCATGCAAATCTGGACTTCCCTTCTTCTTCTTTTTCTTTCTGATATTAATTCTCAAAACTGCAGAGATTTGTGAATATGCTGCTGTAGATGTGAAAGAGAGGAAGGTATATTTTTCTTGATCCTGATCTGTTGAGATCTTGCTCCATCTCCCATGAGCTAATAGTTGCTTGGTTTGGTCTTTGGGCATGTTCTTCTCCACGCTGCCAACCTCTTAAGAAATAATTGTATTCTCATTAGCTCCACTGAGAGACTGTACATGCTGTAATGTTTCCGGCAGTGTGTCTTAATTCAGCCTTGAGACCTCTTATGGGTTTGTCAGCAGACAAGTGAGATTCAAATCCCTCTCTTCAGGGATCCTCGAACCTACACCTCCCTCCTCCAGCAGTGCCTCTTCTTACTGGGACTTGGCCTAAGGGTGCAGGATCTTGACCTCTAAATCAGCATATAACTTGTTCTCATCACTTCTCCCAGCCTGTAGATGCTCTTGTTTCTGAAGGGCTTGGAGGCAGAAGTGGAGGAACTAGAAAGGGGGGCACACCCAGCCTGTAGTCTTCCCAAATCTATTGTTTTTTAGGAGCTAGGCCTTTGGAAAAATGAAATGAACAATTTACCTACTTTGTGTGCACTAGGCAGTGATAAATGGGAGGCTGCGTTAGAGGCTGGGGTACAGTCAAGGCCAGGATCTCATTTCAAGAGTTGGGTGGAAGAGCGCAGAAGTGAAAAACCAACTGGCAGGGCAATGCATGGGCTAACACTTCATATATCACCTGCCACGTGATGATTTCATTTGCTCTTTATATTGTTTCTATGAGTTTTATCTTCTTATTGCCATTTGGCCAATGAGAAAATTAGTTAAGAGAAGTTAAAAAAATTGTCCAAGTCTGTACAGATAGTATGTGTTGATAGAACCAGGAGTCAAAACCAGATCTGTTCTGACACCAACACCCATAATCAGCTCATAATCAAACTCACAGATTAACATTTTCCTTCCATCTGAATGAACCAAAGCATTCCAGGGTAAGCAAAGAATGGGCGCAGGTTACGGGTAGGAACTACCTATTGAGGGCACCTACCTGGTAAGTATGTGTCTAACATCTCCCTTTCTTTTTTCAGATTTCAATCTTCAACCAATAATTATTGAGCGTCCATAGCGTGGTGCAGGGATACAACAGTGAACAAGTCAGTTCTTGCTCTTAAGGAAGTTAGAGCCAGGGAGAGGAGAAAGACAAGTCAAAAGATACTTAAAATACAGCATCGTGAATTGCTACCAATGAATTGAAACGGCTTGATAAGAGAGACCTGGAAGGATCCTCTGACCTGGAGGATGTGAAAAAGCTTCCTGGGAGGAGTGGGATATCAAGAACAGAGCTTTAAAGAGGCTGTGGGTTGTGGGGTGGTGGAGGATGAAATGTGATAGCCCATTACAAATCTTCTGGGTCTTTTCCTAAGTGATGTTCTCCTCTGGCTCCTTCAGAGCAGGGTGAACTGAGCTCCAGTTGAGGCAGGGGCAAAGGAGGCCATCTATTCGTGGGCCCACCCCCTAAGATAATGAAGTTCTTGTCCTTAGCCAAAGGTTGGCTGTCCCTTGTCCCTAGTCTAACCATCCCTCAATGAACACTGCATCCTCTGTAGCCAAAGCTACCACTGCTTCTTACTGATTGCCTCTGAAAAGGCTTCCACTGTTTGGCATCCAGCCTGCTCACCTTCTAGCCCATGGAGTTCTTTTCACTGGCTTTCCTCCCCTCTGGCCTGAACTAGGCCGCATTTGGTGAGGTAAACACCACCAGGGCAATCAAATGCCGCAGAAAAACAGGAGAAAGATGCAAAGCAAACTACACCATTTCTTCCTCCCAGGATTTAGAGGCCCTAGGAAGAGCCGAGGGGAGGATGCTCTTGGAGACTGCTTATTCTTACTTGAACAGGCAGTGTTTAAAAGAAAGAAAAGAAATGTAGTTATTTTCAAAATTTGGCCTTTTCCTTCCATTCTCTCCCCACTAGAGGCTTCTATTCAGAGATTCATTTTCTCCCTCAGACATTTCAGCTTCTGAAATTATTTCACAAAAAGCATGATATATATTTTTTCCTTATATGTTTTTTGAGGTGATGGTGAATTGCCCCAATTTCCAGCATTTTCTGCCAGTTGCTTCAGCAGGGGAAAACAGAACACACTTCTGCAGCTGCATCTGCCGGAATGAAGCCCCAGGGCCGGTGGCTGGATGGCGATGTTTGTCCTCGGGGGCTTAGATGCTCTAGGGGAGCACCTTACCCTGTGTGCAGATGTTTATGCTTCTGGGGACAACGGAGTCCCTGGCGCCTGGGGAAGAACAGAATGTGATCCAATGGCCTGCATGTTGGGCTGGGCTTCTCTTCTTGAAGCCAAGGGTCTGGTGCTGCCCTGAGGAGGGATCCTGGAGCAAGTCCCCTCCTTCTCTGGCTGTTTCTGGACAGAAGATTTGAGCAAGCCACAGTTACATACTTTGCTGTCTTCAGAAATACGGTGGGGATTTTGTGCCCTCGACCCTCCTACCTGCACACTTCCCGGAGGCTATACTTTAAGCGACCTACCTTAAAAAACCCCAAACAGAAAATCAGAATTTGTGAAAATGATGGTGGGAGAGAAGGGAGGGGGGTGTTGAATATTCATGCTACCACATTTGTTCTTTATATACCAACATCTAAATGATTCAATTTAAAGAATGAATGTGACATACACCTTCTTCATGAGCAGATACATGTAGTTGATGGGAGAAAAGAAACAGAATTTGTTGAGTGACTTTGTCCTCTGTTACCTCATTGAGTCTTCACAACAACTGTATATTGCAGATAGCTTATTCTTATTTTCGAGGTGAGGAATTGAGGCAGAGAGGTCACATAATTAGCAAATCAAGTAGCTAAAATTGAGCAAGCCAAGAGTCCAAGCAGGCACTGTGAGACGCCTTAGGGTGTCTGCCATGAATCAGGGTCCCCTGCTAGTGCCCTTGGCAGTCACTTCCCTCCTCAGAGTCTGATCCTCAGGAGAATCTTGTCTTTGTGGCTTCACAGGGTTGTTGTGACAGCCATGACCTCGAGGCACTGTGGCGAAGTGATTCGTAAATGACAATGCATTCTACAAATACCAGAGGGAATGGGTATTATGTCATTGCCACTGAGTAAGGCACATCTATTGCTGAATTCCTGAACTACTTGGCTAAAGGACTTGCTGCGTAGTTTTGTCTCCTGTAGCAGAATACTGACTGAGGCTTCTTGTCACCTGGGCACATGCCCCATGCTGCTTTGTTGGATACACACCGATGCAAAGTGCAGGCCTTATGGAAGGCACTTAATGCCCATAAAGAGGGTATGTGGGGTTATCCTTGAAAGCAGGGCTACTGGAGCCAAACTGCCTGCCTCTGTCGCTTGGCGGCTTTGTGCCCTTGGCCAAGTTACTTAACTTCTCTGTGTCTTAGTTTTCTCATCAGTAAAATGGGCCTACTAACAACATCTATCTCATATTGTTATTGTGAAGATGAAATGAGTCAATCCATGCACAGTTCTTAGCACAAGAGTGGAACATAGTAAGTGCTGTTGCACTTGCTAGTTGATTTTGACCAACTTGATAGCATTTGCAGGAGGCACACGCTGGTGTCAACAGTAAGCTTCCTGGTAGAGTGCTACACTGTGGTAGGCTCCAGATCAGGGGCTTTCCCTGTGAATATTATTCCCTAAGACTCACAAAGAAATGGTTTCTATGACTAGTACTTTCCCTGGAACAAGTGCTGTGGCAGCCTGGTTAGGGTCTAGGTGTGACACTGCCTGATTTGACTCACCTTTCCAGTCTCATGTCCTGCCATATCATCCTGGAACTACACATCCACCCATGCTGTACCCTTTTAGGTTTTAGAACGTGACATGATCTCTTCCCTCTCTAACACGCTATTCCTTCTGTATGCTTGGAATGCTTTTTTTCTTTGCTATCATAGCCCCAGACCCACCTGTGAGCTTGCTCACATCTCTCTACATATCCCTAAGGTCTCAGTTTAGATGTCATTTTGGGGGGATGTTTGTCCTGATGCCCTTAGACTGGTTTGGAAAAAAGTATTAGGATGCAGTACAGTCTCTAATAATTATTGAAATGAAAACTGTGACCCTGAAAACTCTGTAATGACATTTGCTTAACCAATTATACATTTGTTTTATGCAAATAGCAAGCTATTTTAAAAATATCAACTGCAAGTAATTTATATGCTATATTCTTTGCTAATTCAAGGTAGTTTACTCATGTTCTGAATTATACAAATTTCCTTTTTTCTTCTGGTTTTTTTTTTTGGCTACCTATCCCCTTGTGCTACCTCTTGACAAAATCAGGATTGATTCCTCCCACCCACCCTCTTTCTAAAGAAACAGTGAATTGAAACTTTCATACCACTGAAAAATCTAGAAAACGTCAAACGGCTTCTACCTTTCCTTTTAAAAATTTATCTGAAATACTACTGTACAACATTCAGATATTGCTCATTGGTTTCAGCCCTCATTTTGTAAACAAAAACAATAGAAAAAAGACAGAAAGCTTTATACCTAAGCTTAACAGTGTTATCTGTGAGAGGTAGGTAAAAGTGGATTTTAGTTTACCCCTTTTGTTTCCTCTGTATTCTCTAAATTTCCTAAAATTAATGTATTTCGCAATAACAAAAAGTTATTAAAATTTAAAAACAAAAACAAAGACAACTGCAATGTTCTCTAAGTTCATTTTCAATTGACAAGATTCAATAAACAATGACTGTTGAGGGAATATTTTTAAAAAGTGGACCATTTTCCTGCCTTCAAGGAGATGAACATCCAGAAGACTAACTGATCAGAGAGGAGCTCTAAGAAAGACACTCCTTCAGCTGCTGTACTGAATTCCACTCCCCCACCCCCACCATTTCCTTCTTCCTTCTAACTTTCCCACCCCTACTTCTACTTTCCTTTTTAATATTTTTTAATTACATAAGTTGCAGGTGTACAGCATTATAATACGACATCTGTATACACAAAGTGATCACCACCACAATTCTAGATACCACCCATCACCGTACAGTTGACCCTCTTTGCCCATTTTTCCCACCCCTGCAACTCCTCTGCCCTCTGGTAACCACTAGTCTGATCTCTGTATCTATGAGTTTGTTTTCATTTTATTTTTTCATTTGTTTGGCTTTTTTAGGATTCCACATATAAGTGAAATCACATGGTATTTGCCTTTCTCCATCTGACTCCATCTTCACTTAGCGTAATACTTTCAAGGTCCATCCATGTTATCACAAATGGCAGGATTTCATTCTTTTTTATGGCTGAGCAGTATTCCATTGTGTATATATACCACATCTTCTTTACCCAATCATCCATTGATGGACATTTAGGTTTTTCCATATCTTGACTATTGTAACTAATACTTCAATGAGCATAGGGGCACATATATCTTTTTGAATTAGTGTTTTTGTGTTCTTTGGATAAATACCCAGAAATGGAATAGTTTGATCTTATGATACTTTTATTCTTAATTTTTTGAGGAATCTCCATACTGTTTTTCATAGTGGCTGCACCAATTTATAGTCCCATGAACAGTGTATATAAGGGTTCTGTTTTCTCCACATCCTCCCCAACATTTATTATTTCTTGTCTTTTCAATAATAGCCATTCTAACACAGGCAAGATGATATCTCACTGTGGTTTTGATTTGCATTTCCCTAATAACAAGTGATGTTGAACATCTTTTCATGTGCCTGTTATTCATCTTTATGTCTTCTATGGAAAGTTGTCTATTCAGATCCTTTGCCCATTTTTAATTAAGTTTTTTTTTTATTGTTGAGTTGTAGGCATTCTTTAAATATTTTGGATATTAACCCCCTATCAGATGTATGATTTGAAAATATCTTCTCCCATCCAGTAGGTTGCCTTTTCATTTTGGTGATGGTTTCCCTTGCTGTGCAGAAGATTTTTAGTTTGATATAGGTCCATTTATTTATTTTTGCTTTTGTTTCCCTTGCCTTTGGAGTCAGAGCTGCAAAAACATTGCTAAGACCTATGTCAGTGAGGTTACTGCCAATGTTTTCTTCTAGGAATTTTATGGTTTCAGGTCTTACATGCAAGTCTTTAACCCATTTTGAGTTAATTTTTGTGTGTGGTGTAAGATAGTGGTCTAGTTTCATTTTTTTGCATGTGGCTATCCAATTTTCTCAACACCATTTATTGAAGAGTATCTTTTCTCCATTGTATGTTCTTTGCTTTTTTGTCATAAATTAATTGCCCATAAATCTGTGGGTTTATTTCTGGGCTCTCAGTTCTCTTCCACTGATCTGTGTGTGTCTGTTTTTGTGCAAGTACCATACTGTTTTAATTACTATAGCTTTGTAGTATAGTTTGAAATCAGGGAACATGATACCTCCAGCTTTGTTCTTCTTTCTCAAGATTGTTTTAGCCCTTTTTTACATCTTTCTTTCTTACTTTTTTTTTAAACCTACCATATCTGCCTTCTTGACCTTTTTTTTTTTTTTTTTTTTTTTTTTTGCGGTATGTGGGCTTCTCACTGTTGTGGCCTCTCCCACTGCAGAGCACAGGCTCCGGATGCGCAGGCCCAGCGGCCATGGCCCACGGGCCCAGCCACTCCGCGGCATGTGGGATCCTCCCAGACCGGGGCACGAACCCGTGTCCCCTGCATCAGCAGGCGGACTCTCAACCACTGCACCACCAGGGAAGCCCCTGCCTTCTTGACCTTTATCTCAGTCCCTCTATTCCAGTTATACCCTCTTCAGAGAAGATCGTTTACCCTTCTTTCCATGCCTTCCTCATTACAGTGTTTTCTCTCTATCTTCCACTTAGTTACTCCTGACTTTTTTTCAGTGATGGGGGCAAGGAAAGCATATAATATTAAATTCTAAGATATTTTTAGTTAGTGCTTAGAGTTTTTCCTAAACAAAACTTTTCACATAAGCTTTTCACAGACCTCAAAATAGGATTTTAGTGTTTTTAAAAAATTTTATTTATATTACAAGCAATATACAAGAGAAATTAGCTATTGGAAATTGTGTTTTCAGAGACCCTTGGCTAGATTTCCTGTTACAGGCCTAAAGGGCCCTGTCACTTACCATACATTTTATGATATTTACCTCTCTCTTGCAAAGATCTGGAAGTAGGAAATTGTGACTCTTATCTACTATTTTATAGTATGCCTCACCAAGATCTATCTGCACCTTTCTCAGAAAGATAAATTTTACATTTCAGGAAATAAAATATGTGATTCTTCCTTGCAAGAAATCTCTCTGCAAAAATCATCTTCTGGTCTTTACTACAACTGAAGACCAGAAGAGGGTCTGTCCAATGAACCCATCTCAAATGAGTAATCATGCTATAATTGCACTTCTCCACTGCCAATCATTCCTGTCTAAAGAGAGGTTGGGAAGGAGGTCAGAAATCCTCTCCCCCGAAGCAAATACCCTTGTATATAAAATTCATTGTGCCTGTTCCTCCAAAAAAAATGGGGATCCAGATCGGTTTGGATATTTGATTTAAAAAATAGTAGAAACTAGCATTATAGGTGCAACATACTATCTCATTATTGTTTTAACTGGCATGTCTTTACTTGTGAGTCTGAACATTTTCCCATATATTTGTTGGATATATATGTATATATATATATATATATATATATATATATATCTATCTATATATATATCTACACATATAGCTTAATATATATCTCAATATAAATATATATAATTTTGAATATTTTCTATGTATCCCCTTTGCATTCTTTTCTATCGCTATGATCATCTCCATATTGATTTATATGAACTCTTCATACATTAAGACACTATCCTTTTGTCCCGTGTGTTTCAAACATCATTTTCCAGTGTATGTGCTTTTAGTTTTGTTTCTTATATGGAAAATAGAAAAAATATGTAGTTGAATCTTGATCTTTTAAAAATGTGTTCTAAAAATTATTTTTTGTTTTCCCTGTTTCTGACACATGAGAGAAAGAGAGAGAGAGAGAGAGAGAGAGAGAGAGAAAGAGAGAAGTAATCCAGTGTTTTCAGTGAGTTAATAATCAGCCTCTAAATGTTATTGAATCTGAGGGTTAGAAATCAGTTATGTTCCAATTACTTATTTAGAAAAAAATCAAGTGGTGGGAGGAGAGGAGGAAACATAAATTGGTATTATTCTGAAGAAAAATGGCTATGGCTGTGCTCACTGACTCTCCCTGTTTTACCGTGCATAATGGAAAGGGACCTCAGGGTCAGAGGTCCTTTCATCCCCCACATACCCCCCCATCCAATCAGAAATCCTGCCAGTAAGATTTCTACCATCTCCTTGACAACGGCCAGAATATTTCAATGCTCCCACTACAATTTTGGAGGTCAGTTGTATATACCTGCCTTATATTTTGCTGAAATTTGCCTGCCTGTAAGCTCTACACACCAAGCCTAACTCTGCTCTTTGGAGGCACAGAGACAAAGGTGGTCTAGCTGGGAAAATGTCAACAATTCATAGAAGGCTGATATCACATCTGAGATGCCTCCTTTCTAGGACACTTTGAAATCTTCTCTCTGTTCCTCTTCCCACACAGTGTGGGACTCCCCTTTAGCCTGTTTGCCATCTCCTGGACACATCCCAGTGTTCGTCTATCTCTTCTCTTGTGGGGTCCCCCCATCCCCAACTGAATGCAGAATTCTGTGTGAGGTGAATGGGGGCAGAGCTGGTGAAAATATGACATTCTCAAGTCCCTTCTCTCTGCTCATCTCCTTTTGCTGTTTTTTACTTTTCCAGCCACTCTCTCTGTGTCTCAGAAACCCAAGAGCAGGTGACCTGGCACCTTGCCTTGCCTTTGCTCCATTCTACCCTTATGTGGAAGTTTGTTTGTTTTTGTTTGTTGGGCTTGTTTTTGTGAACAGAACCCTGATAAACTTCTTACTTAGCTGCCTGGCAAGAGCTTGTTGGGGAACACTTATTTGCTTCCACTTCCCTTTCTCCTAGTTTGCAAGCCCCTGCCATTTGCTGGCAAGAGCAGCAGTCTTCATCCTGGGTTTGTGGGTCAAGGCTTTGGTTTTGGCCCTTGGCCTCACTATCCAGTTGGTCTGGTGTTCAGGACTGGCTTGTCTGGAGCCTTCCACTGAGACTTACCTAGGGTGCCTGGGGATGCAGGGTGGGGAAGGGCAGGGCTGGGGTAAAGCAAAGGTGGGGTGAATAGAGGCCGGTGGGGCTGGGCTACATGGGAAACCAACTTCTTTCTCTAAATCAGTTGGGTCTGGAAATGGTAGGGCTTGTAGGTGGCAGAGGTGCACACTGGCTGGCAATGCCAACTGCTGCTTTTCTTTTTTTTTTTTGTTTTTTTTTGCGGTACGAGGGCCTCTCACTGCTGTGGCCTCTCCTGTTGCAGAGCACAGGCTCCGGATGTGCAGGCTCAGCGGCCATGGCTCACGGGCCCAGCCGCTCCACGGCATGTGGGATCTTCCCGGACCGGGGCACGAACCCATGTCCCCTACATCAGGCAGACCCTCAACCACTGCGCCACCAGGGAAGCCCCCAACTGCTGCTTTTCATCAAGCATTGACCCTGGCACTGTGCAGCTAACAGCATTACAGGCATTGTCCCATTCAATTACAGCAGCAAACTCAAGAAGAAGGTCCTATTCCTGTGCTCATTTTACAGAAGAAGAGATAGTAAATTAAAGAGGTTAAATAACTTGCCCAAGGCCACAGTGTTTGTAAGGAGCTAAGCTGGGATTTGAACCCAGGTAGTCTGGGTGCTTGTGCTCCTAACCACGGTGCTATGCCCTTCTTCCACCCCTCCCTCTGCCACCAATTCTGCTCAGTTCTATGGCCTGTCATGGTTCAGCAGCAGCTCTAAGAGCTGGGGAGGACCATGTTCAGGCCTTTTTTCATTAGTTGGCAGCAGCATCCTGGAAACCTGTGAGTTTATGCTCCTCAATTTTCCACCTCTGAGCTAAGGCCGCCTACACTCTCCTAACGTGTGCAGGCAGCAAACATTCAGGTAGCAAGAGAACATTTCTGCCAGAAGTGGTTTTATGTCAGTTTTGCTTTCAGCATCTCCATATTCAGGGATAAAAACCCAGTAGCAAAACCAAGTATGAGTTTCCCTTGAATGGGAAGCCTCTTTAAAACATTGCTATTAATTATTCAAGTTGGCTGAGGTTGTATACTTAAAATATTTTTTCTTCCAGTAGACATAGGAAAAATTAAATGCTCTGGCCTTTTCTCTGTGATTTTTGATGTCTTGGCATGCCAATGCCTGAGAAAACTTAAGCCACAGAATGAGTAATACGCTGTAGCTAAGGACAAGTGTTTCAATTGCCCAAGGTTGTGGAAATGTTATTGCAACATGGGAATCAGACCTTTAGAAGGAAAGAGAGAGAGGGAGAAGGAGAGAGGAGGAAGAAGCCTGCCATCCTCTACTGAAAAAATTCTTTCCACTTTAAGGATTTTAATTTGCCTTTCTTCAATGCGACATAATATTGTAGTTATTATCTCCTTGGATTTACACATTATATTGACAGGGCTCAGTGATCCTTGGGTTTGTGAGTGCTCTCCTAAGAATGGAGTATTTTCATATTTATTATCACTGCGTGTGTTCGTGTGTGAGAGAGAGCCAGGATTAGAGAAATGTTTCCACACTGAAAGATAGAAGATCTGAGGTATCAAGAACTGCCAGCAAAGTGGTGAGGGACAGGAGAAGAAACGAGAGAGCTTTTTTTTTTTTTTAAATCTTGGCTGCGCCCTGTGGCTTGTGGAATCTCAGTTCCCTGACCAGGGACTGAACCCAGGCCATGGCAGTGAAAGCGCAGAATCCTAACAACTAGACCACCAGGGAACTCCCCAGAGAGGCTTATTTTTATAGATTCATGAACTCTGTGCCTTAGAGACAAAGTGCAACTTTCCAAGAAAAACACCTAAAGTCTTGGCATTAATACTACATGGCACATAGTAGGTGTACTCAATACATGTCAGTTCTAGTCTCTTCCCCTCCAATAATATAATCGTATTTACCATAGACTTGCCACTTCCATAACAACTAAAATGAATTGGTGCTGTCCCACAAAAGTCAGATTTCTGTGACTCTGTAGTTGTTTACTTTTAATTTTGATCCTAATTACATCACTAGGAACCCTCCAGCAACATTTATCTAAGTATGGTTCTAGCTTACATGGCTTCGCCTGTGTTCTCTCTCTCACCTGTTTGTACCAGGGTATAACTTAATCTTCTGCCTTTTTGTTTTCTTTCTGCCTAAGTGAAAAGCAAGAATGCCGAGATTGCTCCTCGACGCACCTGTGCACTGTTGCAGAGCGACTGATCTTGAAGGAAGGCTGGTTTTGCCACACAGGTGGTGACTGGGAGGCCTCAACAAGCCTCCAAATAAAGAGGGGAAAAAACCAAAGCCCGGATAGCTGGAGGTAGGGGCTGGGACGAGGGAAGGGAACACCTTTGACAGGGTATTTAGCAGATGTTGCTTAATTACTCTGGGTGCCAAAATAGAATTAGAAAGGTAAATGTCACAGGGAAGTAGAATTTTAACATGTGTGCATGTGCACACACACCTACCGCCCCCTCTTCCCCCTCCTGTCTGAGGTGTGCCCTTTCTACATTTTCTTTCTCAGGTGGCTCCTCTTCCTTGACACTGTCTCAGAAAATGAAAGATTGAGAGACTCCATCCAGTTAACCCCATGCACTGTTAGAGAGAAGGGTCAGAGGTGGACTGCCCCCAGATGGAGCTAAGTTTTCTTTGGGGTTGAATCACTTTTTTTTTCTCAACCCAGAATATAATGTTTCAATATTTTCGCCACACACTAAAGAAGAACTGAACATAGCACACAGTTACTATTGGCATTTTAGGTGCTAGTGCAGCATGCAAAACAAGGTGTCTAGATTTTGGAGTTTTGGAACACAAACTCAAATGCTTTGTCAGAATGTTATTTGTTGTATAATATGTGGTGTTTGTGAGAATGTGGGTATGTTGAATCGACTTTTCCCATAAGCTATATTGTCAACATATTTCAAAATTTTAAATGTCATGCATTTGGGGCTTCCCTGGTGGCGCAGTGGTTGAGAGTCCGCCTGCCGATGCAGGGGACACAGGTTCGTGCCCCAGTCTGGGAAGATCCCACATGCCGTGGAGCGGCTGGGCCCATGAGCCATGGCCGCTGAGCCTGTGCATCTGGAGCCTGTGCTCCGCAGTGGGAGAGGCCACAGCAGTGAGAGGCCCACGTACCGAAAAAAAAAAAATGTCATGCATTTGGATGAAGTGACCCCTTTTCTAGAAATTTATTCTCAGGAGAAAATTAGAAAAATATTCAAAGATATATTTATAAGATTGTTCATCTCAGCTTTATTAAAAAGACTGAAAAATGGGGAATAAGCTACATGCCCACTAATAGGAAATTATTTAACTGAATTACAAAATGACCCCCAAATGGAATAAATACTCAGTGGCTGTTCAAAAGGAGGATGTAACTCTGTATTTATTGATATAGAAAGGAATCTAGAATATATTGTTAAGTGAAAAGTAAATCGTGGAACTATATGTTTAATATTATTCCAATTGGATGGATATATTTATATTTATACATAGATTTATATTATATACATGAAGAATTTATTTGTTTATAATGGTCTTTGGAAAAGGGGGGTATTGTAGAAGGACTTTGTATTTTATACACTTCTGACTTGCTTAAAAAATTTTTTTTATGATGAATGGTGTTATGTTTCATAATCAGCCAAAACAATAATAATAAAGAAGAAAAAAGAACCCAAGGGGCACTCAAATGAAAGAAACCCTGAATTCTACTGCTTCTACTAATTTCTCTCATTTGTAATATGACCATTGAATTGGATACGCTCAACTTCTGATCAGCTAAGTAGGTACATGGGCCTAGGCTATTTACAATGGACTAAAGAAACAGTAAAAGATAAACAAGTATAAGATAAACAGTATGAAAATATGATATAAATTGGTGGGGACTGCCATAAATAACACACTGGTCTATTTAATGAAATAATATATGACAGGCACCTGATGAGCTTGTGAATTGAATATCATGTGAAAATAAGGTCACTGGATGTTACAGTAAATGATAGGGGCCACCGCCGGGCGATGATAGGCACTGTATTCAATGCTGTGGGAAGTATGATTCTCTCTCCAACCTCTTTTCTTTCTGAGAGACCCAGCGGTGGGCATTAGAGACTTTCAGTCTACTTTGCCTTTATTTTGGACTGAGACTTAGATGTTATCATGTAAAAATATCCCTGCTAATGCATATTAAGATGTGACATGCTTCCTTTTTTTTTATTTTGTATGCCTTTGTATCATTAACCTGAGAGGAAAAAAAAGAACTCATATCCCGACGTGTAACTAAAAACCTCCCGGTGGGATTTGTTTAGTGTGAGAGCGTGATTAGTAATTTTTAGTGATTAGTAATTTTCTCCCTCAGGTGGTTTTTCTGCATTCCTGTAGAGATCGTGTACACAACAGGGTTGCCAAGTGAGAAGAAAAGGCTGAGGCAGAAAACATCACACTTTAGAAAACAGTATGTGTGCGTGCGTGTGCATGTGTGCGCGTGTGTGTTTTAAACAACTATTTTAGTTACTTTGACAAATGAAGTGCTTTGATTTGGAATCATTGCTTTTATGTCATATATTCTCTGGTCTTGCAAAAAGTTCCATTATGCAATAATTTTATACAAGGGAGTTATACCTGTATTTCTATCCATTCACAACCCATCTCCCTCACACACATTCTATCCCACATTGGTGTTGGAGAGCAAGCAATTCTAAAAATCTTAGCATAAAGGGCTTCCCTGGTGGAGCAGTGGTTAAGAAGCTGCCTGCCGATGCAGGGGACATGGGTCTGAGCCCTGGACCGGTAAGATCCCACATGCTGTGGAGCAACTAAGCCTGTGCGCCACAACTACTGAAGCCCGCGTGCCTAGAGCCCGTGCAACAAGAGAAGCCACCACAATGAGGAGCCCGCGCACAGCAATGAACCGTAGCCTCCGCTCACGACAACTAGAGAAAAGCCCACGCGCAGCATCAAAGACCCAATGCAGCCAAAAATAAATAAAATAAATAAATTTATATATAAAAAAACCTTAGCTTAAGGAGGCCTCGGGGTTTTTTTTTTTTTGCAGTTTTTTGTAGGGCCCACTGTGGAAATCATGGGATTGAGGCAGGAGTTTAGCTTTTTAATTAACAAAAGGAAAAAAAGACTGCAGAGGTCTGCAATAAGAGCTCCAGGAAGGGACAGCCAGTTTTTAGTGTCTCTCCAGGTCAACCCCAATCCACTTTCCCAGTAAAGTTGGCATTCACATGAACTCACACACACCCCGATAGTTGGGTTGCTAGCAAGAGTGTGTAGTTGTTTTTCTCCCTGCCACTCCCTGGGGATTGAAGTTATTGAGCACAAAGATTAAGCAACCTGTGTGGCCTCAGGATTTTCCCACTTGCATAATCTTATTTTTGCATATCCATAGACACATATACTAAGTCCAGTGACCTCTTTGGTAACTGCAAGCTCTTCAGAATGTTGCTTTCTGAACCCATGCAAGTGATACACTGTGTTTGGGTTACTCTTTGGTTTCTAAGGCTGAAGTTGGCACTTAGGACAGTAAATGAAATAAGCTTTAAAGTTGAGACTTAATGCATCTGCAGTGTAAACTAGGCATTCTCATACGCAGTACCTCATGTATTCCTTACAAAATCCCTACTAGATGGATACTCTTGTGTCATTTAGTAGAAAACTAAGGCTTTCGAAGACTAAATGAGTGGCCCAAGCCACTGATGGAGTGACTGATGGAATTGACATTCATACCTGGGTCTGCTTGAAAATCTCTGCCATTTAAGACAACAAGAGAGCAGGGGAACTGAAAGCAGAAGCACCAAACAACCCACATCTTTATCATTTTGCTCAAGGCTTTCTTTGAACCTGAGAAAGGAGTCATCTGCATTCTAACATAATACCCTCAGAAATTATACATCACTCACACTTAAAAATATCTTTACTCCTGGCTGTACACATTATCTATGATGATAAAATCACAGGAAACAAGAAAAAAATAGATACATGAGCTCTAACACTATCTACCACCTCAGATTCATCAATAGTTTCTCAATAATTTCAATTTACACACACACACACAGAGGTCATAGGGGAGAAAAGAAGCATAGGCACAAATGCTAAGAAATATAGAACTAAGTTAACCACTATTTCATTTCACCTTCCCATGAAATACATGGGCCAAAATGGCAGAAGGAAAGAGAACATATTAGTGCTGCAGATGATTTGCTAACTATATAATCATTCTATTCCATTTCTTCTCTCCATAGATATCCATTCTTAACTATTTGGTGTATATTTTCTAGACCTTTCTCTATGCAAATATACATAAATATGAATATATATATAAATATAGACAAATAGAAAATACATACCTGTAAGTATGTATACATACATGACAATATATATGTGCATATATATGCAATATATACATTTATATATGATATTACACATATACATGTACACATATATATGCATATACATACACTTATATATAGGCTTTTTTAAACCAGTTTGATCATACTAAGCAAATTATTCAGCCCCTTGCATATTAAACATAAAAATAAATCCTGGATTTCCCTAATTCCTTTGACTCGAATAATATTCTACTGTATGGATACATTATAATTTATTTACCAGTTTCTTTGTTAATGGCCTTACAATGGCTTTTGTTTTTTTACAATCACAAATAATGTGTAACTAAGCATCTTTGCAATTACACCCTTGCACACTTATGTATCTGTAGGTTAGATTTCTGGAATTGAAATTACTGGATCAAAGTGTTTACACTTTTTTTTGATAGATACTGCCAAGTTGCCTCCAAAAAACTAAAATTTTCAGCCATAAAAAAGAACAAAATAATGCCATTTGCAGCAACATGCATGGACCTAGAGATTGTCATACTGTGTGAAGTAAGTCAGACAGAGAAAGACAAATATCATATGATATCGCTTAAATGTGGAATCTAAAAAGCACAAATAAACTTATTTACAAAACAGAAACAGAGTCACAGATGTAGAAAACAATCTTATGGTTACCAGGGGGAAAAAGGGGGAAGGGATAAATTGGAAGATTAAGATTGACTACTATATATAAAATAGATAACTGATAAGGACCTACTGTATAGCACAGGGAACTCCACTCAATACTCTGTAATGGCCTATATGAAAAAAGAATCTAAAAAGAGTGGATATATGTATTTGTATAACAGATTCACTTGCTGTACACCTGAAATTAACACAACATTTAAAATCAATTATACCCCAATAAAAATTTTTAAAAATAGGGCAAACCAGAGAATAAATGCAGCATTGCTACCACCAGGCAAAGCCAATTACCAGGTTATAGTAGGTTTATCCACACGAACTATTAAAAACAACTCCAGTTGTTTAGATATCTAGATATGACCTAAAAGATTTTCCATGAATCACTAATAAATGATTGGTTAAATATGCCTAGATGCTACAAAAGCACAAACAATATGTGGATTTCTTTGGTTAGCCAAACGTTCTGCTTTGAATGTGAAAATGTTATGTTAGAATGATTAAAGGAGATTTCATGTTTAATCTGGTCTGGTTCACCAGAACTTTACAAATAGTCAACTAGAGAAATCCTGCTTCCTCCCATTCTCCCACCTTAGTGTTTAAAGCCAAGGTTAATAGTGAAAATAAAATATTCTGGGTTTTTTTGCATACTGAATTCCTTTAAAAGAAGCCTGAAGAGGTCAACTAAGCGTTTTAACTAAATTGAACAGAGTGTTAGAAAGATTTTTTTGAAATATAACTAGTTTTAGTTTGACAAAGTCCATGTGAAATATAAGAATAATTTGAATGTAAAAATATTGCTTTGGCAACGTAGTCATACTTGTATACATAATGTTAGAACTTGCAGAGTAGTTTATAACCCAGTCTGTAGTGTTTGGGGATAAATTTCTCTATGGTTTCCAAGTACAATTACACATGGTCTCTCTGCTAACTCTTTTCTCGCTCTCCCTCCTCCACTTCTTTTCCTCTTCCCATTCTCCCTTCCCTTTTGTGATAGATAACTTTATAACACCAGACTTCGAAAAGGGAAGCATTAAAAATTAAATTTAGAATGCCATGGTCCTTCTTAATGGTGGCTTTCATTTCTTTTTTTAAAAATTAATTAATTAATTAATTTTTGGCTGCATTGGGTGTTCGTTGCTGCACGCGGGCTTTCTCTAGTCACCGCCAGCGGGGGCTGCTCTTTGTTGCAGTGCATGAGCTTCTCATTGTGGTGGCTTCTTTTGTTGCGGAGCACGGGCTATAGGTGTGCGGACTTTAGTAGTTGTGGCACATGGGCTCAGCTGTCGTGGCTCACGGGCTGTAGAGCACAGGCTCAGTAGTTGTGGCGCATGGGCTTAGTTGCTCCACGGCACGTGGGATCTTCCCAGACCAGGGCTTGAACCCGTGTCCCCTGCATTGGCAGGCGGATTCTTAACCAGTGCGCCACCAGGGAAGTCCCATGGCTTTCATTTCTAATAAGCAAAAACTTGGATTTAAGATGTTCATCACATCTGGCAAATAAAACACCAAACAAATAAAAATTAAGGAGTCCTAAGTCCTCTGAAACCTAGTGGTAGTGCCTTCCTGAGCTGATGGTCTGGGCAGTCAGGGGCCCTCACGATTTCATCAGATGCTATGACAAACTAGAATAAGCAGGTGAACTCTTTGCTCCTTCCTGCACTGGATGTTATGGGGAAAATGACTCATACCTGCTGGTGTTTGGGCGTGGCTCTGGAAATCTCAAGTTATTCCTCTTCTAGAGACTATGGAAAGAGGTAAACCAATTTGTATAGAGAAATGACTGCTGCTTCTCAAAGTGGAGGTCCATTCCCATCTTCTCTAAGATGTCAGAAATGCCTGTGAGGCTTCTGAGACCGTGCCCTTTGCCAGGCCTCTGGATTTCCAGTGAAGCCCAGTGCTCTTTCCCCACAGCACAGCTGCCTCCTGGTTGGGCTACAACTACTAGTCATTTACCCTTCCTATTCACCATTACTAATCAATCACCTTCTCATGCCCAGAAAGGGAATCTCAACACCGTCAATGGGTCTCACCTTATCATTCTTCTAGCTATGTTTTTTCTTTGCTGCTTTAGTGGGGGCCCTCATCTTAGGAACACTGACACATATATAGTGAGGCTGTCACTGTACCCCAGTAACCTTTGAGAAAATAAGTTGATGTCAATCGCAATAACTCACATTTCATTGGCTAATTTTAATGTTCCCACATAACACAAGTCTTTAGACCCTCTGTTCAAAGTCATTCTCAGTTACTTCTGGTATTACTCAGTTGCTTTTCAGTGACTTCATGGGGGCTTCCATGAGCTCATGATCAGTTCTATGCAGTTCTGCTCTAGATCTCCCTTTTGATGCCCACGGCCATCAAAGCCAAATCTGTGAAACCAAATAAGAGAGACTCCTCATTTTTTGCCAATCTTCATGAGAATGTTGATTATTTTCTAGTATATTCCCAGGTTGAAAACCTGTGAAATGCCAGAACAGTACCCCACCTAGTTTCCATTCCACTGGAACCACACAGCCTCACATAGTAATTAGGAGAAAACTCCTCTTTCTCAGTGTATTGCCCTTTGTTACCTGGTTATGAAAAAAAGCACTATCTGTGTTCCAACTTTTCACAAAATCCTCAAGAAAACAACTCTTTTGTCTTCTGATTGAAGCCTTGTTTTCACAAGGTATTTTGGATGGGGTAAAGGAAAACAATCTGTTCTTCATCTTTCCTTTTCTTGTTCTACGTGTCTGTAACAAAACTCTTCCTCATGGACTTTTGGCTCCTGTTTGTGTGTTTATGTTTTGGGGGCATTCCTCCTCCCTTTTAAGGAGACTGCTCAGAATCCCATAGAATGCATCCAGAACCTGATCACCTGGCAACAACTAGCTGCAAGGGAGGCTGAGAAAATGTGGCCTTTATTCCATGTGTTGATGTACCTAGCTAAAAATAAATATTCTGCTTAAAAAAAGGGAGGAAGAGAACACATTTTGGCACAGACAACCAGCAATCTCTGCTACAGGTTTTAACCCACCTTTCCAGTTTTTTCTCCTACAATCCACATTTTGTGGAAAACTCCCAGTTTGCTCATTGATCTAAATATGATACAACTTTTTCCATGTCTGTGCCCTTGCTCATCATGTTCCCTCATTTGAAATGCCTCTGGACTCCTTTTCTTTTTCTGAGTTATCATCTTTCAAGGCTCAAATTGGAGCTTTCCTCCGACATAAAGTGGTGATTACATTTTCTTCTGGAGTCCAGTGTTCTTGTCTCTACCATTTATGGCAACATTCACCTTTTAAAATTTACACCCGGGACTTCCCTGGTGGTCCAGGGGTTAAGACTCCAAGCTTCCACTGCAGGGGGTGTGGGTTCAATCCCTGGTCAGGGAACTAAGATCCCACATTCTGTGCAGCATGGTCTAAATACATACATACATAAATAATTTAAAAAATTTATACCCAACGCCTTCCTTTTAAGCCTGTCAGTGCAAGGGCTAATAGGTTTTCTGAAGCAAAGAAGCTAGCATGATGTGTTACTGACAGCCAGTGCTTGGCAATTATTTATTTTTGTTGTTGCTGATAACCTAGGCTAAAGTTTGATGAGGAGTATTAAGGACTGTGTAATAGTTCTGGACTGAGGATAGTTCAGTCAAGTCATGGGACTGTGCTATCACTATGCCTCTCTTCTGAGACTAAAAACAATACCGGGAGCATTAGTTCATCACAGTGGGATAAGGAGAAGGATTAAGGAATTTCAATAATTATTGTAACTTTAAACCAAAAATTAAGCCTTATTATTTTTGAATAACATCAGGATTGGGATAATATAATCCATTCATTTTATTATTATTTGAATTGGTGATACATTCACATGTTTTTTTTCACATTTTAAATATAAAATGTATAAAAGATATTTATTAAAAAGACTTTTTTCCTTCCCCGCCTTTCATCCAACCATCCTTATCCCTCTGATAGGTAACCACTATTATTGATTTATTATCCTATCAGATATACTTTTAAATGCAAATAGAAACAAGTGCAAATATATATATTACTTTTCTGTCTCGTTCCCCACCCCCCAAATTTTAATATCCTATAAACCCTTTACTTTTCATCAGTATAACCTAGAGATTTTTCCATATCAATACATTAATCATTTTTAATTCTTTTTCTACATTTTCATAGTATTCCATTGTGAGGATGTACCATAATTTACTTAATCAGTCCCCTGTTGATGAACATTTAGGTTGTTGACAAATTTTTTCCATTACAACCATGCTGCAGGTAACATCCTTGAACTTAATTCATTTTGCATTTGTATATATGTAGCATAAATTCCTAGAAGTAGAACTGCTGGGTCAGTGGGATATGTATTTGAAGCTTACTGTCTGATAGCCCTCCATAAGAATTCTATCAAATTCATACTCTCACCAGCAACAATATAAAAATATAATTTTTCTGCAGTCTTGCCAATATAGTTTATTATCAAGCTTCTGGAACTTTGCCTGTCTGTTACAAAGATGGAAAACCCCCAACTTCATCTCATTTTAATTTTTATTACTGTGAGTGAAGTTGGGCATTTTTTTTTTTTTTTTACTTATTCAAGAATGATATCTATTTTCTTTTCTGTGAATACTCTGTTTATCTTTGTGGACTTTTTAATCAGATAAACAATCTTTCATTTACTCTTATGGATTTGTAGGTATTCTTTATATATGTGAGAGAGTAGCCCTTTGTCTATGTTTCAAGCAGCAAATATTTTTGCCTAGCTGTCATTTGTTTTTTACATGGGTTATTTTCTTTCCCCGGAAAAATATTTTTTGATTTTTATAAAGTGGATCGTATCAAACTTGTCTTCCCTGACTTCTGAATTTTGTAACTTAGAAAGGCTTTAATATTCAAGGTTATAAAATAATTATCTCAAATTTTTCTTTACTTCTTTTACATTTAAATACTGAATCTATTTAAAATTTCAGGTTCCCTTTTAGGCCATATCAAGCAAACATATCCCTGGGTTAAGTTTGCTAGATTTTACAAATAAAAATACAAATACCCCATTAAAGTTGAATTTCAGGTAAACAACAAATCAGTTTTTAGTACGACTATGTCCCATGTAATATTGGGAGTTTTACTGGGGACATACTTATACTTAGTAATGATTCATTGTTTATCTGAAATTCAAATTTAACTGGGTATCCTGTATTTTATCTTGCAACCCTATGCTGGAAGGCAGTAGCTTCTCTGCTTAGATACTTTAGATTGGTCTGATTCTCAATTTAGGCTATGTCAAGGTCTTACTACTCTTCCTCATTTGCTATTTAAAAGTTTAATGGTCTTATACTATGTCTGCTTCCATCTCTTACAGGTTGTGCACACAATTGGTATTAGACAAACTGAAATCAGTTCACCTGCTTATGAATAAATGAATGTCTAGTTCCCTTCTGACATTCTGTCCAATGTGTGCTACAAGAAAATCATTTCCAGGAGCAAGAAGAAACTGCCCTACAGTAGTGAAGAGCTAGTTCCCTCTCTGTTTTGTTCTAATGAAACAATTGAGTTTCTGAGAAAATTTCCTAATCGGAATAATTGTCTCAATTATTGTTTCAAAAGGTTAGAAGCCAGAGTTTCAGATTGACATAACATTGCTATTTTTTCTTACAGGAGTTTTAAATAATAACATTTAAAAATTATAAATTTAGTAACGTTTGATTAAATTGCACAAAAACAAGTCTAATGTCTCTTTCTTACTGCTTTTGAAAACACAGAGTCAGAAGTCTTATCTCTCTGAGCACTTCCATTATGATTAACAAAGCACAGTGTTGAGATAATACTCCCCTTCCCTCCACAGAATTGTAGCACAAATCATGACCATCATGATAAATAGAGACTGTGATGTCACTAAAGCAGCAAGGTCCTGGTTATATTATAACCAGTGGAAGATAGTATACTTCTACCTAATTTACTTGATTGCATCTCATTAGTTCACTAATTCATTCATTCCACGAATATTTATTGAGTGTCTACTGACTGTTAGGCACTGTGTTAGGTGCTAGGCTGAGCAAAACAGTCATGAACACTGTCTTCATGAAGCTTTGCAGTGGTGTGCTAGAGTCAGCTCCTATTGGCTGGTTGAGAGCCCACTGTTAAATTTTTAGGAACTTTGTGAGCATTATAATTGGCAATGGTGAGAGTACTTATACATAAAACTGAACAAACGCTACAAATCAGGCCTTTCTTTGTTTTTTCTTTTCTCTTCCATTGCCCTTTTTATTTAAATAGAAAGCTGGTTGTTAAACACTGACCAGCACATCACTGAGTTTACAGAGATGCGTCTCGACCGAATCACGCTTCCTGCATTTCTACCACCACACAGGGCCCCACAGCACCAATATACCTTGCTTTTTACAAATAATAGCTTCCTGAAATGTTGTGAAGGAATCAAATCATTATAAGATATTTTAGTTGACACATATTGTTGGTTGTTGGCTATCTAAAGAATCCAAAGGGAAACTTTTAAAAGAAACTCTGCAATGTTAAAAAAAAATTCTGAGTTTATATTTAGCTATGTAAGATGGGGAAAATAATAGCACCTCCTTCACAGGGTTGTTGTGCGGATTAAATGAGCTACTATGTGTAAAGCACTTTGGGAAGTATCTGGCACAGTCACATAGAGTACACAAAACATACAATTAAAGGTCCACCCTGTTCTTATTTTGCATGATATATGCAGATGAATTTTCTTTGTGGTACTGATAGTATGGAAGGTAAGTAGGAAACTTCAGCTGTATCTCTCAGCTCCGTTCAATAAGCTAAAGCGACCTCTATGATTTAAAAAGATCCTTAAAGGATTTTAGATCTGGAATCTTAACTGCTGGAAGAAAGTTAAGAAAGGCAATATCATGTCCTTGGAGCCGGGAGAAATGCTGTACTTGCTTCTTTTTGCCATCTGAATTAAGGCTTTTTATGAAAAACCTTACTTTTTTTCCGTCTTTGTTATTTTCATGGCTTTCCTAAGTGAGTTAGGGCACTCTGAGTATGCCACAACTGATTTTGTTTCCCTTATTCTATAAGAAGAGCACAGAGGGGAGAAGGGGACCAGAGAGCCTCTGATGGGTTACTAATCCTGGGAATTTGAAATATAGAATCTCACCTCAGGCAGAATTCCCCAGTCTTTACAAAGATAAAGAATATACTCTATTCCTAATTCTGTTAACATATTTTTATGTACTAGAAGGTTTTTCTCTCCCCTTTGAAGGTAATTTTTCACATGCAGTTCCTGTATATATTTTGTTAGATTTATGACCAAGTTGTTGATGTTTTTCTTCTTGGTAGTATTGTAAACGGTATTGTTTCATAATTTCATATCCAAGTTGTTCATGGCTAGTGTATAGGAAAACAATGACTTTTGTATATTGATCTAATTTCCTGCACCCTGGCTATAATCACTTACTAGTTCCAGGAGTTTTTTGGTAGATTCCTCAGAGTTCTCTAAATCAACAATGATGTCACCTGCAAATAAAGACAGTTGTATTTCTCCCTTTTTCATCAGTACATCTTTTATTTATTTTTCTGGTATTATTGCATTAGCTAGGACTTTGAAAAGGAGTGATGAGAGAGGATATCTTTGTAATGTTACCATCTTAGGGGAAAGGTGTCCTGTCTCTCACCATTAAGTATGACGTTAGCTATATGTTGTTTTGTGTGTATGCCCTTTTTTAGATTATGGAAGTTCTCTTATAGTTTCATTTTTTGAGGTATACAGAATGTAAATGGTTTGTTTTAATTTAATCTATTGAGAAATTTGATTTTTTGGTCATTGCTTTCAGGGCGGGGGTGGTTTAAAAGTGGTAGAGGGAGAAAGAAGGACGTTCTACCCTTGATCCCGTGATGACTAGTCCGTGAGTCATCTCTCTGCTGTTTTCGTCCTCCACCCCTTGTCATAAAACAGGGATCTGTAGCAGCTGCATTTGGGAAAGAGGCAGCATGAGATGGAGTGATGAACTTGCTTTTAAATCTGAAGAGCTGCCACTTCTTATCTGTGCGAATTTGGATGAATCATAAAACTTTATTTCTAAAGTCAGGGCCATAATTACCTTTTAGGGTTGTGAAGATAGGTTAGTATGATGTAAACTTGAAAGTATTCTATAAATTTAAGTTTTCTTTTAGACTATAAATTCTTGGACATCAGGATCCATATCAGTTCTTTTTGTATCCCCTACATAGTCTGGGGCACAGTAAATGCTTATTATGTATTTAATTATTGTGTTACTGCATACATTTGCTCCTCCAAGATCCCTTTGCTTGCCCTTGGGCTGTGTGTGTGGGGTGCTAACTAGTGAGCATTACTGCATGGTTTATCATAGCCAGGCTCTATGACGTTGGGAATAAGCCACCCAAACTCCCTAACAAATAATTGGACTGTTTGGATGATTATGTGAGAGGACCCAGGTAAAGCACTCTGCAAATACTGACTCATGGAAAATGCTCATTAAATGCTAGCTGTTATTTTTGTTTGGGTGATACCTTCATTAGGGAACTAGAGAACGAGAGAGGGAAAGCCATGGGGGTTTTGGTTTATATGTTTGTGGTTGTTTTTTAGTGTCTCCTTAAGGGAACATTCTTGTTTGCTCATAGGTGATAACAGAGGGCCAAAATAAGGGGGAAACGTGGCCCAAAGCTGACAGCTGGTCCAAGCTTATATTTGTGCCGATTCACTGGTTTTCTTCTTCTCCCGTCCACTAGGTGACACTGTTTACTCATCTATACTACTCTGTTCAGGCCTTTCCACAAACCTTAATTCAAAAGTAGCGTATTTTGTTTGGGGTAACAGTGGTGGTGGTGATGGGGATGGGTGCGTGGAGGGAGTGTACTGGGAAAGAAAATATAAATGAACTGCCAGTGACCAATCTTTGAGGTATAATTGTCACCTATGGTTATGTTACTTTACGGGATAAGTTTCAAACTGTTTTTTAAACTGATTCTAAGAGCAGCATGCAATTAGTTTCCATTTCCATTCCAAGAAATGAACGAAGGGAGGAACTGCTCACCCTCCCAAGCCTTCACCAAACCAACAGATAAAATAAAAATGTGGCTTTGAATGTAGAGTTGAGTGGATGCTCTTAAAGGTCTACGTTTCCCTCTCTTCAAGGATAGTTACTGAGGGCACAGACCATTAATAAGCAGTTGAAACAGTTTCTAGGCTAAGCTTAAGCTGGGCCTTCAAATCTAATAAAAATTAATCACTGCAGACAAGAGACCAAATGCCCTGTGTTCACTTGGATGTGAAGTTTGCAGAGGCCTTCCTTGTCTTCCAGGTTAGTTTTGATCCCATTTCTGCATTGCTATATTGCCACATACTCAGCGGAAGCTGTCATTTATCTGGATACCACCCAGGTGAAACTTGTGATGATTCCAAAATGGCACATGTAAACTTTTGGGTAGAAACAAAATTCAAAATGGTTTTCTTCCCTTGCATTTCCAGGCTACGAGCCAGGGGAAGCATGTCAGCCATATAAAACTAAAGGGGCAAGAAACCAAAGATTTCATCCATTTCCTTGTAGTTTGGGGTCGGTCTTTTCTATTTATCATCACCTCTTCATTATCCATTACAACTTTAAAATTAAATTGTTTATGCTGCTTGTTTAGGGCTTAGATTATTTTTGTCTTCAAAAGTAACTGAAATTCTCTAACAAATACTTCCCAGTTTAGAATTTTCCTAAAGCTTTCCTGGCCTCCTTTGCTAATGAGCTCCAATTTCCTTTGCTTTTCTGTGTGTCTACCAGCATGCACCACCTTGAGTTGGTGTGTAATAAACAACTAAATATAGTCACAGTTTTGGCAGTTAACTTTTGGAAGACCGTCACAAGGCACCCTAAAACAGAAATTAAGCAGATTTAAAATGAACAGGCAAACTCTTTTGTGCTTGGTAAGAGAGGATTTTTATATGTTGTGAACAGTAGTTACCACAATGTTTTCTACGTATTTATGCACACTTTATTTAACTAACAGTAATAACTTTAACGATTGTTAGCAAAGCACTGTCAAATGCTCAGCATCCCTCTCTGAAATAGCGCTTCTTCCCGAAAATTCTTTATGTGGAACCAACACTGTGTAATCAGCAGTTGCATGAAGAGGTTTGGGCAGCAGAGCAGATAACAGCAGCCTCTGCTAGCTACGCAGAACCGCTGTGGCTGAAACATGCATTTTGTTTCTTGATTCTGTGTAGAGCCCCCATGACATCTGGGGTTTGCTTATTCACATCTCCAGTTTGCATGGTCCTCTGAGGAAGAAATGAGAGAGCAGAAAAAAGAGAGGAGGGAAAAGGGAGAGAGGAGGGGGACAGAGAGAAATGCAGGACTAGCTTCAGTAAATTTGAATTCTAACTGTTGGGGCATTCTCCTAAGTAGTGAATACTAATTATGCCGAGTGTGTCAAATCATGTCCCTTTTTTTGTAAATCAAACAAATGTTCCCAGGAGATAGGTGGAGGCCACCAAGCCCGTTTCATTTATGATGCAACCAGAATTGAAAGCCAGGACTCGAGAGGGGATAGGCTTTGTGAATTTATTTAATTTTATGACATGTGCCTTGCACCTTCAATGTTACCTTGACATAAATGCTGCAGGCTTTAGTATAATGCTTTCATTTGAACAGTTAATATGCTATTAGGGATGGCTATAGCACTTTTTAGGGATATTGAGAATAAATAAATTGTTTTGAGGGACAGGGGTTGTAGTGCTTTTTTTTTTCGGGAAAAATGAGAAATAGATCATGGTGCATGTATGGTGTTGCTCTCATCCACAAGGTCTACAGATCTTTACCAAACTCTAGCTAGGTATTTGTGAGCTATTTATTGGTGAAAATATAACAGTGCTGCTTCCAAGAGGAAGACTTGACATTCCATGTTATATTGGAGCACCATAGGCCCTCAATGATCCTGTCTTAGCTTTTAGAAGAAAGGAAATAAGTTTTTCTTTTTGTTGCGAGATTGATCTTCCTAAAGCACTATATTTTTTTCTTTTTTATCCCCTCCCTCTTGCATCTCCCTCCCACCCTCCCTATCCTACCCCTCTAGGTGGTCACAAAGCACCCAGCTGATCTCCCTGTGCTTAAAGCACTCTTGTTGTTTACTAACTAGTGCCTAAACTTAGTGGGGACAAAAGCCTTCGCAACCCAGCAGAGCCTTTTCCAGTCTTTGTGCTCATGCTCCTCTATGTCTCACAGACCAACCAGATGGTACTCTGGATTTGGCTCTCCCAGTCTTTGCCAATGCCTGTCACATTTTAAAATGTGATATGAACTAACACTGACATTTATTGTGCACTTATTGTATGCCAGGTACTCTGCTCATCAGCTTACATGCATTATTTCATTTGGTCTCCCAATAATTATAATTTCCATTTATAGGTAAGAAAAATGAATCTTAGGAAAGTTAAGTGAATTGCTCAAAGACACATAGCTAGTAAGTGGCAGAACTGGGATTCAAACCCAGGCTAACTCCAGTGCTTATACCATTCTGCATTTTTGTGCAAATTTATGTCCTTCCAGAAGAGAATATAATATAGTGTATCTTAGGCAGTGTTAGAAATAGAACTTTTCATTCAGCCCAAACCTTCTGTCCTCAATGCCCCTATTTTACAGATGAAAGAACTGAGGCCTCAGAGAGGTTAAATGACTTATCCAGGATCTCAGAGCTAGTGAGATCTGGGATTAGACCACAGATACCTAGACTTCCAGTCTGGAGAGCACCACCCCCACCACCTTAGAAAATTGTGTGTTATCACACAGGTTTGCATGTACATGAATCTAGCTGGGTTCCCTTAAACATAAGCCCTTTGTGCAGTGAAAGTTCAGCTGACCCTAGATGGTTTCAGTGTTGTCTGCTTTGTCAGGAGGTCTGACTACCTCCCTTTTTGCTTATTAGCTAATCCAGCAGTACTCATTTCAGTTTGGCATCTATGTGACTTATCTACTTTAATCTTTCTGAATCTCTGACCAAAGCAACCAAGGGTGATGAAGTTGGCCATTTATGTACCAGAGACAGAGACATTTCCTCTTCTGTGGCTGACTTTGCCCTCTCGTATGAGAACCAGGGTCTGAAGAGGTGGCTTGGGTTTCTGTGTGGTGCCATTTGGAGGCTAGTCTGCTGCTTGGGGGCCACAGTTTTCTAAAATATTCACAATGAGTCTCTTAGGGTTAAGGCATTTCCTTAGTGATAAATACTGAGATTGTGGAAACAAAACAAAATAAACGAATAGAGATGACAAGGATGACAACAACAGCACAACCAGAATAATACAACAGAGCATTTGGAATCAAAAAGCTAGAGAACTGGGCACTAAAGGGTCATGACTTCAGGGTGAGTGCCGCTTCCTTCCCAGTTAAGCAGGGGATGGCCCTGCTTAAGCTCTCCTGTGGAGATTATAAGCACTCAGGCTTCCAGATATTGAGATAAGATTTGAAATCAGAAATAACTCTGCTTCTTAGTGTCAGCTGATCATGGAAAAGCTACTTAGTCTGTTTGGACTTCAGTTTCTTTTTCTGTAAAATGATACATATCTTACCGTGCTGGTGTGGCAATTAGGTTAAATTGGACAATGTATCTGAAAGCTTTTAGCAAATACAGCACTATACACACACCTGTTCTCCATTAATGACCAACCGATGCTTTTAGAGGGTCCTCATGAAAATGAAAATATACCTTCTGGGAGAGCAAACTAATTTAGTTATTTTTATATCCACATTACCTTAAAAAATTGGTCTTATGATAAAGGATGGCTCTGGGTGAATAGGGCATAGGTAGGGACATTTCTTTGGGTGGGGTGAGTAGGAGACAGAAGGAGAATGAAAAGTCAGGAGCAAGAGCTTCATCTAAGCAAAGGTCTCAACAGCCAATCGATGTGAAGGTCATGGGTACAGGTGAAGAGTAAGAAGGGGTCAGTGAGGGCAAACATTTCTCATATCACTGTTTGGTCCAGGGCTGTCCTTTTGCAAGTGTCTGAGTTACCTCATATGGTGTTTCTCAGTCACTGGGCTTTCAAGCTTCTGATATCAAAATTACTGTGGTGACTTAGCAACTTAAAGATCTTGTAGCCATCAGATAATACAGCCTGATATCCCAGTAGCAGGAACACTGCAGGGAAGGAAGACTGAAATGAGTTTTAACCAACATCTATATCTTCCATTTGTGTTTCACATACTATGACTTCTGTTTGGAGAGGTGAGTTTAGGTTATAGTTTACATTTTCTATTTCAGAGAGAAGGGAACCTCAATTATCAGGGTGGTTTTGCCCTTATGTATAGGAAAACTCCCAGCACCCAACAGACAGGTAATAGTGATCATTATAGTATCTACCTGTACATTATAACTTTCTTGTCCAAGTATCAAATCAGGGTTTAAAAATCTTAGAATTTAAAGACGACTTAAAGTATTTTTTATCCTTTCTATATATTTAAGCCATCCTAAATAAAAATGATATTCTCCTGCTTCTAGAAAGAGATTCCCAGAGTCCTTTGAAAATGAACTTCAATATTTTGCTAGTCTTCCAACTACATATTAAATCCCACAGCTATTAATTTTTCCCTAATTGAAAATGGAGGCTAGCTTATTGCCACACTTCTGTGGGTGATGCTTTGTGTCATATTCATATTTGCATTCCCATCAGTTACCATTGTCCCTGGCATAAAGCAAATGTTCAATTAATGTTTGTTGAATGAATGAATAAAAAATGCATGAATGAATGAATGATTCTTGCATCTAATTTACTCCATCGGTGTGTCTCCTTTTTAGTCAGAAAAATTCTAGTTCTTTAATGTTTCATGAGGAATCTGCCTTCTTTTGAACATCTGAACCTTTGATTGGCTCTTTACTCAATTCTAAGGTTTTCATGTTTCCCTTTGGTTTGAAGCACAGAATTGGAGATCAGTGAAGCTATCAGGTGAAAATACTAAAACTCTTCCTCATTTATAGAATGGAGTAAAAAGCTTTAGTTTTAGGAAAAGGTGGCTATAACAGACTAAAATCTAGCTTGTGGGAGGTTTTGGGGCTTAAAATGTTAGAGTTGAAAGTGGTTGAAGGAATTATTGCCAAGTGTTTTTGTTCTTGGTTTTGTTAGTTTGTTTTGATGTAATGATGATAATGCAATGTGGCTAAGGCAACAGTCTTTATCTCTTAGAAATATTCATTTACCACTTGAATGTTATGATGTCTAGGGTTTGCTTTAAAAAAAAGTCAGCAAGAAACGATGTGGGAGAAATCAAGGCAGTATAGATGAAGCAAGGTATACTGATAATTTTTGAAACTGGGTTAACTGTACTATTTTCTCTACTTTTGTCAATGAGTTTTTCTTTTCTTTTTAAAAATATTTATTTATTTATTTGGATGTGTTGGGTCTTAGTTGTGGAATGAGGGATCTTCGTTGGTCTGTGCAAGATCTTCATTGTGGCATGTGGGATCTTTTGTTGTGGCATGCAGGATATTTAGTTGTGCATGCGAACTCTTAGTTGCAGCATGTGGGATCTACTTCCCTGACCAGGGATCAAACCTGGGCCTTCTGCTTTGGGAGCGTGCAGTCTTAGCCACTGGACCACCAGTCCCGAGTTTTTCTTTGTAATAATACAAAGTTAAGGTACTTCTCTGGTGATCCAGTGGTTAAGACTTTGCCTTCCAATGCAGGGGGTGCAGGTTGGATCCCTGGTCAGGGAACTAAGATCCCATATGCCTTGGGGCCAAAAAACCAAAACATAAAACAGAAGCAATATTGTAAGAAATTCAGTAAACACTTTAAAAATGGTCCACATCAAAAAAAAATCTTAAAAAAAATACTACGTTAAGAAAAATGTATGGAGACAAACCTACTTATTCTAGATGAGAAAAACCAAGATCCAGAGAGGTGAGGAGGCATGTGTAACATCACAAAGTTAGATAATGGAGAACTTGGACCAGAGGGCAAGTCTCCTATCTCCTACTCAAATGCTTTTTCCAGGACACTACATATTAGTTCAGCTTGTTGTGCACTCTCTGTAGACCTTATTCATATCATCTTCATCCTGCTTATGATAATATTAACATGCAAAGACCATTTATGATTCTAGTCTACTTCCAACCTAACTTGGTTTACTATCCCTGTGATTTTAATAAACACAAAGATTTCCCTAGTCCAGGTAATAATCAAAAGAGAAAAAAATGTTGATATAATGCTTTTTTTTAACATCTTTACTGGAGTATAATTGCTTTACAATGAATGTTGTGTTAGTTTGTTTTATAGCATTTTTAGGGACTAAAATAAAACAATAAAAGAGAATAAAACACAAACACATGTGCAAGAATTTCAACTGATGAACAGTCACTAAACATATTTAAACTTTTAAACAAGAAATTGCACACTGCAACAGAATCTAAATAATGTCCCAGAAGTAAATGCTAATTTAAGTGTGTACTCAAACGACAAAATGCTTTGATAGGGCTGTGGCCTGCAGAGTCTCTGTGATACATGCAGCAGCTTGGCAGCCATCCAAAGCCCAGAGTGGCTTCAAGTTTGGAATATCTATCTCATCAGAAGCCAAGACCACCTCAGGAATTCACCTGTGCCCAGCACTTTCAGGGTTATATGTTTTTTTCCATGTTTCTCTTTAAAAAGAAAGAGCAAGCATCTCTTTATTTGGAGGAAAGAAATAGGGGTTGGTCTAAAGAGGAGAGGAAATGGAGAACTGTGTGTGTGTAGGGGTGGGAAGAAGAAATTGTTGGGAGAGTTAATTCATTCAGGTGTAGCCCTAAGATAAATACCATGAAATGGTTAATGACAAACTGCCAGGGTGGTGTAGCCCAGAATATGAGTTTGATAGTAGAAAACCTAAGTCAGGTGACTTACTCCAGGTGTGGAGAAGTGTTTCAGGGAGAGCCTAACCAGGAAGCTCTCCTCCTGTTCTGAACCAGAGGAAACCACCTGTGAGATGGCTCTTAAACCAATTAGTGCCAATAAGGTGCTGGAGGCACTAAGAAGGAATTTCTAAACCAATGTGGAATTCAGATAGCGCTCACTCCCTTATAAGATAGGCTCAAGGATGTACCATACAACATGGGGAATATAGCCAATATTTTGTAATAACTGTAAATGAAAAGTAACTTTTAAAAATTATATAAAAATTAATAAATACACAAAAATGAAGAAGAAAACTCCAAACAAATAGCAGTCACGCCCTTAAGTAGTTTTCAAAACATTTTTGGATTAGGTTTAAGACACTTTAAGTGATTTGTACACATAGGCAACACATAGGTATTTTGTCCATTTTTTTCCAATCAGAATTAATTCTCTTTGCTTAAAAAATGCATGTCATCAGGATAAAATTCTTTTTTTTTTCTAACTTTTGACTGTATCCTCTAATTCCCAGGGTGACATAAAACTTCTTAAGAGGGTAATGTTAACTAGGGATTTCAATTTTTAAAAAATATTTATTTATTTTTGGCTGCGTTGGGTCTTCGTTGCTGTGCATGGACTTTAGTTGCGGGGAGCGGGGGCTACTCTTTGTTGCGGTGCAGGGGCTTCTCTTGTTGCGGAGCACGGGATCTAGGTGTGCGGGCTTCAGTAGTCATGGCTCGCGGGCTCTAGAGTGCAGGCTCAGTAGTTGTGGTGCACGGGCTTAGTTGCTCCGTGGCATGTGGTATCTTCCTGGACCAGGGCTCGAACCCGTGTGCCCTGCATTGGCAGGCAGATGCTTAACCACTGCACCACCAGGGAAGTCTCCTGGATTTCAGTTTTAAACAAGTTTCTGAGTGAGAACCAGACAGACATGGAAGCTTACTTTCAAGTGAATTGTGTATTCATTTAAAGTAAAAAAATACAAAATAAAAACAAACCCTACTCCACCCCACCTAGTATGTGACTCCAGGTCACCACCCTTGGAACACTGTGTTTTTGAGCTTTTGACTAGATTTGCTTCTGAGGTTAAGAAAGTGTGTGGCAGATGTTGGGAGGCAGTTGGGGACAGGGGTGGGGTGCAGGGATGAAGGGGCTGCCAGATGTTGAGCGGGAGAGTGGAGTGTGAGGATAAAAGCCTGCCAGATGTCTGCAGTGCTGAGTGTCAGAGACCTGCTTTCCATGATCTTTGGAAGATGATTTACATCCCTTCAGTAGGATCTCATAAAGGTCTTACTCTTCCCCCAATAAATACTGAATCCAGGGCTCATGTAACTATTTTCTGCATGGTATCTTGCTTCAGATTATGTCTTTTTAAAAATCCAAGCTGAGGGTTATATGAATGAAAATACATAATCAACCAATATACTCATTTGTAAACAAAAGAGGGTTGGGGAGCTTTACATTTAAATCTGTTTTTCTGAATTATAAAGACAATCACCTTTTATTTTCTATTTATTTTATTTTTCCAATAAGGAATGATTTGCTTTTCTCTCTTCCCCACAATGAATTTAATAGATTTATTCATCAAGTTTTCTAAATTTAGACACCAAACTGATGTTTTTCTCCCACTGCTTAATTTTATTCTTAGCAGCACTTACATAAAGCCAGGCAGTGAAAGATATGGCAAAATTACTAACTTGCTGTGACCTGGAATGCACTGATAGAATAAAATAACAATAATGAAGATTGATGTACCAGAGAGACTTAATATCATGCGCCCCTAATGAAATCTGTTTTATGCTTACAGTTTTTCCCCACAGTGCTTTTGGCTACATGTTTCTTGTGGTTTTTAGGGTTCTATATTTTCCTTGTGATGCCTGGAATAGGCTCAATTCTTAGGCTAATAGATGGATCACACAAAAGAAAATATGTGGACCTTATACTTCCCTTGGATTTTGAAAACTTTACTGTTTTATAGGACTAGATTTGATTATAGCAGGTAAAATTTCTCACTCTGCTCTTGTTTGAAAGGCTTAGAAATAATGGTATTTGGGAAGCTGGAGAGTGAACCAAGAGACTGGGAAGACTGAAAGAGAAGCTACCTTTGTCCCAGTGGCTTCTCAATCTTCAGAAAGCCAAGGCTTGTCATTTACCACAGACCACACTTAGCAGTGTTGATCACTGTTCCTCTAGATTGCACTGACATTCACGCATCCAGTAAATAATTACTGAGCACTTAGTAGGTGCCACACTGCTAAGTTCTGTGAATATGTGGTGAAAGAAGCCTTTTCCTTCTTGGAACTCCCCTGTGTACGGGGGAAGACGGTCATTGAACAGATAATTGCTCAAATAATTATTCACAATGTGAGCAATGAGAGTATATAATAGTGGGGACTTTGGTAGATGTCATCAGATAACCGTGGAATCATGATCTGGCAATTTGGTCTCTCATCTAGGATCACCAGGCAGACTATCCACTTGGTTGGGTGAGTCAGATTTCAATGTGATGGTGTACAAGCATTTTGTCAGGCTGTACTTTCTTAAGTACCACCAAGAAAACAAGAAAACTCTTTTAGCCTGTGTTCCAGATTCTTCTAGGGACAATTCCAGAGTTGGAACTGTCTTCACATCCAGGCACTGTGTTTTTTTTTTTTTTTTAAATAAGCTTTCAATTTTAGAATAGTTTTAGATTTATAGAAAAGTTGTGAAGATAGTACAGAGAGTTCCCATATACTCCACACCCAATTTCTCATATTATGAACATTTTATATTAGTATGGTACATTTGTCACCATTAGTGAACCAATATTGATACATTACTATTGGCTGAAATTCATCTTTTTACTCACATTTCCTTAGTTTTTAACTAATGTTCTTTCTGCTCTAGAATCGCATCCAGGATACCACATCACATTTATTTGTCATGTCTCCTTAGCTCTTTGGTTGTGACAGTTTTTCAGACTTCCCTTGTTTTTCATGACTTTGACAGTTTTGAAGAGTACTGTTCAGGCATTCTGTAGGATGCTCCACTAGTGGAATTTGTCTGAAGCTTTTCTTATGATTAGTTAGGGCTATGGGTTTTGGGGAGGAGGACTACAGAGGTAAAGTATCATTCTCATCACATCATATCAAGGGTACTTACTATCATCATGACATCATTGTTGATGTTAACCTTGATCACCTGGCTGAGGTAGTGTTTGTTTCTCCACTGTAAGGTTACTAATTTCTCCTTTTTCCATACTGTATACTTTGGAAGGAAGTTACCATGTGCAGTCTGCACTGAAGGATTGGGGGGTTATGCTCCACTTTTTGAGGCTGGAGTATCCACATAAATTATTTGGCAGTCTTCTGCATGGAAAATTTGTCTGTTCTCCCCCATTTATTTCTTTATTGAATCATTTATTTATGTCAGCTATGGACACATGGATATTTATTTTATACTTTGGTTTATAACCCAATACTACTTTATTTTGTTGCTCCAATTGCTCCAGCTTTGGCCTTTGGAAGCTCTTTCAGTTGGCTCTTGTGCCCCTTAGACATACGCACATAATTGTGTGTGTACATGTTTTCTTTTTGTAAGTTTTTGGAGTGCTTCATTACTTGCTGGCACTACAAATGCTCCAGGCTCATCTTGTATATTACCAGCTACAGTCCTAGACTCAGCCATTTCTCCAAGGAGCTCTGGTTTCTTTTATTGGAGAATGGTATTAGAAACTGACACCTGTCTATGCCTCTGGTTTGTTTTTCACACTATATATTACCTGTGAAATAGTGATTTAACAGAAATTTGGGGTGGAGAAGGAAGTCTGAACTTCAGAGACAAGCCTTATTTCCATTTCCTATATTTCCCACTTATTAACAGCAGAGTTCTGGGCAAATAATTTGGCCTCTCATGATGTCAATTTTCTCATCTATAAAATAGGCATAATATTACTGACCTTGCAGGGTTGTTGTGACAATTAGAAAAAAAATATTTATAATGGGTCTGGCACATAGCATCTCTTCAAAAAGTCATTTATATGGAGTGGTAGGTCCATATGGGTGTCAGCACCCTGGAGTTGTCTGAACACCAAGGAAAATAAATGTTTAATTTTTTAAATTGCATAAACTAAACCATATTATCCATGAAGGAAACTTAAAAAAGAGGATGTTTTACTTACAGTTCTATTACCCTAACATATGTTCCTTGTCATTATGTACTTGTTTTAAAAATATTTTCATCACATTGCATATAATAAGAGAAATAGTGTTTCACCATAGCAGATACAGTAATAATAAAATAGCAGCACTTATTGAGTGCTTGTCTTATACTCAACCTTTTACATGAAGTATTACAATTTCCATTTTATAGTTGAGGTAACTGAGGCACAGAGGGGCTAAGTACCTTCCCAGAGGGCACTCACCAAGGAGAGGGGAAGACAGGGTTTGAACTGAGGTCTGTCTGACGCCAGAGCTTGAAATGCTTAATTATTGTTATATTTTCTCTTTAATGCAGACACACATGCACACAGTCACATATACACACACATATGTATGTATTCATTTCTTTATGCAACACATACTGAGCATCTACCATGCTAAAGGCAATGAATGATGTTGGTAATAAAAAATGCATTGTTCATAGTCCCTGTTTTTAAAGGTTCTCAGGATTTTATAGGGGATATTGCACACAATGACTGCAGTGCAATTCTATGTGTAATAAATACTATTTGAGCCATACAGATTTCAGTGTTTGGAAAAAGGAATGATTATATCTGCCCAGTGACACCAGGGAGAGTTTGATGGAGGAGGTGACATTTGAACTGGGACTTTAAGGATGATGGGCCAGATTTAAATAGGTAGGTTTGTGGATAGTAAAAGTACTTCAGCCAAATGGGGTAGTAAAAATAAAGCTGCAGAGGCTTGTGGTAAATTAGATCACTGAACAGCAGTTATTCATTTCATTCCCCAAACTGCTTGGGGTGGAGCATCCTCCCTTACCCTCAGTGTCTTTGGTCTTGGCCTTGTGACTTTCTTAGGCCAATGGAAGTGACATCATGATACTTGTGAGTATAGGCCTTAAAAGAGGCATGATAAGTTTCTGCCAGCCCTCTTGGAGCTTCTTCCTTTTGTCTTAAGAAGAGCATGTTTCAGGTAACAGTTACTCCTTCGGCCTGGGACCCAGTATGAAGGCACACACAAGCAGACCTGAAAGTGACCTGGCTTGAATCCAACCAGGCCCAGATGAGCCCAGCTGAGATCACACAACCTTTGGCAGATATGCAGACTTGTGAGTATAAAACAAATGTCAGTTGTTAAGAATCCCTGAGATTTTGGGGTGTTTGTTATGCAGCATAATCTCAGCAAAAATGTGATTAAGACAGGCCAGAAAAGACAAATTAGAAAAGAAGGTAATTGTCCAGTTTGGCTGAAGAATATGCATGCATGCCTGTAAGAAGAATTTACACTTAAGATGAAAATAATGAGTAAAATGACTTGTACTTTGTTGGATTTTGGCTGCCAAGATAGCCAAGATGATTTTATAGGTATTTTATGTAGGATTTATGAAAAAATCTACAAAGTTATGGACTTGGAATAAAAGCACAGACTGTCTTGGGTATTTTTCCTTCTCTCCCCACCACTTTTGTGTCCTCTGAGCACATACCAAGTGAACAATGGGGACATGAGTCTTCCCCCCAAGGACTTTATAATCAGTTTAATAAGCAAGATAGATATACAAATAGGAAATACAAGGGGAGTTTTTGTAAACAAGAAAGTAGCAGGATTTAAGGTAAAGAAGGACTCTGATACCATTCTAGCTTAATAACATAAAGGTTATATGCTAGCAAGAAGTTAATCACAACAGTATGATGGGTATGATTCATTCATAAATATCCTCTCCTGAGGACAGTTAATTGCCACGGGTCCCCTACTCTTTCTACTTCTCCATCTTCCAAGTCCAGGAACATAAATGCAAATTGCTGATGATTGACAAGCCACCTGGATGCTTAGCCCAAGGTAGAACCCTAGTGGGAGGAAAGATAATGTTTCAAAAGCAAAATGAAAGAATAAAAATTGAGTGAGTGGGTGGCTCCATGGGAAAGGACCACGAGGGCATAGCTTTTTGGGAAAGACCTAGAGTGTAGAACTAAAACTAATGCTGGGGCAGGGGATGGGTGGAATAGACTAGAGAGGTCTTTCTTTCATCTCCATCCATTTTGGACTCAGGTTGGAAAATGTCACTCCAATGTCACATTAAAGACTGTTTCCTCCTGGTTTTGTTGTTGTGTTTACTGTCAGTAAGGCCATTTGGTTATAAACTATGCCACCACTGCCTCTTACTTGCAACTCATCTATATATCATCATGTCTAAAGAGCTTGTCTCCTCTCAGCCTTCAGGACATGCCGTTGTATTACATGTCTCCTTTTATGAGACAAACTTGTATCATTACTTTTCATCTAATGAATTCTGCACCATGGAGTAAATTTACAACCATAACTTTCCTCTGGCTTAAAGATGAGGGAAAATTTGTGTCTTTGGTACATCATTCTGAAGTGTTTCTAGCACTGCTTCAGCCTCCAGTGAAACAACCTTTACTTTTTCCAGGGTGGGCAGGAGAAATATAAGGTCCTCCAGCTGAGTTCTGACTAAGCACTGCCCCGATCCCCTCATTGGTGTGACCACAGGGACTGCAGCCATAAACAAGCTCCATAGGAAGTCTTGCCACTAAAGAACTATAAAACATATTTTACCAACATTTGTTGAACACTTGCTATTTGACAGGCCTTGTGGTAGGCATAGCAAGGGACATAAAATGAATAAGACATGGTTTTCTCCCCCATGGGGGTTTATAGTCAAGTGGAGAAATAGATAGGCACAGAAGCAACACAGGATGTGGGAAGCTGAGTGGAAGGACAAGTTTGATCATGGGCCAAATACAGAACCACCCAGTCTCTAGGTTCCAAATTGGAACGTAGTATAACGGAAATCCTGTTCTAGTCACACAGAAAGCCAGAAGACCCAAGGGAGAAGACTGATTTAAAATATTATCCTAGCAGGGTGGTCAAAGCTGAGGTACCCTTACTGGTCTTGGGAGAGAAGAATAGGCCCAACTGGATAAAAGGTCCTCTTTTTAAAACTCCATTTCAGCATCTTTTCTTCCTAACTTCCTATTTTTGTTTCACCTCCCAGAGGCACTGGCTAGAAGACCCCTAGAACATTCTTTGCCTGTGGGATAAAGATGGTATGATTTTACTGGGCCTCAGATCAGAACCAAGTGGGTTTGTACTTTAAGCAACAAAACTCCTGCACTCACCATGAGCTAGTTTCCTTTTGGATTGAATAGAAGTGAAGGAGTTAGCACTCCATTCCACTATGTAGACGCTAAACTCCTTTCAGCTTCAGTGAGCTCTTATGTAGATCATCTTGGAGATCTGGTAGCAAAATACCACTTGCTAATAGTTCATTCATTTTTTTTTTTAAAGTAGAACAGTCTTGGAAGACAGGCCTGGGAACTAGGCTCATAGGCTGGGAAAACAGACAGGGATTCAGGCAGCAGCTGTTTTTAATGTGCTTAGAGACTACATATGTTCTATGTAGAGAACACACTGCACTCAGTAAGATCATAAAATATGCATGCAAGTGTGGTAAGAACATGACAGTAAAAATGGTGCTGCCAACACAATGGAAACACTTTACTGCTAAACCATGTGGCTTCATGTCTCAGAACATGGCAGCAGGATATACACACATACACACACACACACATATAGTTGAGATTTGTTGTGTTCTAAGGCCACAATCCTCTACTTTCCCCACATGATTAATATATAACACTAATAGTATTGCTAATGGTACCCTCTAAACTCTGGGGGGAATGCAAGGCTCCCTCTGCCCCCAATCTATGGAATAGTTTAAGGACAACATAGTTAAGGACAAAATCCTCAGAAATGGGCAATGTGCCATACTAGCAAAGTTTTGAGAAGGGAGGGTAAATGGTGTCAAATGAGGTAGATGGACCTAGAGTCTGTCATACAGAGTGAAATAAATCAGAAAGAGAAAAAAAAATACCGTATGTTAACACATATATATGGAATCTAAAAAAAAAAAAAGGTTCTGATGAACCTAGGGGCAAGACAGGAATAAAGATACAGACGTAGAGAATGGACTTGAGGACACGGGGATGGGAAGGGTAAGCTGGGACGAAGTGAGAGAGTAGCACTGACATATGTACACTACCAAACGTAAAATAGATAGCTAGTGGGAGGCAGCTGCATCTCACAGGGAGATCAGCTCGGTGCTTTGTGACCACCTAGAGTAGAGGGGTGGGATAGGGAGGGTGAGAGGGAGACGCAAGAGGGAGGGGAGATGGAGATATATGTATACATATAGCTGATTTACTTGGTTATACAGCAGAAACTAACATAACATTGTAAAGCAATTATACTCCAATATAGATGTTAAAAAAATAAAAAACGAGGGCTTCCCTGGTGGTGCAGTGGTTGAGAGTCTGCCTGCTGATGCAGGGGACACGAGTTCGTGCCCCAGTCTGGGAAGATCCCACATGCCGTGGAGTGGCTGGGCCCGTGGGCTATGGCCGCTGGGCCTGTGCGTCCAGAGCCTGTGCTCCGCAACGGGAGAGGCCACAACAGTGAGAGGCCCGCGTACCACAAAAAACAAACAAAATAAAAATAAATAAATAAATAAGTTAAGCAATCCTTTAAACTCTCATTCAGTGCACCTTAAAAAATTACTGTTTTTATTTTAATAAACTTTTTATTTTGAAATGGTTTTAGATTTACAGAGAAGCTGCAAAGATAGCACAGAGAGTTCCCCTGTACCCCTCAACCAGTTTCAGTTTTCCCTCATGTTGCGATCTTACAATATCATGGTACATTTGTCAAAAATAGAAGACCAAATTGGTAAATGACTGTTAACTCTAGACTTCATTTCACCAGTTTTTCCATTAATGTCTTTTCCTATTCTAGGATCCAATATAGGATACTATATTCCATTTATTTGCCATGTTTCCTTAGTCTCCTCTGGTCTGTGACAGTTTCTCAGTCTTTCCTTGTTTTTCACAATCTTGACAGTTTGAGGATTATTGGCTAGGTATTTTGTAGAATGTAAAAAAAATTCTGTGCTTTAAAAGGAGGCCTGATCCTCTCTTACTTGGGAGAAACTGCTTTCTGTCTTGAAAGGCCAGAGAAGAACCATGGTCGATTCTGGGGGAGAAAAGGCATAGAGCAGGACACTAGGCCTCCTCTCACTCTGGTCTTCTGCTCTGGGGATGAAGAGCACCTGAGGACCATGGGTGGTATATTTGAGGGCAACTCCCGGAGTCAATGGTCTAACCCGGTGCACATCAGAATCACTTGGGGGAGCTTCTAAAATAGAACTCACACCAGACCAATTAAATCAGAATTTCTGGAGACGTGGTCCAGGCCTGGGTATTTTTTTTCTTTTTTAAAAAATTTTTGTTGGGGTATAGTTGATTACGATGTTGTGTTAGTTTCAGGTGTACAGCAAAGTGAATCTGTTATACATATACATATATCCACTCTTTTTTAGATTCTTTTCCCATATAGGCCATTACAGGGTACTGAGTAGAGTTCCCTGTGCTATACAGTAGGTCCTTATTAGTTATCTATTTTATATATAGTAGTGTGTATGTATCAATCCCAGTCTTCCAATTTATCCCTCAACCCCCCTTACCCCCTTGGTAACCATAAGTTTATTTTCTACATCTGTAACTCTATTTTTGCTTTGTAGATAAGTTCATTTTTAGCCTTTTTTTAGATTCCACATGTAAGCGATATCATACAATATTTGTCTTTGTCTGATTTACTTCACTCAGTATGACAATCTCTAGGTCCATCCATGTTGCTGCAAATGGCATTATTTCGTCCTTTTTTTGTGGCTGAGTAAAATCCCATTGTATATATGTACCACATCTTCTTTATCCATTCTTCTGTTGATGGACATTTAGGTTGCTTCCATGTCCTGGGTATTGTAAATAGAGCCGCAATGAACATTGTGGTACATGACTCTTTTTGAATTATGGTTTTCTCAGGGTATATGCCCAGTAGTGGGATTGCTGGGTCGTACGGTAGTTCTATTTTTAGTTTTTTAAGGAACCTCTATACTGTTCTCCATAGTGGCTGTATCAATTTACATTCCCACCAAGAGTGCAAGAGGGTTCCCTTTTCTCCACACCCTCTCCAGTATTTACTGTTTGTAGATTTTTTGATGATGGCCATTCTGACTGGTGTGAGGTGATACCTCATTGTGGTTTTGATTTGCATTTCTCTAATGGTTAGTGATGTTGAGCATCCTTTCATGTGTTTGTTGGCAATCTGTATATCTTCTTTGGAGAAATGTCTATTTAGGTCTTCTGCCCATTTTTGGATTGGGTTGTTTGTTTTTGTGATGTGGAGCTGCATGAGCTGCTTGTAAATTTTGGAGATTAATCCTTCGTCAGTTGCTTCATTTGCAAATATTTTCTCCCATTCTGAGGGTTGTCTTTTTGTTTTGTTTATGGTTTCCTTTGCTGTGCAAAAGCTTTGAAGTTTCATTAGGTCCCATTTGTTTATTTTTGTTTTTATTTCCATTTTTTCTAGGAGGTGGGATAGAAAGGATCTTGCTGTGACTTATGTCATGGAGTGTTCTGCCTATGTTTTCCTCTAAGAGTTTTATAGTGTCTGGCCTTACATTTAGGTCTTTAATTGAGTTCGAGTTTATTTTTGTGTATGGTGTTAGGGAGTGTTCTAATTTCATTCTTTTACACGTAGTTGCCCAGTTTTCCCAGCACCACTTATTGAAGAGGCTGTCTTTGCTCCATTGTATATTCTTGCCTCCTCTATCAAAGATAAGGTGACCATATGTCCCTGGGTTTATTTCACACCAGGTGATTCTAATGCTCATCCAGGATGGATAAGAGCAGACTTAGCTAGAAATAAAGAACATAATTGCCTGTGTATCCTAGATGTAGCCAGGGAGAAGGAGTAGGCCACAGACATGCAGTTGGTCAAGGATTTGGGATTCGGGATCCTGGAAAAGGCTCTTTATCGCAGATTTAATTGACAGTATTATTCTATTTACTTACTTTTCTTAACTAGCTTGACAACTAAGTGCCAAGCAGTGGATTTGTTTCCTTAATCATCAGTCTGATGTGAGACTAAAACAAATGAGATTTGGAACCCTGTTCCTCATTTAGTTGTCTAGTGACCAGAGCTGACCATTTGGAGGTGCAATCTATTGCTCAGGTAAAAACAGTGAACTGGGAATTGGTAAACTGGGTTTTAGTCTTAGGGCTTTAAAAGCCATTTGACCACTGGTTAGTTAAGTTACTAAATTTCTCTAAAACTCAGAGCACTCACCAGAAAAATGAAGGGTTTGAATTAGGTCACCACTGAGATCTCATCTGGCTCTAAAATTCTGTGTTTCTTATAAGTCCCAGTTTGTTACTGACTAAATGTTCGTCCTTAAGTGAGCCACTTTATCTTGCTAGGCCTCCTTCCCATCTGTTAAATGGAAATAGGGATATCTCACTTCAGGGTTGTTGTGGGCAGTAACTGAGATCATTCTTTCTGAGGTATTGTACAATTCTAGCTATAATGTTTTCTGAAAATGTGGGTGATTCTTCCCTCTCTTGGGGATCCTTGTATCACCATTGTATATCTTTCCCATACCACATAAATGCCTCCCAAGTACTCAATAAATATTTGTGGATTGAGTAAATGGCATAATTTGAAGATAAAACTTTAGACAACATAGCAGTGGATTGCAACAGTGGCTTCCAATTAGATTCACCTGAGATGCTTTAAAAATCATGATTCTCCCATTGCCCCACCGACCATCAAATTAGAATCTCTGGGTTTGGGATCCAGGTGTCAGATTTTTGTTTGTTTGTTTGTTTGGGATCTCCAGGTGATTCCAATGTGCAGCCAAAGGTGAGAACCACAGCTTAGGATGGCTGGTTTTCCTTGCTCAGCAAGTTGAAGAAATAGAAGAAGGCTCAAGTATTAAAGATTGCCTAATCCTTTTTTTAAAAATACATTTATTTTTTACTTAAAAATTTTTTTTGGCTGCATTGGGTCTTTGTTGCTGCGCGTTGGGATTTTTCTCCAGTTGCGGCGGGCGGGGGCTACTCTTTGTTGAGGTGCGTGGGCTTCTCACTATAGTGGCTTCTCTTGTTGCAGAGCGTGGGTTCTAGGCACACAGGATTCAGTAGTTGCAGCATGTGGGCTCAGTAGTTGTGGTGCACGGGCTTAGTTGCTCCGCAGCATGTGGGATCTTCCCGGACCAGGGCTCGAACCCATGTGCCCTGCATTGGCAGGTGGATTCTTAACCACTGCGCCACCAGGGAAGTCCAAGATTGCCCCATCCTTTAAGGACATGAATTGTGTCTTTCTCTATCTACCACAACACTTAGCTCAGGTGCATGGCTGGAGCTCAACGCAAACTTGTTGAATTGGATGGAATGAAAGAAGAATTCCCAGATCACCATTTACTCCCTTAACCATTTCACTCACTGTGTGATACAATGAGAAAGGCAGGGGAAGTCAAGGATTCTAATCCCCTTGATTGTATTCTCACTACAACACAGGTTCAGTTTTAAAAAATGATTCTTACAATTTTATGAATCTAGTTTGAAAAAGGCTTCCTTCCTCATTTCACCCCCACTCTTCATCCTCTTGTTGATTGGGCTCCACAGTCCTGCAGCTGATTGAAGCCTGGGGATGGGGAGCAAGGTAAGCGTCAGCTGGCGGTGGTGGCATTTTCAAGAGCCAGCGTTACTGCGATGAGCCCAGGGCATGTCACTGCTTCAGGGTGTTTCATCTACTGACCAAAATGTACCTGATTTGATCTCCACACTCCTTAGGTTCACAATGCTTTATTTATTCTCATATGAAAAACATATTTTTAAAAAGATTCTGAGATGCTCCTCTTATTATTAATACAGGTGCTTACTTAGTTCCAGATAAATACAGACACCCCCCCCCCTTTTTTGAATGAGTTGTAGCTTTATATGAAGCTAATGGAGCAAGGCAATGCTCAAACGTCAAATTAAACTGCACAGCTCTGTAATCACTCAGACTGACATGGCATAAAAGGATAATTAGTAGTTCATTACATGGAACATTGTTTGTTCAGCTAAATTGATTTCTCAGCTGCCCATGTTTTCTGTTTACTTAGTAAGCGCTCCACTGCACATTTTTATTTGAGAGCTAGGAAATCCCTTTCCCTGAACTTTTTTTTTTCTCGATCAGTGCAGTTTTAAAATATTATTTGCTTGAGCTGGGTGAACCTCTGAATGACATACAGGTGTACGGTAACAATCACGAGTGTGGATTGATGCACGGAACATAAAACCGGCTGTGGTTAGAAACCTGGGAGACTCTCTCCAAAGGCCGGGATATACCCCGTGGCTTTGTATCTGGAAATGCTTTTGTGGCTGTTTGCTTTTCAACTTAAGAATGAACTCCCCTCTCAGAAAGGGAGGGAGGGAGGGAGAAATTGGAGTAAACACTAAATCCCTTGCCGTTCAAAGTGGAAATTTTCCAACAAAGTTTTCTTCATGTTGCCTGCTAATGCCAAGATAAAGAAAACAGTGGCTGTTTTAGGATTTCCTGTGTCCCTGTGCACCAACAGCAGGGTTTAGGAAAAAAAAAAAAAACAAACAAAACCAAATGCTGACTTCAAAACTTTCTGAAATTGCTACCTTATAATGATAATGTGAATTTTCTAGGTTGGTGCAGCACAGCTATCCATAGAACATGCCTGTCAGCTCTTTCCATGTCCATAGCAATTCCCCTTCCTGGGGAGTGAAGCAGCCACATAGATTTTACTGGTCAAATATAGGCATTCAGATGTGTGGTCTTTGACACCATCAGCACCTGCCTCCTAATGCGTAGCTCACCCAGGGTTTTGCCATTGGCTTGCTCAGCTCTGCTTGATCCATAGGTAAATGCATTGACCTGAATGGCACCTTGGCGTTGTGACAGTCACAAAGAGAGGAGAGACACCAGTTCTGCAGCAAGTTCAGGCTTTGGGCACATGATGAAATATAAATCCGGGCAGGGTGTCAGGCTGGTAGTTCTGCCACAAAGATTCTCAACATTAATTACGTTTTGCTAGTCCTTGGAGGAACTTAGAAATCTGCTGTTTGAAATTAAATATTTATGTTGTCTGTATTAAGTGGAGAAGGTGGGTCCATGTGAAGAGAGGGGAGGTCATTTGAGGCTGGGCAAAGAAAAGCTTAGTGGCTCACCCTGGTTAAGAATTCTTTCAAAATACATGTGTGCAGCTGGAGTTCATGCTAGTGGAACTAAAGATTGTATTAAATTCCACCACAACAAGTTCTGGTTTCTTTCCTTGGCCCATTAGAAGGCTCCTATAACATAAACATGACATATTGAGCAGGTATTTCTCAGTTACCAATATTAATGGAAGGAAATAGAACCTGCGTGAATGAAATCCGTAGATAATCCCAGAGGCTCACCAGTGCTTTTTGATTTAATCTTCTTCCCTAGCAACATTTGGTGCTGCAGTCAGAGTTGAAGGTATACTCAGAAGAAGAGAATCCCATCTTTTGAAGAGAGTATGGACATATTATAGTTGTATTCTTCAGCAAAGACCCTTTATTTTCTGTAAAGAAAGTAATTTGGGGGTCAAAAATCTCGGCAGGCCATTCTCCTATAGGCTTTGAATGTGAAGACCAGTCAGAGTGAAGATCTGTGATTACCTGGTTTGTATTGGGACATTGCTCAGGTTAAAACAATGATAGCTAATGAATGTGCCCGTCATGAACTGAAGCCTACTGTGTGTCTGGCACTGTGCTATGTGTTTTACACCTGTGATTGTAGTCCCTTCCCTCCCAACTCTAATTGCAGATTTCCTTTTCCTTCTTTGGCTATTCCCAGTACTCTATGTTAAGGCAATGGGGTGGTTATCACTATAAGACTGTCCTTTATTCCTGAACAGTACCTGCCACCTGGATGTTTGCCTGGATGCTTGCTCACTTGTTCTACCCTCTTTATATGCTGCAACCTCCCTGGGTTCTCTTGGACAGGGCTTGGACCTTCCGGCTCCCTTTTGTCATCCTCTATCTCATTTTTCCTGTTACTGTTTTCCTTGAGTTTTGACAATCTGATTAGCTATTGCTGGTACCCCATCCCCCCAACCCCCTGCTAATGTGGGAATATGGGCTCAAACATAGCCCAATTCCTAAGCAGATGCCTATAAAGGCAGAATGAAAGTAAGTAGTCCTCCCCAACTTGCTCTTGTAGTGTTTTATCAAAGTTCTGCTGCTAAACTGAATTATCTGGTCTTGTTACAACTCATGAATTCCTGTTTACACCAACTCTCCTTGGCTGCCAAAGAGACCTGTAAACTGCTTCTCTAAGGGCAAATCCTGGGCCCCATATATCTCTCTCCTCAATCACAGACTCTCCTCAGCCCTCTTACATTGGCCCAGGATACAGGGTTAAGATTCTGTCTGGATGGTCCTTCCGCTGTGCCTGGAACAATGCCTGGCATGTAACAGATGCTCAGTAAATACTTGTGAATAAAGTCCAGCATCCTTGTCTAGACTGGGGAAGGGTCCTAACCTGTTAACACTTATGTCTCTGCCTTTGCCTTCAGGCTGGGATCCTGCCTTGCTTGGTCAGGAACTCTGCCTGGTTTCCAGTTCCTCATCTGCCATCACCTTTGGAGATGCTTTTCTCCAGCTCATTTCACTCTGCCCTGTCTTGCTCTGTGTGGCTAAGAGGACTATGATGTCTCATTCCGGAGTTTACAAAGCTGAGTTACAACAGCTTTGCCCTCCAGTTTCTCATTTGAATCTCTTGGCTTTCATCTGTGCTCCAAACTGCTGAGAATCTGAATGTTTGCTCTAATCACTGCTTCTCACATATGACTTTGGTTTTGTCGCTATCTTGCTCTCACCTCGATGCTGGCCTAAACCACTAGGTCTTGCCTCACACTCCCCAGGAAGAAGCATTTGGAAGCTAAACCCCAACAGAGCCTGAAGAAGGCAAGCTGCCTTTTCATCTCAAGTACAGTTTCCAATGCAGTCATGTGCCATGGATGTTTGCTGCCACTCCCTCAGGCATTAGTGAATCAGGAAGTATGCTGGTTCCCTTAACCCTTGCTGGTGAAGACCAATCACATAGCTAAATATATTAAGGCCCATTAAACTGCAAAATCTGGTTGTGAAGCAAACCAAGGAAAGCAAAATTTACAAGATTCCCAGCGTGAGATACAGTCTAGAACTGATATGGGAAAATAAGTGTAATAGAAGCCTCAGAATTAAAAAGGAAATTCCACTTATGTCCTAGCTATTGTTGGGCTTTTTGATAGTAGGTGTGAGTATATGAGTGTAAATAATTTGCATATATTTATACTCCAATTACTGGTTTATAGATGATATATAAAAAATGTAGGTGATATTTATATTTTACTTTAATGAAAAGTTATAAAATGAGTAATATTTATTCAAGAACCTAGAATAACTCCTTTGGATTTACTTGGATGATTAGGCCAGGAACACATTATATACATATATATATATATAATATATAGTCTCTTATCTCTGAAAGAACAAAGTGCTAGTTCTGCAGCATTTCAATCTGTCAAGCAAATATATATGAGCATGTTTTTCTTTTGAAAGGCATATTATTATGTACCCAATAAATCAAAATGAGCTCTTCTGAGTGACTTACATCTGTCAAATAAATAAAATTTGATCCCACGTATATATGTCACCTGTTAAACAAATCCAATGTGGGGACAAAACTAATTCAGTTATGTAATGCTTTTAAGAACAAAAATTAAAAAAAACATAAAACTTGTTTATAAAATAAATATATTCCATAATATGGATAATTCATACTTTATTTAATCATGCTGCTATTGATGGACATTTAAGATTATGTGATTATAAACAATGTTTATATTTGTATCCGTGTGGAAATATTTCTGTAAATTTAATTGTTGGGACTTCCCCGGTGGCGCAGTGGTTAAGAATCCACCTGCCAATGCAGGGGACATGGGTTCAATCCCTGGTCTGGGAAGATCCCACGTGCCGCGGAGCAGCTAAGCCCCTGTGCCACAACTACTGATCCTGCACTCTAGAGCTGGCAAGCCACAACTACTGAGCCCAAGTGCCACAACTACTGAAGCCCACGCGCCTAGAGCCCATGCTCCACAACGAGAAGCCACTGCAATGAGAAGCCTGCACATTGCAAGGAAGAGTAGCTCCTGCTCACGACAACTAGAGAAAGCCTGTGTGCAGCAACGAACACCCAATGCAGCCAAAAGTAAGTAAGTAAATAAATTTATTTATTTATTTTTAAAAAGTGAAATTGCTGTTTTAAAGAGATTGTGTATTTTAATTGATAGATATTGTGAGACTTAAGCTCCAACCAACACTGCATGAGAATGTTCATAACCTTATACTATCTCCACTACAGGACTTTTCGTTTTTGCTTACTTGGTGAGTGAACCTAGTTTCCTTTGGATTTATTTATTTATTCTTACAATTTTGCTGACTTAAGTATAATTGACCTACAATATGCTTGACATGTGACTTCGTGTGTTTATGTATGGGTTGTGTATGAGAAACTATCACCACAATCAAGCTAATAAACATTACTATTGCCTCTAAAAGTTTCCTTTGCCCCTTTGTAATTCTTCACTACCTCTTCCATCCCCTCCCCACACTGTCCCCAAGCAACCATTGATCTGCTTTCTATCATTATTCTATTTTCTAGTCTTTTATTTAAATGGAATGAAATAGTTTTCTTTTTAGTCTGGCTTCTCCTACTCTGTATAATTATTGTAAGATTCATCCATGTTGTTGTTTGTATCAACAATTCATGTTTTTTTATTGCTGAGTATATATGTCCATACTATAGCATATACCACAATTTATTTTCCATTTGCCTGTTCATGGATATTTAGGCTGTTCTCAAATGCCTTGGTTATCAGAATTGTGTGCCTACATGCTTTTATTTCTCTTGGGTACCCAAGCATGAAAGGGCCAGGTTGTATGGTAGGTTTATGTTGAACTTTTAAAGAAACAATCAAATGGTTTTCCAAAATGGTTATAACATTTTACATTCCCACAGTGAGAGTTCCAGTTGAACCACATCCTCTCCACACTCTGTCAAGTTTTAATTATTTTAGTGGATGTGTACTGGTATTGCATTGTCATTTTAATTTGCATTTTTCTAATGACTAATGATGTTGAACATCTTCTCAGGTGCTTAACTGCCATATACATATCTTCTTTGGTGATGTGTCTGGTTGAATTTTTTGCCCATTGTTTTATTCAGTGGTTTGTCTTATTATTGAGTTGTAAGAATTTTTTATATATTCTAGGTACATGTCCTCCATCAGATATATATGTTCTGCAAATATTTTCTTCCAGTCTGTTGGCTTGTTTTCTCCTCCTCCTCCTTCTTTAACAGTATTTTATGAAGAGCAGAAGTTTTAAGTTTTGATTAAATCCATTTTATTGATTTTTTTCTTTTATAATTTGTGTTTTTGTGTTGTATCTAAGAAACCTTTGCCAAATCCAAGATCACATGCTGACTTTGAAGCTAGAGGAAGAGAGCTATGATCCAAGGAATCAAGTATTCTCTAGGAGTTGAAGGCCAGAAAATGGATTCACCCCCAGTGCTTCTAGAAAGGAAAACAGCCTTGCCAAACCTTGATTTTATCCCAGTGAGACACACATCAGACTTCTAATCTACAGAAATTTAAGATAATAAATCTGTGTTGTTTTAAGCCACTAAGTTTGTCATAATTTGTTACAATAGCAATAGAAAACTAATACGGCATAGTTTATCTAATTTTAGTTTTTGATTTTCCTTACAAGTATATAGAAATAAAATTAATATTTATATATTGGTCTTGTATCTTTCAAACATGCTAAACCTTTCCTACTTTCCATGGAATTTTCTATATAGATGATCATGTGATCTTGTATGAATAAAAATATTGTTTTTACTTCTTTCCAATCTGCATGCTTTTTTATTTCTTCTTCTTGCCTTATTGTACTGGTTAGAACCTCTAGTACAATGCTTACTGGAGGTAGTAACAGTGAGCACCCTTATTTTTTCCTGACCTTAGGGGGAAAGCATTCAGTCTCTCACTGTTAAATATGATGTTAGCTGTAGGTTTTTCATAGATGCCCTTTATCAATTTGAGAAATTTCCTCCTGTTTTAAGTTTGTTGAGAGTTTTTATTAGAAATGGATTTTTGATCTTGTCAATTTTTTTTCATTATTGAGATGACCATATGGTCTTTTTTAGTTTGTTAATATGATGAACTACGTTGAATGACATCAAATGGTAAAGTAATCGTATATTGTTGCCATAAACCACATTTGGCCATGATTATGTTATCCCTTTTATTTATCATTGGGTTCAAGCTGTTAAAATTTTACAAAGAATTATTGCATTTAGGGTTTCCCTGGTGGTGCAGTGGTTAAGAATCTGCCTGCCAGTGCAGGGGACACAGGTTCGAGGTCTGGTCCAGGGAGATCCCATGTGCCGCGGAACAGCTAAGCCTGTGCACCACAACTATTGAGCCTGCTCTCTAGAGCTGGTGAGCCACAACTACTGAGCCCATGTGCCACAACTACTGAAGCCTGTGTGCCTAGAGCCCGTGCTCCACAACGAGAGAAGCCACCACAGTGAGAAGCCCACGTACTGCAATGAAGAGTAGCCCCTGCTCACTGCAACTAGAGAAAGCCTGCGCACAGCAATGAAGACCCAATGCAGCCAAAAATAAATAAATAAAACAAACTATGAAAAAAAAAGAATTATTGTATTTATATTACTGAGAGATATTGGTCTGTCCTTTTCTTGAATGTCTTTGTCAGGTTTTGATAACAAGGCAATGCTGGACTCATAGAATGAGTTGGGAAGTATTACCCCCTTTTAAATTTTCTAAAGAAGTTTGTGTAGAATTGATATTACTTCTTATTTAAATGTTCAGTAGAATTCACCAGTGTAGCCTTCTATGCCTGCAGTTTTCTTTGTAAGAAGGTTTTAAACTACAAATTTAATTTCTTTAATAAATATAAGCCTACTGATGTCTATTTCTTGAGTAGACTCTGACAGTTTGTGTTTTTCAAGAAATTTTTCCATTTCATCCAAGTTGTGGAATTTATTGATGTAAGATGTTTATAGCATTACCCTTCTATCATTTTATCATCTGTAAGATCTATAGTTATATCTCATATTCTTTTTTTTTTTTTTTTTTTGCCGTACGTGGGCCTCTCACTGTTATGGCCTCTCCTGTTGTGGAGCACAGGATCCGGACACGCAGGCTCAGTGGCCATGGCTCACGGGCCCAGCTGCTCCATGGCATGTGGGATCTTCCCAGACAGGGGCACGAACCCATGTCCCCTGCATCAGCAGGTGGACTCTCAACCACTGCGCCAACAGGGAAGCCCCTCACATTCTTGTTATTGGAAATTTGTGTCTTTTCTCTATTTCTTGATCAGTCTGACTATAGTGTTATCAATTTCATTGATATTTCAAAATAATCACCTTTTTGTTTCACTGGTTTTCTTTCTGTTTTCAATTTATTTATGGTTTTAAAATTATTTCTTTTCTTTTGTCCATTTTGGGTTTAATTTGCTCTTTTTCTCATCCTATAAGATGGAAACTGAAATCACTGTTTTGAGACCTTTCTACTTTTCTAATATAACTGTTTTAGTGCTATAAATTTTCCTCTAAGTACTGCTTTAGTAGCATCTTGCAAATTTTGATAAGGCATGTTTTTTTCTTTCAGTTTAAAGTACATTCTGATTTCCCCTTCGATTTATATTCTGATCCATGGATTACTCAGAAGTGTATTATTTAGTTTTCAAATTTTGGATTTTCTACTTATGTTGTTGATTTCTAATTTAACTCCATTTTAAAGAACATACTTGTATGATTTGAACCTTTTAAAATTTATTGAGACCTGCTTTATGGCCCAGAATATGGTCCATCTTGGTAAATGTTCTCCATGCACTTGAAAAAAATATATAGTCTGCTGTCACTGGCTGGAGTATTCTGCAAATGTTAATTAGGTCAAGTTGGTTGATAGTGTTTTAAATCCTTCTAGATTTTCTGTCTACTTCTTTTATCAATCCCAGAGGCAAGTTTTTGTTTATTATTTTTTTAAATGTTGATAATATATTGTGGATTTTATACATTTGAAAATAAAATATTTACATACATTAATTATAAATTATGTGTTTATTTTTAGTTCTACCAGTTTTTGCTTTATGTATTTTGAAGCTCTGTTAGGTTCATAAACATTTGGGATTGTTATGTCCTCCTAGCATATTGACCCCTTTATACTGGTATAGTGATGACAGATTTCTTTCAATTAGAAAGAAATTATATGCATGGCATATAATTTTCCATTATTTTACTTTAATCTATTTCCGTCTTTCTATTTAAAATGAGTTTACTTCAGGCAGGATATAGTTAGGTTTTACTTTTTTATCCAATCTGATGAGCAGGAATAGAAACAGCGCCCTTGTGAGTTCTTAGGCTTATTCTTTTTAATCATTTTGGGAGTTTATTTTGCTGGCCTCAGGTTTTTTCACAAGCATGTGCTGATCTGAAGGCTCAAGGGCAGGTCTCTGCAGATCTCCAGAATTTTCTTCATGCAGGTTTCTCCTCTCTAGTTCTCTGCCCTGAAAACCCTAGCCAACATGGCCTCCTAGACTTTCAACTCCATTTCTTCAGTCTTTTCAACTCAGGAAGATTGCCAGGCAACACTTGGGTTCTCCCTGAATTGTGACCTGGAATCTTTTTCAAGGCATTAAGTTGGGACCATTCTTGGTCTTACCTTTTTTATTTCTCCTCTTTCAGATAACACTTTCTTGCACTATCTCATTCTAATGTCCAAAAGTTTTTGTTCTAAATACATTTATTTTGTCTAGTTTTTAGTTGTTTTGGGCAGAGGGTAAATCTGGTCCTTGTTACTCCATCTTTGCTGGAAGTGGAAGTTCCAAGTGGAACTTGGATATGATTTAAATTTTAAAATTTCCTTATTTCTAGTGATATCAAGCATATTTTTGAAGGTTTGTTAGATATTTAGTTCTTTTAATGACTTAATCTTTATATATTTGCCAGTTTTATATATATATATTTTTATATTAAGTTGTAGGAGTTAAAAAATATATTCTGGATATAAAATCTTAGTCTGTTTTATATGATGAAATATTTTTTCCCAGTCTATTATTTGGTTATGGTGATTTAGATGTATATGTACTATATGTGCTGATATGGAAAGAGCTTCAAGAAATTTTCAAGTTAAAAAAAAGCAAGATGTAAGATAATCTATATAGTATGATTCCATTTTAGTAGAAAACTGTTATGCAAAATATGTGTATTATGTACACTGAACAGAATGTCCACTAGAATGTAAGTTCCTTGAGGCCGGGGGCATTCTTCTGTTCATTGTTGTATCTCATTGCCTGTAACAGTACATAGAAGATAGTTAGCAGTGGGGGTCAATATAACTTGCTGAATGATTGAATTAATAATCTATGATGTTGGGACTTCCCTGGCAGTCCAGTGGTTAAGAATCTGCACTTCCAATGCAGGAGGTGCAGGTTCGATCTCTGTTCAAGGAACTAAGATCCCACATGCCACATGGCACAGCCAAAACAAAAAACAAAAAAAAAATTAATCTATGATGTTACTACATTTATGTAAAATAACTATATAGGTACAAGTTATGTGGAGGAGGTTGTATGTATAGCCATATATATTCATTTATATTTTTAAATGCATAGAACAATGTTTGGGAGAATATATACTAAACTGTTATCAGTGGTTATCTGTGGGTTATCTATTGTGTGGAAGGGAAGTGAAAATAGACATTTACTATTACTTGATATATTTCTGAAATTGGATGTTCATATCATCATTTATTTTAATAACAAAAATATATATCAGTAAAGAAAATAATTATTATCTCAATTCTGATCAAAGATATTTAAATTTGAAGACCCTGTGTCCTATATCATTAAGCACTATTTTTGCCGAGGAGATTTTTTTTTTTTTTTTGGCAGTACGCGGGCATCTCCCTGTTGTGGCCTCTCCTGTTGTGGAGCACAGGCTCCAGATGCGCAGGCTCAACGGCCATGGCTCACAGGCCCAGCCGCTCCGTGGCATGTGGGATCTTCCCGGACCGGGACACGAACCCGTGTCCCCTGCATCGGCAGGCGGACTCTCAACCACTGTGCCACCAGGGAAGCTCTGCCGAGGAGATTTTAAAGGGACACTTAAAACAGTCCTTTAAAAACTAAGAAACAGGCACTTCTTATAAAGAAGTGCAAACCACACTTGGAATATGGCATAAATAAAATATGGGTGCATGGTGAATAGGAACACAAGCAAGTTTTTCTATCATCAGGCTTTGGGCAAGAAGATCCAGATGGTAGTGTCATAGTGGGTAGATCAGTGGGCTTGTAACAGGTATCACTGAGGGGACACTAGAAGTTACTTAATAAGGGAACCAATAATCTGATATCCAGGGATGAAACTGAGTCAGGAACTAAAGAAGAGAAAGATGCAATCCTACTGATGGACTGAGTTATGAGTCACAAACCAACCTGGATGATTTTTCTTGCTGGATTTTATTGCCCAGCAGTGCCTGTGGCAGTTGTTATATTTGGGGTTATTATGAAGGTTCCAGGTGTCTCCAATTAGGCAAAACCTATCCTTTCGAATCAGCTTCATAATCAATATTGTCAAAGACGAACGTATTATGTGAAGATTCAGATTTCATTCAATAAGAATTTATACAATGCTTATAGCACACAAAGATCTGAAGTAGGCTCTGTCAAGGATACAGCAACAAATTAGGCATGTACCCTCTTCCCTAATAACAGGATCTTGGAGGTGAATCAAAACATGAACATAAATTGCCATGAAAGGATTAAAGTGATGAAGGTACAAGATTATTAAGTCCAGAAGTAACACAGTATCAGCGGGAAAGAAGGGAATGAATGTGAGAGGAATTGAAGAGAGAGAATGGAAAGAGAATAGCCATTGATTGGATGCAATGACTGTAAGAAAACTGCCAAGAATCTATTGCAGTCATTGAACATCCCAGGTGACTCTCTTGAGAGAGTCTTTATCAGGACTCTCCTAGGTCCCAGGATTTCCTGGACTACAGAGGGTAAAGAAAGTTATTTATTAACGGGTGTTTATAGCCTTTATGGGCAGTGAGGGAGCCATTTAAGACACCACCAGGTCAGGACAACTCATATTTTACTTATTTGTCTCACTCACCAGCATATAAGTTTCTCTGGGAAAGGATTCATTAGTTATTTCTATATTCTTAGTGTGTTACACAGTGCCTGGTACAGAGTAGACACTCTATTTCCTGAACATAAAAGCAATAATTGGTCATTAAGAAGAGATAACATGAAACAATAAGTAAGCACTCAAACTTCTTTCATTTGTCTAGTAGGACTGAGTCCCTGACTACTTGTGATACTCATTTTACAGAAGGCAGATACATAAATTCAGCCCCAACACTGGAGTTACGTAGATCCATTGTATCTGTCAATTTATGTTAGCAGACTGCTCCTGGAAAAGGAGATCTTGCAATGTCAAAACTTATGCTAATTTTCTGGGGGTATAGACATGACTATGATAAGGTGCCTCCTCCCAGGAGTCCAGTGAGAGTTCATCAAATATACTAGATGGGTGCAGAAGGAAACTACAACTCAAGAAGGACGACAAGTTTTGCTACCAGCATACTCGTGTGCATCATTCAGGATGGGCTAGTTATGCTGTGGCAAAAACAACTCCACACCTCAGAGGTTCCCAAGGACAGTTTTCTGCTCACAGCACATGTCCATCTTGGGCTGGATGTAGCTTGGCTGCCCATTGTCTTCACTCAGCGACCCAAGCTGAAAAGATCATCTTTTCTACCTAGAGCATTGCAGGTCATAGTGGCAGAGGCATGCACTGGATTTTAACTTCTTCCTGGAAGTGACATACATCACTTCACACATTTCATCAGCCAAAGCAGGTCACATGTGCATGTCTGAGTTCAACAGGCTAAGTAAGTATAATCATCTCACAGGGAGAGGCAGTGAGGTTATTTTTTTTTAACATCTTTATTGGAGTATAATTGCTTTATATTGTTATGTTAGTTTCTGCTGTATAACAAAATGAACCAGCTATATGTATACATGTATCCCCATATCACCTCTGTCTTGCGTCTACCTCCCACCCTCCCTATCCCACCCCTCTAGGTGGTCACAAAGCACCCAGCTGATCTCCCTGTGCTATGCAGCTGCTTCCCACTATTTTACATTTGGTAGTGTATAAATGTCCATGCCACTCTCTCACTTCTTCCCATGTCTGCATCTTTGTTCCTATCCTGCCCCTAGGTTCTTCATAACCAATTTTTTTTTTTAGATTCCATATATGAGTTAGCATACAGTTTTTGTTTTTCTCTTTCTGACATACTTCACTCTGTATGACAGACTCTAGGTCCATCCACCTCACTACAAATAACTCAACTTCGATTCTTTTTATGGCCGAGTAATATTCCATTGTATATATGTGCCACATCTTCTTTATCCATTCATCTGTCGATGGACACTTAGGTTGCTTCCATGTCCTGGGTATTGTAAATAGAGCTGCAATGAACATTGTGGTACATGACTCTTTTTGAATTATGGTTTTCTCAGGGTATATGCCCAGTAGTGGGATTGCTGGGTCATATGGTAGTTCTATTTTTAGTTTTCTAAGGAAGCTCCATACTGTTCTCCATAGTGGCTGTATCAATTTACATTCCCACCAACAGTGCAAGAGGGTTCCCTTTTGTCCACACCCTCTCCAGCATTTACTGTTTGTAGATTTTTTGATGATGGCCATTCTGACAGGTGTGAGGTGATAACTCATTGTAGTTTTGATTTGCATTTCTCTAATGATTAGTGATGTTGAGCATCCTTTCATGTGTTTGTTGGCAATCTGTATATCTTCTTTGGAGAAATGGTCTTCTTAGGTCTTCTGCCCATTTTTAGATTGGGTTGTTTGCTTTTTTGATTTTGAGCTGCATGAGCTGCTTGTATATTTTGGAGATTAATCCTTTGTCAGTTGCTTCATTTGCAAATATTTTCTCCCATTCTGACGGTTGCCTTTTAGTCTTGTTTACGGTTTCCTTTGCTGTGCAAAAGCTTTGAAGTTTCATTAGGTCCCATTTGTTTCTTTTTGTTTTTATTTCCATTTCTCTAGGAGGTGGGTAAGAAAGGATCTTGCGTGATTTATGTCATAGAGTGTTCTGCCTAAGTTTTCCTCTAAGAGTTTTATAGTGTCTGGCCTTACATTTAGGTCTTTAATCAAGTTTGAGTTTATTTTTGTGCATGGTGTTAGGGAGTGTTCTAATTTCATTCTTTTATATGTAGCTGTCCAGTTTTCCCAGCAACACTTATTGAAGAGGCTGTCTTTTCTACATTGTATATTCTTGGCTCCTTTATCAAAGATAAGGTGACCATATGTGCGTGGGTTTATCTCTGGGCTATTTATCCTGCACCAATGATCTGTATTTCTGTTTTTGTGCCAGTTCCTTATTGTCTTGATTAATGTAGCTTTGTAGTATAGTCTGAAGTCAGGGAGCCTGATTCCTCCAGCTCTGTTTTTCTTTCTCGGGATTGCTTTGGCTCTTAGGGGTCTTTTGTGTTTCCATACAAATTGTGAAAATTTTTGTTATAGTTCTGTGAAAAATGCCATTGGTAGTGTGATAGGGATTGCATTGAATCTGTAGATTGCTTTGGGTAGTGTAGTCATTTTCACAATGTTGATTCTTCCAGTCCAAGAAGATGGTATATCTCTACATCTGTTTGCATCATCTTTAATTTCTTTCATCATTGTCTTATAGTTTTCTGCATACAGGTGTTTTGTCCCCTTAGGTAGATTTATTCCTAGGTATTTTATTCTTTTTGTTGCAATGGTAAATGGGAGTGTTTCTTTAATTTCTCTTCAGATTTTTCATCATTAGTGTATAGGAGTGCAAGAGACTTCTGTGCATTGATTTTGTATCCTGCTACTTTACCAAATTCATTGATTAGCTCTAGTAGTTTTCTGGTAGCATTCTTAGGATTCTCTATATATAGTATCATGTCATCTTCAGTCAGTGACAGTTTTACCTCTTCCTTTCCGATTTGGATTGCTTTTATATCTTTTTCGTGTCTGATCGCTGTGGCTAAAACTTCCAAAACTATGTTGAGTAATAGTGGTGAGAGTGGGAAACCTTGTCTTGTTCCTGATCCAAGTGGAAATGGTTTCAGTTTTTCACCATTGAGAATGATGTTGGTTGTGGGTTTGTCATATATGGCCTTTATAATGTTGAGGTAAGTTCCCTCTAAGCCTGCTATCTGGAGTTGTTATCATAAATGGGTGTTGAATTTTGTCAAAAGTGTTTTATGCATCTATTGAGATAATCATATGGTTTTTCTCCTTCAGTTTGTTAATATGGTGTATCACATTGATTGACTGGCATGTACTGAAGAATCCTTGCCTTCCTGGGATAAACCACACTTGATCATGGTGTATGATCCTTTTAATGTGCTGTTGGATTCTGTTTACTAGTATTTTGTTGAGGATTTTTGCATCTATGTTCATCAGTGATATTGGACTGTAGTTTTCTTTTTTTGTGACATTTTTGTCTGGTTTTGGTATCAGGGTGATGGTGGCCTCGTAGAATGAGTTTGGGAGTGTTCCCCCCTCTGCTATATTTTGGAAGAGTTCAAGAAGAAAGGATAGGTGTTAGCTCTTCTCAAATGTTTGATAGAATTCGCCTGTGAAGCCATCTGGTCCTTGGCTTTTGTTTGTTGGAAGATTTTTAATCACAGTTTCAATTTCAGTGCTTGTGATTGGTCTGTTTATATTTTCTATTTCTTCCAGGTTCAGTCTCAGAAGGTTGTGCTTTTCTAAGAATTTTTCCATTTCTTCCATGTTGTCCATTTTATTGGCATAGAGTTGCTTGCAGTAATCTCTCATGATCCTTTGTATTTCTGTAGTGTCAGCTGTTACTTCTTTTTCATTTCTAATTCTGTTGATTTGTGTCTTCTCCCTTTTTTTACTTGATGAGTCTGACTAATGGTTAATCAATTTTGTTTATCTTCTCAAAGAACAAGCTTTTAGTTTTATTTATCTTTGCTATCGTTTCCTTCATTTCTTTTTCACTTATATCTGATCTGGTGTTTATGATTTCTTTCCTTCTGCTAACTTTGGGTTTTTTTCTTTTATTCTTTCTCTCATTGCTTTAGGTATAATGTTAGGTTGTTTATTTGAGATTTTTCTTGTTTTTTGAGGTAGGATTGTACTGCTATAAACGTTCTTCTTAAAACTGCTTTTGCTGCTTCCCATAGGTTTTAGGTTGTCATTTGTTTCTTGGTATTTTTGTTTTCCTCTTTGATTTCTTCAGTGATCTCTTGGTTATTTAGTAGTGTATTGTTTAGCCTCCATGTGTTTGTATTTTTTACAGTTTTCCAGTAACTGATATCTAGTCTCATAGCATTATTGTTGGAAAAAATGCTTGATACGATTTCAGTTTTCTTAAATTTACCAAGGCTTGATCTATGACCCAAGATATGATCTATCCTGGAGAATGTTCCATGAGCACTTGAGAAGAAAGTGTATTCTGTTGTTTTTGGATGGAATGTCCGATAAATGTCAATTAAGTCCATTTGTCTAATGTGTCATTTGAAGCTTGTGTTTCCTTATTTATTTTCATTTTGGTTGATCTGTCCAATGGTGAAAGTGGGGTGGTAAAGTTCCCTACTATGATTGTGTTACTATCGATTTCCCCTTTTATGGCTATTATCATTTGCCGTACGTATAGAGGTGTTCCTATGTTGGGTGCATGAATATTTACAATTGTTATATCTTCCTGGATTCATCCCTTGATCATTATGTAGTGTCCTTCACTGTCTCTTGTAATAGGCTTTATTTTAAAGTCTATTTTGTCTGATATGAGAATTGCTACCCCAGCTTTCTTTTGAGTTTCACTTGCATGGATTATCTTTTTCCATCCCCTCACATTCAGGCTGTATGTGTCCCTAGGTCTGAAGTGGGTCTCTTGTAGACTGCATATATATGGGTCTTGTTTTTGTATCCACTCAGCCAGTCTGTGTCTTTTGGTGGGAACATTTAATCCATTTATATTTAAGGTAATTATCGATATGTATGTTCCTATTGCCATTTTCTTAATTGTTTTGGGTGTCTTATTGTAGGTCTTTTCATTCTCTGTGTTTCCTGCCTAGAGAAGTTCCTTTAGCATTTGTTGTGAAGCTGGTTTCGTGCTGCTGAATTCTTTTAGTTTTTGCTTCTCTGTAAATGTTTTAATTTCTCCATTGAATCTGAATGAGATCCTTGCTGGGTAGAGTAATCTTGGTTGTATTTTTTTTCCTTTCATCACTTAAACTATGTCCTGCCACTCCCTTCTGGCTTGCAGATGTTCTGCTGAAATATCAGCTGTTAACCTCTTGGGGATTCCCTTGTATGTTATTGTTGCTTTTCCCTTGCTGCTTTTAATATTTTTTCTTTGTATTTAATTTTTGATAGTTTGATTAATATGTGTCTGGGAGTATTTCTCCTTGGATTTATCCTGTATGGGACTCTCTGTGCTTCCTGGACTTGAATGACTATTTCCTTTCCCATATTAGGGAAGTTTTGAACTACAATCTCTTCAAATATTTTCTCAGACCCTTTCTTTTTCTATTCTTCTTCTGGGACCCCTATAATTCCAATGTTGGTTGGTTTAGTGTTGTCCCAGAGGTCTCTGAGGCTGTCCTGAATTCTTTTCATTCTTTTTTTCTTTATTCTGCTATGTAGTAGTTATTTGCCGTATTTTATCTTCTAGGTAACTTATCCATTCTTTTTGTTTGTTTGTTTTTTGAATTTTATTTTTTTATACAGCAGGTTCTTATTAGTTAACTATTTTCTACATATAGTGTATATATGTCAATCTCAATCTCCCAATTCGCCACAGCACCACCACTGACCCCCACCACTTTCAATCCTTGGTGTCCATACGTGTGTTCTCTACATCTGTGTCTCAATTTATGACCTGAAAACCAGTTCATCTGTACCATTTTTCTAGGTTCCACATATATACATTAACATACATATTTGTTTTTCTCTTTCTGACTTACTTCACTCTGTATGACAGTCCCTAGATTCATCCACGTCTCTACTAATGACCCAATTTCGTTTCTTTCTATGCCTGGGTAATATTCCATTGCATATATGTACCACATGTTCTTTATCCATTCGTCTGTTGATGGGCATTTAGGGTGCTTCCCTGACTTGGCTATTGTAAATAGTGCTGCAATGAACATTGGGGTGCATGTGTCTTTTTGAATTATGGTTTTCTCAGGGTATAGGCCCAGTAGTGGGATTGCTGGGTCATATGGTAATTCTAATTTCTAGTTTTTTAAGGAACCTCCATACTGTTCTCCATAGTGGCTCTATCAATTTATATTCCCACCAAGAGTGCAAGAGGGTTCCCTTTTCTCCACACCCTCTCCAGCATTTGTTGTTTGTAGATTTTCTGATGATGCCCATTCTAACTGGTGTGAGGTGCTACCTCATTGTAGTTTTGACTTGCATCTCTCTAATAATTAGTGATTTGAGCAGCTTTTCATGTGCTTCTTGGCTGTTGGTATGTCTTCTTTGGAGAAATGTCTATTTAGGTCTTCTGCACATTTTTGGATTGGGTTGTTTGTTTTTATGATATTGAGCTGCATGAGCTGTTTATATATTTTGGAGATTAATCCTTTGTCCGCTGATTTGTTTGCAAATATTTTCTCCCATTCTAAGGGTTGTCTTATCGTCTTGTTTGTAGTTTCCTTTGCTTTGCAGAAGCTCTGATGTTTCATTAGGTCCCATTTGTTTATTTTTGTTTTTATTTCCATTACTTTAAGAAGTGGATCAAAAAAGATCTTGCTGTGATTTATGTTAAAGAGGGTTCTTCCTATGTTTTCCTCTAAGGGTTTTATAATGTCCTGTCTTACATTTAGGTCTCTAAGCCATTTTGAGTTTATTTTTGTGTATGGTGTTAGGGTGTGTTGTAAATTCATTCTTTTACGTGTAGCTGTCCAGTTTTCCCAGCACCACTTATTGAAGTGGCTGTCTTTTCTCCAATTTATATTCTTGCCTCCTTTGTCATAGATTAGTTGACCATAGGTGTGTTGGTTTATCTCTGGGCTTTCCATCCTGTTCAATTGATCTATAACTCTGTTTTTGTGCCAGTACCATATTGTCTTGATTACTGTAGCTTTGTAGTATAGTCTGAAATCAGGAAGTCATGATTCCTCCAGCTCCATTTTTTTCCCCTGAAGACTGCTTTGGCTATTCGAGGTCTTTTGTGTCTGCATACAAATTTTAAGATTTTTTGTTCTAGTTCTGTAAAAAATGCCATTGGTAATTTGATAGGGATTGCATTGAATCTGTAGATTGCTTTGGGTAGTATAGTCATTTTCACAATGCTGATTCTTCCAATCCAAGAAGATGGTATCTCTCTCCATCTGTTTGTATCATCTTTAATTTCATCAGTGTTTTATAGTTTTCTGCAAACAGGTGTTTTGTCTCCCTAGGTAGGCTTATTCCTAGGTATTTTATTCTTTTTGTTCCAATGGTAAATGGGAGTGTTTCCTTAATTTCTCTTTCAGATATTTCATCATTAGTGTATAGGAATGCAAGAGATTTCTGTGCATTAATTTTGTATCCTGCTACTTTACCAAATTCATTGATTAGCTCTAGTAGTTTTCTGGTGGCATCTTTAGGATTCCCTATCTACAGTATCATGTCATCTGCAAACAGTGACAGTTTTACTTCTTCTTTTCCAATTTGTGTTCCTTTTATTTCTTTTTCTTCTCTGATTGCTGTGTCCAGGACTTACAAAACTATGTTGAATTAGTGGTAAGAGTGGACATCCTTGTCTTGTTCCTGGTCTTAGAGGAAATGCTTTCAGTTTTTCACCATTGAGAATGATGTTTGCTCTGGGTTTGTTGTATATGGCCTTTATTATGTTGAGGTAGGTCCCTCTATGCCCACCTTCTGGAAAGTTTTTATCATAAATGGGTGTTGAATTTTGTCAAAAGCTTTTTCTGCATCTATTGAGAAGATCATATGATTTTTATTCTTCTATTTGTTAATATGGTATATCACGTTGATTGATTTGCGTATATTGAAGAATCCTTGCATTCCTGGGATAAATCCCACTTGATCATAGTGTATGAACCTTTTAATGTGTTGTTGGATTCTGTTTGCTAGTATTTTGTTGAGGATTGTTGCATCTATATTCATCAGAGATATTGGTGTGTAATTTTCTTTTTTTTGTAGTATCTTTGTCTGGTTTTGGTATTAGGGTGATGGTGGCCTCATAGAATGAGTTTGGGAATGTTCCTTCCTCCCAAATTGTTTGGAAGAGTTTGAGAAGGATGGGTATTAGCTCTTCTCTAAATGTTTGGTAGAGTTCACCTCTGAAGCCAACTGGTCCTGAATTTTTGTTGGAAGATATTTAATCAGAGGTTCAATTTCACTACTTGTGATTGTTCTGTTCATATTTTCTATTTATTCCTTTTTTCAGTCTTGGAAGGTTATACCTTTCTAAGAATTTGTCCATTTCTTCCAGGTTGTCCATTTTATTGGCATAGAGTTGCTTGTAGTAGTCTCTTAGGATGCTTTGTTTTTCTGCAATGTCTGTTGTAACTTCTCCTTTTCCATTTCTAATTTTATTGATTTGAGTCCTCTCCCTCTTTCTCTTGATGAGTCTGGCTAACGGTTTTGTCAATTTTGTTTATCTTTTCAAAGAAACAGCTTTTAGTTTTATTGATCTTTGCTATTGTTTTCTTTGTTTCTATTTCATTTGTTTCTGCCCTGGTCTTTATGATTTCTTTCCTTCTGCTAACTTTGGGCTTTGTTCTTCTTTCTCTCATTCCTTTAGGTGTACGGTTAGATTGTTTATTTGAGATTTTTCTTGTTTCTTGAGGTAGGCTTATATAGCTATACACTTCCCTCTTAGAACTGCTTTTGCTGCATCCTATAGTTTTTTAGTTTGTAACGTTTTCATTGTCATTTTTCTCTGGGTAGTTTTTGATTTCCTCTTTGATTTCTTCAGTGATCTCTTGGTTATTTAGTAACGTATTGTTTAGCGTCCATGTGTTTGTGCTTTTTACGTTTTTTTCCCTGTAATTGATTTCAAATCTCATAGTGTTGTGGTCAGAAATGATGCTTGATATGATTTCAATTCTCTTAAATTTACTGAGGTTTGATTTGTGACCCAAGATATGATCTATCCTGGAGAATGTTCCGTGTGCACTTGAGAAGAAAGTGTAATCTACTGTTGTGGGATGGAATGTCCTATAAATATCAATTAAATCTATCTGTTCTATTATGTAATGTGAGGCCTGTGTTTCCTTAGTAATTTTGTTTGGATGATCTGTCCATTGGTGTAAGTGAGGTGTTAAAGTCCCCCACTATTATTGTGTTATTGTCAATTTCCTCTGTTAGAGCTCTTAACAGTTGCCTTATGTACTGAGGTGTTCCGATGTTGGGTGCATATATATTTATAATTGTTAAATCTTCTTCTTGGATTGATCCCTTGATCATTATGTAGTGTCCTTCCTTGTCTCTTGTAACATACTTTATTTTAAAGTCTATCTTATCTGATATGAGTATTGCTACTCCAACTTTCTTTTGCTTTCCAATTGCATGGAATATATTTTTACATCCCCTCACTTTCACTCTGTATGTGTCCCTAGGTCTGAAGTGGGTGTCTTGTAGACAGCATATATATGGGTCTTGTTCTTATATCCATTCAGAGAGCCTGTGTCTTTTGGTTGGAGCATTTAATCCATTGATGTTTAAGGTAATTATCGATATGTATGTTCCTACTACCATTTCTTAAATCGTTTTGGGATTTTTTGGTAGGTCTTTTTCTTCTCTTGTGTTTCCCACCTAGAGAAGATCGTTTAACATTTGTTGTAGGGCTGGTTTGGTGGTGCTGAATTCTCTTAGCTTTTGCTTGTCTGTAAAGCTTTTGATTTCTCCATCGAATCTGAATGAGATCCTTGCTGGGTAGAGTAAACTTGGTTGTAGGTTCTTCCCTTTCTTCACTTTAAATATGTCATGCCACTCCCTTCTGGCTTGCAGAGTTTCTGCAGAGAAATCAGCTGTTAACCTTATGGGAGTTCCCTTGTATGTTATTTGTCATTTTTCCCTTGTTGCTTTCAATAATTTTTCCTTGTCTTTAAGTTTTGTCAATTTGATTACTATGTATTTTGCATGTTTCTCCTTGTGTTTATTCTGTATGGGACTCTCTGTGCTTCCTGGACTTGGGTGGCTATTTCCTTTCACATGTTAGGGAAGTTTTCGACTATAATCTCTGCAAACATTTTCTTGGATTCTTTCTCTCTTCTCCTTCTGGGACCCCTATAATGCAAATGTTGTTATGTTTAATGTTGTCCCAGAGGTGTCTTAGGGTGTCTTCATTTCTTTTCATTCTTTTTTCTTTATTCTGTTCTGAAGCATTGAATTCCACCATTCTGTCTTCCAGGTCACTTATCTGTTCTTCTGCCTCAGTTATTCTACTATTGATTCCTTTTAGTGTATTTTTCATTTCAGTCATTGTATTGTTCATCTCTGTTTGTTGGTTCTTTAATTCTTCTAGGTCTTAATTAAACATTTCTTGCATCTTCTCGATCTTTCCCTCCATTCTTTTTCCGAGGTTCTGGATCATCTTCACTATCATTATTCTGAATTGTTTTTCTGGAAGGTTGCCTATCTCCACTTCGTTTGGTTGTTTTTCTGGGGTTTTATGTTGTTCCTTCATCTGGTAGATAGCCCTCTGCATTTTCATGTTGTCTATCTTTCTGTGAATGTGGTTTTTGTTCCACAGGCTGCAGGACTGTAGTTCTTCTTGCTTCTGCTGTCTGCCCTCTGGTGGATGAGGCACCACTTATCCATTCTTCTGCTTCAGTTATTTTGCTATTGATTCCTTCTAGAATTTTTTTTTTTTTTTGCGGTATGCAGGCCTCTCACCATTGTGGCCTCTCCCATTGCGGAGCACAGGCTCCGGACGCACAGGCTCAGCAGCCATGGCCCAGGGGCTCAGCCACTCCGCGGCATGTGGGATCCTCCTGGACTGGGGCACAAACCCAAGTCCCCTGCATCGGCAGGTGGACTCTCAACCACTGCGCTACCAGGGAAGCCCCTAGAATATTTTTAATTTCATTTATTGTGTTGTTCATCATTGTTTGTTTGCTCTTTAGTTCTTCTAGGTCCTTGTTAAATTTTTTTTTTTTGGTATTTTCTCCATTGTATTTCCATGATTTTGGATCATCTTTACTATTATTACTCTGAATTCTTTTTCAGGTACACCACCTATTTCCTCTTCATTTGTTTGGTCTGGTGGGTTTTTGCCTTGCTCCTTCATCTGCTGTGTGTTTCTCTGTCTTCTCATTTTGCTTAACTTATTGTGTTTGGGGTCTCCTTTTCGCAGGCTGCATGTTTGTAGTTCCCATTGTTTTTGGTGTCTGCCCCCAGTGGCTAAGGTTGGTTCAGTGGGTTGTGTAGGCTTCTTGGTGTGGACTGGTGCCTTTGTTCTGGTGGATGAGCCTGGGTCTTGTCTTTCTGGTGGGCAGGACCGAGTCCAGTCATGTGTTTTGGGGTGTCTGTGAACTTATTATGATTTTAGGCAGGCTCTCTGCTAATGGGTGGGGTTGTGTTCCTGTCTTTCTAGTTGTTTGGCATGGGGCATCCAGCACTGGAGCTTTCCGGTTGTTGAGTGGAGTTGGGTCTTAGCGTTGAGTCAGAGATGTCTGGGAAAGCTCTTGCCGATTGATATTAAATGGGGCCGGGAGGTCTCTGGTGGTCCAATGTCCTGAACTTGGCTCTCCCACCTCCGAGGCTCAGGCCTGACACCCAGCCCGAGCACCGAGATCCTACCAGCTACATGGCTCAGTAGATAAGGGAGGAGAAAAAAAGAAAGAAAGAAAATAAATAAATTAAAGAAAATAAAGTCATTAAATAAAAAATAAAAAAATACTTTAAGATAAAAAGTTTTAAAAGTGTTAAAAAATAAGAGAGCAACAAAACCAATAAAGAAATCGACCAAAGATAACAAGTGCTAAAAGCTAAAAGATAACAAGTGCTAAGATAAACATGTAAGTCAGAAACTAGTCAGTCACATACCCCAAGTCTACAGTTGCTCCCAAAGTCTACTGCCTCAATTTTGGGATGTTTCGTTGTCTATTCAGGTATCCCACAAATGCAGGGTACATCAATTTGATTGTGGAGATTTAATTCTGCTGCTCCTGAAGCTGCATGGAGAAATTTCCCTTCCTCTTCTTTGTTCACACAGCTCCTGGGGTTCAGCTTTGGATTTGGTCCTGCCACTGCATGTAGGTTGCCCTCTGATGTCTGTTCTTCACCCAGACAGGAGGGGTTAAAGGAGCAGCTGATTAGGGGGCTCTGGCTCTCTCAGGCCAAGGGGAGGGAGGTGTACAGTAGTTATAATTGGAATGTGGCACAAGCCTGCAGTGGCCGAGGCTGGAGTGATGTTGCAACAGCCTGAGGCGTGCCATGTGTTCTCCTTGGGATCTTGTCCCTGGATCACGGGACCCTGGCAGTGGCAGGCTCCACAGTCTCCCGGGAGGGGAGGTTTGGATAGTGACCTGTGCTTGCACACAGGATTCTTGATGGCTGCAGCAGCAGCATTAACGTTTCATGCTTGTCTCTGGTGTCTGTGCTGATAGCCGTGGCTTGCACCCATCTCTGAAGCTCGTGTAGGTGGTGCTCTGAATCCCCTCTCCTCACGCACCCCGAAACAATGGTTTCTTGCCTCTTTGGCAGGTCCAGAGTTTTTCGCAGACTCCCTCCCAGCTAGCTGAGGCTCACTAGCCCCCTCAGGCTGTGTTCACGCAGCTAACCCCAGTCCTCTCCCTGGGGTCTGACCTCCAAAGCCCGAGCCTCAGTTCCCAGCCTCCACCGCCCCGGCAGGTGAGCAGACAAGCCTCTCAGTCTGGTGAGTGCTAGTTGGCACCCATCCTCTGTGCAGGAATCTCTCCACTTTGCCCTCTGCACCCCTGTTGCTGTGCTCTCTTCTGTGGCTCTGAAGCTTCGCCCCCGTCCACCCACCATCTCTGCCAGTGAAGGGGCTTCCTAGTGTGTGGAAACTTTTCCTCTTTCACAGATCCCTCCCAGACGTGCAGGTCCGACCCTATTCTTTTGTCTCTGTTTTTTCTTTTTTCTTTTGCCCTACCCAGGTGCGTGAGGAGTTTCTTGCCTTTTGGTATGTCTGAGGTCTTCTGCCCCCGTTCAGTAGGTGTTCTGTAGGAGTTGTTCCACATGTAGATGTATTTCTGATGTATTTGTGGGGAGGAAGGTGATCTCCACGTCTTACTCCTCTGCCATCTTGAAGGTCCTACTGGCAGTGAGATTTGATGAACAAAAATATCTTCTACCACATTACTCCTCTGTACTACATTTTCTCAACCCTAAGACTTCATGTCTTAGAGGAAAATCTTGAGAATTTAAAGCATTTCTGGAGAACAAGGAATAGGGTACAGGAATAAAAAAGATGTTCTGAGAGAAGCTGGGACTGTGGGAGAAAATTCAAATAAAGGAAACTTCAGGATAAATGTGAGAGAGGATTTTTAATTTAGCCATATACCCAATAAGGTAGTTGGTAGGAATGGCTGTGAAATCATGGAATTTTATTTTTCTGTGCAGATGATATTATCATATGCTTGTCACGACTAGGCTATTACTGTAAATTTTTTAAAAGAAGAAAAATGAAAAAATTTTGATCTAATGTCATCTTTATTTCAGAAAAAAGATAAGAACACTAATTGTTAAGACTGACAAAGAATTAATTTATAGTTGCATTGAGAGGAAAAAAATTAGCAGACTATCAAAATTATAACCTTAACATGATTGAACTCATTACTCTTGAAATGCGGAGCAGATACTTTGTGTTGGTCTTTTAATTTGTTTATAGAGCTGGAAATGACTTTAGCATGCTAATATTTTATGAAATCAAAATTAATACATTATGTTTTGAGAATCAAAATGTAAATGCCATTATATATGTTAGAGCATGTGCTTCATTTTTTATAAAAAAACACAAGCTTATTACAAAAATTTCAAGTAGTACAAAAAGTACAAAGAAAGAAAAAAATTACTTATAAATAACCTAGCAGAACATTTGGTGAACACTATCTTTAGTCAACCCTATATGCATGTATAGAGATTGACAGATGAACTGAGAGGCAGGGTGATAGATAAATAGATAGATATAGAAATAATTTTATAAGAATGAAATCATACTATGTCAGCTATTAGAAATATATTTAATTTTACTTTAATTTACTAGGTTTTGAAATGCAGGAATTTTGAATTTTTTTAAAGGAATTTTGAATTTTTGATAAATGATTTTCTCCTCCAGACATATTATTCTCTTAAGATCCTAAGCTTGAAGATTCTGAAAACAATCAAGACATTAGCAACATTACTTTTTTTTTTTTTTTTTCTTTTTGCGGTATGTGGGCCTCTCACTGTTGTGGCCTCTCCCGTTGCGGAGCACAGGCTCCGGATGCGCAGGCCCAGCGGCCATGGCTCACGGGCCCAGCCGCTCCGCGGCATATGGGATCCTCCCAGACCGGGGCACGAACCCGTATCCCCTGCATCGGCAGGCGGACTCTTAACCACTGCGCCACCAGGGAGGCCCGCAACATTACTTTTAAAGACTGAAATGTTTCCAGTATTTTAAAGAACTCACTGATTTTTGCTATGAAGGATGAAGTCTTTAATAGTCTTATTCTTCCTTCTACCTCTGTTTTGTTCAGATTTTATTTAATTTTTTTTTTTTTTTTTTTTTTTTGGCCACGCTGCGCAGCTTGCAGAATCTCAGTTCTGAGACCGGGGATTGAACCCAGGCCATGTCAGTGAAAGCCCAGAGTCCTAACCACTAGGCCATCAGGGGACTCCTTATTTAATTTTAATATAATTTTCAATTTACTCCAATGTTGTAATAGTGCAAGGCATTCCTGTATACTTTTTACCCAGATTTACCAATTTTAAAATATTTTTCCCCATTTTTTATTATTCCTTCCATTTTACCCATACGCGTATTATTTTTTTCTAAACTACACTTAATATATATTTCTGAAGAACAAGGACATTCTCCTACATAATCACAGTGCAATTTTCAAAAGCATTAACATTGATGTAATACTGTCTAGTCTGTAATTCATATTCAAATTCTGTCAGTTGTTCAAATATGATTTTAGAGATCTTTTTTCTAGTACAGTGTTCAACCTAGGATCATGCATTGCTTAGTTATCATGTCTCCTTTAATCTGGAACAATTGTTCAGTCTTTCATTTTTCTTGATCTTGACATTTTTGAGGAATTTAGGCCAGTTATTTTGTATAGAATGTCCCTCAATTTGGATTTATCTAATGTTTCTTCATGATTCAATTCTGGTTATGCATTTTTGGCAAGAATATCACTGAGGTGATGCATCTTTCTCAGTGGAAGCACAGATGTCTATTTGTCCCAACTTTGCTGATGTTAATTTTGATCACATAAATAAAGTGGTGTTCACCAGGTTTTTCTTCTGTAAAGGTACTGTTTTCCCCTTTTTAATTAATAAGTATACTGAGCAGAGATATTCTGTGACTATTTAATATCTTACAACATCAAAATTTTGCCCACTAGTTTTAGCCCATTGATGATTTTATATTTCCATTGTTCCTTCTATATTTATTAGTTGGCTTTCTATTACAAACAAGAAATCTACTTCACCCATTGTTTACTTATTTTTTCATTGCAGTATGCATTTCTTATGGATTGAATTGTGTCTCCTCCACCCCCAAAAAGATATGCTGAAGTCATTAAACGAGCACTTCCAAATATGACCTTATTTGGAAATAAGCTGTTTGCAGATGAACTTATAAGGTTGGGCCTTAATCCAATATGTCTGGTGTCCTTATAAAAAGGGGAAATTTGAATACAGATACACACAGAGGGAAGATAATATGAAGACACACATGGAGAATGCCATGTGAAGATGGAGGATCAGAGTGATGCCTCTACAAAACAAGGAATGCCAAAGATATGCTGTAAAACCACCTACGGAAGTGCTAGGAAGAGATAAAGAAGGATTTTCCTACAGATTTTAGAAGCAGCATAGCTCTGCCAATACCTTGATTTTGGACTTCTAATCTCCAAACCTGTGAAACAACAAATTTTTGTTCTTTTAAGTCACCCAGTTCAAGGAACTTTGTTACAGCAGCCTCAGGAAACTAATATAACACATGTGGATTTTTCTTTTGTTCAAAAGTTATAATCAATTACCATTATTATTTACTTTGATGTACAAATTGTCCCAGATTTTGCCAGAGGGAGCCACTTCAAGCTGGCTCATGCACCCTCTTGATATTACCCCATTATTTTTTGAGCATTTCCTTAATTCCTGGCATAAGAAGATGTTCATGCTCATCTTTTAATTCCCCTGTTCAAGCCCTCTGCACTCCCTCCAGCTCTACAGCTAGGAGATATCTCTTTCTCCTTCTTTCTATCTCACTCCCTGTCTCAGTCTCTCTCTCTCTCTTATCTCTGTCTGTTTGTCTCTCAATCCTCTATCATCTCCATAAGGTCATACTGACACTCTCAGTTTCAACCCAGTACCCCAGGGTACATTCTTGTCTTCCTCCTTTTATATTTGTACCTCCTACAAGGAGAAATCTGGTTGTCATATTTTGAGCAATATATTTACTCATTTGCTCAAGCCTAAAATATGTTTACCCACTTGTCTAAACTCACACAAATTAATTTTAGAATTGCTAAGCCATACTACTGAAAAAAGAAAGTTTACTAACCAGAGTTTAGTATTTGTTTATAGTTCTTTTACTTTTTTTGGTGAAATTTAAATACAGTGAAATACACAAATCCTAAGTATACAATCTAATAAGTTTTGACAAATGCATACACTTATGTACTCCACACCTCTATCAATATACAAAATCTTTCCAGCATCCCAGAAACTTTCCTTATGTCCATTACCAATTAATCCCTTCCCTCAAAGCAATATCTTTTCCATTTTTTCACCTTTGTACAGTCTTGCCTGTTCCAGAATTTTATATAAATGGGATGATATATCATGTATATTTTTGTGTCTGGCCTCTTTCACATAATGTGAATAATGTCTGAGATTTGTGCATGTTGTTACATGTATTCATGACTTTGTTAAATTTGCTTTAAGTTTTAGTAGCTGCTTTGTAGATTCTTTAGAGTTTTCCACATACAAAATCATATCATATGTGAATAGAGACAGTTTGACTTTTTCCTTTCCAACCCATGTACCTCTTATTTATTTCTTCTTGCTTTCTTGCACTAGCTAGAAACTCCACTACAATGTTGTATAAAATTGATGAAATCTTTCCTTGTTCCCAATCTTAGGGGAAAAACAGTTAATATTTATCATTAAATATGATGTTAGCTGTAGGTTTTTCGTAGATGTCCTTTATCAGATTTAGGAAGTTGATTTGTTTTCCTAGTTTGCTAAGAACTTTTATCATGAATGGGTATTGAATTTTACCAGGTGTTTTCTGTATTCATTGAAATTATTATATGAGTTTTCTAGTTTACTCTGATATTACGGTCTATTACATTGATTGATTTTCAAATGTTGAAACAACCTTCCATTCCTAGATAAACCTCACTTGGTCATGCTGCGTTTTCTTTTTTATACGATGTTGGGTTTGTTTGGACAATATTTTTTTCACCATTTTTTAACATCTTTATTGGCGTATAATTGATTTACAATGTGTGTCAGTTTCTGCTTTACAACAAAGTGAATCAGTTATACATATATATATGTTCCCATATCTCTTCCCTATTGCGTCTCCCTGCCTCCCACCCTCCCTATCCCACGCTTCTAGGTGGTCACAAAGCACAGAGCTGATCTCCCTCTGCTATGCAGCTGCTTCCCACTAGCTATCTATTTTACATTTGGTAGTGTATATATGTCCATGCCACTCTCTCACTCTGTCACAGCTTACCCTTCCCCCCACCCATATCCTCAAGTCCATTCTCTACTAGGTCTGTGTCTTTATTCCCATCTTACCCCTAGGTTCTTCATGACATTTTTTTTCTTAAATTCCATATATATGTGTTAGCATATGATATTTATCTTTCTCTTTCTGACTTCCTTCACTCTGTCTGACAGACTGTAGTTCCATCCACCTCACTACAAATAACCCAATTTCGTTTCTTTTTATGGCTAATATTGCATTGTATATATGTGTCACATCTTCTTTATCCATTCATCTGATGATGGACACTTAGGTTGCTTCCATCTCCTGGCTATTGTAAATAGAGCTGCAATGAACATTTTGCTACATGATGCTTTTTGAATTATGGTTTTCTCAGGGTACATGCCCAGTAGTGGGATTGCTGGATCGTATGGTAGTTCTATTTGTAGTTTTTTAAGGAACCGCCATAGTGTTCTCCATAGTGGCTGTAGCAATTCACATTGACACCAGCAATGCAAGAGTGTTCCCGTTTTCTCCACACCCTCTCCAGCATTTATTGTTTCTAGATATTTTGATGATGGCCATTCTGACCAGTGTGAGATGATATCTCATTGTAGTGTTGATTTGCATTTCTGTAATGATTAATGATGTTGAGAATTCTTTCATGTGTTTGTTGGCAATCTGTATATCTTCTTTGGAGAAATGTCTATTTAGGTCTTCTGCCCATTTTTGGATTGGGTTGTTTGTTTTTGTGATGTGGAGCTGCATGAGCTGCTTGTAAATTTTGGAGATTAGTCCTTTGTCAGTTGCTTCATCTGCAAATATTTTCTCCCATTCTGAGGGTTGTCTTTTGGTCTTGTTTATGGTTTCCTTTGCTGTGCAAAAGCTTTGAAGTTTCATTAGGTCCCTTGTGTTTATTTTTGTTTTTATTTCCATTTCTCTAGGAGGTGGGTCAAAATGGATCTTGCTGTGATTTATGTCATAGAGTGTTCTGCCTAAGTTTTCCTATATGACTTTGATAGTTTCTGGCCTTACATTTAGGTCTTTAATCCATTTTGAGCTTATTTTTGTGTATGGTGTTAGGGAGTGTTCTAATCTCATACTTTTACATGTAGCTGTCCAGTTTTCCCAGCACCACTTATTGAAGAGGCTGTCCTTTCTCCACTGTACATTCCTGCGTCCTTTATCAAAGATAAGGTGACCACATGTGCGTGGGTTTATCTCTGGGCTTTCTATCCTGTTCCATTGATCTATATTTCTGTTTTTGTGCCAGTACCATACTATCTTGATTACTGTAGCTTTGTAGTATAGTCTGAAGTCAGGGAGCCTGATTCCTCCAGCTCCGTTTTTCGTTCTCAAGATTGCTTTGGCTATTTGGGGTCTTTTGTGTTTCCATACAAATTGTGAATTTTTTATTCTAGTTCTGTGAGAAATGCCAGTGGTAGTTTGATAGGGATTGCATTGAATCTGTAGATTGCTTTGGGTAGTAGAGTCATTTTCACAATGTTGATTCTTATAATCCAAGAACATGATACATCTCTCCATCAATTTGTATCATCTTTAATTTCTTTTATCAGTGTCTTATAATTTTCTGCATACAGATCTTTTGTCTCCTTAGGTAGGTTTATTCCTAGATATTTTATTCTTTTTGTTGCAATGGTAAATGGGAGTGTTTTCTTAATTTCACTTTTAGATTTTTCATCATTAGTGTATAGGAATGCAAGAGATTTCTGTGCATTAATTTTGTATCCTGCTACTTTACCAAATTCATTGATTAGCTCTAGTAGTTTTCTGGTAGCATCTTTAGGATTCTTTACGTATAGTATCATGTCATCTGCAAACAGTGACAGCTTTACTTCTTCTTTTCTGATTTGGATTCCTTTTATTTCCTTTTCTTCTCTGAATGCTGTGGCTAAAACTTCCAAAACTATACTGAATAAGAGTGGTGAGAGTTGGCAACCTTGTCTTGTTCCTGATCTTAGTGGAAATGCTTTCAGTTTTTCACCATTGAGGATGATGTTGGCTGTGGGTTTGTCATATATGGCCTTTATTATGTTGAGGAAAGTCCCCTCCCCTGCCTACTTTCTGCATGGTTTTTTTTTTTATCATAAATGAGTGTTGAGTATTGTGGAAAGCTTTCTCTGCATCTATTGAGATGATCATATGGTTTTTCTCCTTCAATTTGTTAATACGGTGTATCATGCTGATTGATTTGCATATATTGAAGAATCCTTGCATTCCTGGAATAAACCCCACTTGATCATGGTGTATGATCCTTTTAATGTGCTGTTGGATTCCGTTTGCTAGTATTTTGTTGAGGAGTTTTGCATCTATGTTCATCAGTGATATTGGACTGTAGTTTTCTTTCTTTGTGACATCTTTGTCTGGTTTTTGTATCAGGGTGATGGTGGCCTCGTAGAATGAGTTTGGGAGTGTTCCTCCCTCTGCTATATTTTGGAAGAGTTTGAGAAGGAAGGATAGGTGTTAGCTCTTCTCTAAATGTTTGATAGAATTCGCCTGTGAAGCCATCTGGTCTTGGGCTTTTGTTTGTTTGGAAGATTTTTAATCATAGTTTCATTTCAGTGCTTGTGATTGGTCTGTTCATATTTTCTATTTCTTCCTGATTCAGTCTGGCAGTTGTGCATTTCTAAGAATTTGTCTATTTCTTCCAGGTTGTCCATTTTATTGGCATAGAGTTGCTTGTAGTAATCTCTCATGATCTTTTGTATTTCTGCAGTGTCAGTTGTTACTGCTCCTTTTTCATTTCTAATTCTATTGATTTGAGTCTTCTCCCTTTTTTTTCTTGATGAGTCTGGCTAATGGTTTATCAATTTTGTTTATCTTCTCAAAGAACCAGCTTTTAGTTTTACTGATCTTTGCTATCATTTCCTTCATTTCTTTTTCATTTATTTCTGATCTGATCTTTATGATTTCTTTCCTTCTGCTAACTTTGGAGGTTTTTTGTTCTTCTTTCTCTATTTGTTTTAGGTGCAAGGTTAGGTTTTTTATTCGAGATGTTTCCTGTTTCTTAAGGTGGGATTGTATTCCTATAAACTTCCTTCTTAGAACTGCTTTTGCTGCATCCCGTAAGTTTTTGGTTTTTGAGTCTCTATTGTCATTTGTTTCTAGGTATTTTTTGATTTCCTGTTTGATTTCTTCAGTGATCACTTCATTATTAAGTAGTGTATTGTTTAGTCTCCATGTGTGTATTTTTTACAGCTCTTTTCCTGTAATTGATATCTAGTCTCATAGCATTGTGGTCGGAAAAGATACTTGATACATTTTCAATTTTCTTAAATTTACCAAGGCTTCATTTGTGATCCAAGATATGATCTATCCTGGAGAATGTTCCAGGAGCACTTGAGAAAAATGTATATTCTCTTGTTTTTGGATGGAATGTCCTATAAATATCAATTAAGTCCATATTGTTTAATGTATCATTTAAAGCTTGTGTTTCCTTATTTATTTTCATTTTGGATGATCTGTCCATTGGTGAAAGTGGGGTGTTAAAGTCCCCTACTATGAATGTGTTACTGTCGATTTCTCCTTTTATGGATGTTAGTATTTGCCTTATGTATTGAAGTGTTCCTATGTTGGGTGCATAAATATTTACAATTGTTATATCTTCTTCTTGGATCCATCCCTTGATCATTATGTAGTCTCCTTCTTTGTCTCTTGTAATAGTCTTTAAAGTCTATTTTGTCTGATAGGTGAATTGCTACTCCAGCTTTATTTTGATTTCCAATTGCATGGAATATCATTTCCATACCCTCACTTTCAGTCTGTATGTGACCCTACGTCTGAAGTGAGTCTCTTGTAGACAGCACATATATGGGTCTTGTTTTTGTATCCATTCAGTCAGTCTGTGTCTTTTGGTGGGAGCATTTAATCCATTTACTTTTAAAGTAGTTATCAATATGTATGTTCCTATTCCCATTTTCTTAATTGTTTTGGGTTTGTTATTGTAGGTCTTTTCCTTCTCTTGTGTTTCTTGCCTAGAGAAGTTCCTTTAGCATTTGTTGTAAAGCTGGTTTGGTGGTGCTAAACTGTCTCAGCTTTTCCTTGTCTGTAAAGGTTTTAATTTCTCCATCAAATCTGGATGAGATCCTTGCTGGGTAGAGTAATCTTGGTTGTAGGTTTTTCTCCTTCATCACTTTAAATATGTCCTGCCACTCCCTTCTGGCTTGCAGAGTTTCTGCTGAAAGATTAGCTGTTAACCTTATGGGGATCCCCTTGTGTGTTATTTGTTGCTTTTCCCTTGCTGGTTTTAATATGTTTTCTTTGTATTTAATTTTTGATAGTTTGATTAATATGTGTCTTGCCGTGTTTCTCCTTGGATTTATCCTGTATGGGACTCTCTGTGCTTCCTGGACTTGATTAACTATTTCCTTTCCCATATTAGGGAACTTTTCAACTATAATGTCTTCAAGTATTTTCTCAGTCCCTTTCTTTTTCTCTTCTTCTTCTGGGACCCCTATAATTCGAATGTTGCTGCGTTTAATGTTGTCCCAGAGGTCTCTGAGGCTGTCCTCAGTTCTGTTCATTCTTTTTTCTTTATTCTGTTCTGCAGTAGTTATTTCCACTACTTTATCTTCCAGGTCACTTATCCGTTCTTCTGCTTCAGTTATTCTGCTATTGATCCCCTGTAGAGTATTTTTAATTTCATTTATTGTGCTGTTCATCACTGCTTGTTTCCTCTTTAGTTCTTCTAGGTCCTTGTTAAATGTTTCTTGCATTTTATCTACTGTATTTCCAAGATTTTGGATCATTTTTACTATCATTATTCTGAATTCTTTTTCAGGTAGACTGCCTATTACCTCTTCATTTGTTAGGTCTGGTGGGTTTTTATCTTGCTCCTTCATCTGCTGTGTGTTTTTCTGTCTTCTCATTTTGCTTATTTTATTGAGCTTGGGGTCTCCTTTTTGCAGGCTGCAGGTTCGTAGTTCCCGTTGTTTTTGGTGTCTGTCCCCAGTGGCTAAATTTGTTTCACTGGGTTGTGTAGGCTTCCTGATGGAGGGGACTAGTGCCTATGTTCTGGTGGATGAGGTTGGATCTTGTCTTTCTGGTGGGCAGGTCCACATCTGGTGGTGTGTTTTGGGGTGTCTGTGGCCTTATTATGATTTTAGGCAGCCTCTCTGCTAATGGGCGTGGTTATGTTCCTGTCTTGCTAGTTGTTTGGCATAGGGTGTCCAGCACTGTAGCTTGCTGGTTGTTGAGTGAAGCTGGGTGTTGGTGTTGAGATGTAGATCTCTGGGATGTGTTCGCCATTTGATATTACGTTTAGCTGGGAGATCTCTTGTGGACCAGTGTCCTGAAGTTGGCTCTCCCATGTCAGAGGCACAGCACTGACTCCTGGCTGTAGCACCAAGAGCCTTTCATCCACATGGCTTCTGTGATCCTAAGCCCTTTTAAGTCAGGAACTGAGGGAGATTCTGGAACTCTTCTTGCTGTGTTCACCAGCACCAACAGACACTGGCATCTGCAAATCTTCTCCAAAGGTGGTTCATGGACAGCTTTATCTCTGCTAGTGTTGGAGGGTCTCCTGCAGAGGCGGGGGCAGCTGTGGCTCACCAAGGGACAAGGACACTGGCAGCAGAAGTTCTGGGAAGTACTCCTTGGTGTGAGCCCTCCCAGAGTCGGCCATTAGCCCCACCAAAGAGTCCATGTAGGCTCCTGTGTTGGGTTGCCTCAGGCCAAATAACCCTCACCATTTTTTAAAAAATTTATTTTTGAATTTTATTTATTTTTTATACAGCAGATTCTTATTAGTTATCTATTTTATACATATTAGTGTATATATGTCAATCCCAATCTCCCAGTTCATCCCACCTGCCCCCTCCCACTTTCCCTCCATGGTGTCCATACATTTGTTCTCTACATCTGTGTCTCAATTTCTGCCTTGTAAACAGGTTCATCTGTACCACTTTTCTAGATTCCACATATATGCGTTAATATATGATATTTGTCTTTCTCTTTCTTACTTATTTCACTCTGTATGACAGTCTCTAGGTCCATTCATATCTCTATAAATGACCCAATTTTTTTTCTTTTTATGACTAATATTCCATTGTATATATTTACTACATCTTTATCCATTTGTCTGTCGATGGGCATTTAGGTTGCTTCCATGACCTTGTTATTGTATACAGTGCTGCAGTGAACATTGGGGTGCATGTGTCTTTTTGAATTATGGTTTTCTCTGGGTATATGCCCAGTGGTGTCACCATTTTTATATGTATATTCATTTGATTGTATTAGTCTGTAATTTTTGTTTCTTGTAATATTTTTGTCATGGTTTGGTATCAGGGTTTGGGTGGTCTCACAAAATGAGATGAAAACTCTTCTTTTTCAATATTTTAAAAGGATTTGTATAAGATTGATGTCATAGCTTCCTTAAATGTTTAAGAGGATTTATTGGTGTAATCATCTAGGCCTGGGGTTTCCTTTGTAGGATGTTTTTTTTTTATCATGAATTCAATTTCTGTAATAGGTAAAAGGTTATTCAGATTTTCTATATCATTTGTCTCATTTTAAGTTGTGTATTTTACAAGAAATGGTTTCATTTCATCTATGTTGTAAAATTAACTGGCACAGAATTACCTTTTAATGTCTGTTATTTGTAGTTGTAACTTCTCTTTTGTAACTGATATTAATAATTTTAATTTCCTTCCTCCCTTCCTTCCTTCCTTCTTTCCTCCTTCCTTCCTTCCTCTCTCCCTCCCCTCCTTCCTTCCTCCCTTTCATTTTCTGGTTAGGGATTTATCAATTTGGTTGATCTTTTCAAAGAATTAGCTTTTGCTTTTGTCAAATTTGTCTAGTGTTTGTTTCACATTTCATTGGTCTCTGCTCTTTATTTTTTTCTTTGCACGTATCTAAAATTTACTTTTTTAAACCTTAAAATTGGAACTTGAACGTTGATTGTAAACTTTTTCTGTTATTTAAGATATGTATTTGACAGTATAAATTTCCATCTAAGCACTGCATTAGCCATGTCCCATAAATTTCCTATAATGTAATTATCATTCTATTAAAAATAATTTATATTTTCTCTGTTTTCTTTAACCCATGGATTATTTAGAATTGTGTTGTTTAATGTCCAAACATTTGGTGGCTTTTCTTGATATCTTATTACTATTGATTTCTAATTAATTCCTTTATGGTTAGAGAATATACCCTGTAAGATTCCAATCTTTTAAATTTTATTGAGACTGAGTTTATGGCTCAGCATTTAGGTATTATTTTAGTAAATATTCCATGTATACTTGAAAAGAATATATATTCTGAAATTTTGAGTGTTCTGTAAATGTCATTATATTAAGGGGGCTAATAGTGTCATTCAGCTCTTTTATATTCTTACTCATTTTTTTTAGCAGTTTTTCTATCAATAACTAAGAAAGGGATGTTAAAATCTCCAACTGGTCAGTTTTTGCTTTATATATTTCGCCTGTTACTTAGGTGCATACACACATATGATTGTTATGTCTTCCTGATGAATTGACTCTTTTAGCATTATGAAATTTATTTCTATCTCCGACAGTAATCCTTACATTTCTTACAGTTATTTTTTCCCAATATTAATATAGCCACTCTACTTTTCTGTTGCTTCCTGTTTTTATAGTATATGTATTTTTTCATCCTTTTACTTTTAACCCATCTGTGACTTTACCTAAGGCACTTATTATGTGCAGCATACAAATGAGTCTTACTTTGTTGTACAGTCTATCAATTATGCCTTTCAATTACATATTTAGTCTATTTATTTTCAGTGTGATTATTGATATGGCTGTATTTTTGTCTACCACTTTGAGATATGTTTTCTATTCAGTCCATTTGTTTTTCTGTTCTGTTTGTCAAATATATATATATATATATACATATATATATATATATATACACACACACACACACACATATATATATATGTACACCCTAGAACAGAATGTTAAAATTTTTGCTTTAAACAGTCATATGTTGTTTAAAAAAATTAAGAGAAAACAAATAGGGGGTTTTATATTATCATTTATGTTTTCATCTGGTGCTATTTCCCTTTAGCTAGAAGAGCTTTCTTTAATATTTCTTGTAGTGTAGATCAACTGGCAACAAAATTTCCAACTTTTTATTTATTTGAAATTGTGTTAAATTCATTTTCATACTTAATGGATAATTTTGTTGGATATAGAAATCTGGATTGAAAGTTTTTTATTTTTCTTTCATCATTTTGACAGCATTGTTCTGGTTAACTATTGCTGCCTCACAAACACCCCCAAAACCTAGTGTTTTAAAACAACACCAATTTGTTATATTATATCTAATGATTTTTTTTGTTCAGAAATTTGGGCAGGGGTTGGCTGAGTGATTCTTTTGTTCCACGTGTCATTGGTGGTAGTTACTTGGTGGTATTCAGCTGTGGCTGGTCAGCATGGTCCAGGATGATTTCATTCAAATGCATGTCACCTTGGTAAAATGTATGGAAGCTAGGGCTTAGCTATACATTTCTCCCTCTTCATGTAGTCTCAGAGCCAGTCCATGTGATCTTTTGAGCAGGGTATTTGGACTTTTATCTGTCATCTCAGGACTTCAGGAATAAGTGTTTCAAGAGATGAAAAGAAGCTGCCACTCTCTTAAGGCCCATAAACAGATAGAATATTACTTCTACCACATTCTTTTGGTTATGCTATCACATAGCTCACTCAGATTCAAAGAAGGAATCTCTCGATTGGAGCAGTACCAAAGAAATTTTGGCCATCTTTTATCTACCACAGCCCTCCACGGTTTTCTCTTGGCCTCTGTTGTTTCTGATGAGAAATCAGCCATCATTGCTATCATTGTTTCTCTACTACGTAATATGTTGTTTTCTCCTGTTTTCAAGACTTTACTTTTATTTTTAGTTTGCTGTTGTATGACTACAGTGTATCTAGCTGTGATTTTCTTTTTATTTATCTTGCTTGAGGTTTACTGAAATTTTTTGTAAGTTTATGTTTTCCAGTAAATTTGGGAAATTTTTGTTGCTATTTTCTTCTTCCTTTTGTTCCCCCTCCATTCTATCTATTCCACAGGTAACTGAATACCTGCTCACATTTTCCTCTTTTTTTCCCCTTCTTTTCTGATTGGATAATTTCTATTAATCTGTCTTCAAGATTTTAGAGACTTGCTTCTTTTTCCTTCAATATTTTATGTGGTGAATTTAATGTAAAATATTATATTTTACCATTTTAGGATTTCCACTTGGTTCCTTTTTTTTTTTTTTTTTTTTTTTTTTTTTTTTTTTTTTTGCCGTACGCGGGCCTCTCACTGTTGTGGCCTCTCCCGTTGCGGAGCACAGGCTCCGGATGCGCAGGCTCAGCGGCCATGGCTCACGGGCCCAGCCGCTCCGCGGCATATGGGATCCTCCCAGACCGGGGCACGAACCCGTATCCCCTGCATCGTAGGCGGACTCTCAACCACTGCGCCACCAGGGAGGCCCCACTTGGTTCCTTTTTATACATTCATATCTTTGACATTCTTCTCCATATGTTCATTTATTTTGATGAGTCATTTTTTTTAAAGTTCTTGAACATATTCTTAATAGCTGCTTTAAGTTCTTGCTTGTTAATTCCAGCACCTAGATCAACCCAGATGTTAATTTCTGTTGACTACTTTTTAATTGACTATGGGTCACATTTTTCTGTTTCTTTCTTTTCGACTTCATGCTGGATATCATGGCTAATACACTGTAAAGATTCTGAATTCTACTGCCTACCTCTGAAATGTGCTGATTTTTGTTCTAGCAGGCTAACTCAAATTCCACAGTCTGTCTCCTCTGTGGTATGCTCCAGCTACAGTCTCTTCTCAGTTCTTTTAGCCTTCCAGATGTCACCTCTCAGGATCCTGGTGAGACATTTTAATTTTGTCCTTGTAGTTGCCTTCATTTATGTGCAGTTCAGGGTTAGCCAAAGACTTGGGTAGAATTTACATGCAGATTTTGTTTTACATACCTTTCTCTGATTCTCCAGTTTCAGAGATTTGTCCCCTTACTTCCTCACTTTTTAGCTGCTTTGGCAGCCCCGAACTCCATTCTCTAACTTCTTAAGTCAGGAAGAATGAAGCTTCCTGCTTAGAAAGTTGTGATGTGCTGTGTAAAACAGAAAGTGACTATAAGTGAAAAGCTGTACAAATGCAAATGTTGCCCAGCAAAGTTCCCTTTTATTGAGTTAACTCCTTTCCAGTATGACTGCCTTTAATCATTCTCCAATGCATTAAACTAATTAAAAAATATTTTGTCTAGATTTTGTAATGGTTATATGTGGGAGGGTTAGTCTGATACAAACTATTCTGTTATTACTAAAAACAGAGACCAGACATTAATTTTTCCCATGTCATGGTTATAATATTTTCATTTTATTCTGTAGCCAAATTTCCCCAGAGATATAGACTTTGTTATATGTTAAAATTCATTAAAATTTAACCATGACTCCTCTTACCATATCTTATTTAATGATGATTTATTAGGGTTTCATATGGCTTTATGAGTATTTTATTTCCTAAGCTCTTCCAGGTGTAAATATATCTAGACAGTTGCCTTTCTATTTGAATGGTAACAGGATTGGATACAATATTCTTGGTCATAGATATTTTTTCCCCTCAACTCTTAAGGTAAGAAAAGTTGAATTCAGTTATTGAATAATGTTGCATAGATTTCAGAGTCCAGGCTGATATTTTTTCTTCTTGTAAGTTACTTAATTTTTCTGCCTAGATAAGAATTCATTCTTTATCTTTAAAGTTCAATAACTTAATCATGATTGGTTGTTATACAGATGACTTTGTGTCACTTTTTCCTGGTATATGATATGCCCTTTTGATCTTCAGATTTAGTTGTTTCTTCATGTTAGTAGAGTTGTCCCTCAGTATCCACAGGGGATTGGGGATTGGTTGCAGGACCCTCTGCGGATACCCAAATCCATGGATCCTCAAGTCCCTTATCTAAAATGGTGTAGTATTTGCATATAACCTATGCACATCCTCCCATATACTTTATTTTTTATTTATTTTTTAGATATTTTATTTTTTTATTTTTACTTTTTAAATTTTTATTGGCATATAGTTGATTTACAATGTTGTGTTATTTCAGGTGTACAGCAAAGTGAATCTGTTATACTCCCATATACTTTAAAGCATCTCTAGGTTACTTACAATACCTCATACAATGTAAATGCTATGTAAATAGTTGTGTCAGTAAATTCAAGTTTTGCTTTTTGGAACTTTCTGGAGTTTTGGGGGGATTATTTTCAATCTGCGGATGGTTGAATTCACAGATGCAGAACCCACAGATATGGAGGGCTGACTGTAATCCTATATACCTCTGAATTTTTTTTTCTGTTCTATTAGTTGGTTTCTCTGATACCAATTATCATTTTGTTGTAAAGATTTTATCTCTTTCACATCTAACAGTTTCTTTGTAATTGCTTTACTAGCTTGTCTTTTTCCTTTTATATTTAAAAAATTATATATATAATGTATAATATATATAAACATATAATTCCTTTACGTGTAATCATCTGAAGCCTTTCTTCTTTGCTATTTTTTCCATATATTTGCTGCTTCTAATTTGTGTATTAGAACTTCAATGTTGTTATTTTGCTTCTCAATTTGTTTGTTTATATGGTATATTCTTTGCAATTAGTTATGTTGTTGTACCATTCCATCTTTGAATACATATTCTTTTAAGTTCCTTTATAGATAAAGAATTCAGGCATTTTCTGCTCTTGGATGATATTTTCTGAGTTCATTAGGCTTTTGCCTCCTAGGATATTTGATACATTTGAAAATTTTTTTCTTCTACAGTGTGACTGAAAAGTTGCCATAATTAAGTTACTCAAGCTTAATGTGGGAAACTCAGTCTAGATCGTACATTTACTCTGACTTTTCCTTGACTCCATTCTCCTCCATTTCTTGATCCTACTCCCTTTTATCAGTGTGGGGACAAAGTGTTGCTTTCCATGTACTTTCTTAAAGTCTGAAGGAGTTATGGGTAGAGTGAGCTGGGTTCCCATGGTGACCAGCATAGCCACTTCCTGTGGGCTCAGAGGTCTCCTCTCTCTTTTGAGAACCCACTGAATCTTCGGTACCAGGATCCTCTCCATTTTGCCAAGGGTGTATCATAAACCTACAAGCTTCAGCTTATTCCCCCAACTCAGCATAGAACCCTGGGATATGGCAAACTCAGGCTACTAATCATGCTTAATAGAGGTCCTGGAGCATTAAAAAGCAGCTTTTACTTTTAGAGGTTTTTCCATGGAAAATCCTAGGGTGCTTTACTCACCTGAGTCTCCTTTGCTCCAAGAGTACTTTTAAAAATTCTCAAGATTAGAAATACAGCTACACGTGGAACAACTCCTACAGAACACCTACTGAACGCTGGCAGAAGACCCCAGACCTCCCAAAAGGCAAGAAACTCCCCACATACCTGGGTAGGGCAAAGCAGAGAGATTCCCGCACAGAGGAGCGGTGCCGAGCGGCACTCACCAGCCCGAGAGGCTTCTCTGCTCCCCCGCCGGGGCAGGCGGCGCTGGAGCTGAGGCTCGGGCTTCGGTCAGAGCGCAGGGAGAGGACTGGGGCTGGCGGCGAGAACTCAGCCTGAAGGGGGCTAATGTGCCACAGCTAGCCGGGAGGGAGTCCGGGAAAACTCTGGAGCTGCCGAAGAGGCAGGAGACTTTTTCTTCCCTCTTGGTTTCCTGGTGCGCGAGGAGAGGGGATTAAGAGCGCCGCGTAAAGGAGCTCCAGAGACGGGCGCGAGTCGCGGTTGAAAGCGCGGAGCCCAGAGACGGGCGTGGGACGCTGGGGCTGCTGCTGCCGCCGCCAAGAAGCCTGTGTGTGAGCGCAGGTCACTGTCCACACCGCCCTTCCGGGAGCCTGTGCAGCCCGCCACTGCCGGGCTCCCGGGATCCAGGGGCGGCTTCCCTGGGAGAACGCACGGCGCGCCTCGGGCTGGTGCAACGTCACGCCGACCTCTGCCGCTGCAGGCTCGCCCCGCACTCCGTGCCCCTCCCTCCCGCCCGGCCTGAGTGAGCCAGAGTCCCCGAAGAGGCTGCTCCTTTAACCCTGTCCTGTCTGAGCAAAGAACAAACGCCCTCCGGCGACCTACACGCAGAGGCGGGGCCAAATCCAAAGCTGAGACCCAGGAGCTGTGAGAACAAAGAAGAGAAAGGGAAACCTCTCCCAGCAGCCTCAGAAGCAGCGGATTAAAGCTCCACAATCAACTTCATGTACCCTGCATCTGTGGAATACATGAATAGACAACAAATCATCCCAAATTGAGGAGCCAGGAGTCAGTGCTGTGCCTCTAAGGTGGGAGAGCCAACTTCAGGACACTGGTCCACAAGAGACCTCCCAGCTCCACATAATATCAAACGGCGAAAATCTTCCACAGATCTCCGTCTCAACACCAGCACCCAGCTTCACTCAACGACCAGCAAGCTACAGTGCTGGACACCCTATGCCAAACAACTAGCAAGACAGGAACACAACGCCACCCATTAGCAGAGAGGTGGCCTAAAATCATAAAAAGTCTGCAAACACCCCAAAACACACGACCAGACGTGGACCTGCCCACCAGAAAGACAAGATCCAGCCTCATCCACCAGAACACAGGCAGTAGTCCCCTCCACCAGGAAGCCTACACAACCCACTAAACCAACCTTAGCCACTGGGGACAGACACCAAAAACAACGGGAACTACGAACCTGCAGCCTGCAAAAAGGAGACCCCAAACACAGTAACATAAGCAAAATGAGAAGACAGAAAAACACACAGCAGGAGAAGGAGCAAGATAAAAACCCACCAGACCTAACAAATGAAGAGGTAATAGGCAGTCTATCTGAAAAAGAATTCAGAATAATGATGGTAAAGATGATCCAAAATCTTGGAAATAGAATAGACAAAATGCAAGAAACAGTTAACAAGGACCTAGAAGAACTAAAGACGAATCAAGCATCGATTAAAAACACAATAAATGAAATAAAAAATACTCTAGATGGGATCAATAGCAGAATAACTGAAGCAGAAGAACGGATAAGTGAGGTGGAAGATAAAATAGTGGAAATAACTGATGCACAGCAAAATAAAGAAAAAAGAATGAAAAGAACAGAGGACAGTCTCAGAGACCTCTGGGACAACATTAAACGCACCAACATTCGAATTATAGGGGTTCCAGAAGAAGAAGAGAAAAAGAAAGGGACTGAGAAAATATTTGAAGAGATTATAGTTGAAAACTTCCCTAATATGGGAAAGGAAATAGTTAATCAAGTCCAGGAGGCACAGAGAGTCCCATACAGAATAAATCCAAGGAGAAATACACCAAGACACATATTAATCAAACTGTAAAAAATTAAACACAAAGAAATCATATTAAAAGCAGCAAGGCAAAAACAACAAATAACACACAAGGGAATCCCCATCAGGATAACAGCTGATCTCTCAGCAGAAACTCTACAAGCCAGAAGGGAGTGGCAGGACATACTTAAAGTGATGAAGGAGAAAAACCTGCAACCAAGATTACTCTACCCAGCAAGGATCTCATTCAGATTTGATGGAGAAATTAAAACGTTTACAGACAAGCAAAAGCTGAGAGTTCAGCACCACCAAACCAGCTTTACAACAAATGCTAAAGGAACTTCTCTAGGCAAGAAACACAACAGAAGGAAAAGACCTACAATAACGAACCCAAAACAATTAAGAAAATGGGAATAGGAACATACATATCAATAATTACCTTAAATGTAAATGGACTAAATGCTCCCACCAAAAGACACAGACTGGATGAATGGATACAAAAACAAGACCCATATATATGCTGTCTACAAGAGACCCACTTCAGACCTAGAGACACATACAGACTGAAAGTAAGGGGATGGAAAAAGATATTCCATGCAAATGGAAACCAAAAGAAAGCTGGAGTAGCAATTCTCATATCAGACAAAATAGACTTTAAAATAAAGACTACTAGAAGAGACAAAGAAGGACACTACATAATGATCAAGGGATCAATCCAAGAAGAAGATATAACAATTGTAAATATTTATGCACCAAACATAGGAGCACCTCAATACATAAGGGAAATATTAACAGCCATAAAAGGAGAAATCGACAGTAACACAATCATAGTAGGGGACTTTAACACCCCACTTTCACCAATGGACAGGTCATCCAAAATGAAAATAAATAAGGAAACACAAGCTTTAAATGATACATTAAACAAGATGGACTTAATTGATATTTATAGGACATTCCATCCAAAAACAACAGAATACACATTTTTCTCAAGTGCTCATGGAACATTCTCCAGGATAGATCATATCTTGGGTCACAAATCAAGCCTTGGTAAATTTAAGAAAATTGAAATTGTATCAAGTATCTTTTCCGACCACAATGCTATGAGACTAGATATCAATTACAGGAAAAGAGCTGTAAAACATACAAACACATGGAGGCTAAACAATACACTACTTGATAACGAAGTGATCACTGAAGAAATCAAAGAGGAAATTAAAAAATACCTAGAAACAAATGACAATGGAGACACGACGACCCAAAACCTATGGGATGCAGCAAAAGCAGTTCTAAGAGGGAAGTTTATGGCAATACAATCCCACCTTAAAAAACAGGAAATATCTCGAATAAACAACCTAACCTTGCACCTAAAGCAATTAGAGAAAGAAGAACAAAAACATCCCAAAGTTAGCAGAAGGAAAGAAATCATAAAAATCAGATCAGAAATAAATGAAAAAGAAATGAAGGAAACGATAGCAAAGATCAATAAAACTAAAAGTTGGTTCTTTGAGAAGATAAACAAAATTGATAAACCATTAGCCAGACTCATCAAGAAAAAGCAGAAGACTCAAATCAATAGAATTAGAAATGAAAAAGGAGAAGTAACAACTGACACTGCAGAAATACAAAAGATCATGAGAGATTACTATAAGCAACTCTATGCCAATAAAATGGACAACCTGGAAGAAATGGACAAATTCTTAGAAATGCACAACCTGCCAAGACTGAATCAGGAAGAAATAGAAAATATGAACAGACCAATCACAAGCACTGAAATTGAAACTGTGATTAAAAATCTTCCAACAAACAAAAGCCCAGGACCAGATGGCTTCACAGGCGAATTCTATCAAGCATTTAGAGAAGAGCTAACACCTATCCTTCTCAAACTCTTCCAAAATATAGAAGAGGGAGGAACACTCCCAAACTCATTCTACGAGGCCACCATCACCTTGATACGAAAACCAGACAAGGATGTCACAAAGAAAGAAAACTACAGGCCAATATCACTGATGAACATAGATGCAAAACTCCTCAACAAAATACTAGCAAACAGAATCCAACAGCACATTAAAAGGATCATACACCATGATCAAGTGGGGTTTATTCCAGGAATGCAAGGATTCTTTAATATACGCAAATCAATCAATGTGATACACCATATTAACAAACTGAAGGAGAAAAACCATATGATCATCTCAATAGATGCAGAGAAAGCTTTTGACAAAATTCAACACCCATTTATGATAAAAACCCTGCAGAAAGTAGGCATAGAGGGAACTTTCCTCAACATAATAAAGGCCATATATGACAAACCCACAGCCAGCATCGTCCTCAATGGTGAAAAACTGAAACCATTTCCACTAAGATCAGGAACAAGACAAGGTTGCCCACTCTCACCACTCTTATTCAACATAGTTTTGGAAGTTTTAGCCACAGCAATCAGAGAAGAAAAGGAAATAAAAGGAATCCAAATGGGAAAAGAAGAAGTAAAGCTGTCACTGTTTGCAGATGACATGATACTATACATAGAGAATCCTAAAGATGCTACCAGAAAACTACTAGAGCTAATCAATGAATTTGGTAAAGTTGCAGGATACAAAATTAATGCACAGAAATCTCTGGCATTCCTATATACTAATGATGAAAAATCTGAAAGTGAAATCAAGGAAACACTCCCATTTACCATTGCAACAAAAAGAATAAAATATCTAGGAATAAACCTACCTAAGGAGACAAAAGACCTGTATGCAGAAAATTATAAGACACTGATGAAAGAAATTAAAGATGATACAAATAGATGGAGAGATGTACCATGTTCTTGGATTGGAAGAATCAACATTGTGAAAATGACTCTACTACCCAAAGCAATCTACAGATTCAATGCAATCCCTATCAAACTACCAATGGCATTTTTCACAGAACTAGAACAAAAAATTTCACAATTTGTATGGAAACACAAAAGACCCCGAATAGCCAAAGCAATCTTGAGAACGAAAAACGGAGCTGCAGGAATCAGGCTCCCTGACTTCAGACTATACTACAAAGCTACAGTAATCAAGACAGTATGGTACTGGCACAAAAACAGAAAGATAGATCAATGGAACAGGATAGAAAGCCCAGAGATAAACCCACGGACATATGGTCACCTTATCTTTGATAAAGGAGGCAGGAATGTACAGTGGAGAAAGGACAGTCTCTTCAATAAGTGGTGCTGGGAAAACTGGATAGGGACATGTAAAAGTATGAGATTAGATCACTCCCTAACACCATACACAAAAATTAGCTCAAAATGGATTAAAGACCTAAATGTAAGGCCAGACACTATCAAACTCCTAGAGGAAAACATAGGCAGAACACTCTATGACATAAATCACAGCAAGATCCTTTTTGACCCACCTCCTAGAGAAATGGAAATAAAGACAAAAATAAACACATGGGACCTAATGAAACTTCAAAGCTTTTGCACAGCAATGGAAACCATAAGCAAGACGAAAAGACAACCCTCAGAATGGGAGAAAATATTTGCAAATGAAGCAACTGACAAAGGATTAATCTCCAAAATTTATAAGCAGCTCATGCAGCTCAATAGCAAAAAAACAAACAACCCAATCCAAAAATGGGCAGAAGACCTAAATAGACATTTCTCCACAGAAGATATACAGACAGCCAACAAACACATGAAAGGATGCTCAACATCTTTACTCATTAGAGAAATGCAAATCAAAACTACAATGAGATATCATCTCACACCAGTCAGAATGGCCATCATCAAAAAATCTAGAAACAATAAATGCTGGAGAGGGTGTGGAAAAAAGGGAACACTCTTGCACTGCTGGTGGGAATGTGAATTGGTACAGCCACTATGGAGAACGGTATGGAGGTTCCTTAAAAAACTACAAATAGAACTACCATATGACCCAGCAATCCCACTACTGGGCATATACCCTGAGAAAACCATAATTCAAAAAGAGACATGTACCAAAATGTTCATAGCAGCCCTATTTACAATAGCCCGGAGATGGAAACAACCTAAGTGTCCATCATCGGATGAATGGATAAAGAAGATGTGGCACATATATACAATGGAATATTACTCAGCCATAAAAAGAAATGAAATTGAGCTATTTGTAATGAGGTGGATGGACCTAGAGTCTGTCATACAGAGTGAAGTAAGTCAGAAAGAGAAAGACAAATACTGTATGCTGACACATATATATGGAATTTAAGAAAAAAATGTCATCAAGAACATAGGGGTAAGACAGGAATAAAGACACAGACCTACTAGAGCATGGACTTGAGGATATGGGGAGGGCGAAGGGTAAGCTGTGACAAAGTGAAAGAGCGGCATGGACATATATACACTACCAAACGTAAGGTAGATAGCTAGTGGGAAGCAGCCGCATAGCACAGGGAGATCAGCTTGGTTCTTTGTGACCGCCTGGAGGGGTGGGATAGGGAGGGTGGGAGGGAGACGCAAAAGGGAGGGGATATGGGAACATATGTATATGTATAACTGATTAAATTTGTAAAAAAAAAAAAAAAAATTCTCAAGATTTTGGTGACACACTTTGTTCCCTCGGTTCTGCTTTTTAAAAGGTTAGCAACTGTGGGTGCAAGTTTAGAAGTTGGGCTCTGATACACCAGAATCTTTTATTTCTTTTCCTGGTTACCATTTTTCTGAGTTTAGGTTATAAGGATGAGATCCTTTTTTAGGTTTGGTACCTGTTGGTTATTTTTTCTAAACTTTCTTTTCAACACTTAAAAAATAATTTTTTTTTTTATTTTTTGCTTTATAACAAATTTAATCAGTTATACATATACATATGTTCCCATATCCCCTCCCTTTTGCGTCTCCCTCCCACCCTCCCTATCCCACCCCTCCAGGCGGTCACAAAGAACCAAGCTGATCTCCCTGTGCTATGCGGCTGCTTCCCACTAGCTATCTACCTTACGTTTGGTAGTGTATATATGTCCATGCCGCTCTTTCACTTTGTCACAGCTTACCCTTCGCCCTCCCCATATCCTCAAGTCCATGCTCTAGTAGGTCTGTGTCTTTATTCCTGTCTTACCCCTATGTTCTTGATGACATTTTTTTCTTAAATTCCATATATATGTGTCAGCATACAGTATTTGTCTTTCTCTTTCTGACTTACTTCACTCTGTATGACAGACTCTAGGTCCATCCACCTCATTACAAATAGCTCAATTTCATTTCTTTTTATGGCTGAGTAATATTCCATTGTATATATGTGCCACATCTTCTTTATCCATTCATCCGATGATGGACACTTAGGTTGTTTCCATCTCTGGGCTTTTGTAAAAAGGGCTGCAATGAACATTTTGGTACATGTCTCTTTTTGAATTATGGTTTTCTCAGGGTATATGCCCAGTAGTGGGATTGCTGGGTCATATGGTAGTTCTATTTGTAGTTTTTTAAGGAACCTCCATACCGTTCTCCATAGTGGCTGTACCAATTCACATTCCCACCAGCAGTGCAAGAGTGTTCCCTTTTTTCCACACCCTCTCCAGCATTTATTGTTTCTGAATTTTTTGATGATGGCCATTCTGACCGGTGTGAGATGATATCTCATTGTAGTTTTGATTTGCATTTCTCTAATGAGTAAAGATGTTGAGCATCCTTTCATGTGTTTGTTGGCAGTCTGTATATCTTCTGTGGAGAAATGTCTATTTAGGTCCTCTGCCCATTTTTGGATTGGGTTGTTTGTTTTTTTGTTATTGAGCTGCATGAGCTGCTTATAAATTTTGGAGATTAATCCTTTGTCAGTTGCTTCATTTGCAAATATTTTCTCCCATTCTGAGGGTTGTCTTTTGGTCTTGTTTATGGTTTCCTTTGCTGTGCAAAAGCTTTGAAGTTTCATTAGGTCCCATGTGTTTATTTTTGTCTTTATTTCCATTTCTCTAGGAGGTGGGTCAAAAAGGATCTTGCTGTGATTTATGTCATAGAGTGTTCTGCCTATGTTTTCCTCTAAGAGTTTGATAGTGTCTGGACTTACATTTAGGTCTTTAATCCATTTTGAGCTTATTTTTGTGTATGGTGTTAGGGAGTGATCTAATCTCATACTTCTACATGTCCCTGTCCAGTTTTCCGAGGACCACTTATTGAAGAGACTGTCCTTTCTCCACTGTACACTCCTGCCTCCTTTATCAAAGATAAGGTGACCACATGTGCGTGGGTTTATCTCTGGGCTTTCTATCCTGTTCCATTGATCTATATTTCTGTTTTTGTGCCAGTACCATACTGTCTTGATTACTGTAGCTTTGTAGTATAGTCTGAAGTCAGGGAGCCTGATTCCTCCAGCTCTGTTTTTCGTTCTCAAGATTGCTTTGGCTATTCGGGGACTTTTGTGGTTCCATACAAATTGTGAAAATTTTTGTTCTAGTTCTGTGAAAAATGCCAGTGGTAGTTTGATAGGTATTGCATTGAATCTGTAGATTGCTTTGGGTAGTAGAGTCATTTTCACAATGTTGATTCTTATAATCCAAGAACATGGTACATCTCTCCATCTATTTGTATCATCTTTAATTTCTTTCATCAGTGTCTTATAATTTTCTGCATACAGGTCTTTTGTCTCCTTAGGTAGGTTTATTCCTAGATATTTTATTCTTTTTGTTGCAATGGTAAATGGGAGTGTTTCCTTGATTTCACTTTCAGATTTTTCATCATTAGTATATAGGAATGCCAGAGATTTCTGTGCATTAATTTTGTATCATGCTACTTTACCAAATTCATTGATTAGCTCTAGTAGTTATCTGGTAGCATCTTTAGGATTTTCTATGTATAGTATCATGTCATCTGCAAACAGTGACAGCTTTACTTCTTCTTTTCCAATTTGGATTCCTTTTATTTCCTTTTCTTCTCTGATTGCTGTGGCTAAAACTTCCAAAACTATGTTGAATAAGAGTGGTGAGAGTGGGCAACCTTGTCTTGTTCCTGATCTTAGTGGAAATGGTTTCAGTTTTTCACCATTGAGGACGATGCTGGCTGTGGGTTCGTCATATATGGCTTTTATTATGTTGAGGAAAGTTCCCTCTATGCCTACTTTCTGCAGGGTTTTTATCATAAATGGGTGTTGAATTTTGTCGAAAGCTTTCTCTGCATCTATTGAGATGATCATATGGTTTTTCTCCTTCAATTTGTTAATATGGTGTATCACGTTGATTGATTTGCGTATATTAAAGAATCCTTGCATTCCTGGAATAAACCCCACTTGATCATGGTGTGTGATCCTTTTAATGTGCTGTTGGATTCCGTTTGCTAGTATTTTGTTGAGGAGTTTTGCATCTATGTTCATCAGTGATATTGGCCTCTAGTTTTCTTTCTTTGTGACATCCTTGTCTGCTTTTGGTATCAAGGTGATGGTGGCCTCGTAGAATGAGTTTGGGAGTGTTCCTCCCTCTTCTATATTTTGGAAGAGTTTGAGAAGGATAGGTGTTAGCTCTTCTCTAAATGCTTGATAGAATTCGCCTGTGAAGCCATCTGGTCCTGGGCTTTTGTTTGTTGGAAGATTTTTAATCACAGTTTCAATTTCAGTGCTTGTGATTGGTCTGTTCATATTTTCTATTTCTTCCTGATTCAGTCTTGGCAGGTTGTGCATTTCTAAGAATTTGTCCATGTCTTCCAGGTTGTCCATTTTATTGGCATAGAGTTGCTTGTAGTAATCTCTCATGATCTTTTGTATTTCTGCAGTGTCAGTTGTTACTTCTCCTTTTTCATTTCTAATTCTATTGATTTGAGTCTTCTCCCTTTTTATCTTGGTGAGTCTTGCTAATGGTTTATCAATTTTGTTTATCTTCTCAAAGAACCAGCTTTTAGTTTTATTGACCTTTGCTATCGTTTCCTTCATTTCTTTTTCATTTATTTCTGATCTGATCTTTATGATTTCTTTCCTTCTGCTAACTGTGGGATGTTTTTGTTCTTCTTTCTCTAATTGCTTTAGGTGCAAGGTTAGGTTGTTTATTCGAGATGTTTCCTGTTTCTTAAGGTGGGATTGTATTGCTATAACCTTCCCTCTTAGAACTGCTTTTGCTGCATCCCATAGGTTTTGGGTCGTCGAGTCTCCATTGTCATTTGTTTCTAGGTATTTTTTAATTTCCTCTTTGATTTCTTCAGTGATCACTTCGTTATTAAGTAGTGTATTGTTTAGCCTCCATGTGTTTGTATTTTTTACAGCTCTTTTCCTGTAATTGATATCTAGTCTCATAGCATTGTGGTCGGAAAAGATACTTGATACAATTTCAATTTTCTTAAATTTACCAAGGCTTGATTTGTGACCCAAGATATGATCTATCCTGGAGAATGTTCCATGAGCACTTGAGAAAAATGTGTATTCTGTTGTTTTTGGATGGAATGTCCTATAAATATCAATTAAGTCCATCTTGTTTAATGTATCATTTAAAGCTTGTGTTTCCTTATTTATTTTCATTTTGGATGATCTGTCCATTGGTGAAAGTGGGGTGTTAAAGTCCCCTACTATGATTGTGTTACTGTCGACTTCTCCTTTTATGGCTGTTAGTATTTGCCTTATGTATTGAGGTGCTCCTATGTTGTGTGCATAAATATTTACAATTGTTATATCTTCTTCTCGGATCGATCCCTTTGATCATTATGTAGTGTCCTTCTTTGTCTCTTCTAGTAGTCTTTATTTTAAAGTCTATTTTGTCTGATATGAGAATTGCTACTCCAGCTTTCTTTTGGTTTCCATTTGCATGGAATATCTTTTTCCATCCCCTTACTTTCAGTCTGTATGTGTCTCTAGGTCTGAAGTGGGTCTCTTGTAGACAGCATATATATGGGTCTTGTTTTTGTATCCATTCAGCCAGTCTGTGTCTTTTGGTGGAAGCATTTAGTCCATTTACATTTAAGGTAATTATTGATATGTATGTTCCTATTCCCATTTTCTTAATTGTTTTGGGTTCGTTATTGTAGGTCTTTTCCTTCTGTTGTGTTTCTTGCCTAGAGAAGTTCCTTTAGCATTTGTTGTAAAGCTGGTTTGGTGGTGCTGAACTCTCAGCTTTTGCTTGTCTGTAAACGTTTTAATTTCTCCATCAAATCTGAATGAGATCCTTGCTGGGTAGAGTAATCTTGGTTGCAGGTTTTTCTCCTTCATCACTTTAAGTATGTCCTGCCACTCCCTTCTGGCTTGTAGAGTTTCTGCTGAGAGATCAGCTGTTATCCTGATGGGGATTCCCTTGTGTGTTATTTGTTGATTTTGCCTTGCTGCTTTTAATATGATTTCTTTGTGTTTAATTTTTGACAGTTTGATTAATATGTGTCTTGGCGTATTTCTCCTTGGATTTATTCTGTATGGGACTCTCTGTGCCTCCTGGACTTGATTAACTATTTCCTTTCCCATATTAGGGAAGTTTTCAACTATAATCTCTTCAAATATTTTCTCAGTCCCTTTCTTTTTCTCTTCTTCTTCTGGAACCCCTATAATTCGAATGTTGGTGCGTTTAATGTTGTCCCAGAGGTCTCTGAGACTGTCCTCTGTTCTTTTCATTCTTTTTTCTTTATTTTGCTCTTCAGCAGTTATTTCCACTATTTTATCTTCCACCTCACTTATCCATTCTTCTGCTTCAGTTATTCTGCTATTGATCCCATCTAGAGTATTTTTTATTTCATTTATTGTGTTTTTAATCGATGCTTGATTCATCTTTAGTTCTTCTATGTACTTGTTAACTGTTTCTTGCATTTTGTCTATTCTATTTCCAAGATTTTGGATCTTGGAAATAGAATCTTGGATCATCTTTACCATCATTATTCTGAATTCTTTTTCAGGTAGACTGCCTATTACCTCTTCATTTGTTAGGTCTGGTGGGTTTTTATCTTGCTCCTTCACCTGCTGTGTGTTTTTCTGTCTTCTCATTTTGCTTATGTTACTGTGTTTGGGGTCTACTTTTTGCAAGCTGCAGGTTCGTAGTTCCCGTTGTTTTTGGTGTCTGTCCCCAGTGGCTAAGGTTGGTTTAGTGGGTTGTGTAGGCTTCCTGGTGGAGGGGACTACTGCCTGTGTTCTGGTGGATGAGGCTGGATCTTGTCTTTCTGGTGGGCAGGTCCACGTCTGGTCGTGTGTTTTGGGGTGTTTGCAGACTTTTTATGATTTTAGGCCACCTCTCTGCTAATGGGTGGCGTTGTGTTCCTGTCTTGCTAGTTGTTTGGCATAGGGTGTCCAGCACTGTAGCTTGCTGGTCGTTGAGTGAAGCTGGGTGCTGGTGTTGAGACGGAGATCTGTGGAAGATTTTCGCCGTTTGATATTATGTGGAGCTGGGAGGTCTCTTGTGGACCAGTGTCCTGAAGTTGGCTCTCCCACCTTAGAGGCACAGCACTGACTCATGGCTCCTCAGTTTGGGATGATTTGTTGTCTATTCATGTATTCCACAGATGCAGGGTACATCAAGTTGATTGTGGAGCTTTAATCCGCTGCTTCTGAGGCTGCTGGGAGAGGTTTCCCTTTCTCTTCTTTGTTCTCACAGCTCCTGGGTCTCAGCTTTGGATTTGGCCCCGCCTCTGCATGTAGGTCGCCGGAGGGCCTCTGTTCTTCGCTCAGACAGGACAGGGTTAAAGGAGCAGCCTCTTCGGGGACTCTGGCTCACTCAGGCCGGGCGGGAGGGAGGGGCACGGAGTGCGGGGTGAGCCTGCAGCAGCAGAGGTCGGCGTGACGTTGCACCAGCCCGAGGCGCGCCATTCGTTCTCCCAGGGAAGCCGCCCCTGGATCCCGGGACCCCGGCAGTGGCAGGCTGCACGGGCTCCCGGAAGGGCGGTGTGGACAGTGACTTGCGCTCGAACACAGGCTTCTTGGCGGCAGCAGCAGCAGCCCCAGCGTCCCACGCCTGTCACTGGGCTCCGCGCTTTCAGTCGTGACTCGCGCCCATCTGTGGAGCCCCTTTAAGCAGCGCTCTTAATCCCCTCTCCTCGCGCACCAGGAAACCAAGAGGGAAGAAAAAGTCTCTTGCCTCTTTGGCAGCTCCAGAGTTTTCCCGGACTCCCTCCCGGCTAGCTGTGGCACATTAGCCCCCTTCAGGCTGAGTTCTCGCCGCCAGCCCCAGTCCTCTCCCTGCGCTCTGACCGAAGCCTGAGCCTCAGCTTCCAGCGCCGCCCGCCCTGGCGGGCGAGCAGACAAGCCTCTCGGGCTGGTGAGTGCCGCTCGGCACTGATCCTCTGTGCGGGGATCTCTCCGCTTTGCCCTACCCAGTTATGTGGGGAGTTTCTTGCCTTTTGGGAGGTCTGGGGTCTTCTGCCAGCGTTCAGTAGGTGTTCTGTAGGAGTTGTTCCACGTGTAGCTGTATTTCTGGTGTCTTCAACACTTTTTTTTCCCCATTCAGCCACTTGGTATTGGGGGAGGAACATTTTGTGATACTGATTCATTTGGTCATCTTTCCTCAGATATTTCCAATAAGATTTTGTTGTTGTTGTTGTTGTTTTTTAAACATCTTCATTGGAGTATAATTGCTTTACAATGGTGTGTTAGTTTCTGCTTTATAACAAAGTGAATCAGCTATACATATACATATATCCCCATATCTCTTCCCTCTTGCGTCTCCCTCCCACCCTCCCTATCCCACCCCTCTAAGTGGTCACAAAGCACCGAGCTAATCTCCCTGTGCTGTGCAGCTGCTTCCCACTAGCTATCTATTTTACATTTGGTAGTGTATATATGTCCATGCCACTCTCTCACTTCATCCCAGCTTATCCTTCCCCTTCCCCGGGTCCTCAAGTCCATTCTCTATGTCTGCATCTTTATTCCTGTCCCAATAATATTTTAAAGTTTAAAGTTTTTTGTTCATGTTGATGCATGGAAGTATTCACTTAAATCATAATTATAATTGTAAGAGAAGCAGGAAAGACACAGTTCTTTCCACTACTGTAAATGTAATAACTCTCTTACAAGATCTCAAATGACAACACACAATCATATAAATGTTTCATGAAGTTTGGGTTTAATTGATTAAATTATTTTTTCTCCCTACATTAAATAATTGTCACTAAGAACAAGGCACATTTTTTTTTTTTTTTTTTTTTTTTTTTTTTTTTTTGCGGTATGCGGGCCTCTCACTGTTGTGGCCTCCCCCGTTGCGGAGCACAGGCTCCGGACGCACAGGCTCCGGACGCGCAGGCTCAGCGGCCATGGCTCACGGGCCCAGCCGCTCCGCGGCATATGGGATCCTCCCAGACCGGGGCACGAACCCGTATCCCCTGCATCGGCAGGCGGACTCTCAACCACTTGCGCCACCAGGGAGGCCCAAGAACAAAGCACATTTTAATAGATTTTCTTGATACTATTTTAGATGAATGGGCGGGCAGAGGCCCAGCTGTATTTGAGGGTGCTAGTGTGGCGTGATAGGAAGGTGTGGCTATGGAGTCAAATTAACCAAGGTTCAAACCAATAAACATTCACAGGAAACCCATTCAAAAGGTTATGTTAATCTTGCCTAGAAATATATAGGCTTCCCTGGTATTCTGAGCAGTTACTAAGCAGTGGCTAAGAGTAGGAGCATTTCTTATAATCTCACTTCGAACTGCTCTGGAGAAGTACAGTGAAAGGTTCATACTATTCTCTATCAAAGTTTAAATCCCATTAATAATAATAAAGCTACCATATGGTGATGGAAAATATTTTTTTATCCTTTGCTTCATTTAATTAATTTCAAAGTACTAAAGAATTTGCATTCTCTGGTGGTGAGCCCTGAGTCTGACTGGGTACACATGAAAAAAGCCAAATAAATAAGTGAAGTATAGCCAGTGGCAGTCCACCAATCTTCAACAGTTACTATAATTCAGAAAGTCCTGGAATAAAATTTATTTTTGTATTCTACATAAAGAAAGGATTCGCCAAGATTAGCTGTTTAAAGCAATCAAGAAAGGAAACTACTTTAAGACAATTTAGAAGCATTTAGTTACCATAAACAATAAAGATATTAATAAAATCACTGTTATCTTTTGTGGAATCATTAATTAATGGATTAATTTTTTTAGTGAAGATGAATAAACTGCAGTTTCTCTACCTGAGGTTCTCATAATATGGAAAGAATATCAGACTAAGCTCCCAAATGAGGTATGGGTAAAGTGTTGTGAGAGTTTGAAGAGAGCAATACTACATTTTTTTGAGACTAATCTTAATAATGAAAACTAACATTTATAGAATGCCAACTAAGTGACCAATCCTGGAAAATCTGGCTTTAGAAGGTTTATCGCCAAAGCTGATGGGAACTTGCCCTGCCTTCTGGGTAGAGGCTGTCCAACACTGTAGCCTGGCATTAAGCTTTAGGTCCCAGTTAATGGAACAAGGAAATGTCCTGAATATTTGTTCAGAATGGAGGTCTTCAACCTTCTTATTTTTGAAAGAAAGATGAAAGAGAAACTTAGACTGTACGAACCCTGCTTCTCTGATTTGTATACTCAAAGTGTCAATAATGTAGCCATATAGTTTTCTTGGAAATGGATAAGAATAAACTATCAGATGAGGAATAGTATTGGTAACAGACTCATGAAACTTCAGTTATGTGAGGAACTTGTAAGTGATCATTCTTAGTTGCAACAAATGAGTACTGGTTTTCTGTTTTGGGCTACCTATCCCAGGGCACTGAGAAAAACTGTAGATGAGCTTAGTTCTTAGGCACCTGTGGAGAATGGAAGAAGCATTCTCTTACTGGTATTACAGTGACAAACTGGTAATCCAGGCATCAAACCGAGATGGAAGTATGATTTGTGAATATATAGAAAAGAAAGCAATGGGTTCACTAAGTCATGTCAAATAAGTTAAATTTTCTTTTTTGACAGGGATACTAGCTTGGTAGCTTAGGAGATAGCTCTTAACACAGCATTTATTTCAGGATTGCATTTGGCTGTCTCTCTTGAACTTTTTTTTTAAAAACAAAATGGAGAAAGGCAAATAGGATGTCAGCATCAGAGTATGTATTCATACCTGGTCAGGGAGATAACTGAACCTCAAAGAGGACTAATTAATGCAACATTGATAACTGATGTACAGTTCTATAGTCCTACCACATAGACTGGGTCCTTTTCCTTGTCAATAACTGACAAAGGTTTGTTTAGTGTCTACTATGTACCAGGCATGGTGCTGAGTGTTAGAATTAACACTGGTTTACACATGCCATGAACTGTACTCAATACTTTATAATCTTATTTGATTCTCACAATAACCTTATTAGATAGGTATTAGTATCTCCATTTCATAGATGAGGAAACGGAGGGACGGAAAACTTAATTAGCCTGAGCAAGGTTGGCCACATAGCTACTAAGTGGCAGTGCCGAGATACAAACCTTGGTCTGTTGACTCCTCTTCACTGCCAATTTTTTTAAAAAATTAATTATTAGAACAAGAAAATGAATCAATAGGCATATAAAATGAATGCAGAAGAGAGAATGACGTGGGCACATGCTTAATGACAGAATTAGTGTCCAAAAGAATTTTAATGGGCTACAGCAAATTTAATCAGAGAACATTTAACGGAGATGCACATTAGATCCTGAGCTTGGTTCCAAATATCCAGCTGCACAGGGCAATGTGGCTTAGCAGCTGCATAAGCTCAATGTGATTTAATAGTGTGACGTAGCGGCCCTAAAAGTGAATGAAAATGAATGCCACATTTGTATAAATCTAGTATTCCAAACAAGGAGACAGATTATTCTGTTTTATTAGGGAGCCTAATAGCTCTAGGCAGCACACCTTTGAAGGGGCATAGAGTTAGCCAGACTTGTGAAAGGACTCAGTATCATTTTCTTTTCATTCTTTTGACAAGTTCTTTTTTTCTTCATTGAAATATATTATGTTAGTTTCAGGTGTACTACATAGTGATTTGACATTTGCATACATAATGAAATGATAATGATGAAATGATAAGTCTAGTAACTATCTGTTCCCATACGAAGTTATTAGAATCTTATTGTCCATATTCCTTATGCTGTAATTACATATTTTTTTTATAACTGGAGGTTTGTATCTCTTAATCCCCTTCACCTATTTTGAACATTGGGGTGCATATATCTTTCTGAATTAGTGTTTTTGTTTTCTTTGGGTAAATACCCAGAAGTGATTTGTTGGATCATATGGCAGTTCTATTTTTAATTTTTGAGGAAACTCCATACTGTTTTCTATAGTGGTTGTACCATTTTACTGTTCCACCAACAGTGCATGAATTTCCTGAAAAGTATTTTTTTTGAGTGCTTACTATGCACCAGATATTGTGTTAGGCACTAAGGAAATCAAAGTTTATAAAACAGCCCTCTTATAGTTTACATTCTTATCGGAGAGGAAAACAAAAACAAAACAAATGAATAAATGTATACCGTAGTGTCAGACTGTGATAAATCCTGGAAGAAAACAAAGCAGTATAAAGGGATAGAGAACAGGGCAGAGGCTATTTCAGATAATTTAGTCAGGGAAATATCTCTGAAGAACTGTCATTTGATCAGAGACCTGGAATAACTAAGGGAGGGCATCATATATCAAAGAAGAAAATTCCATGCTGAGGGAAAAGAAGGTACAAAACCTTGAGGTGGGAGTTCGCTTCTTATGTTCGGGAAGGAACTCAAGGAAGCCATTGTGCTATGTTAGCAGACAATAATGCAGGAGGAAAAGCAGGACTCTGGTCTGTCACAGAGGTCAGGTGAATAAAGGATTGCAAGAAGGACAGAGGGACCAACAGGAGTAACATGACTAAGATGAGAATAGAGAACTGATCATTTGATTTGGACATGTGAGAGTTTGTTGCTCCTCATGAGAATTAATTGAAAGCGTCTGAAGACATCTAGTCGTGGAAAGAAAAGTCTTAGAGCAGCGTAATTGTGGACCATCTGAAGACCTCCTGAAATTAGATCTCTAGGGACATGGAGGCCTGGAATCTGCATTTTTAGCATTAGGAGTTTCTTCTTCACCTTAAAGTTTGAAAAATATCTGATTTGGAATATTTACAAAGTTGTTCTGCATCTCCACTGTGGGACTGATGAACAGTGGCTAAAAGTAGACAAATTTTTTTAAATTTAAATTAAATTTTATTTTTTAACATCTTTATTGGAGTATAATTGCTTTACAATGGTGTGTTAGTTTCTGTTCTATAAAAGTAGACAAATTTTTGTTATACATTAGATGGAACACTCAAATGCTGGCCATCTTAAAGGAGTTGTTTATGACAGAAATAAGTTCTCTCCCATTGAAGCAGAGACTGGTTAACTACTTTGGGAGGGGGGATTATTTGGAGAGAATTTAAATATTGTATGGAATGGGAAGAGTGTTTTAGAAAGTAAAGTTCTAACCCCAAGGTCCCATTATTCTGAAATGTAAACAGCAAAACTGCTCCAAAGAACCAGAGGAACACTGGCTCCAACTAGCTTTTTCTATGTCTTAGTTGACGTTCAGAATGTAGGAAAAAGACCTTTCTATTTTGTTGAGTCCTAGGATTAGGGTTGTCAAGTGACCATAAAGCAACATCTATTAATTAAGGAAAAGGAGGGAATTAAAATCTTACTGAAAAATGGCAAGAGAAAAGAAATCTTAATAATTGAGAAAGCATTGTATCAACATTAATGTTCCCATTACAACATATAGGAAAATCCTGAAAGTCAATTCCCTTGCTGTTATTGGATTTATTATTATTATTATTATTATTATTATTATTATTATTGAATTAGGGCAAAAGCACAAAGTCAGAACAGATTATCTTGTATCTGTTAGTGAGTGAGATGTTCCAGATTTTGTGTCACACAATAAGTGTGGTGGGTTTCTTTCCTCTGATCATAGCATTTCCTGTATGCCACAGAGGCTGGGCTGTGGACCTCCTCATTTGTTGAAGCATATGCACTATTGTTGAGCTCACCACACAGCTGTGGGGGGAAAACGTTGCTCACCCTAAGGTTATAACCCCCCTTCTCTAAATTACTGTTTACTGATGTGGGAGAAAAGGACTCCTGGCATAGCCCAATAATTACTCTTGGCACAGCTCAATAATTAATGAAGTGTTAGAAAGACACTGTTAAAGTTTGTGCATCTGCTATGGAGGGTGCGAAAGTACAAGAAACTCGCCTGCGTCGCCAAGTCAAAGACACACATGGCTTGGCCCGTCCTCCCAGGAGAGGACCCGGTGGGGAATGAGCACAAGCGAATGAGTTAGGGAAGGAGAGAAGGGGACTCTTACTACCAAGCTGTTTCTACCTTACTGAGAATAGAGAAGCCCAAGGTGGTAGAGTTGTAATTTCTCAGACTTTTCTCCCCTGTGGTTTATAGGTAGGTCCTTTAATTTGTGAAAAGAAATTTATATGCAGAAACAACCGCTCTCCTTTCTCTATTGGTTATAATATAGTACTTGTTAAATCAGCAGTTTAAAATAATTTGATGATGATAATGCAACAAGGACAAATAATTACTGCCACTAGTGTGGTATTTATCTCCTGAAGTTTTCTGAGATTGCAGGCTGGCATTTAGTCTAGTGAATAAGATATCAAGAGTGCTTTTTTAGCTGCAAAATTAACAAAGGAAGGAATAAATATTATTTTTCCCTCAAAGGACCCAGTTTGGAAAAAGCCCAAGGATTAACTCTTTGTGCCTCAGTCTGATTTCACAGTGTGTCACCTCTCACACTTGTCCTCATCAATCACTGACATAGGACCAGGACTCAGACAGGCCTCTGGGCTTTCCCAGGAATCCCTGCTGCTTGGCTGCAAAGTCAGGTCCAGGCCAAGGGTTTCTGAAACACAGCTCAGGTACAAGCTGACTCTAGCTTCAAGCCAATTTCTTTAAGCAAAAGGTCTTTGCTAATATGTGGAACAGAAAAGAATGTTGGGGGAATGAGTTGGTGTCTTTTCATTCTCCCTCTTCCTCTGTTCTCCCCTCTCCCATCCCTAAGTTTTTAAAGTTCTAGTTCAGACTAAAAGGAAGACATTTGACACGTTCTGTTTTATTAACTCTACTCTAGTTTGGTTGATGACACATTGAATATTGTTTTCTCTTTTCCCTTTTTTTTTCAGTGTTGTGTATATAAATTTCTTAATGGTCACAATTTCTCTATGTGACAGCTAAGGGGGAGTATAGGGCAAGGAGTAAACCTTAAAGTATTAAGGTGCAGGCTACCCTATTTTTTTCCCCTCCTCTTTGATATGAAACTGGTTACAGGCACATTTTTTTAAACCTCTCAGCAGGAATTGCAAAGTTTTCCTGGTCATCACCTAGCAACAAAACCCAGCAAAACATTCGCAAAGCAGTTTTTGCAATGCAGCCATCACTGACTGGCAGAACTGACTTGTGGAAGGCTGAATTTGTAATGGAGGCGAATTGAATGCTTTCTTCTTTATTCAAGTAGAATGCTGAGATGTGCAGTCTGGATCCTGTTTGAACCAAATTAATGTATATTAAAGAATAAACCATAATGCCCATTGTGAATAGGAGGTCGGAATGATTCAACAGAATTTGATGATGAGCCAGTTCTTATTGAAACTATTTAAATTGAACTTTTAAAGTAGTTGTTTTAAATAAAGCAATCTGAGATTGATATAACTATCCCTTTATTAGATAAAATATTCTGAGGACCTTTGGGTAGTATAAGAAACCTTAAGCCTATTGGGTAATAAGTTCAGAATTCAACTGAAGATTACTTAGCCTCTTCCCTGAAAATAATGATAAAAATTCCCCTTCAGAAGGACAGGAAATCTGCTTTGTCTGGCTTTGACTTCTACTCAGAGTTAGCAGCCAGGCATAATGTCTGTTATCATTAAGAAAATATGCTACTCTGGAACTTGGTTATAATATCCATCTGAAGGTCCATGCTGTGGGTCTTTTTCTTTAGATGTATAAGAATCTTACAACAAGATCCTTTTGCTTTGTCATGTACTTTAGAACCAAAATATTGGATGCAAACACATTTTGTTTCAATTATTTTTTTTCTGTAGTAGCTATATGTGGAGACTCAAATATATCAAGTCAACTATTTGATTTTTAATACTCAGGGCCTTCTGAATGCATATCTCTTTTGATAACAGAGGAAGCTTTTTAGCTCAGTATTTCTGGCAGACAGCAAAAGGATTTGTTGAATGTGACAGAATCCTCACTCTCCAATGAGAATTCTACAAAGTTTGTTTCACATAGTACAATATGTGATGGAGGCTATAGAGTATGTTTTCATATCAGGCTTCAGCTCTTGATCACTGAGGAACTAGCGAGACTAGTAACTTGTGGGGAAATTGTTGTGATCCCATTTAGATTCTCTTCCTTGTGTCCCATAGACTGGTTGTTGTCCAGGGTGCCAACTCAGCTTTCTGTCCATTATTGCTAATGACAGAATTTTTCTGTACATTTGCCCATGTCCTTGCACAAAATGGAGCTGTTAAGTACTGAGTCCTTTCCAGTTGATTTGTGTAAGTCTTTGCTTCCCTCCATTATGCTCTGTGAAATGTTGGCTATCATTTGTCCATCTCTCTTTAGGCTGAACTCTCTGACAGTTTTCTCTCTTGTCACAATAAGCCCTTCTGTGGCTATGGGAACAACGTGGTAAATCCTTGTTGCACAAAGTATGGTCTGCATCAGCACCTGGGGACTTGTTATATATGTAGAATCTCAGGCTCTACCTAAGAACTACTGAGTTAGAATATGCATTTTAAGAAGTTGCCCAGGTGATTCACATGCATGCTGAAGTTTAAGGAAGATTGTAAATCTTTTCGATTCAACAATTTGCTTCCTGCTAGGAGTGCTAGCTGATCTTCCTTTTGGTATTTCCTCTAAAACAGCATTAAACACTCCCTACTCTCAACAATACTGAGGTAATATTAGAGGCTGAACCATACAAGTAACAGATGTGAGCAAAGATGTAGAGACTGCCCATATGTTAACTGGCATACACAGCACAAACCAATGGTTCCACATGACCCAGCAGACTATCAGATAGTTTACTCTATACCCATTTTAGCGAAAATTCTACATTTTGTCTTATATTGTAGTTATTTTTATATATGACAATTCTCTTGCTAGATGAAAAATTTCTTGAGGCAGTATATGTTTATATGCTTAAATATAAGTACTCATATTTATCCCCTTCACATCCTTAGCCCAGGGCTTTATCATAATAGGAACTCAACAAATGATGGCTGCATCGAATTGGTAACATATCCAGTAGATGCAGTATGTTTAAAAAGGTTACAACCCGACTCTTTCTAGGGAAATTGCATAGGAACTTAATAATGACCTAACAAAAAGCACTGAGGGGAACGTGTGCCTTAGTGACCCTAGGCATTTGGGTCACATTGCAAATGGTACAGTCTGGTTGAAATTAATCCTGTCTATTACCAAATAGGCCAGGTCCTCAAGTCAGTTATGAAAAATAACATAATTTGGGGGCATCCTTTTGATTTTGGTCCTAGATTGGCTTCTTCCAATATTAGTTACCAAAAACGTGTAGATCTTTCAGTAGACTTATTGATTGTAGAAAACTTCTAAAATTTAATCCAATTCAGATTTTCCAATTTGTGGTTTATCCAATAGATTATACAGATAAAGTGCTGACATTCTGGGAGTATGAACTGGCCTACTCATATTTATATGAAGTTTTACAAAGTTTGGGAAGGGTAACACAACTCAGCCACAGTGCTCTCACATCCAGGTTTATGTGATATATTGGCAATTTGAATTGGTAGTGGAAAAATTGCAAATGAAAATTCTGCCATGTGCAATATTAGGAACCCACATTGGGGAAGAGAAACTAAGCATAAACAGGCAAATTGGTTTCACCTCAAGGTAAAAAGCAAGAGGTAGGATAAAAATTACAGGTTTATACAAATTACTGCATACATCATCCTGAAAAATACAGGCAACCAGATGGGAATTTTTAGCCTGTTTTCATGAAGTATATGTTTCTTTTAAAGGAAGGGTTGTAGTTACAAAAAGGAGTAGTTAATAACGTGTAAAGCCTGCACTAGTTTCATTTATAGCTAAAGGCAAGTTTGTCACTTAATTAGTAATTCTGACACAGGTAAAGGGGAAGACAGCTGCTTTTCTAGGCATTTTATGCCTCACTGGTCCCCGGTAACCAGATGGCATTGTTGTTGCTGATGGATGAACCAGAGAAGATGTGGAAGAGGGTCCACCCCACCCCCCACCCCAACTCCTTGAAATAACAAGCTTGGATTAGAAAACTTGCAAGGAGTAGGCTTTCTTCTGTGGTCACTTTGCCAGGGTGCAATGGGGAACAGTGTTGGAGCTGAACCAGTATCTGAGCCTTCTACCCTCCTTACAACTTGTCTGGGGAGACCCTGAAGTTCGTAGGTAAATGAGCAGCTGCACATACTAGCTTGCTTTCTTTTATTTAGAAAAAGTCCCAATTACAGAATTATGTAATAACATTACACAGATTTTTAAAACTAAAAGAAATCCCATCTATTTGTCTAGCATTTTGGAGTTTTCCACTTGTTTTTTCATCTATTATTTTACCAAACCCTCACATTAACTTTGTGGAGAAAGGCAGGAGTGGGACTATTATTTCCATTTGTCAGATTGAGAAAATGAGGTTCAGAAAGGTGGATTTAGTTCATCAAAGCCTGCAAAGCTAGTTACAAACCAGGACTGAAATCTAGTCTTTAGATTCCCATAATTAGTGCTTCTTCTAACTAATGTAAACATAAACAGGCAACAAATAGATGAAATGATGATCAATCTCACTAGTAATCAGGAAAATACAAATTAATGTATCAAAATTTTTATCATCAATTTGGTAAAAATTAAGAAATTAATATTCACTGTTGGCAAATACATAGAGAAACACACTGGTGTTGTTGTAAATAGGTGCAGCTTAGAAAATATTCATAGTCTTTAACATAACAATTCCACTTCTAGTAATCTATCCTACAGAAAAACACATTTGTACATAAAGATGTATGTACACTGATGCTGATTGTTTCTATTAATAAAAAACTGCAAACAACTTTAAAGCCCCTAATTTGGAGATTATTAATAAATATGGCATATATATCATGAAATATAATAAAATTATTTTAGAAAGGATGGATGTACATGTACTGATACACAAGAACTCCCAGACGTATTAATAAGTAAATAAAGTAAACTGCACAACACATACCATTTGTTTTTTTAAAAAACAATGTACGTGCACACACATCTGCATAGGAAAAAAGGTTTGTGAGAGCACAGACCAAACTGAAAATAGTGATTACTTATGGTGAGAAGAGTGATATTGTGGGATGGGCAGATAAAGAGGAAATTTTACACTTAGTCTCTATATTTCTATATTAGTAGACTCTTTTAAAGAATTTATTTATGCATTATTATAAAATTAAGAACATTTAAAAAGAAAAGTTAAATTTCCCAGGGCTGCCTTCATTTCTTGCATCCTAGATAGCTGCCTCTCCTGTACTGTCTGATTATTAGAGCCATTCCTGAGTCTGAGCTGGAGCTCAGCAAGATGTCTCCACCCTGCATCTCCAATATCTTTAGGTAGGGGAAGGGCCTGAAATTGACTTTTCAGGATCATCTAGGTAGACTTTCTATCCTTGCACATGATGGATCCTTACCAACCCAGATATATAGTTTCATAATGATTTTTTTTTAACCTTTGCTAGACCAATGGTTTCAAAATACTTTTGGCAACACATTATATTCAGAAGCACAATGCATGAGAAGGTAAAAGTAGAGCTCTTTTGGTTGAAGTTGAAGAGGGTGGAGGCGTCTTTTCAACCTCATTACTTCTCCCTACTGAACTCCAAAAAACTGGCTCCAAAAAACTCCTAGGTCTCCACAGACAAATCACTGACACCATGTCATTTTATAAAGAAACAGGAGTCCAGCAAAGTGAAGTTCTTCAGCTGAGATTATACAAATGCTCAATGTAGAGCCTGTCTTTGAATCCAGATATTCTGAGTCCAATTTCTGTTGGCCTTCCCAAATAGGGAAAGGTGCTTCACCTTTTAGGCAGCTCCAATTAGCTTTGTCTTTCCAGACTTTTCCAAAATAGCAAATAGCATCTCTACAAATGTTTCATTTTCCTCCTTGCTTCTTCCTAATACCACATTTCATCTTTGCCTTTTCCATGATCATTTTCTTCTATTCTGATCTTATAGAGGTGATTCCTTGCAAAAATAATAGATAGGAATATTATAGAAGCCTCTCACAGTGTTAAACAGGTAAGGGTTGAAAGTTTTTAAAGGATTTTCTGTTAGTCACAGGCTAGTGAACAAGGCTAGTCACAGTTGAGACATTGCTTAGAATCTGTTCATCAATAGCAGGCTTCACACACACACACACACACACACACACACACACACACACACCCCTCCACTGAAAGCATTTAGTGACTGTTATCAGCAGGTCTTATTCCTTCAGACCAAAGAAATCATAAACTACTTATGTTCTAGTTTTCACAACCTTTTATAACTGTTAAAATAGGTTTTTATTTATTTATTTTTTGGTGCACACTTCTCAAATACTCTCTACTATTAACTTAAATTGCTTTTTTTTTTTTTTTAGAAAACATAGTTTAAAATATTTCTAGTATATTTGAAACAATAAGACACCTTTCCACTTATAAAAACTTGACTTTGGGGTTTGGGGAGAACCAGTAAATAACATCTGTTTATCAGCCCATCTGGGTTTGGAATCAGTAGAGAAAAAGACATAGGACATAGACAAATGAGACCTCAAAACATCAACTTTAATACTGACAAAATACGATTGAAAGACATGCCTTTGGGTGCAGTGGACCTCCTAATAATTCACCCAAATTAAGTTTATCCAGCTAGTCACTAACACAGTAGGCCTTTACTGTGGAGGTGGGGGACAGAGGGGTGCAGAGGAAACAGTCTGCATATTAGAAAAGGAGAGCAACTGTATTTTCTCGTGTTAGGCAGCAATGTCTGTGACCAAAATTCAATTATGATAAACTTTTTTTTTTAATTCACACTTTTATTTTATTTTCCTTAAAAAAAAGTTATTTTGGCCACACAGCATGGCATGTAGGCTCTTATTGATAGTTCCCTGTCCAGGGATCAAACCCGTGCCCCTTGCAGTTGATGTGTGGAGTCTTAACCACTGGACTGCCAGGGAAGTACCTGATTAACTTCTTAATTACTTTATCTCAAAGAGCTCCACTGGGTAGATACTACAAAGTAAAGTTCAGTTTCTTTATACTATTTTACTTTAGGAGATGAGAAGGTAAAACTTACTATCTTGTAACTTGTGCGTTTTGAATATCCAGATGGTGGTCACGCTATTCTGCATTGAGCCATAATGATCCGGGGCTTAACATCAAGAGCTGGGGTTTGGAAAACTTGTCAGTGTGCAAACCTCACAGTCCTAGTGTTGGTGAATGAGACCAACGAGCCTTTAACTAGATTAACTGCTTAGGCCATGCTCATCCACGTTTACTAATTTTCACTCACATTGGAAATATGGGTGAGTCACAGGTTTACAGTGATGCTTTCAACCTATTTTCTGGTTGATAGGCAAATTATTTCACATAGTAAACTACCCTTAAACATCATCAAAGTCAATTTTTTAAACAATTAGGATAAAGAAATTCTAAGACCAGGATTTGATCTGTATTGAGTGTCGTAAAATGCTCCATTAACTATGGTTGGCTTGGATAAAACAAGTTAATCCCTTTAAAATGAGAATGCTTAATAACACTAGCTTTACCTTATCAATCTTTCCTCCCCCCAGGCTTATTGAGGTATAATTGACATACAGCACTATATAACTTTAAGATGTACAAAATAGTGATCTGACTTATAAATATTGTAAAATGACTACCATACCATATAAATATTATCATTATTATGATCATCATTATGCTTTATTAAGTGTCCCTTGCTGGTCTTTGGGAGTAAAGAATAAGATCAACAACATCACTGTGCTGTAGTGGACACATGGCCAGGAGATAGAGAATATAGTTCCAACTCTAACACTGGCCTTTCTAGAACCCGGTTTTCTAATCTACAAAATAGTGGGGTTTGACTAGATCAGTTTTACTTAATCTGGTTTATTTGAACCTTTAAAACTTAATAAAGGAATTCTCCCCAGTTTCTTATGGGGATCATTTTCAGTATTTCATAAAGTCTAAAAGAAATAGCATATTTATATTAGATGAGGCCCTAAAAATGAATTAATGCATTGGCCATCTAATTAATTACATAACTTCATTAATTTAAAATATTGCTGATTAACTATGCTCTTTACTGTATTGCATATTATAGTTTTATATGAATAAAAGTGAAGAAATAATCTATTACTTAATAAATAAAATCTCCTAGGAAGAAAAATTCAAAACAGAAACCACATGGAATGTTGAAGTGTTTCTTGGTAATGAAAAATTGGGAACCTCTGGTCTATAAAATCCTTAGGCATCTCCTAAGAGGATCCTTAATGATCCCTGACTTCTAGTATTCATGCCCTTATGCAATCCCCTCCTCTTGAGTGTGGTCTGGATTTACTGACTCCCTCCTAGTGAATAGAATATGGCAGAGGTGATGGGATGTCACTTCTGAGATTAGGTTATGTAAAGATTTTGGTTTCTATCTTGCAGGCTCTCTTTCAGATCATTTGCTCTGGGGAAAGGCAGCTGCCATGTCATAAGGCAACGCTGTGTAGGGACTCACACGAGTGAGTTTGGAAGCAGCTCTGAGGCCTGCCAATACCCCTGTGAGTGAGCTTGGAAGCTGATCCTCCCGCAGTCAGGTCCTGAGATTTTGGTAGCCCCAGCTACACCTTGGTTGTAGCCTCATGAGTGACCCTGAGAGCAGAACTACCCAGCTATAAGCCACTCCCAGATTCCTGACCCATTGAAACTGAGATAACAGATATTTATTTCCAGTCTCTAAATTTGGGATATCCTGTTATGCAACAATAGATAGCTAGTATGGACCTTTCACCTTTTCCTGTTTTAATTTCCAAATACTTTAAAGAGATTTAAAATATAATAGAAAGACAGATAATACAAAGAGAGATGGTCACTACTAAAAGTGGGGAAAATAAAGGAGAACAAACAGGAATAGGAAATATCAGACAGGCAAAGGGAACAACTGCCCTGGAATACTACAGAACACTCTCCTGACTTCTAAAGAACTCGAATGAGTACAGTGACTCATCATTATCTTTTGTGAAGAGTGAGAGTTATTTTTACTTCTGAGATAGTTGGGTGGGGATTGTGGTGGTAGTCACAAAGAGCCTCTCCCTTCCTGCATCCCCCCAAAGTCAGAACTTTGGCCTTGGAGTTTCTCATTTAGTTTTCCTTCAAGGGTCACCACCTCAGCATGTATACAAAATATTGGTTATGTTTTCTGCATTATTAGTATGAGCATTACAAAAGATGATAGATGAAGAGCAAAAACAAAAAAGTTCTGTGCAAAAGTTCTGTGAATTTAAAACAGAAGTCTCTATTTCTTTAATTTTTAAATTATGTTTATTATGCATTTTTAGCCTTTATTTAGAAAATACATGAAGGAGTAGGAAAAAGAGAAGGAAAGGGTAATTTTTAAAAAGTAAAAGAGAGGAAAAAGTAAAGAGATGGGGGGTGAGATTTCCAGTCAGGATGGCTCAATGAGCTTCTACTCACTTCACTCCAAATATGGAGCAATGATAGATAGAACATGAAAATAGAAAACCGTAGAGAGAGGTACTGATGAAAACTCAAGATAAATATCACTGTAGACCAGTGGGGGGCTGATTTCACAAGCCTGGACACTCCAGACCTAGAAATAAGCAGTGGTATTAGGAGTCCTGTGGGGAAATGATTCCATGAAATAAGCAGTCAGAGTAAGACTAACAGTTTTAACTCAGGGACTAGATTGTGAAGTCCCCTTCTTGACCACTACCAGGGGCTCTGGCTTTAGTAGGTGTCAGATTCCAGGAAGGTGAGGAGTGGTTTAGTGAGAGGAGGGTAGCACAAAGGAAATCTATTTATCACTTGTTTATCACTATTAGAGAAGAGCTCTAAAATGTAATTGTACAACAAACAATTCTGGACTAGGAGCCTGGGAGGCAGGTGGAAGCAACCTCAAAACTGCTAGATGAGGATGGGTAAATACAAGGGCAGAGAGAGAGACAGAGAGACAGAGAGAAAGAGAGAGAGAGAGAAAGAACCATAAAAATATCAAGAGCCGTTTGTTAAACTTTTGTTATATAGAAGGCACATAGAATGATTTATAAACATAGAATATATGACTCATGCATCATCTCAAGAACTCTATGAGGTAATCAGTATTTTTATTTTTCTTATTGTTGTTATTGTTATTTTTATTATCCCATTGTACAAATGAGGAAACCAAGCCACAGAGAGGCTAAATAAATTGTCAGGATCACTTGGCCAATGAGTGGCAGACCTTAAACTTGAACCCAGGAAGTCTAAGCCCAGAGCACATATGCTAATCACTTCACTATTCTTTCCTGAATGCAAAATTCAGTTAAATTTTTCCTACTCAAATGAACCTACAAACTATATTCCAAACATAAATAAATCAATGCAAGGCAGGAAAATAACTAATTGAAACATGAATTCAATACAGATGAAATTAGTGTGACAAAGATTTTAAAATAAATATGTTTAGGATAGTTAAAGAGATAAGTGAAAAAATAACATATTTTTATAAAAGCAAGAAATTTTGAAATGAATGGAACAGGTGGATAGGAAAAGAGGTTCATTAGAAATCTTGGAACTAAAAAACATAGTCATGACACCACTCTCTTTTTTTTTAAATTGGAGTATAATTGCTTTACAATGTTGTATTAGTTTCTGCTGTACAATGAAGTGAATCAGCTATATGTATACCTGTATCCCCTCCCTCTTGGACCTCCCTCCCTCCCCCCACCCCCATCCCACCCATCTAGGTCATCAGAGAGTGCCGAGCTGAGCTTCCTGTGCTTTACCGCAGGAGTCATGACCCCACACTTAATCCATAGTTGAGTAACTGTAGCTGGATTTACCCTCTCACTGTATATAGCTAGAAAACTGGACAAAGTATATAAAATTATTGTTCTCAGATATTAGACAATAGGCAACATAGGAATACGATCCCTGAGAGGAGGGAAACACATGAAGTTTGCTTGATGATCACATTGGCTTTCTTCCTAGAGGCACTTTATTTACATTCTATGGCACAGAAATGGGGAACTTAAAAAGAGCACAGCAGTCTCACTGAATTGAGGAGGCAGAGATCAAAGTTTCAGGAGTTTGAAGCAGCTGGAATTCACAGAGCAGAGTATAGAGAGGCAAGAAGTGTGCAGAGAAAGAGCTCCAGAGATCTGTGTATGAGTCCCTTTGAGTCTGGTTGAATGACAAGCTACATATTCGTAGCATGAGAACCTATGAAGATGGACAAAGAAAAATTACTAGGGAAATATCAACTATAAGGAAGCTATAATAGGGGCTAGGAAACATTTGAGTGGAGTCAGGCAGAGTAGAGAGATTTCCTTGAACAGCCAGGGAATTTAATAGTGATGACAAAAGGGTTGCACCTTAATACTAGGGCTAAGTGGCTTTACAACAATGGCTACTCTAGACCCACCCTAGAAAGCCTAAAAACAAGCCTTAAAATGACCAGGCTTGTCTGCAAGTTACATAACTGCCTGACAAAACAAGACTCAATACTCTTTAAAGGAAGAGAAAAAAATCCAGACACTCAACATGACAAATAAAAAAATTTTTCTAGTCATCGAACATGACTACACATGCACAGAAACAGGAAATGTGGCCCATAACCAGAAAAAGAATCAGTTAATAGAAGAGATCCAGAAAAGACAGAGATGAGGACATTAGCTGACAAAGATGTTTAAAAAGCTATTATAAATACACTCAACAACTTAAATTAAAACATGAAAATGTGAAAATAATAAGAGAAAAAGACAATGGAGAAAAGAGAGTCTCTTCAATAAGTGGTGCTGGGAAAACTGGACAGCTACATGTGAAAGAATGAAATTAGAATGTTCTCTAACACCATATACAAAAATAAACTCAAAATGGATTAAAGACCTAAATGTAAGACAAGATACTATAAAACTCCTAGAGGAAAACACAGGCAGAACACTCTTTGACATAAATTGCAGCAAAATTTTTTTGGATATGTCTCCTAGAGTAATGGAGATAAAAACAAAAATAAACAAATGAGACCGAATTAAACTTAAAAGCTTTTGCACAGCAAAGGAAACTATCAAGAGAACAAAAAGACAACCTATGGACTGGGAGAAAATATTTGCAAATGATGCGACAGACAAGGGATTAATTTCCAGAATATACGAACAGCTCATACAGCTTAATATCAAAAAAACCCCAACAACCCAATTAAAAAAATGGGCAGAAGACCTAAACAGACATTTCTCCAAAGAAGACATACAGACAGCCAACAGACACATGAAAAGATGCTCAACATCACTAATATTAGAGAAATGCAAATCAAAACTACAGTGAGGTATCACCTCACACCAGTCAGAATGGCCATCATTATAAAAAGTCTACAAATAACAAATGCTGGAGAGGGTGTGGAGAAAAAGGAACCCTCCTACACTGTTCATGGGAATGTAAATTGGTTACAGCCACTATGGAAAACAGTATAGAGGTTCCTTAAAAAAATTAAAAATAGAGTTACCATATGATCCTACAATTCCACTCCTGGGCAGACATTTGCAGAAAACTCTAACTCAAAAAGATGTATTCACTCCAATGTTCATAGCAGCACTATTTACAATAGCCAAGACATAGAAGCAACTTAAGTGTCCATCCACAGATGAATGGATAAAGATGTGGTATACATACACAGTGGAATGTTTCTCAGCCATAAAAAAAAAAGAAATAATGCCATTTGTAGCAACATGGATGGACCTAGAGATTATCATATTAAGTGAAGTAAATCAGACAGAGAAAGACAAATATCATATGATATCACTTACATGTGGAATCTAAAAAAATGAGACAAATGAACTTTTTTGGCCTCACTGTATGGCATGTGGGATCTTAGTTCCCCAACCAGGGATTGAACCCACCCCCTGCAGTGGAAGCATAGAGTCTTACCCACTGGACCGCCAGGGAAGTCCTGATACAAATGAACTTATTTACAACACAGAAATAGACTCACAGACATAGAGAATATACTTACTGTTACTAAAGGGTAAAGGTGGGGGAGAGATAAATTAGGAGTTGGGATTAACATATACACACTACTATATATAAAATAGATAAACAACAAGGACTCATATATGTATGTCTGAATTACTTTGCTGTACACCTGAAACTAACACAACACTGCAAATTAACTATACGTCAATTTAAAAAATTGGTTTAAAAAAGAATAAATGCATCAACTATAAAATTGAAAAAAAAGAATATATTGTACAACATAGGGAATATAGCCAATATTTTTTAATAACTATAAATGAAGTGTACACTTTGTTATATAGCAGAAACTAACACAACAATGTAAAGCAATTATACTCCAGTAAAGATGTTAAAAAAAACTATAAATGAAGTGTAACCTTTAAAAAATTGTAAATCACTATATTGCAAACCTGTAACATATATTTTATAGCAACTATACTTCAATTAAAAAAAATAAAACTCTTAGAGGAAAACATAAGAACACTCTGACATAAATCACAGCAAGATCCTTTTTGACCCACCTCCTAGAGAAATGGAAATAAAAACAAAAATAAACAAATGGGACCTAATGAAACTTAATAGCTTTTGCACAGCAAAGGAAACCATAAACAAGACGAAAAGACAACCCTCAGAATGGGAGAAAATATTTGCAAGCGAAGCAACTGACAAAGGATTAATCTCCAAAATTTACAAGCAGCTCAAAATCAAAAAAACAAAAAACCCAATCCAAAAATGGGCAGAAGACCTAAATAGCCATTTCTCCAAAGAAGATATACAGATTGCCAACAAACACATGAAAGGATGCTCAACATCACTAACTGTTAGAGAAATGCAAATCAAAACTACAATGAGGTATCACCTCACACCAGTCAGAATGGCCATCATCAAAAAATCTAAAAACAATAAATGCTGGAGAGGGTGTGGAGAAAAGGGAACCCTCTTCACTGCTGGTGGGAATGTAAATTGATACAGCCACTATGGAGAACAATATGGAGGTTCCTTAAAGAACTAAAAATAGAACTACCATATGACCCAGCAATCCCACTACTGGGCATATACCCTGAGAAAACCACAATTCAAAAACAGTCATGTACCACAATGTTCATTGCAGTTCTATTTACAATAGCCAGGACATGGAAGCAACCTAAGTGTCCATCGACAGATGAATGGATAAAGAAGATGTGGCACATATATACAATGGAATATTACTCAGCCATAAAAAGAAACGAAATTGAGTTATTTGTAGTGAGGTGGATGGACCTAGAGTCTGTCATACAGAGTGAAGTAAGTCAGAAACAGAAAAATAAATACCGTATGCTAATACATATATATGGAATCTAAAAAAAAAAAATTGTTCTGATGAACCTAGGGGCAGGGTAAGAATAAAGACGCAGATGTAGGGAATGGACTTGAGGACACGGGGAGGGGGAAGGGTAAGCTGGGACGAAGTGAGAGAGTGGCATGGACTTATATATACTACCAAATGTAAAATAGATAGCTAGTGGGAAGCAGCCGCATAGCATAGCATAAGGAGATCAGCTTGGTGCTTTGTGACCACCTAGAGGGGTGGGATAGGGAAGGTGGGAGGGAGACGCAAGAGGGAGGGGATATGGGAATATATGTATACATATAGCTGATTCACTTTGTTATACAGCAGAAACTAACACAACATTGTAAAGCAATTATACTCCAATAAAGATGTTAAAATATATATATAAAGAACACATTATTTTCTAAATCCTCATCTGTATGAGATCATTTTTTTCTATTTTGATTATCCTATGTAACCTATTGGATGGCAAATTTTATAAATGTTTTATGAGTACTTTAAAAAAAGACTAATCTAGAAAAACTAATCAAGGAAATCAAAAGGTAGAGGTACAAATTAAAACAATACTAAGGTCAAAAGATATAATTACAGATATTTAAAGAAATCTTGTGACTAATACAAATAGCTTTAAATCAATAACTTTGAAATTTTAAATGAAGTGAATGATTTTTTAGAAAAATGTAAATTATCAGAATTGACTCAAGTATAAATGGAAAATTAAGTAATTCAGTACCTCTTAAAGACATTAAATTGGTAATAAATTATCTCTAATCTCCAACCTTCCATGTGCACTTAATCCCAAATTCACTAGGGTTTGATAAGCTTCCTAAAGCTTCATCAAACATTCAATGAGAAGATCTGATTAGCCATTATACTACTGTAGAAATTTCTGGGTTATGCTTGGTGAACAATGTACATAATAAAATAGGTCATTGGAGGTGAAAAACTTAGGAGCTGCTACGCTATCAACACCAAATTCCCAGGTCTCCTGAATATCCTAGTGCATTCAAGCATTCTTCCCCATTTCTTTGATAAAATCTTCTCTAAAATCTTCTAAAACACATTCCATCATAAATGACTGTTAATATGAACTGCTACCAATGAGTAGATGGGGATGATCCTTAAACAACAAAATGTTAAGCATCACTTTAAAGGGGAATGTCTTTGACTAGGGACTCCTCTGGATCCCAGTAATCAGTGTTGATTTCCCCTTCAATGTGAGAATAAGCTGGTTAACCAAAAATAAAATAAAATAAAATAAAATAAAATAAAATAAAATCAGAGGTTAAAAATATTAACTATGTGTCCATTTATTAGGCATTTTTTTCCTAATCATTGAAAAAATGATTAGCACATTAATTTCCAGAATTGAGTGTTAGGTTTTGAAGTTCTTGGAGACATACAGCAAAACCCATTTTGGAATCAATATGCTGATCTCCACTTCTAAGTATTCATATCATTATATTTGGATAGTAAAAATTACTCTAGCAGCATGGCCAGAGTGTGTCTCCTGGTTGCTTCATACAATACTTTGGGTACGTTATACAATGAAGTGGTATCATGATGGTTTGGTATCATGGTAAAAATGGGATTAAGAAAAATCACCATGAATGTAATGGAGTTCTTATGGATTATTAAAAAAGAAAGGAGATACCCTCCTTCCCACATTTTCCTTGGTGTAATATTGATAACCTCCTGATTTCCAGTTGTATGAAAATTGGGAAATGTGGAATTGGAAAGCATAAAATCTGTAATTTCTAGAGGTATACTTTTGATTGTGTTTGGTCTGAACTGAAAGCAAAGAGTGTATATTGAATCACTCAAAAGAAACTGGAAATTGCATACTTCAAGCACACCTTTCAGTGGTCTACTTCTGTCATTACAGTATTAACAAAAGGCTCTATGGATGCCGGCAGGCGTATCTACCTAGTTTCTTGGGAAGAAAATCTAAAATGAAAAGACTCAACAAAAGAATATAAGATGGAAGGAGATTGTTGTGAAGGAGATGTCCTGGATTTCCTTTTTTTTTTACCTGTTGCCAAGGAGCCCAGAACCTAGCTTACACAAAATCTTTCCTGGATATTTTGCAGCTAATAAATCTAATTACAAATCAGGTAAGACATGCAAATCTATCTTTTTGACATTATGTACATTCAGGGAGCATGTAAGCTCAAATTGAAAATGAAATGCTGTGACTGGATAAAACAAATAAAGCATATATTTTTTGGTGATGGATATGCATGATGAAGGTAAAAATAAAATGAACAGGTCACCTGAAGTGGAATAGATGAAAGAATACTTTAGAGTTCATAAGAAGTTTTCCTTGCAAAAAGATCAAACAATAGTTGAAAGTATAAAAGCTGCATTGTGGTGAAACTTCTATTCTAAAATTCTTTAGCTATTCCATTTAAAAACACACATTAGCTGTTAGGTTAGCATCAAATATGGAAATGTCAAAATGACCATGGTCTCAGTAAGGATGAAAGGAAAAACAGGGACTTGTTGTAAAAACACATCGTTAGCTATATTTGCACCTCTGGTTCATTGACCTTGAGAATATAGATCTTTTTTCTTTACCTTCACAGACAGTTCCACCCTCTGGGAAAATGAATCCCTAATGTTTGGCTAGGTGTGCCTGGGAGTTTTTCTTTGAAGACATTATGTTCCATTGTAATGAGGTCTTAATTGGATCTATCTCACTCATTCTCAGATCATCCTGGACATCTTTTAAAAAGTAGATTTCCTTTTAAACAGTATCATAAAACAACCACAACAAAAACAAACATATAAAGCAGTACTCATTTTTAAGATTTTAGTAACTATGGTTTAATTTTTCAGAAATCATCAAATTGCTTTTTCTTTACTTCAAGGAGACAGGTAGGAAAATCAACCAACTTACACTGATTTGAATAAACCAAGAATTTGTTTCTCTCTGCTGCTTTATATAGATCTAAAAGGACATGAAGTGAATATATATCTTGGAGAAATTATGTTGGATTATATGACATGTTCAAAAGACTTCTGGTTTATTACTGACAATATATTCAGGTTTGAAGTTTTCTTCTCTTTGGGCCCCACTCTCATCTCTGACCTGTGTTGGGCATCTGGGGTGGGAAATTAACCTATGCTTCTCCTCTGAATACATCTTTATATTTGTGTTAATCAAAACATTAATTTATTTGGTATAAGCTTCTTGATGGGAAGTTCTGCATTTATTTTCTAAAACTGTGTATTTTCAGTGACTTTAAAAAATGAGCTACAGATACTGATATTTGGATATACTGCAATGGCAAATGCATCTTGCATTCCCTCTTGTACTTCCTTACTCCTTCTATGTTTTTTTTTAATAAATTTATTTATTTTTTGCTGCATTGGGTCTTTGTTGCTGTGTGCAGGCTTTCTCTAGTTGCGGCACGTGGGCTTCTCATTGTGGTGGCTTCTCTTGTTGCGGAGCATGGGCTCTAGGTGTGCGGGCTTCAGTAGGTGTGGCACGAGGGCTCAGCAGTTGTGGCTCCTGGGCTCTAGAGCGCAGGCTCAGTAGTTGTGGCACATGGGCTTAGTTGTTCTGCAGCATGTGGGATCTTCCCAGACCAGGGCTCGAACCTGTGTCCCCTGCACTGGCAGGCAGATTCTAAACCACTGTGCCACCAGGGAAGCCCCACCCCTTCTATGTTGATTTTGTTTTTCAACAACAAATGAAACAAGCTCATAAATTAACACCATCAATTTAATTTCTTCCCTGTCCCCTCTCCACTTGTCTGGTATTTTTACTCATCAGAAGTGATAAGAAACACAAGACTTTAAAAAGGCATTTTAAAGTAGCAGTAATTTATTTACAACTCAGACTCTGGGTTCTTTTATTTTAAAATGTAAAACTCACCATCTGAAACATGCACTGTATATCAGACATGTCACTTCCCTAAGTTGTGTTCTAAGAAAACCGATGCTTGTTTTAATTGGCCCTCCCTTCTCTGACTGATTTGAAGGTTGCTATACATACCGATGATGAAGTGACATGACAAGAGCTTTCTAGGAATGTTGTTGCTGTATGTGTATGGAGCAGATTATTGTAGGGCAATTTTAAGGGATATTGAGTGAAAATAAGAAAAAGAAATGAAATAATTTAGGGAAAAAAACAACCATTTATTGAGTACTTACTTTGTACAAGATCCTTTATATACATTTTTCCATTTAACCCTAACAATGACCTTATAAAATATGTATTATTACCTTATTTCATAGCTCAAGAATCAGAGGCACAGAAAGGCTGAATAACATATAAGACAGAAGAGCTGGGGTTGAAACCCAGGTATATCTGACTCTGGAGCTCACAGTATAGAAATGCAACAGATTTCTGTGTATTAATTTTGTATCCTGCAACTTTACCGGATTTGTTGATAATCTCTAGTAGTTTTCCAGTAGCATCTTTAGGATTCTCTACGTATAGTATCATGTCATTTGCAAACAGTGACAGTTTTACTTCTACTTTTCCAATTTGGATTCTTTTTATTTCCTTTTCTTCTCTGATTGCTGTGGCTAGGCCTTCCAAAACTATGTTGAATAAAAGTGGTGAGAGTAGACATCCTTGTCCTGTTCCTGATCTTAAAGGAAATGCTTTCAGCTTTTCACCATTGAGTACGATGTTAGCTGTAGGTTTGTCATATATGGCCTTTATTATGTTGAGGTGTGTTCCCTCTATGCCCACTTTCTGGAGAGGGTTTTTTTTTTTTTTTTTTTTTTTTTACCATAAATGGGTGTTGAATTTTGTCAAAAGCTTTTTCTGCATCTATTGAGATGATCATATGGTTTTTATACTTCAATTTGCTGATGTGGTATATCACAATGATTGATTTGTGGATATTGAAAAATCCTTTCCTCCCTGGGATAAATCCCACTTGATTGTGGTGTATGATCCATTTAATGTATTCTTGGATTAGGATTGCTAGTATTTTACTAAGGTTTTTGCATCTATGATCATTGGTGATACTGGCCTATAATTTGTGTGTGTGTGTGTGTGGTATCTTTGTCTGGTTTTGGTATCAGGGTGATGATGGCCTCATAGAATGAGTTTGGGAGTATTCCTTCTTCTGAAATTTTTTGGAATAGTTTGAGAAGGACAGGTGTTAACTCTTCTCTAAATGTTTGATAGAGGTTACCTGTGAAGCCATCTGGCCTTGCACTTTTGTTTGTTGGGAGTTTTTAAATCACAGTTTCAATTTCAGTACTTGTGACTGGTCTGTTCATATTTTCTTTTTCTTCCTGGTTCAGTCTTGGGATATTGTACCTTTCTAAGAATCTGTCCATTTCTTCCAGGTTGTTCATTTTATTGGCATATAGTTGCTGTAGTAGTCTCTTAGGATGCTTTGTATTTCTGTGGTATCTGTTTTAACTTCTCCTTTTCATTTCTAATTTTATTGGTTTGAACCCTCTCCCTTTTTTTCTTGATGAGTCTTGCTAACAGTTTATCAATTTTGTTTATCTTTTCAAAGAACCAGCTTTTAGTTTCATTGATCTTTTCTATTGTTTTATTGGTCTCTATGCCATTTATTTCTGCTCTGATCTTTATGATTTCTTTCCTTCTGCTAACTATGGGTTTTGTTTGTTCTTCTTTGTCTAGTTGCTTTAGGTGTAAGGTTAGGTTGTTTGTGATTTTTCTTGTTTCCTGAGTTAAGATTGTATTGCTATGACCTTCCCTCTTAGAACTGCTTTTGCTGCATCCCATAGGTTTTGGATCATGGGGCTTTCATTTTCATTTGTCTCTAGGTATTTTTTTTATTTCCTCTTTGATTTCTTCAGTGATCCACTGGTTGCATATTTTTTAGGTTCCATGTGTTTGTGTTTATTAGTTCTTTTTCTCGTAGTTGATTTCTAAACTTATAGTGTTGTGGTCAGAAAATATGCTTGATATGATTTCAATTTTCTTGAATTTACTGAGGCTCAATTTGTGGCCCAGCATGTGCTCAATCCTGGAGAATGTTTCATGTGCACTTGAGAAGAATGTGTATCCTGCTGCTTTTGTATGGACTGCTCTATAAATATCAGTTAAGTCCATCTGATCTAATGTGTCATTTAAGGCCTGTGTTTCCTTATGAATTTTCTGTCTGGATGACCTGTCTACTGGTGAAAGTGGGATGCTAAAGTCCCCCACTATTATTGTGCTACTATCAATTTCTCCCTTTATGGCTGTTGGTATTTGCCTTATATATTGAGGTGCTCCTATGTTGGGTGCATATATATTTACAATTATTATATCTTCTTCTTGGACTAGACCCTTGAACATTACATAGTATCCTTCTTTGTCTCTTGTAACAGTCTTTATTTTAATGTCCATTTTGTCTAATATGAGTATTGCTACTTCAGCTTTCTTTTGATTTCCATTTTCATGGAATACCTTTTTCCATCCCTTCACTTTCAATCTGTATGTGTCCCTAGATCTGAAGTGGCTCTCTTATAGAGAGTATATATACAGGTCTTGTTTTCGTATCCATTCAGCCAGTCTAAGTCTTTTGGTTGGAGCATTTAATTCATTTACGTTTAAGGTAATTATTGATATGTATGTTCTTCTTGTCATTTTGTTAATTGTTTGGGGTTTGTTTTTATTCCCTTCCTCTTTTGTTCTCTTTTCTTGTGGTTTGATGACTACCTTTAGTGTTATGTTTGGATTCTTTTTTCTTTTTGTGTGTGTATCAATTGTAGATTTTCAGTTTGTGGTTACCATGAGGTTTTTTTTTTTTTTTTTTTTTGCGGTACGTGGGCCTCTCACTGTTGTGGCCTCTCCCGTTGCGGAGCACAGGCTCTGGACGAGCAGGTTCAGCGGCCATGGCTCACGGGTCCAGCCGCTCTGCGGCACGCGGGATCCTCCCGGACCAGGGCACGAACCCACGTCCCCTGCATCGGCAGAAGGATTCTCAACCACTGCACTACCAGGGAAGCCCTACCATGAGGTTTTGATATAGCAGTCTGTATATAAACAAGATTGTTTTAAGTTGCTGGTCTTTTAATTTCATATGCATTTCCAATAGCCTGCATTTGTGCTCTCCTCACAATTGCTGGTTTTGATTTCATATTTGTGGATGATTTCCTATCTTTATTGTATGTTTGCCTTTACTGGTGAGCTTTTCCATTAGTAATTTTCCTGTTTCTAGTTGTGGCTTTCTTTCTTTTTCTTTTTTCTGCTTAGAGAAGTTCCTTTAGCATTTGTTGCAAAGCTGGTCTGGTGGTGAATTCTCTTAGCTTTTGCTTGTCTGTAAAGTTTTTGATTTCTCCATTGAAGCTGAATGAGAGCCTTGCTGGGTAGAATATTCTTGGTTGTAGGTTATTCCTTTTCATCACTTTAAATATATCGTGCTATTCCCTTCTGGCCTGCAGAGTTTCTGCTGAGAAATCAGCTGATAACCTTATGGGAATTCCCTTTTGTTATTTGTTGCTTTTCCCTTGCTGCTTTTAGAAGCTTTTCTTTGTCTTTAGTCTTTGTTGATTTGACTACTATGTGTCTTGTGTTCTTCCTTGAGTTTATCCTGTCTTGGACTCTTTGCGCTTCCTGGACTTGGGTGACTCTTTCCTTTCCCATGTTAGGGAATTTTTCAGCTATTTTATCTTCAAATATTTTCTCAGGTGCTCTCTCTCTCTTCCCCTTCTGGGACCCCTATAATGCGAATGTTGGTGTGTTTAATGTTGTCCCAGAGGTCTCTTAGACTGTCTTCATTTCTTTTCATTCTTTTTCCTGTATTCTGTTCTGTGGCAGTGATTTCCACCATTCTGTCTTCCAGGTCACTTACCCGTTCTTCTGCTTCAGTTATTTGGTTATTGATTACTTCTAGTGTATTTTTCATTTCAGTTATTATATTATTCATTTCTTGTTGTTTTTTTTCCATGACTTTGTTAAACATTTCTTGCATCTTCTCGATCCTCACCTCCATTCTTTTTCTGAAGTCTTAGATCATCTTCACTATCATTATTGTGAATTCTTTTTCTGGCAGGTTGCCTATGTCCATTTCTCTTAGTTGTTCTTCTGCGGTTTTATCTTGTTTCTTCCTCTGGGACATATTCCTCTGTTGTCTCATTTTGTCTAACTTTCTGTGATCGCGGTTTCCATTCTGCAGGCTGCAGGATTGTAGTTCTTCTTGCTTTTGCTGTCTGCCCTCTGGTGGATGAGGCTGTGTAAGAGGCTTGTGCAGGCTTCCTGATGGGCTGAACTCCACTGGTGAGTGGAGGTGGGTCTTGTCCCTCTGGTGGGTAAGACTGTGCTCAGGAAAACTTTAAGCAGCCCGTCTGCTGATGGGTGGGGCTGTGTTCCTGCCCTGTTGGTTGTTTGGCCTGAGGTGTCCCAAGACTGGAGCCTATAGGCTGTTGGGTGAAGCTAATGGCGGCCTCCAGGAGGGCTCATGCCAATGAGTACTCCCCAGAATTGCCACTGCCAGTGTCTTTGTCCCTTCAGTGAGCAGCAGCCACCCCCCTGCCTCCACAGGAGACCCTCCAATACCAGCAGGTAGGTCTGGCCCAGTCTCTTATCAGGTCTCCTTTTCTTCCCCCTGGGTTCTGGTGTGCACGGGACCTTGTGTGCACCCACCAAGAGTGGGGTCTCTATTCCCCCCAGTCATGGATTTTCTGCGCTCAAACCCTGCTGGCTAACAAAGCCAGATTCTCTAGGGGCTCCTCCTCCTGTTGCTGGATCCCCAAGCTGGGAAGTGTGATATTGGGCTCAGGACTTTCACTCCTGTGGGAAGGCCTCCATGGTACAATTGCTCTCCATCTGTGGGTCACCCACCCAGTGGGCATGAGATTTGATCTTATCATGATTGCACCCCTCCTACTGTCTCATTGTGGCTTCTTCTTTGTCTTTGGCTGTAGGGTATCTTTTTTGGTAGGTTCCAACATTTTTCTGTGGATGGTTGTTCAGCAGTTAGTTGTGATTTTGATGTTTCTGTAAGGAGGGGTGAACCCATGTCCTTCTACTCCACCATCTTGAGCTTGAGCAGTCCAGAGAGTTAAGTTTAGAAAGGTAGAGAAAGAATGAAAGGAGAGACAAGGATATGTGCTGAGATGGTCATGAGGAGTTTGTTGTTGTTCTCCAATTATATTTTGAATTTGTGTCTCTACCATCATTGTGATTTATTGAGCATATACTATGTGATATAATGTAATGGAGGAGATGTTTAGGAAGTAGACCTTAATTATTATATATTTATTTATCTCATTAAAATTTTTCGTTAAGCTTTCATGTCTGAGACATTGTGCTAAGCAAAGTGAATAGCCATTCACTTATTGAATGTGAATTAAAGGAAGGTACATATTCGGGTCCCATTTGTCAGAGAAAACTCCATGGAGGGCATGAAAAAGACAAACCAAGTAATCACCATTTATATTATTCATGGTCATCAGGGCATAGATATTGTGTAATAGGATGTATATACAGTTTTTTTTTTCCTATTTGGGAAGCAAACCATCTCCTTTTTCCTTCCACAGATTTAATTTAAAAACTCTGTTCAGAATACTAAGAGAACCTGTAACTCAAGGACTACTTTTAATAGATATGTAAGTTAGCTTCTCACATGAAGTCTGATAAAAAAAAATTTATAGAAAGCGGGCAATAAACTTAATAAGGTGTTATATAATATGCAGAATAAATATTAGTACAGTACATGAACCTAAATGACAGCAACAAATTATAAAGCTTAGCATGCAATTAAAATCGCTAATGGAACACTGTATAGAGAGAATGTATTCATTCTTAGATCAGTCAAAGAGCAGCTATTTGGTGTCAGAACCACCACTTGAACTAATGACACCTTAAACTTATTTTTAAACACTCTGTCATGCAATAGCTACACTTTATGGGTGTCTTCAGTTCAGTCTTTTAGCATACGTTGTACATGCTAATAAAATGTGTCCTCAAGGCAGGATGGTCCTGATGGCCAAGAGACAATGGTCAGGTTTATGCTCAAGTGTATTTTTCTGATGTCAAATTTATGAACAGACAATAATAACAGTACATCTACTAGTGATTAGCAGGCTGACAGTATCTTAGATTTCAAACTTAGGAACTAAGAACTGCCTGAAACTTGTCAGTTAATTGATCCTACTGCCATGAAAACTATTATGCTCTGAGTTTTTGTTTTTTACAAGGTTGTACTTTCTTGGCTCCATGCTCTTGTGCATGGGATTCTCTCTGCCAATGTCATTTACCTCATCTCTACATGTACAAATTTTACTCATCTTTAAAGACCCAGAGTAAATGACATCTTCTCCATGAAACTCTCCTCCAGTCCTCCCAGTTTGAAGTAATCTTTCCTTTCTCTGAACTTCTATTGCATATGTTTGTACTTCATTAGCACTTTTCACTATCCACATTATAGTGTAATGTGACATATATTTTGCATATTTAAAAATTATATACCTATAAAATATATACCATACTTATTTGTATATGTGTCTTATCCCTTATTTTGAACTAATATAGGGAAGAAGTGTCCTAGAATTAGGTATGGATGCAAAGGGATGCCAGCATTGGTTTACAAGCTAGATATGGACATTTACTGAAAGTTTACCACTTAAGTGAGGTATATTTGTAAAATGATGGAATGACTTTGTAGTCTTTGATGGTTGGCAATAGAGTTGCCCTTTCTATGTGTAATTTAAAAAGTTGACATCTGTCAACTCTCTTGGAAAAAGAAACATTCACATAAGTGAAAGGTTTCAAATCCATGCAGACATTGAATGGAAAGAAAGGAATAATCTTCTGTATTCAAGGAGAAAAAGTTCACAGAGTTCATGGTAGGAATGAGGAGAGAAGATTTAGGGTTGATATTGAATCTGATCTACTCAACATTAGAAACAGGGAACCTTTTGGTTTCTATGGCCATGGAGGTAGGCCACTCAATCCCCTATCAAGAAAGAATCTGCTTAAGAGTGTAATTAGCAGAAAGCCTCCAGATATTGCAAATTTGGGATCCTCCACAGTCTTCAACTCCAAGTTCATGCTCTTCCAGGGCTGCTCACAGCCAGTAACAGCCCAGAGGGGGTTCTGTGCACCAAGTACTGTAGAGCCAGGTCATTTTGGCCCCATATGGGACTTCTCTAATCTTTGCTTTTGGCTTCCCCATTGGCCTGACTGGGACTTTCTTGAGCTACATTGCAGTCTGAGGCTCTTCCTACCCAATCCTCCTTCCTTTCCTCTCTCCATTCACAAGTGACAAAACAGCATTGGAATACAAAGTCTTTTCCTTCCTACTATTCACACCAATTTATGTCCCCCAATATATTTCTTGCTCTTCTAGGTCCATCTCTGTATCTGCTTCCAGGAGTACCTGAACTGACACAGCTTAACACTAACTATCATGTTGAGCAACCATCATGGCAAAATTGGACCTGAGTACCCACACTCATGAATTCATTCATCTATTCAGTTTATTTTACAAATATTTTTGAGCATTTACTATGTGCCAAGCACTTTTGTTCTAGATAATAGTGATATAGGAATGAACAAGGCAAACAAGATTTTTGTTTTGAATAGAATCTACATTTATAAGGAAACCAATTAAATGATTATTGTTTCTCACTTATCTATTATCCCATAAGGTTGTGTAGCTCATGAGTATTTCCTAATGCTTAGCAACTTGGTGTCTCAGAAGGTTACTTTATGTCCTTCCTCTGCTTCCCTCCCTCCCTCCCCTTCGTTCCCCCCTTCCCCCTTCCTCCCTTCCTTCCTTCCCTCTTTCTCTTTCACCTTTCTTAAAATTTTTTTTCTTTCTTCCCACCCTCCTTCCATCAGAATAATTAATAATATGTTTCTAATGAAAGAAAACCTGTAGATGGTAGTAGATTTGGAGACTGTAACTTAATCTCAATGAAGGCAAAGCACATCTCAACTTGGACAAGATTAAGGAAGGCTGATACATTATCAGCACAGCACAGTGGAAAAGAAAGAAAAAATTTGGGCTTTCAAAATATGTAGTTGACCGCAGGTTTGACTTGGTTTTGGAAAGGTTGGTGTCTTTCATATTCCAGGGAATTGTGCATGTAAAAAAAATACTCAATACCATTTGTATCTTTTTTATTGCCAAATTTGGATTGTCTCCTTCTTTCCCTAAATCAGGTATTGTCTTGCCACTTTGATATATTAATCCAGTTGTAGTATTACTGGAACCAAATTATATATCAAATCAGTATTTAATTTTAATTAGTAAGGTCACCTAGAGGTTTTCTCTACTAGACATCAAGGGACCAAGCTTGTTCAGTTAATTCTTTTCTTTGGGATTTTGGTCTAATTATTCATTATGTAACACACTGTCCCCCCCCCTTTTAAAAAATTTTTGTTGTGTATTTCTAGTTGGTTATTATCTGTGGCCACTGGTGTTTTTCAGTCCTTGTTGTTGGTACTGTAATTAACTACTTTTCTGGATCTATTTGACTTATTCAAGTTTCCTGTGTTCACTCATTTCTGCACACATAGATAGAAACAAGTACATAGGTGTACATTAAAAATATACATATACTTACAGAAGTAAGAAAAAATATTTACTCATATCAATATTTCACTACTTATTAACATAAATAAAAATACCATCTTCACGTTACAATTACTTTTGTACACCATTTTTTTATTATTTATTCTTACTTTAAAACATGGAGCCCATGGAAAATTCACCACTGTTACTAGAAATAAGCTATACTCTCTTGGAGTTTTTTTCTGGATGAATCTGTATTGCTTCTACAAGTAATAACAGATTTCCCTTACAAGTTCCCCCACAGAGTTAACTTGCTACAGATTTGTATCCTTTGGTTAATGTCCAACATTCAAAGATTTTTTACTGGAAGAGCTCTTCTAAATAAGAATAATATTACAAAATAATAGTTCTAAAAGTACAGATTACAACTGAAGAGGAGAATAGATACATTGTTTTGAATATAGCCATTATCAAAAGTACTAGAAAATTTTTTACGAAAAGGTGTAGACACCCTGTTGAAAAGCATCTAGATGCAGAATTCTTTGCTTTGGGATATCCAGCTGAATTCCACTTTCATAATATTTGCTTAAAAGCAAATAAGACCCAGATTCTCTTATATCTGGTATCTAGAACTATCATAATCTAATATTACCACAAAAGCAAGTTTTTAATTGTCCTAATTTTATTCTAGTCTCAGAAAATATTTTTAACCATCAAGAACATTTTATTTATTAAAGGACTTTCATGCAGATTATATCTCAAATTTTTGTCAGGTAGATAAAGTAAATAAAGATGAACTTACAAAAAAAAATCACTTATCATTCCCCTACATATCACTAACCAAGTGGAAAATATAATAGAAAAAAATAAGCAAACTCACTATAGCAACAAAAAAATTAAAGCATCTAGGAACTAACATAATGAATGCACAAGACCTTTATAGAAAAAAGTAAAGCTTTAATAATAAAGACATTATAATTGGATACTCAATAATAAAAAAAGGAATCTTGATCCCTACCTCATACCCTACAGTCACACACACAATGGATTGCAAATGTAACTGTAAAAGGCAAGACAATAAAGCTTCTAAAATAATATAGGAGAGTTTTTTCATGAACTTGAGGTAGGTAAAGATTTCTTAAACAGGACATTAAAAAATACTATCCATAAAAGAAAAAAAAAAGATAAATTGGACCAAATTAAAATTAAGAACCTTCTATACATCAAAAGCCACTATTAAGAGACTGAAAAACAAGCCACAAATCAGAAGATATTGTAATACATATATTTGATAATGACTCATATCCAGAATATATAAAGTCCTATAGTTGAATGAAACAACCAAAAAAAAAAGGGGGGGGGGCAAATACTTAAACAGGCATTTCATGAAAGAAGAATGGTCATCAAACTGAGAAAAAGGTGCTCAATTTCATTAACACCAGGAATATGCAAACTAAAACCATAATATGATATAACTATACACCTATCAAAATGGCTAAAATACAGAAGAGAAAAAAGCAAGCGTTAACAAAGATGTGGAACAACTAGAACTCTCATATGCTGCTAGTGGAATTATAAATCAGTACTACCATTTTGGAAAATTTTTAGTAGTATCTAGTAAAGGTGACTACAGACAAACTAAAGCTGAATATAGGCAAACCCCACAACTGAGCACTTTTAGTCATATACTCAACAGAAATGCATACATTTGTTCACCAAAAGATATTTACAAGAATATTTATAGTAGCACTATTCCTAGTAGTCCCAAACTGGAAGCAACCCAAATATCCATCATAAGGGTAAATTGTGTTATATTCATACAATGGAATACTACAGAGCAATGAGAGTAAACAAACTCAACTATATACAACAGAATGGATGAATCTCACAAAGACAATGTTGAGTGAAGGAAGCCATACTCAAGTATATACTGCATGATTTCAATTTTATAAAGTTCAGAAATAAGCTAAATAGAAATCAAGATAGTGGTAGGAGAGATAATGTAGGAGAGAGGGGATAATGTAGGGAAGGATAATGACAGGGAGGGTAGGTAAGGGTGGCTTCTAGAGTTCTGGGGTTTTTTGATCTGGGTGCTACTTATATAAGTGGGCTTACTTTGTGAAAATTAGTCAAAGTGTACACTTACAGTCTGTACACTTTATGCATATTATATCAATTAAAAGTTTAGATGAGAAAGAAAAAGGAAAACATACTGAATTCCAGATCTCAAAAGAAGCAGAACTATAAATCAAAAATTTTAACTTAAAAATCACTAAAAGGGACACAAATGAAGACCTAAAAATTGCTGAAATATGTTTATGGATGAAAAAATTTAACATTAATCATCCTCTCTAAATATGTAAATTCAATGTAATTCCAACAAGATTTTTGAGGAATTCAACTAATATATTCTAAAACACATACTGAACAATAAAGGTGCATAAATAGCCAAGACAATTTTGAAAAATGAAAGCAGAGGGGAGTCCTTATCAAATATTATTAAATACTATGAACAGTAATAAAAATAATGTTTCTGGAGCAGAAGTAGACAGATTAATGGGATACTACAGAAACAGACCCACTTACATATAAGAAGTTAAGAAAGAATGGACTGTTTAATAAATGTTGGGAAAACCAACTCGAGATAAGAATAATAATTAAGGTGGCTTCCTACCTTAAATCAAATAAAAAGCTGAACTCCATATAGTTGAAATACCTAAAAAGAAGCTGTAAGGCAAATAGAAGAAACTTGTAGAGAAATGTCTTTAGGAAATTCTGATATAAATGGATGTCTAAAACGAGATTCAAAGTGCACAACAAAAAGGTGAAAAACTGATGGACTAAGAATTTGTTCAACAAAGTACAGCATAAACAAAGTTAATGGATGACCTCTTTCACAGCTCAACATCCACTTACCTGGAAAGATGAGAGAATCTGTACATCCTTCCACGTGAGTCCTTGTGATTCATTCAGGCTGTAGTTTAAGTTTCCTTTCAATCAATCCAAGAAGGATAAGAGTGACCAAATAAAGCAGGTTGCAAAGGCAGGAAGCAGAAACAATATGATGTTATGGAAGTACCTTTCTGAACAGTCCCTTCTGCTGCTGTAGGGCCTTGGGGCAACCCTTCAGTGTAGGTGCTCGGCAACAAGTCTGCTGAGACAGGCTGACCCTGGAGCTTTTGTAGTCTCTCTCGTGCAGCACTGGTCAGGTCTCCGTAAGCCTTGTCAAGGCTGGCACTTTCAGTCGCAGCAAAATGAGACCTTACCTCCATCACTTCCACACTGGCTTCCTGGTATTCGGTGAGGTCAGCTTTTCCCACAGGACGCACGAACTCGTGACAGTAGACGATCTGTACATAACTTCTTAGCGTTATCTGCCCACATATTTCTAGTGACCCCAAGCACACAAGCTTCGTAACGTACTGCAATTACTCCACCAGACTTAAATGATTTGTACTGTACAACCGCACAAGTTTTAGTCCTCAAATGAGGATTTTGCCGCTGCTCCACTTGAACAAAAACAAACAAAAAACAGTCCATATCCACCAGAGCAATGGTCCTCTCCATCAGCCATTTTTCAAGGTGACAGACACCTGACAAAACCGCCACCCACGGACGCCGCCGACTCCAGGCTCTGTGTCCAGTGGAAGGAAGATGAAAGGATCTTAAATATCTGTTCCCTTTCAGGGAGTGGGCTAGTCAGTTTCGAGAGAGGTTTATTCCCCGTAACGACAGAGGAAAGGGCCAAAGGCCAAGAACACCCTTGCCCGGGCAACGGCCCGCACAGCTCGGCTGCCTCAGCCGAGGTCACGTACTCAGCGGATCGCTCTGCTGACGGAGACGTCAGATGGTGCGCGCGCAACCAACGGCCGATGAAGCGCCTGCGCACAGCCCCTTTCGTCTCCCGGGACGACTTCTAAATCAACGTTTCTGTTTCTGTGCCATAATGAATTCTGCCTTCCACAGACTCAACTGTTCTAATTAACCGTAACTGTTATTATATTTTGGTATGGATGTTTGAATCATCATGGCTTGGTGAGTAGCTGCTCTTTCAGCTGATCTGTTGTCGTTTCAGCACATCCTGTCATCCTAGAAAAAGTCTCGTTCTGCTATAACCATAGGAGGTACCATCACCATCCTAATTTTTTCTGTCCTAAGAAATGAAGCCAGGTATCTTCCAAGGAGTCCTGGTTCCTTTGAGTGTGATTTGAAATCGTAATCTGCACTTTATGAGTTCTCCTAACGGCAAGTTGTGTACACAGGTGCTGCTATTACTGTAGGTGAAATGCTTTCAGCGGCAGAGCTGGGAAATATATATATATATTTTTTGCGGTACACGGGCCTCTCACTGCTGTGGCCTCACCCGTTGCGGAGCACAGGCTTCGGACGCGCAAGCGCAGCGGCCACGGCTCACGGGGCCAGCCGCTCCGCGGCATGTGGGATCCTCCCAGACCAGGGCACGAACCGGCGTCCCCTGCATCGGCAGGCTGACTCTCAACCACTTCGCCTCCGGGAAGCCCTGGGAAAATATATTTTTAAGAGTATGAGCTCTTACATCAGATTTCTTTCTAAATTAAAAAGTTTGAATAATGTAAGTTTTTATGCTGCACTGGCCGTATGAATCGAATTGCACGAATGGGTTTCCTAAGCCAAGGCTTGTTTCTGTTCAGAACCAGTATTTTCTGAGACGGCCTACGGTGGAACCTGTGGTTTTGATCCACCCAGCAGCCTTTCCCCTTTCTTTGTTACTAACATTCCAGTTTTCCTTCGGGGGACTTCACTTCCCTCCTTCCATGCTGTTCTGGTGGGAGAGTCATGTGCACTGTTTGGACACGTGTCTGAGATAAGACTAACCCTATCCTCCCAGGAGTTTGAGTCTTCATTGAGGGGACATTGACACAAAGCATTGAAATGGGTCCTTCCAATGGCCATCCCTTGAAGAGATACTCTGTTAATGCCTCTTTCCTAATTTCTTAGAGCATCTTTGATCCTATTGCTCCCAACGCCTGATTGTTCACTTTTTCATTAGGTTCTATAATTTATTTTATTTTTGTTAATTATTATTGTTACTGTGCTTAAGTTAACCAGAGTCTGTTTCTGTTACCTGCAACCAGATAATCGTAACTGATGCACTTTTCTTTGTGGGTGGGTATGTGGGTTGCCAGTAGCTTACACTCTAACCATGGCAGGTGATTATTTGCATGATGACAATTATTTGCATCATGACATGATCAGTTTACTTAGAGAAGATTTCAGTCAGTAACAAAGGGTGTGGGAAAAACGTGGGTCCTTTTTATTCACAAAACAGGCTTTTTTGTTTTTGAGGCACATTTTGTTTTTCTATTTGTTTTTTTTTTTTGTTTATAGGTACAATCATTTTCAGAGTTATTTTTATGTGAAAAAGATTACTCACAATTTGTCATTTTCAGAAAGCAAGTGCATAAGACATTCTTTGAGGGAAAGGCCTGCATAACTTTACCACCCTGCCCCCAAGATTATCTGAGGTTGCATATCCTGTGTATACAACACAATTACTCAGCCTCTGTCTTCATAAGGAAGAAGGTCAGAGGTACCTTTGGGTTGTTTTCTTTGATGTCTTGGTATAGAGATTTGTTCATAGACAATGACTTTAGGACATCAAATATTTGAACTTGTTTGAGCTGAACTATGTGATTCCTACTAGCAAAGATGCTGTGTTTTCCCCATCTGTGAAGTGCTTTTCTCTTCCTGTGTTTAGGAAATGATAATGACTGACCTTGAAATTTGCTGGGCTGAAGTGCTAGGTAAGCAATAAATAATAGCAGTGTTTCCATGGGATCCTAGTCCAGGTTGGGTGTTGTCTGCATTCTTCAACACTTCATTGTTGGTTCAGTTTTCAGTTTTCAAGTTACCAACTCAATCTTCAGATCATGTGTAGTAAGCCATTCCAAATCATAGGTACAATAGTAGCTACCATTTATTGAGTATACTGGGCTACGCACTGTATCAGGTGGTTTGTAAAAAGTGTGTTCTATTTTTACCAGTATTCTGGGTAAATACTATCATCACCATTTACAGAGAAGGGAACTGGGATTCGAAGTTCTGTGATGTTATAAAGATTTCCCTATTCTACTTTTTGACAATTTATTCAAATTAAAGATATGCATATTTCACATAAGAGCGTTCATAAATAATGGGATAGGGACTTCCCTGGTGGTCCAGTGGCTAAGACTCCGTGCTCCCAATGCAGGGGTTCGATCCCTGGTCAGGGAACTAGATCCCAAATGGTGCAACTGAGAGTTTGCATGCCACAAGTAAAGATCCCCCATGCTGCAACTAAAAAGATCCCACATGCTGCAGCGAAGATCCTGCACGTGGCAATGAAAATCCTGCGTGCTGCAACTATGACCTGGTGCAACAAATAAAAAATAATAATAATGGGATAAACACAAGACATGTGCCTATGTCGCCCCTGTTTTAATGATTTTCAGATCTCAAACTCTTTACCCCTGTTCTTTGATCACATCCAGCATTCAACACCTTTTCCAAGTCAGAAATCTGAAAGTCACCCTTGATCTTTTCCTCTTTTTATTCCCTTTTGTTCATCAGTTATCTAGTCTTGTCAAAAATATATTTTGAATATGACTATTTTTCTTCCTTCCTACTGTTACTGCCATACTTTAGTTCACCATTATCTTGTCATCTCAGTGATGGGGTTACTGCAACAGTATTCTAGCTGTATCTAAAAGGAGATGTCTCAGGTAGTCTATGCTTATCCAGGCCTCTGGAAGACATGGACTTTTTGGAATGAGTTATGGTCCTAGAGGGGAATAGAGTTATGGTCCTAGGGTGATAATGTGTGGTCACAGACTTGGATGAGAGATCATATATGGGGAAAGAATAAAGATTGAGTTGTTTCATTTTAGTGGTAGGCTATAATCATCATGGAACCTTTTGAATCAAGGGTGAGAGATTAAATCAATAAGCAGGAAATGGAGCTGTCTTTGGATTCTGGGCATAACAGATCAGTGTGCCACACTGTAGCAGCTAGGTAAAGGTATTAAGAGAACAATAAGAGGTCAGCAATATATTAAGAGAAAAGAGCAAGATGAAGTTGGAGAGGTAAGATGGTAACTTTCCTAACATTTACCATGTTCTATGTAGGACCTGTTTGTTGAATTGTACAAAGGCTTTATTCTTATTTATATGGTATAAAGGTCTTCCCAGGTTGAGGGTAGATCCAAAGTGTCCGGACCAAATAGACCTTTAGGAACCAAGGGCTTGAGACTTGAGTCTCAGTTCTGTGAATTTGGCCATACCTTTTCCTCAGCTAGAGATTGGAAAGTGGCCAATATTATGCCCAAGCAGGTTGGGCCATGCCCGTTTTGGACTGCCCAAAGGCAGAATAAAAGATAAGTAAAAAGACCAGGTGATATTTTTAAAAAGATAAAATGAAAGAAGGCAGTTTCATATGAAAAAGACCTTATAAGCAGAGAGATTGGTCACCCTAAGTGAAACAATGTTAGATGAATTCCACAAGGCTGTGGCTGATGGTTTTTGCTAAATCACTATGGATTATATTCACCTAGAGTACCATTTCATTGTGTAGTAGATAGGGTCTTGGGGGACAAGAACAAACATTGGATTCCCTATCAAATAGCACACTGAGCCTGGGAGAGGAAAGTTGTGGATCTCTCATAGCCAGAATGAAACAGTATTTCATTGAAAACGTTCTCACTCTAAACAGGGATCCTGATTTCTAAATTGGTTTCAATTAAATATATTTTCTTCCCTTCTAAGAAAACAACATACACCTATAATCTCTTCTAACTATTGGCAGATCTGTGATGCTATAGCACTCCACACCTTCCCAGTGGCTGCAATTACACACATCAAATTTCAGGATGGACGACAAGGTAAGATTCTAGAGGTAAAAGGCTACCACTTATGGTCCCCAGTTTGCTCTCATATGTCACAGCCTTTTATTGTCAGGAGTTATTTAGAGAAACAGTCATCAGCTAACAAAACCATCTGTTAGTTAACAACAGCAAAATATAAGGCTATTTCAAAATAGCATGGGGCATTTCAAGTTAAGGGCAGATGAGTGCCAACTATTTTTTCCCTTCAGTCTTTCCTTGTTAAAAAAGAATGCATTTGTTATCAAAGCTAGTTTGGCTAATGTGCTTTCACCTCATACATATCTAGAAATCAAAGCTGCCTAGAAAGTTATTTGAGGGTATGTTCTCCCTTTGGAGCCCATCTTGCTCCAATCATGCTAATAGGAATTTCATGTGTGTGTCAAGAGGACAATATAGCCTTTATGCAATTCAACCAAAACGTCCTACTCAGAACATGGTAAATGTTGGGAAAGCAAAAACGGTCTCACTGGACAGATTTAGTAAAATTCTTCACCTTTGTGCTTGTCTGCACTACTCCATTACTTTTTCCATCTGGAGGAGGAGGGGTGGTAGATGAAGAATCTCTGTACTCCTCCTTTTCCCTTGGCCAGATAGTTTCCCAAATCAGCTAAATATAACTCCATTTATTGTCATGCTAAAATGTTCTATTTAGCTGTGTTTAACTGGATATCATGATTCCCCAGGCTGACCTTTTGCTCCTGGGAAGTCGTTTTAAATTCAATCCCGGCAAAGGAAAATCCTTCCAATTCGCTGGCTGTGAAAGGTCACAAGTGAAATGTGTTTTGATGGTATCTGCCTATGGCTTAATTCTCAGTAAACTTGAGCACTAACTGGGCCTCAATTGTGCTTTGTCTTGGGAATCCGAGTTCTAAGAAGCCTGGGAGAGCTGAGTGGGAGACGTGGGGCTGAGTTGCTGGCATCAGCCAAGGGTACACAAAGGTACCAGCTGAAAGGTAAGGTATATGGTGCTAAGTTAGGTCAATGCTGCCTTATTTCTGAGCTGATGAGGGATTCAGACTAAAATATATAGTTTCTCTCCCTGTTTCATTTGATCTGTTTAAGAGGGGCATTTCCCACTTTCTGGGAGGCAAAGAGGGCTTAGGGTGAGATAGAGAAGGAACTAGAAGTGTGTGAACCAGTCAAGAGGAAATTGGAGTATCCTGAAAATTTAGCCATTTCAGGGTCCAGAGCATAAAGTCAGCATTCCAAGTTTGACTCTTTCCCTTTTACAACATCTTTCTCATTTATAATTTAGTAGCACTTCAGTCTCCAGTGAGTTCCTCACCATCATTATGCTGATTTATAACTGAATTAAAGTACTTTTATTACCTCTTATCAAAGAACCTCACCCCCATTTAAAAAAATCATATTTACCAAGCAATATTAGGAACTCTGTCAGAGACTTTTGAAGAGTTCAGTGGATGAAATATTGAGGTGGGGCTTCCCTGGTGGCGCAGTGGTTGAGAGGCCGCCTGCCAATGCAGGGGACATGGGTTCGTGCCCCAGTTCGGGAGGACCCCACATGCCGCGGAGCGGCTGGGCCCGTGAGCCATGGCTGCTGGGCCTGCACATCCGGAGCCTGTGCTCTGCAATGGGAGAGGCCACAACAGTAAGAGGCCCGCATACCGCAAAAAAAAATATATATATATTGAGGTGAAGTTTCTGGATTTTTGTTTTGTTCTTACTCTATTTCAACTTTTTGTGACTTTGTGCCATAATCATTCAACCAACAAGCATAATATCTGGCTCTTTCTGAGAAAGAAGCCCAGAGTCTGTCCTCCTAGCACCCCATTCCTCTATCACACACACATTATGCTCTACGCCAGCAAGTATTCAATGTTTCCTGAACACGACTTGCAATTCCATACTTCCATGCCTATGTTTATGTGGCTTCCTCTTCCTGGGATGTCTTCATTTTTTTCATCAAAATTCTATTCATGCAGAAAGGCCAGAATGGCACTCCTTTCTGTAAAGCTTTCAAAAGGCTTCCCTCTGCTCACCTGTGCTGAAGGTGAGCATGACTTTGTAACATTTTGTCTATGCATCTATTATGCTTGGATATTCTATTGTGGTATATCTGTGTGTCTCCCACTCAACCCAGCACCCTGAGGGCAGAAGCTGGGCCTTCTTCATATTTATACCCCAGTGCTTAGCTCAGGGATTACTCTAAGAAGAGGAGTCTTTAGCCATCCTACCACTGGAGTATGAGCAGTATGAGCCTTTGATATCAAGGGGGAGAAATGAAGTGATGTTTCTTAGAGCAAATGTATCTTGAGAGTTTATAGCAGCCACAGGAATAAGAAGAAAGCAAAAAACTCATTCTCTAAAAGCAGTAAGGGCAGTTCTCTGGTCATAAATGAGAAAAATTCTGCTTCCCTTTTCCCTTCTTTGTGTTGTCAGTTCTTGGAAATACCCGGTTGCCGGGAGAACTCTTAGAATATTGGCAGTGAGTTCAGCTGGAGAGAAATGGAGATGGCTCTAAAGTTGGGTGGAGACAGCTACACTTGGCCACATTTCACCAGCTTCTCATCTTCTTCTCCCTTCCTGGTTCTCCCTTCCACCCAGCAGACAGCAGGCTGGCTCCAATTCCTGAGACTTCTTGAGAGAGAAAGCAGTATACGGCCTGTCAACCCCTGAGTTAAGCCATGGTCTACAGAAACAGCATTCAGTGATCCAGGCACAGCTGATGGAGCAACTGCTTGCACTTACTCCTTTGCCATCAGTGGCTTCTGGCATTTAGTGACCCTGGGTGGTCCTGGGTATCCATATCAGTCCCAGATGACAGCACTTTCTGTCCCTCCTCAGGGGTCAGTCTTTCTCGCATATTGGTCTAATGAATTATATCTGTCAGGATTGTTGGCTGTAAGAATCCAGTGAAGCTGGTTTAAGGAGAAAATCTCCCCAACCTCCTGGTGGACTAGAGACTCCGGCTTGAATGCTACACAACTGGAAACAATGGGCAGTTATGCTACAAGGCTCTTCACTGGCAAAAGTACCACTCCTGATAGCCTATGCCTCAACTCCATAGGGAATAGACACCAGGACCTTCACCTTTTCTGCCCTCCAAGACTTGGACACATTCGCCACATGTTCTCTAGAAGGTGAATTTCACAGGCCTTCTTTTTTACATTGTATTCTTTTGAAAACAAGTCTCTCATGGTTGAGTTTGATAGGTGGATCCTAGGTCTCAGGCATACATCTTAGCAGCTAAGTTGCTGGGGAGATGTGTTTTCTAGTTTCTACCTTGAGGAGTTGAAACTCATAAGGCAAAATGTTTTCCAAGTATTGCAGGACTCTGAAAAGGTGCTGAGCAGCTGGAAAACATGACAAAAATCTATTGTATCCTATAGGGTATTTTTTAAAGTTTTAAGAAATATAAAAATGTATGACATTATTATACCAGTTTCCTCAGTCTGTGTGATAACTTAGTGGTATGTGAAACTTTTTTTCTGGAGTTTGAGGCTTAGATTACCTTTCCAGTTCCTGATACCTCTCTTCCTAATGAAGGACGTTGCTCTTCATTACCTTCCTCATATTGTTTCTTCTCCCAAACTCATTCTCCCACGTGTTGGTGTGTTGGTTGGGACCTTGATGCATGGGACATGTCTTCTGCTGGTGACTTCCATTTGGTACCCTATATACCATCCCTCATGGCTGTGGCCCACCCTTGAGTTGGGACCTTCAGTTGCCAATAATTTTCTGAGTCATGCTTCAGCTCATGACTCTGTTTGAATACAATAGCCTTGATTCTCTGGGTTGCCTTTTAAGACCAACCACTAGGGCCACCTGAGTTTGATATAGCTTGATTTTTCTCCACGCTGACTCCATCTTGACAAGGGTCAATGTACCTTGCTTGTGAGAGGTAGGCATAAAAACAGAGCTGCCAATGCAGATTTTTCAAATTAAAATAAATTTATGCTGTGAGTTCCTCAAAGGCTAGAATCTTATCTTAATTAACATCTTAATGATTAGTCGTCTGTATTCCCAGTGCTCAGTATAGCATCTGACATGCAGCAGGCCTGCAATTCAATTTGAATGAATGAATGAATGAATGAATGGAGTGAATGCAAATTGCATAAAGGCCACTAGTATATTTCAGCATCACAGACTGGTCATTCATTTATTTAGCAAACATTTTTTGAGAAGTTGCTTTTATGTACAAAGCACTATACTAGATACCATGGAAATCTGAAATAGCCCTAATGTTATTAATAATTAGAACCATAGGCAACATTTATTGTATACTTACTAGATGACCAGCACTGAGTTACCTGTTTCATGAACATTCATTTGGTTCTCACAACAACCCTGGGAGGCAAACATACTATTATTGTTACTTCCATTTACAAGGGGAAGAATTGATTCTCAGAAGGGTTAAGTAAATGAAAACAAGTTGGGGATATGATGTTTACACAGTAGAGTTGGGAAGGTACAAGAGCCATCTGGAATGTCTTAAATATCACAGGGCAACACATTTGCAGTACTCAGATTCCATCCAAAGAGTCCTTGAGTGCTAAATGGATACAGCTGGGGAATCAGAACTTACCTGGTGACCTTTATGCAACCTGCATTTTAGCACTAAGGAACTCTGCTTTATTCATTCATCCATTCATTCAACAAACATGAATGGTATGCCTGCTGTGTGCTAGGAACTGTACTGAGCACTGGGTGCAGGGTGGGAGGAGCTGGGAGAGGGGAGGACAAAAATGTCAATAGATCATTGCAATTCATAATAAGAGCTATAATAGAAGTGTGAACATATTTCAGAGGAAATATGTTTTTATCTTTCATATTTCCAACATTTCAACATTAAGTATGACATTTGCAGTAGGCACTTGTAGTTACCCTCTATTAGGTTAAAAAGAGTCCTTTTATGCCTAGTTTGCTAAGGGATTTGCAGATCATAAGTGGATTTGCATTTATTTCAAATGTTTTTCCTACATCTCTTCAGATGAATTTTCTACATCTATGGAGATTATTTCTCTTCTTTTACTTATTAATGTGGATACGTAGACCATTATCTGTTATGAATATTTTCTAATTTCAAACCAACCTTGCATTTTTAGGGCAAAACATACTTTTATACTTTTATAGACCTATTCAGATTTTCTCTGATTTAAATTAAAAAATATTCTCCATTCACTTTTGCTAAATTGCATATTTGTAGAATGTATCTATTTCATCTATGTTTTAAAATTTATTAGCATAGAATTATTCATACTCTCAATTTAATATCTTTTAAATTAATATAGCATCTGTAGCTGTGGCCTCTTCATTAATATTATTTACATATTCTTTCTCTCTTTTTTCTTTATTAACATTACTAGAAAACTTTCAATTTTATTAGTTTTTTCAGTGACCCCCCACTTCGGCTTTTTTTAATTCTAAATAATTCCTAATTTCATGTTATATGTTTTACTCATTAATTTTGAGCCTTTATTTTTCTACTGTAGGCATTTAAACCTATGTTTTTTTTCAAGAAATGCTTTAGCTGCATTTTTTTAGCTGCATCAATTTTTGATATGCTAATTTTTCATGTCATTCTTTTGAAACATTATATAATAATCTAAGTTACATTATGATTTCTTTTTTGTCCTGAATTATTTAAAATGTATTTTAAAATTTCTAATGAAATAGATTTTTATTTTGTTCTTTTTGAAAAGTTGTGTTTATTGCATTGCTGCCACAAGATGTGGCCTATAGAGAGCCTTTGAAATTTATTAGACTTGCTCTACAGCCTAATGCATGGTTAATTTTTGTAAATAGCCCTTGTATGTTCAACAAGTAGTTGGATGCAGATTTCCATAATATGTCCTTTGCATCAGGCTTGTTATTTGTGTACAGATCTATATCCTTGCTGTTCTTTATTCACTTGATCTATCAATTACTGAGAGAAGTGTGTTAAAGTGTGTGAACATATAAATTTTTCTTAACAGATAGCTCAATTTTGTATTCATACAGTTTGGAGGTGTAACATACCTAAGAGTTTAAAATTGTTATATGTTCCTGTGAGTTGAAGCTTTTATTATTATGTAGTGACCATTTTTATTTTTAATGATGCTTTTTACCTTAAAGTCAATTTTGTGTGATAATTTTGCTACACCAGCTTTCTTTTGGTTAGGATTTCCTTGGAAGGAAATGGTTCCAAATGGTTTTTTAAATTTTTTAATTTTTAATTTTGGCTGTGTTTGGTCTTCGTTGCTGTGTGAGGGCTTTAGTTGTGGTGAGTGGGGGCTGCTCTTCGTTATGGTGCGCGGGCTTCTCATTGCAGTGGTTTCTGTTGTTGCAGAGCACAGGCTCTAGGCACGCAGGCTTCAGTAGTTGTGGCATGAGGGCTCAGTAGTTGTGGCTCATGGGCTCTAGAGCGCAGGCTCAGTAGTTGCGGCGCACGGGCTTAGTTGCTCCACGGCATGTGGAATCTTCCCGGACCAGGGCTCGAACCCGTGTCCCCAGCATTGGCAGGTAGATTCTTAACCACTGCACCACCAGGGAAGTCCTCCAAATGCTTAACAGTGATTAATGCTAACCCTCCAGGCAAAATTAGTTTCCCCCTTCTGGATTTGACGGAACTCTCTCAAGGCTCAAATCCAGACTCACTACTCTACCTTGTGGGCTTTGATTTGCTGGGGGGAAGAGACCTTTCTGTTTCTGGGTAGAGCCATGCTGTAAGCCAGCAACGTCCATCAGACAGGAGGGGTGGTTTGCTGGAAGCAAGTTCCAGCCACAGGGCATTGGAAGGTGTCTGGGGTTATAGGGCTGGACTCAGTATCTTTGGGACCCAGTGTTAGGGCAGAAGGAATGCTGGACAGGGCAAGCAAGTGTTTATTAAGTGGAAACATCTTCATAACCACCACTCCTTGTAAAAACCCTGTGAGGGATGCACTGTTGTCCTTCATGGCAAATTGTGGGTGTTGGCTTGCTCTACCTGTTCCGACCCCTTCTGTTGTGTCTTCCTGGTGTACAGAGGCTGTACAATTAAGAATGACATTTCCTACATGCCCTTGCAGCTATGATTTTGGATGCAATTTTAGTTTTACCACTTGTACTCTCGTGAGACTTGGATTTGTCACAGGGTTAAATATAGGGGGAGAGATTAAGCGTGAGGCATCTATATTGCTAGCAAGGAAGATGCCAGAGGTTAAGTGGTTCTAGCAGATGGAAGCTGTACCAGGAAACTCAGCCTGGAGCCTGGTCATCTAGCTCTTACAGTGATTTAGAAAGCTACTCATACTTAGTAATAAACTCCTTTTTATTTCAACAAGTTAGAGTGAATTTTGCTCTCTATAGCTGTGCTCTGACAAATACACCCATTGTATAGGAGAGGAAGCTGAGACTGGAGCTAGGAAGTGACCTGCTCCTGGTCGCACAGCTCATGAGTAGCCGAAATGGATGATGAGCTTACGTCCTTTGATGCCAAGTCAGGGCTCTTTCAGCAGCAGGACAAGCAGCAGACTCAGGGACCAGGCCCTGGAAGTTTCCAGGGCCATTAAGATAGTACTGAGAAACCACACATGCAGATGCAAAGTCTGGGTGCCACAGTGACACTTTGACTACATTACCCAGTAAGAGCTGCTACAACTCCTACTGGCCTGAGCTGGAATTAGGTGGCTCCCCACCAACTCCACCCCATTACTTGCCTCTTCCTGCATTTTTTTTTTTTTTTTGGCCTTTCTGCTAAGTGTATTACTTGCCCTCCTGTGTTTCTGTGTTAATATTGGGATCCCATAGAGTTTGGGTTGCTCATTCAGCTGCGTTCACATTGTACTGTGTGCTCCTTTACTGTTCTTAGAATATTTTATTGCTTCTTCAAAACTTTTTGGGAATGAAGGAGAGAATAACAAACCTATAGGTTGATGTGCAGATAAGCAAGTAGTGAATTGTAACTATCAGATTACTTTTCTCTCTCCCACTAAAGTATTTAAAGTAAATGTCCTGTCCATCTCAGTCCATTGTTGTCTCATTTATGGCTCTCTTCATAATTTGTAATTATTTTCTCCTTTTGGGGGGGGTTATGTTTGTTTTCTTTTATATTTTCCATGCTAGGAAATAAGTTTCATGAGATCAGGGTCCATGTCTACCTTGATCAGGGCTGTGTCTGCAGCCCCTAGTCCATTCCTGGCACAAAGTAGGTATTTGAAAATGTTAACCAAGTGAATGAATGAATGATAAGCAGGGACCATGTCTTATCTTTTCATCTTTGTATCTTAGCATCCAGTTCAGAACCTGACACATAGAGATTGCTGACTCATTTTAATTGAAAAAGAAGCTACAGTATGTGTACATAACCTACATTCATGAATACAAATTTTATTTTTTTTCTTTTCTGTGTCTTCATAACTGGAAACTTTGGGTTGTTCATCGTTCACTTGCTATTTATTCAACAAATATCTATAGAGTGAGTTGATACAAAGATAAGAAACAAACCTTTCATAGCTTCAATTTTAGCAGAAGATCTAGCACATGACATATCTTTAATATACTTTCTAGAGGAATAAATAAATGAATGAAGGAATGTTAAATTTGTGGGGCTTGATATTACATGCATAAAAGAAACTCGGCATTTTCAGACAATAGGGTAACTTCAGCTACACTGCATTGATTAGATGCACTGGATATCTTTCTACACGAGGTAGTATTTCCTAGATGGCATTCTCTCTGGTATTTCTTCTCTGGCTGGTCATGGGGAACAAGAACGTGCAACACCTTTGTCTCTGAGTGTTGCTGGAGGGTGCTTGGGCACCACTTACAGAGCCGAGGCACTGGCAGGAGAGAGTAGAGAAAAGGAGAATGAGAAAGCAAGAAGAAAAGAAAAGAGGGAAATGAGAGGTCAGGGGATGGGAACGAGGGAAAGAATGGAGGAGAATTTGGAAGAAATAATGGTGATAAAGCTAGTGATGCCTGCCAGTTATTAAATGCCTTTTATAGAGATTCTATGTTCTTTTCAACACATATGTTATCTCTAATTTTCATAACGCAGCCAGCAAGGTCAGTAACATTTATTACTTTCATTGTGTAGATGAGCAGACAGGCTCAGAGATGTTAAGAAGTAACCAGTCACACAGTGCTAAGAGGTGAAGCCAGGATTTGCTCTCAGGAGCGTCTGGCTCAAAGCCACAGTATGTTCACCTGGTGAGAAATGACAGAGAGCCACCACCAGGGACTTGCATGCCTCCCACGGGGCATTTGGATTACAGATGATTGTCAACCTACCACTTCAGGTGGGATGTCTAGATATCAGCACTTTAAAGTAGCTGTCTATTTATCTGCTGATTCACAAGCATATACATACACACAACCAGAATAAAGAAAAGAAAAATTTATTAATTTTTGTGTACACTTTGACCAGAATAAATACTTAGCAGAAAAGAAGCGTAATGGATGACAAATGGGGCAACATTCTCAAATGCCATAATTCCAGAAGTAAAGCAAAACCCCTGACTCTAGCCTCACCTGCCATAGGTAGTGAGTAAACAAAGCCACATAGACCAAAAAAAAAAGCAACGGGAAAATAACAAAATTGAGGAGCCATGTAAATACTTTCTGAATGTCCATTCCCCAAAGCGTTGAGGTCAGGCATATGGTTCTGTTCACCAAACCCTAAACAAAGGACTTGGGCTGTTTTATACCCCGGTCATTATTGTTGGTTAAATTAAAGCATGATCAGAAGAAGTATAATGGAATATTAATTTCAGTTACTGTAGCTAATTGAAACATAGCAGGAGTTGTGATTATTGAAAATGGAGTGAGAACACTCAGATGCACGTCCAAGTCTAGCTTACCCTTTTCAAGTTGGGCAGTAGCATATTTTTGAAAATGATCATTATCCCTAGAGTCTATGCTTAAGTGCATCAGGAGAAGTACTTGGCCTGGGAAAAAAAGAAAAGCAAGTAATTCTCAGCTATCAGCAGACTTCAAAAATTCAAATTCAATTTAAAACTATTAATTGTTAATTTGTTCACATAAAAGACATTGCAAAAATATGTAATCCCTATCAAGCCAAGGACTGTGTGGTTTTCATCTTGCTGTTCCCAGTTTGAAGCCTACATCCTGGCATCTAGGGGATGCTTATCAGTAATTGTTGAGTGAATGAGTATATGATTGTTGATGACTTTTGATTACTCTAATAAATGAGAGGGTTTTCCTTCTCAGACAACTGACCCCCTTCCTAAGTGAAAGTGCAGATCAGCAAGATTTGGGAGGAAGAAGACACCTCTACTTTAGCTTGATACATAAGCCTGAGAGAGAGATGAAGAATATAAGCAGGAATTTGTCTGTTTTGTTCATTACTGTATTTCCATTGCATAGAACGGTATCTGGCAAATGTGAGGTATCCAACAAATATTTGTTAAATTAATGAATAAATGCTCAGCATGGAATTAGAAGGAGAGAATGAGTTAAGCAAAGGAGGCAACGTGGAGAGCTCAGAACTTCATAGTTCATAGGAGAACTTCTTATTTTACTTCTCTGCTGAGTTACCAATTCTCAAACATGGGGCACACTCCTACTCAATGTAAGTACAAGAATCCCCTCCTCAAATCAGTATAATCTGCCATGTGGGATTAATCAGGTTTCTCTTTATTAACATGAGGGACTGGGATAATGCTTTTAAAGGCATCAGTTCGAACAACTTAGTGAAAGTTGCTCTAGAATCACTTAAGATGCAAGGGGGATATACTAGGGTCATGCCAGTCATTCTCATGTTACAGGAGAATGTTATGTCCTTAAGGAGAATTTGTATTAGGTTTCTGAGCTTTGTACTCTCAATGTCCATTACCTACTTACACTCATTGATTTTTCCTAGAAGAGGCTTATTCTACTCATTTTTCTTCAGGCAAAGATACTTTACTGATTATCAAAGGCCAATGACGCAGAGGATGTACATGAGAGGCCATGTTTAAGTAGCACTGAGAGAAATGGTCTTATGAAGAATGCCCCTAGAATGTGTCTTTAATCTACACCTGACAACATAATGGAGGGAAACACCAGCAAAAACAAGCTGGATGCACTTTAGCAAGAGTAATTTGTATGGGGTAGAAAAAATGTCATCAATACTCAATAGTCACCCTCTGTGTGTGGTATTCTGTGTATGTGGGTGGCATTTTTTTTTGGCTTTTTCAGACGAGTATGTATATGTTGTTTGTTGTCTTCTCCTTTTGTTATACACTTAACCATCAATTTAAAGGGGATAAAAAGACTGTTGAAACAACATTTATTTTCATTTAGACAAGTACCACATTTTCTGAATCCATTTTGAATTCAGTTCAAGTGATGGAAAATTGGTGAAATTTTTCATAGAACCACAAATTTGAAAAATTGTCACAAAGTTTAGGGTTCCTCTGTTGTCTCATGATCATACATGGGAGCCAAAGTCATATACTTTTGAATACATCTCTTTTGAATTGAATTCCCAGAACTGTGGTGCAAAGATGCAGGCAACAATTTTCACAAAGTAAGGAAATGTTCAGTGGGTTTTGCAGTTGTTTTACCTAAAATACTATTTGAATGTGACTCTTTTACATCACTGGGTGCAGCTCTCTGGTGTCACTACACACAATGGGGCTTTCTTTACCAATGAAGAAGAGGGGGAAAGTCATAAGAGGGCAAGGAATAAAGCCAGGGGGAACAGGGTTTATGAATGCAAAACTTACAGTAGAATTTTAGACAGGAAAAAAGTTGATGATGCAAGTTAAAGCTGGCCCCAGGAAGCAATAACTTACTGAAGTGGCATTTATTTGGCTGATAACCCAAGGTCTTGCTGAACTTTCTAGTACAACAGAGGTAATCTTTATGGAAGAATGAATTACAATAGCAGTTTACAGTAACATTATTTGATCTTTCCCTTTTGAAAGACCTTGTAAGCTCCCTGAAAGCTCTAAGTTCCAACTCTCTGCTATGGCTTAGAAACTGAAATGGGAATCTTCCTATATAGCCTAAAAGATTTTTCCAATAGGTTTGCAGTATATCTCACCTGTAATAGAGTGAGTGATAAGGGCATAATGTGAGATTTGATCTCATGAAGTAACTGAGCTGAATGTAGATGGGGTAAGATATTTACATTCTGAGAAGTAAAATGACTTGCTCAAAGTCACACAGCCAGGTGACATGCTTCAGGTGTCATGTCAGTAGCTATTATTTCAAAGCCAATTAAACAGGCTCAGATCAAGAAGTCTCAAGATGAAAAAGGATTATAAAAAAGATTGTGATGCTTTTCTGAGAAGCATGGGTGTCATGAGAGCAAGATGAATACTGAATTATTTGTAAAGACTGGTTTTCCTTTCTTTTTTCTTCTCTAATTAGGAATGATATTAATGGGCATTAAATAATTTTGTAGCTGAAAGTTTGAAATTTATTTACAGTGTACTAAGAATCTTCAGTGCATTTTGATGCAGGGATACGCTGTGTTTGTTTAGAACACAGAGCTTTGGGGAAGGACGAAACTTCATCATTTTAAGTTTAAGACACATGGAGTGTTTTCTCTTCCAAGGTACATGCACTATTCCTTAAACACCCTCTGAATGCCAAGCAATATGCAGTCTGGGTGGCACCACACCTGGAGAAATGCTGAATCATCCATCAGTTGCAGTTTAGGTATTTGGAGCTGGCTGGGAGCATAACGATGAGGCAGGGATCCTAGGTCTCTTGTCTACCTCCTCCACCTCCAGTGTCTTCCTCCAGTGTCGAAGCTCCAGTTTGAGGGCATTATAGGTGAGGTGGAGAGTAGTGAGAGATAAGACTAGAAATAACGAGCCAGTGTCAGTCAGGGAGACCTTGAAAATCTCTTTCTCTCTCAAGTTGCCATTTTTTTTCTTCTCAATATATCATCACAACTAAGTCTTTTTTTTTTTTTTTTTTTTTTTTTTTTTTTTTTTTTTTTTTTGCGGTATGCGGGCCTCTCACTGTTGTGGCCTCCCCCGTTGCGGAGCACAGGCTCCGGACGCGCAGGCTCCGGACGCGCAGGCTCAGCGGCCATGGCTCACGGGCCCAGCCGCTCCGCGGCATATGGGATCCTCCCAGACCGGGGCACGAACCCGTATCCCCTGCATCGGCAGGCGGACTCTCAACCACTTGCGCCACCAGGGAGGCCCACAACTAAGTCTTTCTAATCATTAAAAAGAAAGAGTCCATCTGTATTCCCCTTTAACTATTGCACTTTCTCTTTTCCCCTTCAACGGCTTGAGACCTATCTGAAGTCTCTTTTTTCACCTTGCGTTTGCTGCTATACTCTTCAAACTAATGTGGCCTGACATTTGCTTCCACCTTGCCTCCGAAACTGCCCTTGCTAAATTCATTAATGACATACTTGCCAAATCCAGTAGCATGTTAAACTTCTTATATTAGGCAACATACCTATGGTTTTACACTGTTGATTTCCCCCTTATTCTTGAAACTCCTGCTTGGCTTCCACAATTCCCTTCTTACCTTGCTGTCCTTCTATTTCATGAGTCCCTTCCCTTTCACATTGGTGCTCTCCAGTGGTCTCTGGGTCCCTCTTTTGCTCTTACTCTTCATACCCCATGTCTTCTATTCATATAGTTTTAAATTCCTTCCCATGAGCTCTGGACCCATATTTCCAATTGCCTCATGTAGATCTTTCATTCTGCATGCAGACACTGCAACTTAAGCACATCCTAAACTGAACCGACTGTCTCTCTTCCAAAATCAGTTCTTTGTCATGTATTTTTGAGTCTGCTTAATAACTCCACCATGTACTTGGTCCCCATGTCAGAAATTTGGGAATAATCCATTATACTTTCACCCTTGCTACTTCTATTAATGTCATCAAATTCTCTTGGTTTTGCTTCTTAATCACTTCTCAAGCCTGTCTTTTCCTTTGTCTATTGTCACTACTGTAGTTTAGCTACTCATCATTTTTGAATCCTAGCTGATTAATCAGTCATGAAAGTTGTTATGGGAAAAATATAAACAGTGTGATATGACAGCGTTTCTGGGACCATCTCTTTGATGAAGTGACATTTTGGCCTGATGACAGAGCCAGCCTGGAATGATCTGCAGGGGGTAGAAATTTCCAGGAGTAGACAAGATAATGCATAAAACTCCAAGGAGAGAACAAACTTGGTGGGTTTGAGAAGCAGAAAGAAGGCCAGAATGGCTAAATCATGGTGAGCCAGGGGAGAATATAGGGGTACAATGTCACAGAGATTACATAGAAAATTTTTGGCCATGGAAAGGATGTAATACTTATAGTTTCATTGTATGTGTCATGACAATTCATTTGCCATGGAGAGAGAAGAAACACCCGTGGCTCTGTGACGTTAATGACATATCTATTGAAATGAGGAAGTTGAAAAGAAGGACTTATTTGATGGGGAAGGAGGATTTTAGTTTGAGGAATTAATCAATGGCTCTGAAAGTTAAAAATGTGAGTATAGGGGACTCCCCTGGTGGCACAGTGGTTAAGAATCCTCCTGCCAATGCAGGGGACACGGGTTTGAGCCCTTGTCTGGGAAGATCCCACATGCCGCGGAGCAACTAAGCCTGTGCACCAAAACTACTGAGCCTGTGCTCTAGAGCCTGCGAGACACGACTACTGAGCCCACGTGCCACGACTACTCAGGCCCATGAGCCTAGAGCCCATGCTCCGCAACAAGAGAAGCCACAACAATGAGAAGCCCGTGCACTGCAACGAAGAGTGGCCCCCCACTCACCGCAGCTAGAGAAAGCCCGCGTGCAAAAACGAAGACCCAACACAGCCAAAAAAAAGTAAGTATAGGGATTGAGGAATTCATTGCTTAAAGATCAGAGTAGAAGCTCTGGATTTGATGAGATTACCAAAGAAGACAGTGAAGACAGAGATTGTAAAAGAGAGAACTAAGGAAGAAGGCCAAGGATAAAGCCTTCGAGAAGTGGAAATGGTGGTAGAAGGAGAGCTCTCAAAGGAAATTTATAAGAATAAGGGAGAGCTGGCCATGTTCTCAGACATAGGGATGGGGCCATTGGCAGAAGAGATAGAAGATGCTGTTAAGAGTTGTAATAGACTCCAGATCAAGGTTAGTTGGGACCAGGCAGCAACACATAGGCCTTAAAGATGAACTGTCAAGTTGGCGTTGCCTTGTGAAGGTGGAGGGCAGAGGTGGAGAGAACTTAAGAGAACTGCACAGGCTGGGCCCAGCTAGGCCAGCCAGGCAGGTCAAGGCCTGGGTCTAGTTTGGTCAAGGACCAGTGCAAGGGGATCATGCTGCCTGACCTTCCTCAGTGAAGTAGGACTGAAGGTCATCCCCCATGAGTGAGATTAAGTTGAAGGGAGTCAAGGGGCGGGCCCTTGAGGATGGATGTTTAAAACAGCCATTGTGGTTTCCTATAATCATTAGTCAACAAGGGATGTGTAAAACCATTCCTGAGGATCAGTGAGAGCTTGGCCGAGGTTAGAAAACGTTGCTTTATGGTGGCCCAGTTTCCATGGTTTCCTTTCTCATGCAGCTTGGGAAAGGGAGCAGAGAAAACCAATTATTGTCTACAATAAGTCTAGGTTAAGAAATACTAGCTTGATGTTAGAGGCTACTATATGTTTTTTCCTTAGTGCCACAATATTATTTTGAATTTTGTGGGAAAAAAAAAATAGATTGTAGGTCAAATTGAATTTTGTTATTTTTCTATATTAAAAAATTATGTGATTCAGCCCAATTTTGAAAATCTGTAATAAGTGGAACCAAGGTTTTACATTAAGAGCCTACAGTGATTTATATTTAACTATGATTTTAAAAGCAATTTGAAAATGTTGGACCACTTTTACAGTGATTTGGGCTCTTATCTAGCAAGAGATAGATAAGAGACCAAGAATGTACAAATAAATAGTAATGGTATAACACAAATTTCAAATCTTTTGAGTGACACATTAACAATGTGAAGTTTTCCACTGACTGATATTTTAATGTCACACCCCCCAACAAACCTATAATTAAAGTTATTTTGGCATTTTCATCTCAAATCCCTGCTTTTGGGGTGGGTGGGTGGGTTATAATTCCACTTTTAAAATGAGCTTCCAGATACAATTTGACATAAAATACAAAGTCTTATCCTAGCAACAATTTCCTCTCTACCCTTCCATCATGAAATATAGGAATGTGTGGTCTTTTAGTTTTAAAAGTTATAAAGGTATTTAAAAAAGGAAATCGAACCTTTTTTGTTTGTTTTTTGACCAGTGTATATGCAGGAACTAAAGTCTAGCTTTAGAACAATTCACACAGGCATCAGAGATCATTATAGCATGTAACAGTTCTGGGAGAAGGCAGTAGTCCCACTTACTATGCTTGTTTTCTTTTAATTGGAATGTTAATTAATTCATATTTTTCTTTGAGAGAAATAATACTTGCCCTGTGATTATTCTCAGAAAAAGAGTTTGGGTCTATAGCTGCACATTTTAAACAGCATCTGAATAAGTTTGAGCAATAGCATCAAAATAGAAATAAACAAAAATTCAAGGCAATTGAAGGAGAATCATCTCTCTTTTTGTACATTGTCCCTTTCACGTAATCTCTTGAGCACAGAAATTTTATATGGAATTCTAATGATTTCCTTTCCTATTCATTTATTTTATGTATATACACACATATATGTCATATGTATTATGCATTGTGTGTATATATATATAATGTACTATATATGCATATATATAACCAGGGGATAAATCTCTTGAAGAATCATCTTCTGGGCCTTTTCCCCCCTTGGATGTGAATTCTGACTTAGGAGAGGGAAACCCTTAGATACTTCTGAATCAAGGAGTTAAATTCTTCATTGGAATTCAGAAAGTAAAGGGAAAGTGCTTGGGAAGAAATCTTATGCTGAGGTGAGGGGTCATAGAAAGGCCATTCAATTCTCGCAGGAAGGTCATGGGGGCAGTGGGAGGGGTCATAGACTGAGGATCATTTGAAGAATGCCATCCTTTAAGTAGGGTTTAGGCATATCACTGGTTGAGAGACATCAATATGGTCTTTCTTGCATAAACAATTCTAGGAAATGCCTCCCAAGACATTTATTTTATAGCCCAGGGTGGGGGTGAGGAAAGGGGTGAGAACTGAAACAGCCATCATTTCTTCCCATCAGAATGAGAGCTGAATCACACACAAAAATCCTTTCTGAAACTCTTGGTCATTTTACATGGGTGAGGGCTTGACTTTGCCTTAGGAGAGACATTTTTTCTTATCAACGCCTTTCCTTCTCTCCTCCCCAAACACATATAACCTAATTTCCTCAGAAATAACAGAGTCCAAACCTCAAATACATCCAGAGGTTTTATAGCTTCCTCCTCAAGTTTTAAAATTCTCTGGTGTCACCATCACATGTATAAATATGAAAGAAAGGAGCAATATCTGTGACTACCATTGAGCTAATGCAATTCTTGATAAACCTTTATGGCAAATTAGAGGTTTCCCATTTCCCCAGTCAGCTGGCTATAAGATGTTGGGAGGGCTATTCTTTTTTTCCTTTAACACAAGGCTTTTAAGAATTTGTAGCTATGTATTTTTAATACTGTCAATAAACAGCTTCCTCAAGACTCAGAGGGGCAATAATGGAAGCTGTTAACAAAGTGTGAAAAGCAACGGGCTAGCAAAGGTTAATCACATGGCTGCCCACTAATGACCTCTACAGCCCTCAGTTTAAACCCAACAGCACTTGTAAAGACCAATCACGTGAATAATTTCCTGTCTGAGGTAGCCTTTATGGTTAAGAATAAAAGCAGGGCTGAATGGGCCTCCCTGGTGGCGCAAGTGGTTGAGAGTCCGCCTGCCGATGCAGGGGATGCGGGTTCGTGCCCCGGTCTGGGAGGATCCCATATGCCGCGGAGCGGCTGGGCCCGTGAGCCATGGCCGCTGAGCCTGCGCGTCCGGAGCCTGCGCGTCCGGAGCCTGTGCTCCGCGATGGGGGAGGCCACAACAGTGAGAGGCCCGCATACCGCAAAAAAAAAAAAAAAAAAAAAGCAGGGCTGATTGTGAATAGAAAGCCCCCGGCAGGGGAGGTGGTTATTATTTTTAAGCTGATCTAAACACCTGGGTTTCCCACTGGACGCTATTAAACTTCCTCCATTATGTCTAAATATTTCAATCATTTCTACAGCAGTTGTGAATGAGTGCACTACTAAGGTAGGCAAGAACTAGGAGAGAGGGGGCAGGTTATTGAATGGCTGAGCCCCTTCCTCCAGGTGACGACAGTCAGGTAGGGAGAATCCCAGGCCTTGGGAAGGGAATTAGGGGGTCATCCCTCCCTCTGTAGCTCCCTAACCCCACCCCGCTTCAAGGAAGACCACACGTAAAGCCATTCAGACCAAGAAAATTTTACTATTTTAAAGGCCTGTAGATGAGATTCCTGAGCTTGCCCTGGTAACCCATTTCATTGTTTAACAGCCCTTACTATCAGCTAACAGTTTCCCCATATAAAGGACTTAAGTAATTTCTGCTGTGGTTCAGACCCATTTTCCCTGCCGTGTCTTTGGATGGCTGTATTTTGCTGATCCTTCCACATTTTATTATAGACTTAGTTAAACATTACTCCAATAAAATTGCCAAGTCTTTGAAGATTTTATTTTCTACCTCCAGCTTATAGATCAGAACATATTTAAGTGAGGAGCACTTATCTAGTAACAATGACATTTTTAGGTTCATGGCAAGGACAGGATTTAAAAGCAGTAATAGGGCTTCAAGATTCCAATTTGGTACGTAGAACTGGGTGGTCCTTTGGACCGTGGGTCAGTCCATACTCAATCCTTCTTCTCTCTTTTGCCACTCCTTGTTTGTATCTGCTCATCTCTCGTTATCTTATTTGTATGAATTATTTCTCTTCTAAATTGTGTTATGAGGTCCCATAACGGGCAACACGTAGAAGAGGAATAAAACTGGGATATGCAGTTAGGTCTAAGTTCAAATTTTGCCTCTGTTACTTCTTGTGAGTATGTGAACAAGTTGCCAACCACACTAAAACTCAATTTCATAAAAGCAATACTTCCTAGAGTTGCTGTAAGGATGAAATTAAGTAATTTGTACATAGTTCCTGAAATGCACTGGGCACTCAGTATATGTTAGTTCTTGCCCCTTTCTACTTTATTAGTAACCCTGAATCCAGCCTAGTGAGTTATACATGATAAAGATCCACAGGAGGCATTCACATTTAGCATATTGGGGATAATTTGGTTCCATATGGCAGGTACACAGCTTGAACTAACTTGAACAAGAGGGAGATTTACTATTTCACCTAGCCAATCAGCAGGTAAGGGCAGGTTGGTCTCAGAGATGCCTAGAAACAGAAACTCTCTGGGTATGGTCACCAGGACATTTTTCATTTTTCTTCTCTGCTCCTCTCCCAGATCCTCAGCCTTATTTTCTCAGACCAACTTCTGTTTGGCTTGAAACATGGCCTTCAACTGCTCTCAGGCCCACATCTCCCATCTTTACTGTCACAGAGGGGGCCAGTCCTCTCTGAGCTCCAGCTAGAAGATCATGGGTTCGAATTCAGATTGACCCAAATCTGTGCTCATTCCCAAACTCATTAATTGAGGTTGGCAGTTGGGAGGAGAAGCAGTGATCGTCACTTTCTGTCAGAGTCATATGATTGAAGCAGTGGTAGGGTCAATTCCCTAAAAGAAGAGGGGCTGTTTCTAGAATAAGGGAGGGTGCTGGGCAGCAGAACAATAAGCATTCACTTAATTAGGAATCCCAAGGGACCCCTCTTCACCTATGTCCTTACTGCCACAAAGGTGCTATGAATATTTCCGTATCCAGATGACCTTGGCAAAAAATTTAAAAGAGGGTATTTTTAATGTGTTTTCCTGACTGGGCATTGATAATGATAATGATGGTCATGATGATGATGATAACGACCAGATTCTTTATACTTACACCATGCTCTAAAAATCTGTCAGGTTCCAGATCATTCTAGAGCCATCCTTTGTGATTCAGAGCCCTGTGGTATAACTGGAGCAATCTTGTTTTCCCAGTAAAAAATTGGGATGCGTCTGGTGGTTATTTTTTTCTTCTTTGTGCTTCTCTGAGCTTTTCTAATTTACTCCAGTGAACATGCATTATTTTTATAATAAAACAAATGTTGTTGGAAATAGGATATGTGGTCTTACGTGTGAATTCTGTAAGCTCATCCTATCCCCAGGCCTTTCCACATGCTCTTTCCATGGCCCTGGATTTTCTTTCCTCGTGGATGTTTTCTTCACTTTCTTTGGGTTTCAGCTGAAATGTCATCTCCACCGAGAAGCTGTGACCAGGGGCAGATTTTGTGGGGCCTGAAGCTTATATAATTTGGGAATTTTCCTTAAGGAAAAAAAATCATGAATAGAAATTTATACTCAAAAGTGAATGTTTATTTAGATAAGAAAAGACATCACAAAATATGATGAATTAAAAAATGTAAGTAGTACCATAAATAATGCTTTAATTGTTTTTTACCTACATTCTTTGGCTACATTTTTTTTTTTTTTCGGTACGCGGGCCTCTCACTGCCGTGGCCTCTCCCATTGTGGAGCACAGGCTCCGGACGCGCAGGCTCAGCGGCCATGGCTCATGTGCTTGGCCGCTCCGCGGCGTGTGGGATCCTCCCGGACTGGGGCACAAACCCGCGCCCCCTGCATCGGCAGGCAGACTCCCAACTACTGCGCCACCGGGGAAGCCCCCTTTTTTTTTTTTTTTTTTTGTACTGAGATATAATTGACATGGCTACCTATCTTTTGACTGTCCTTCCATATGACAATGATACTGTAATATTGTCCATGGTGAGAATATGGTGAGAATAGAAAGATAGTTTAGTTTTCCTCCATAGTAATCGTTTTGCTTTTTATTATTGACAGTTTAGAAAAGTTTATTTCAGCTTCATAACATTTTTATTAGTAATGGTATGCAAATGTTTAGTAGTAATGTTTTCACACAGGGAAAAAGCTCTGTCTTGCTCCCTGCATTTCATATCTGGTTTCTCCCTCACTACCTATCTACTTCTGGTGCCAGGCAGTGGAGGACACAGTCATATCAGGGGACACCCTCTAGGCCTGCATGCTTGTGTCATCCTGCTGTATGAAATAGTGAAAAGGCTAGGAGGACTGTTCTTGGAAACCTTTCTTATATTGGGATGCTTGCAGTAACTTAACTACACTTTTTTAACATGTCCCTTCAAACCCAATTGAGATGTACCCCCATCTCAATTTTCCCCTAACTAGATTCCCCAAATGCCCATCTTCACACAATGTAAGGGGAAATATGACAGAGGAAATCAGAATGGAAAGAGACAGAGGTCTTAACTGATTGAAGTTAAAATATCTCACATTTGCAAAATTTACAAAAACAAATAGCTGTATGAACACACTGTAGGCTTCCCTTCCCACCATCTCCAAAGCCTTGGACGGAGCCCATGTAAATAAGAGGATTTCAAGCTTAAACTTCATTAGTTTCAGGGTAAATTTACTTTTGCATTCAATCCAAAAGGGAGACTACATCATTCTCTCATAATCCACTGTTCTTTTCCCTTTTAGCTCTTAGCATGTTTTAAAATGAAGTATTAGTCAGTATGCTTGCTTGTGTAATGTTTGTCTCTCACACTAGGATTGTGTGCATCGTAAGGGGAGGTACTTTATCTGCATTCACACCACTATATACCAATACCTGTCCTAGTGCTAGCACATTCTCAGTACTCACTAAGCCTTACTTAAAAACAACAACAACAAAAGGAACAATGAGTAGACTCTGGGACAACAGGATTGCATGCTGACATTGATTTCCATTATTACTCTACCTCCCCAGCTGCCCAGCACCAGGATCTAATTAAGTCACTTCTCCCTGGTCTACCTTCTCCAGGCTTCCCCTGGTTCCAGTCCCACAGCAATCTGATGCCCGTGACTAAAATGCTTTCCAATTTCTCTTTCCCTGAGGCCAGGTTGTCTTCAGTGGGTCCAGAAAGTTGACCTGATAAATTATTGTGTTAATAATGATAATTTTTAATGATGTACAAGGAATATTCCCATGCCTGATGCTAATATGCTAATGAGAAAAGGCAACTGAAAAGATAACAGATATTTTTGCAAGGGTTTTCTGAAGATGCCGTGTCCAGCCCACCCTTACACCCACCACACACATATGCATAAACTTACAATGGCAAGAATTTCAAGCTAGTTTGGAAGGAGGGAAAGATTTATGGGTAAACATTTTTGAGCATCTTGCAGTTCTATCTGGAAATCATACTATTTGTTGATGGGAAGCCATCAACTTCATCTAGTCCTAGTCCCTGCTTTAATCTCCTGATTCTGAGACAGTTTATGTTTGTTCTTTTCGGTTTGGAGTTCAGGATTTTGTGACATTGTATTAAGGATGCAAAATCTGGAGAAAGGTGGAATTGACTGAATTTTAAAAATTTACTTCCCAAACTGGTTCACTTCATTTTTATTGGCCTTACAAGGCCAGTAAAACAACTGAGTTATGAATATTTGCTTGAACTGAGTAGCAGAGGCACCAGATCTGCATAAGTTAATACAACAGAGTGAATGGAAGAGAATGCAAGAGTTAAGGCTGTCCTACACCCCCAGTATGTTGCTCTTTCTTACCCTGTGTCATGTCATCTCTGTGTTTATGTCTCCATCACTTATTTGGGGGTTGACTTTCAGCAGAACATTATATATTCATATTTCCAATTCCATAAGCATTTATTAAGTGCCTACTGTGTATGATGTAGGCGCTGTCTTAGGCACAGGGGATTCTGAGTTGAATAGGGCAGAGTCCTGCCATCAAGTTTCTTATAATCTAATAGAGGACATGTGTAAGTAAATACATTACAAAATGGTGCTTAGAAGGTATAATAGAATATCTGAAACAGGTGCTATGGGAGAGCGGCTAATGAACTTGGACAGGGGTGGGGTAGTGAGGAAAGGCTCTAAGGAGGAAGTGACATATGGCTTTTATATCTGATGGGGGTGCCAAGCGCACTTGATGAGTCTCATTCTCCCACACTGTAGCAGTAAGGTGATCCACATGGCAGTAGCTCTTCACTAATGATATGAGCCTGTGCTCACTGAGAGACCTCTATTCCAGACACTGTCAGGGTGCGACATTTATGATCTCATTAAATCCTCACAGTGCTTTGAGGGTTAGTACTCTCCACTTTATAGATGAAGAACATGAGGCTCAGAGAGTGGAACTTGCCCAGGGTCATACAGCTGCTATCAGGCAGAGGCAGGATTCTAACTCAGGTGGCTCTGACTCTGGGCCCAAGCTCTTGACCAAATAGCATACATAGTGAAGAGAGGCTGTGGATACTGCTCTTGGTGCTTTAGGCTTTTCACAGTGCGAAATCACCTGTTTCAATTCATTTGAACCTCTTAAGCACCCTAGGGATGACACTGGAAGGACATTATTATTCCATTTGAAGACAAGGAAAGTGTCACACAGTTAGTAAGAGGTCGAGCTGGGCCAGGCCGTTTGACTACTAGTTTAGCGCTCTCTTCACTACAGAATGACTGGGGAGCCTGCCACATGCACAGCAGCTATGTTTCCCCCACACTGCCCCTCCCTTCCCCCTGTCCCATCCGCCCACCACCTCCTGCCACCAGGTCTCCTATGCTTGATTTTAAAAATCCAAAGAAAATGTCTCTGTATAGCTAGGTAGGAAGGAACGGGAGAGGAGGAAGGATCCTACTTTCCTGTGCCTGGTAGGAACGGGAAGGACCTACCTTATATTCTTTCTCATAAATTATCCTAGAAAGGAAGAATGCAGGCTATTTTATTTCTATTTTAAACGAGCAATCAGAGGTGTGTCCCATGTAGATGACCCATCATGTTTATATATGGGTGGGAACTGATAATGGCATAAATATTACAGAATCCTAATAAACCACAGGTTATTATCAAATGCATTTGGATGGTCTGTGTTCAGAATGCGCTGTAAATTATCTTACCACGTAGGTTGAAAGATTAGCAATACCCACTAGCCAACGAGGCGAGCTTCAGTGGCAACATCTTTAAGGGTTTTCATCAGGCAAAACCACCTTGTCTTTGTCAAGCTGGCTTCCTTCCAGGGTCCAAGGTCTCTCCGTTGTTATTCCACCGAGGAATCCCACTTCAGACCTTTACCAGCCACAAAAAGTTCCTTCATGTGATTTGTACTGATCACAGGGCTGTCAATGTTTAAATCTCACGAATTTGAAAAAGATTACCTGTTCTTATCTTGAGAAGTTCATAGATACTGCTTAATCAGTCTTGCCCTAAGGAATATATGAAAAAAAAAGACACATATAGGAGGCCCAAACTTAATTTGCCTTTCACTATCATCTGAGCTTGGATAGAAGTATTTCACAGATAGGAAAAATGTATGGGAAAACTCTAAAGGAAATGCACTTTCTCAGAAGGGCAAATTAAAGCAGAAATAAATTCGAGATATGTAATATGTGGCAGTGGTATAAAACGTATATGAGAATATATATAAAAATATAATATATAAAAAAGTATATGACAAAAAACTTTATAAATTGTGAATTGTTATATGTATGTCAGTAATTCGATAGCACCCTCCCATCCTCACTTCTGATGTCACCCCATGGAGAAAGCTTTCTAAATTCCTAACCATTTTTCTTCTACCAGGTGGGTACTCAGTAAATATTTGTGGCATTAATGAATAAGTGAACTTTTGAATCTTAATTCTTAAATGAAATCTTATTATAGAGATTGGGCAATATTTCTGATAAAGACTTAAAAAAAATTGAAGTATAGTTGATTTACAATATTGTGTTAGTTTCAGGTGTACAGCAAAGTGATTCAGTTATATATATAAATTCTTTTTCAGATTCTTTTCCATTATAGGTTATTACAAGATATTGAATATAGTTCCCTGTGCTATATAGTAAATCCTTGTTGATTATCTATTTCAGTATCTGTAGTAGTGTGTATCTGTTTATCCCATACTCCTAATTTATTCCCCCCCCCCACTTCCCCTTTGGTAACCGTAAGTTTTTTCTTTGTCTGGAAGTCTGGTTTTGTTTTGTAAATAAGTTCATTTGTATTATTTTTTTAGATTCCACATATAAGTAATATCACATAGTACTTATCTTTCTCTGTCTGACTTACTTCACTTAGTATGATAATCTCTACGTCCATCCATATTGCTGCAAATGGCAATATTTCGTTCTTTTTTATGGCTAGTATTCTATTGTGTCTATATATTTATATACCACATCTTCTTTATCCATTCATCTGTTGATGGTCACTTAGCTTCCATGTCTTGGCTATTGTAAATAGTGCTGCCATGAACATTGGGGTGCACGTACCTTTTTGAATTAGAGTTGTCATCTTTTCTGGATATATGCCCAGGAGTGAAGTTGCTGGATCATATGGAAGTTCTGTTTAAGAAACCTTCATACTGTTTCCCATGGTGGCTGCACCAGTTTGCATTCCCACCAACAGTGCCGACAGTGTAGGAGGGTTCCAATAAAGGCATTTTTTTTTAAAGTAAGCTTGGGAAGACCACATGCTGTCTATACCATTTGGAGTGTCACGATGCACATCAATTCATTAATTAATTGCCCTGAGACATTTTGCTGTAAAATTTGCTCAACTTTGTTTTACCTAGCATGTACCAGATTCTGGCCACAGAATCATACTGAGGAGCACTGAAGTAATATCGTATTTGAGGAAGTGCTGCTTTAAAAGTTAAAATAAAAATATGAGATGTCACAAGGCATAAATAATTAATGTCAGATGGATTCTGTACTATGTATGGTACCAATTTGTAAAGGAGAAAGATTAACGTGAAATGGCCTGCAAAATCTTCTTGAAGGAAAACGGAAGCTTGAGGGATGGATGAAGTCTGGCTAGGTGGGGGGTAAGGTAGCGCTGTAGTGTTTCACTGTTTTGTCTCCTAGCACCTGATAGGACACACTCCCGTTAATAGCGGTGTCTCACTGTGGGATGTGAATTTGAGTTTGGGGGAAGGGCTTATGAGCAGTCCAAAAACTTGGCTCTCACCCATTTTCCACTGTGATCCTGACCCTAGCCTCACATGATGTGCCTTGAAAAATACGGTGGCTTTAAAGATGGGTGAGTGGTCAGAACTTCCAGGGACTCCGTAACAGACAATTTCCTTTTTTTCTTTTTTCTTTTTTATAAATTTATTTATTTATTTTTGGCTGCATAGGATCTTTGTTTCTGTGCGTGGGCTTTCTCCAGTTGTGGCAAGCGGGGGCTACTCTTCATTGCGGTACACGGGCTTCTCACTCTGGTGGCTTCTCTTGTTGTGGAGCATGGGCTCTAGGTGCACAGGCTTCAGTAGTTGTGGCACTTGGGCTCAGTAGTTGCGGCTCGCGGGCTCCAGAGCGCAGGCTCAGCAATTGTGGCACACGGGCCTAGGTGCTCCGCGGCATGTGGGATCTTCCCGGATCAGGGCTCGAACCTGTGTCCCCTGCATTGGCAGGCGGATTCTTAACCACTGTGCCAGCAGGGAAGCCCTCCTTTTATTCTTTTCGACTCTGTTGAGGTTACTCAGCCTAACTGAAGAGCTTCCATCGAAGCTGTGAGTTATTGGGATTCACCTCTTTAGGGACTTTAATCTTGGCAGTGGGAGAGGAATTGAAATCTCCTTGTCTACCACTTAGTGCAAAATGTATTATCAGTCTTGTCTGGTTCTACCCATGGAATCACAGGAGTTTGGAATCAGATGACATCTTCGAGACTATCTAATGATTCAGCTTTCTCCTTTCATAGATGAAAATGCTGAGGCCAGAGAGAGCAAGTTATGTCCTCAAGGCCATACTGATTTGGGGTTGAGACTCTTGCCTCCCAGTCCCTTCCTCATTTCCACTAGGGAAGAATTCACCCCGAATCTCGCCTCATTCTGAGTGGGAGGCAAAGCTTTCTCCATTTACTGAGGGGAAACTGACAGAGGGGTAGTATGTAGAGTCCCCGTACTTTGCTGATTCTACAGGTTACATGCAGGTGATTCCCACTTCCATGATGAAAACAATTGTCCATCCTTTATTTCGTATTTTACCTAAGGCTTGCAGGCTTTTAAAAGGGGCATTGTTTTCACTGGGACTGATGGGTGGTATACCCAATGTCCCTGCCTTGCATTCCTTTCGAACTCTGTTTTTGCCCCAAAGTTGGATGCTTTCTAAGCAGTATAACTGCCACCATGGTCAAGCCCCCCAACTGCTTAAATTACTCTTTGAAAATATAAATGTGGTGAGACATTTTTAGTTTCATGCTCCTACTCTTGAACTCTAGTTTCCCCTTCTGTGATTCATTTATATTTTCAGACCCTAAAGAATGATTTAATTAATTTTCATGTTTTACTAATTTGCACATTTGGCTTTCTTGTTTTACTAGTTTTTGTATTAACCTCAGAGATTCATGTTGAGAAAAATGCTCGTATTTCAAATAGATTTTATTTATATTTTGTCAGATAACTGATACATTTGGAGCCTTTCGTGGGGGGTGGGGAGTATAGTCTAGGAATTTTCAAAAACTTGTTGCCATTCCTCCGAATTTCTGCTTAGGCTGACAGGTAGAATAAATTTTCAATAAATGAAAGAAGTGTTTCTAAGGTTCCAAAGAGAGAGCCTCACAAATGCTTTCCCACTTTTCAATATGAATTATTTTCTTTTGATTTTTTTAAAGCAAGCAGAGACCAGGCCAAGCTTATTTGGAAGTCAGTCTGAAATAAATGAATCTGGGTCTCTCTAACAACAAAAAAAGGCCTTTTCTGGGGCACTCAAGCACATCATTCACAGCTAACTGTGCGTTATTCTATAGTGTGGATACAAACATATATGATAGGTCACATGCTCATAAACCAAGTAATAATTGTGTAGTGGAATAATTTATCCCTACCATAGAAATAGAAATCCTGTAAGTAAAAATTCTGGGGAACAGAAGTTGTAGTTTGTATAATGACCTGATGTGAGACATGGGCTTTTATTCCATTTCTATTTTGTGTGTGTGTGTGTTTTGTTTTGTTTTAATAAACTATATGGAGTTTTCCTGAAATACTGGAAAAGGTCTGTGGAGATGCATGTATCTGTGTGAATGCGTATGAAAAAGCCTCATGTAGGCTCTTTTCACTCCTTTGGTAAAGGCCTCCTTGAAGCAACTTCCTCTAGTCTTGCTAAGGAAGGAAAACACAGCTTCGAGCCAATGTTAGGGAGGAGCTGTCCGGTGCTCTCTAGCAGCAAACACGCTTACAACTCAGTTTAGAATAAAGTGTACTGCAAACACCTAATTTTTACAGAACTGCTTGTATTGGGAGTTACTAATTAAAAATCCTCACGCTCTCCCTTCTTTTCCTGTTCAAATCTGCAAGGTTATTTAATTGAAGTCCTATTTTGTGGGTGCAGATGCATGATGTGTTTGAATCATCAAACAGATTTATAGTGTGTTTTGATTGTTGTGTGTGCCTCATTGCTATTCCCAGAATGTCGAGCTGAGCTTATGCTCCTCGGGAAGACTTAGCCGCCTGAAACAGTAAAAGAGTCCTTTCTTCTTCTCCCGCCCCCTCGCCCCCCATTTTCCTTGAAACTTTGCCAATATCAGATCGCGCGCTGTCTGTTGCTGCATTAAAATGAAGTCATTCCCTCCCACTTGTCACCCTCCTCCCTCCCACCCCCTACCTTTCCCTGTGCTCTCCAGCTCCGCGATTTTCTAAGTGGGGGTGCCGCTCTTGCCGTTATGGACGAACTTTTTCAGTTTTATTTTCTTCCGCCTTTCTCTCCTCTCCATTTTTTCTCCCCACTTCTTAGAGGTGGTTTTTGGATTGGGGGCTGTGAAAGGAAAAGAGAAGGGGCCTGTTTTCCTCTCGAGGTAAAAACAGCCTTGGAAACGGCAGGTGCACGGCCCCCAAGCAGCTGCTTGCGCCTCGCAAGCTGAAGCGTTTTACTTCCCCCTTCTAAGCCAAGAGCACTTCATATAATCCTCTCATGCGATTCACACTGTAATTGCAGAAACCCCGACTGCTAGGGCTCATCTTATTATTATTATTACGATTATTATTATTGTTGTTGTTGTTGTTTTTCACTGATAACAAGCTCTTCTGCAAACAGGAACCTGTCATGTTAATTAGGTTTTTGTGTAAGATGAGCTGCTTCTCTAGAAGCAAGATTTTTTTTTTTTTGTCTTGCTCATAGCCCTGTTCCCCTACCCCCTTCCAGGCCTTACCCCCTTAGAGGCCACTTAGGGAGTAGCACATGTGGAACTTTTATGTGGTTCTATAGGCCTTTTATTATCCTGTGGGCCTCATCCTCTTCTTAAGAAAGAGGCCAGTGGTTAGATGCTGGCAATGAAAATTATTTTCTTGAACACCAGCTTGTTTTCTCAAGGTTCTGCTTATTCCTTCGGTAATTATGGGACTAAAGGATTTTTTTTTTTTTTTTTGGTTGACCCATGAGTGCTGTAGTCTATGGAACAATCATTTCATGGTTTTGAGGAAGAAAGGGCCAGGGATGAAAGTATGAAGAGATTTTTTTTTTTTAATTCCCTTAAGAAATTCTTAGGGAATTAATGAAAGTGTTTTTATTGCCAATTTAAAGAAAACCTGGTGCTTTGAGGTTCAGAGATATACAAACTATTACTAACGCCTAAATCTAATTTTGATCTACAACTTTGGCCTATTTTTTATTGTTTACCAAATTCAGCAATTCATGACCACTGTCTTTTTTTTTTATGTCTACATACTACCTGTACTATTATTTAAATAATATTTTCTTTATATGGCCTTACCTTTTAAATGTAGTTTACTAGCAAAGGAAACAATAATATACCACTACTATAAATAGTAAATTAATGCGATAAGCGATACAAACATAACTGTTAAAGTAAAAAAATGGAAACTGTTAAGTTCATTTGTGTTAGAGGTATTGCATAGTATAGGAAAGGTGTTCAGGATTAGCACTGGGACTTTTTATTCTTACTGTAATCAGAAGGATTGAAAGAGAACCAACAGGAGAATAACTTTCCCACTCACTGTGTGCACTACTGGTATTCAAGGCCATGCCAGTGTACCACCCTCATCTGCTCATCTCCAGCAGCGTGCCCACGCACGGCACATGCCCTACACTTTGGGAAATACCAGCCCATTGGGGGCTGAGGGCTCAGGTGGTCCAAAATCCATTATGGATATTTGATTCTAGGAGGACTATTATTTAAGTTGGCTCTTGATGTATATGAAATATATATTTCTAGTAAAAGAGTGACAAGAAAACCTACTCTTTAAGAGGAATTTGTGTCTACTAGTGGAATTAATGAAACATTGAGCATAAGAAACCAAAGTTCTAAAAGAACATCAAGGGGGGGGGCTTCCCTGGTGGCACAGTGGTTGAGAGTCCGCCTGCCAATGCAGGGGACATGGGTTCGTGCCCCGGTCTGGGAAGATCCCACATGCCACGGAGCTGCTGGGCCCGTGAGCCATGGCCACTGAGCCTGGGCATCCGGAGCCTGTGCTCCGCAACGGGAGAGGCCACAACAGTGAGAGGCCCACATACTGCAAAAAAAAAAAAAAAAAAAGAACATCAAGGGGGAAAACTTAAGAAAATCCAAGTTCCAGGATCCGTAATGGGAGCCAGAAATGGAAGCCAAGATAGGATCGAAAGTCTGGACAAAGTGGAATGGGCATGAGGTCAGAAGTGAAGTGAGATGGATGTTCCAGAAAAAAGTGTTTGTGAGAGCTGAGGTATCTGAAATTTTCCTTTGCTGGCATGTGATGTACGAGAGGGTCTGGCCCAGTAAAAACCCCGGCTAAAATCAGAGTTGAGGCTATAAAGAAAAGCACTTCTTAAATAATTAGTGTGAGTCATAAGACAATGAAGAGGACTGCCCATCTCACCTCCACACACCTACCCACACTCTACAGAGGTACAGGGGTTGGAAAACCTCACAGTTTTTCTTAATTATAAACAAAATATTTTTAAGAGGTTTATGTCCCAAACTCTTCCACACAACCAATTATGATTTCAGGATGTAAATCTTCCCAGTTATTCCAACTGGTTCTGTACTCTTTATCTCCCCACAACTCTCCTGCCCACCCCACCCCCCGACCCATTCTCCAGCCTTTAGGATGGAAAGGACAACCTTGAAGATGCATAAATCATCTAGCGAATATTTCTTCAATCTAAGTTTAGTAGACCTTCAAGGACCTCTCTGCAATGTCCATGTTTTTATTTATTATCCAGGACAGTATGGTGAGAAGGTGAGTGTTGACATGTTTCATTAGGGCCATATCCCTTCTGTGGTTGGCTGGTTAATGGCAGTTTCTAATGTTGATGCAATTTATTAAAAATGATTTTTATAATCAATCAATATGACATATAACCTGTTTTATATTGGACACTGCAGATGATTATATAAAGTACTATGATAGATATAAAAGAAATCTATTTGACAAATATTTTCTAAGGACTTAATATGTGAAAGGCTCCATGCTAGGGCCTGAGAGCAGTAAACCAGCCCACACTGTCAAGGAATTTTTTATTTGGAGTAGGACAAACAAGCACATAGCCTATTGCAATGATATTTGATAAAAATTCTGATAAGGGTAAGGATTGGCATGTCATGGAAACATGAGCAGCCCCTAACCAAATCTTCCCCAGTCAGGAAAGGCTCCCATATAAGCTGAGAACTTAATACTAAATAGTAATTAGCTGTGGGGAGTCTGAAGGGAGAGGTTCTGGGAGAAAGAGAAAGAGTATACAAGAGGAAAGAGAACCCCTGAAGACCTGGAGGTGAAGATTAATGTGGGCAGTTTTGAGAACTTTCAGTAGTTCAGCATAGCTGGAGGTTGGGTGGTGGATGGAGGGCAGAGATGGAAATTGAGGCTGAAGAAGTGAAGAAGGGTCTGGAGGGCCATGTGGAATTTAGGCTTGATGCTGAATGAAATAGGGAGCTACTGAAGGAGTGAAAAGCACAAACTGAAACGTGAGAAGAAAGAGACTGTGCTGGGGTGGAGTGGGCACATAAGTAATGGTACAAAGGTGAGGTTGAACCGGGCCAGGCGGAGCCTGAGGGTACAGGTGAGTGGGTTACATTTGTCACCTAGGACAGGAGGTAACCTTGCAATGATCTCTAGCGACTGATTCTGAATGTGCAGGTAGTGACCGGGCCAGCAGAGAGGACTGTTCATACTGGCTGAGCAGCATAGTAGTGGCTTGGGAGTGGGATCATGCAGAGGAGAGGGGTAGCACGCATGGAAATCATTTTGTTTTTGATCAAAGGAGATATTTTTGGAAGATAATCTGGACACTATTTGGCTAAGTTAAAATTACTTTTTTTTTTTTGAAAACTATGGGTTTTATTTTTATTTATTTATTTATTTATTTATTTCAGTAGCTCTGTCGTTCCCTAGATGTTATTTTATTTTTAATTTTTTAATTTAACGTCTTTACTGTAGTATAATTGCTTTACAGTGGTGTGTTAGTTTCTGCTGTATAACAGAGTGAATCAGCAATACATATACATATATCCCCATATCTCCTCTCTCTTGCGTCTCCCTCCCACCCTCCCTATCCCACCCCTCTAGGTGGTCACAAAGCACCAAGCTGATCTCCCTGTGCCATATGGCTACTTCCCACTAGGATTACTTTCTTATTTCCAGTGTGCTTCATGTACTTGTCTTACTTTTTTTTTTTTTTTTTTGCTGTACGCGGGCCTCTCACTGTTGTGGCCTCTCCCGCTGCGGAGCACAGGCTCCGGACGCGCAGGCTCAGCGGCCATGGCTCACGGGCCCAGCCGCTCCGTGGCATGTAGGACCCTCCCGGACCGGGGCACGAACCCGTGTCCCCTGCATCGGCAGACGGACCCTCAACCAGTGCACCACCAGGGAAGACCCTCATGTACTTGTCTTACTTTAAAGTGGTCCTTTAATGTAAAGGGGAGCATTGATTCTAATCATCTGGTAATAGTATTAATAAATGATCACATTAATGGGGTACTTACTTGGGGCCAAACACTGGGCTGAGCACTTGATATATATTATCTCATTTAATCCCTGCCCCTCAAACATGACATGTTATTATCATCTTCATCTTACAGATGAGGGCAACGAGGCTTAGAGAGGATAAATAATGCCATAACTAAACGGTGGAGGTAGGATTTCATCCCAGGGTTGATTCCAGAGCCTGAGCTCAAAACCAAAACCCCATAGTTAAAGATGTAGAGTGTGTTGCACACTGAGTCTAATGAATAACTTTGTACAAAACTGTGTGTAAACATTTTTTAATGAAAGGAAAATTTGTTACAAGGTTTTTTGGTTTCTTTTGGCATCTTTCTTTTGGAATTATGCTCCCAGAAAAAAGCTTTAATTAATAAAGGGCTATGATTACTCATTCTCAATTAAACACGGTTTTATTGAACAAACAAAAACAAAGGGAAAAACAAACAGGTCATTTTTTCCCGGTTTTGATGTTTAAAGTTTTGGAGTAAATTTGCCAAAGGAGTAAGTAGGTTTTTCTTTTTATATTTTACATACGGAGGCCATGCTTTCTTAAAATTCTTGTATTGGAAAAGACTCACAGAGTTAATCTACACTAATCTTTGAGTAGTCATTATTCTCCATTGAAAAAACAAAATGCATTACCAGAATTATTGTAGCATCCCCAAAGTGAAAAGAGTTTAAAGACCAACACCTAGTCTACCCTCCTCATTTTCCATGAGGAAACAGAGGACCGAAGCAACTAAGGGACTTACATGCCCAAAGCCACACAGTGAGTATACAGTAGGGCTTAAGATCAGAGTCTTTAGCCCCAAGGAAGGCTCATTGATTGCTGTACCATCTCACCCTGGATAACAGTATTTCAGGGGATTAATATGGTTCATCTTCCTGGAGTATCAGTTTTGCTCTAAGATTTAAAAGCAATCAAGCAAACTAAATAGTTAATAATTTAAATCCTTTTTATATTAAAATGAACATGGCTATATTGTGGAGTAAAAATCATAGGGATTTAATAAATAAAACAGGAAACTTCAAAGAAATGTCCCTTTTTAGAAAAGAAGGCAGGGAGCAAGAAGAGGGTCTCAGTCTTTACTCCCAGGTGTCTTGGTTCAAATGCGTTCTCTCTGCCTTTAGAGATTTTTCAGAGGGAAATTTTTTGAGACACTCTGGCATCTCTTAGGTGTATATGGACAATAGTGAACTACCAATTAATAGCATTGTTCATAATTATTCTGTTAAATGACACTGTGAGATGCCAGAAACACGCTTTTTCCATTAATATATAATTTAAAATTGTCTAAATACATGTTAACAGATCCTATAATGGAATAGATTTAAATTTCTTCTCTGAGAAATTTGATTTTTTAAGCTGATTTCAATAGAAAATGTATCTGATTAGTTAGAAATGTGTTACTTGAATGAATGCATTTTGCTACAAAGGTTATCTTTGAAATGATGTGAATAATCTGTCTTATGCCCACAAGTACTGTGAATACTAACACTTCATTCTTAACTCATCTAGTTGTCATTAGGTGCAGCAGCTGATGCAATCTTCCATTAAGCAGTCTCAGAACTGTGGGTGGTCTTGGAAACTATACCATATGAACTGTAATACACAATAGAGTGAGTTAGGGATTTTTTTTTTCAGCTTTAATTTTGAATCTTGCAGTTCCTATTGGTTGAAATCGAGCAAAAGAATAAAGGGAACCTGATCTTAGCATCAATCTATATTGATGTAGAGCTCCTTATATACTTATTGATTAGAGAGTTTAAACTTAACTGCAGCCATTTCTTTTCTATTTGAGTTGTTTATTTACTTAACTAAAGGAACTGACATGACAGTGCTTGCAAACAGGGGCACTGTCAGCTGTTTACATTTTTAAAACCATACGCTAATAAAATAAACTAATGAAAGGAAAAATATAATACATTTTAACCATACTTTGTTTAAACCAGCACTGGGTAAGTTTTAGTGGGACATTTTGGAAGTGTAGCACACAATTGACATCAATACCAAATTGGCTGTGTTCATTGTGGGATTATTATAAAGGGAGTTATTCATCATGTTTGGAAACTTACCACCACTTTAAAAGGGCTGAAACTTAACACTATTATATATATATTTATAGGTTTCTTTATAAAAGTAACTTAAAGTGCCTTAAATATAATAAGTGCTCAATAAATAGCTATTGATTTGATTTCCATGAGAAATGCAGTGCATTGGAAGCCCAGAATGGAAGGAAAAATGCAAAGTACATTAGTAATAATTTTGCATTCACTAGGTGGAGATGGAAGCAAGTGGTATATATGGATCTAGCCACTGAAGAAAGAGAAATCTGCTCATAGATCTCTGAAATGAAAGCAATCATTTATTAGCTCAAGAGAAATATTCTTAAAAAATTATCTTTGTGTATATGCATTTAAAGAAAAAAATCTTTCCAAACAATTGGAATGACAAGCAAACTGTCTTTCATTTGTGGTAAATGAGCTACAAACGTATGCATTTACAATTTTTCTTCAATATTCAAATGAGAAATCTGCAACCACAAAGAAGTTGTCTTAAAAGTGCTACTTTTTTTTTTTTTCTGGCATAGATGGTCCCCAGTCTTTTCCACTATAGTCTAGAGTCCTTAATAAAGAAACCACAAGCTATTCTCTAGTACAGCATTTTAGCTCCCAACTTTAATTTTGGTTTTAGTCCAACAGGCAGATAGTTTAAAAAGTTTTCTGTCTCCCATCCTAGTTTGTTTCTTAAACTCTCTCAAATCTTAAAGGGATAAAATTGTAGTGCTGTTCATTTTGTACCTTCCATCTCTACCTGCAAAATTTTGTTTTTTAATGGTTTAGCACAGATACTTCAAAGTTCAACTGCTCTCCCTTCTTTTTCTTTTTCTAACCCCCCTCCGCCCACCCCCTTTTTCTTTTTTCTTTCTTTCTTCCTTCTTCCTCCTCCAGCTCCCTCTTGGGCCCCCTCTCCATCCCCCCTGTCCCCTTTGGAAGCCCCTGGGATGACACTGTTCATTGATGCATCTCCCTCATTAGCATTGCTGCAGCTTGGCTCAGAGGTTTCAGAGGCAATCCGTCATGAGAAAACTGAAGAATGTGCCCCATTTGCATGATTCTGTGCCAGAATGCAACTTTTTCTCAGCTGTTCTTTGTGTAATTTCCCCTTGAGCGTTCAACTTTCCCATGAAGTCCTAGAAATCATATTACGGATTTCCAACCCAATTGAAATGCTCTTCAGATTAGCTTTACATACTTGCTTCCTTCCCCCAACAACTTCATAGTTCTTCGTAAACAAAAAAACAGGTTTCGCCTTTTATTGTTTGGAAATGTAGGAAATATTGAACGAATAATTTTGCTTTGAAAGTGCAGGGGTACATATTATATGTGCAAATGTATATTTATTACACATGTCCAAATGAGGCCACAGTGCTAATAAATACTTAGGCAATCTCTGCTTCCTAGTCACTTAGTGCCACTGAGAACCACATTCTGTAACCCACCGCAGAGAGACTCAGAGCAGAAACAGCAAAAAGCGGGATGAAGTGCTCACTGTTTAATAAAGAGAACTTCCCCCATAAGTCAAGGAAATCTGCTTTGCAGATCTTGGATGAGCACATTTTAATAAATAATGAATTCATAGTAGCTAACTAACTGCTAATTAAATATGTATTCTCACAGTATTTTTTTCCTAGATAAAAAATTATTGTGACAACTACAACACTGGGACACACAACCTGTTACCAAGGTTTCCATTTTCCAGAAATTAAGATAATGTGCTATACACACATGATACCCCACATTCCAGAAGAGAAAATGCTCCATTCACATGTTCATCATATTGCATTTGAATTAACAACAGAAAACAATTTACGCACAGGCGCATACAATCTTTAGCCCTTTTCAATGACATGCTATTCTTCTCAGTGTCATTATATACAAATCAATATAGAGTCTTTTCATTCCCTCTTGCCTTTTAGGGCACTTAGGAGTAAGAATAAACTACTTTTTTTTTATTATTTCCATTCTAAAAACTGTAGAATTAATATTTTTTGATTACCCTTTGACTTGGTTGGAGTGTATCCATTTGGGTAAAATAATGAAGATATTCTAAAAGTGCTTTAGTTATAACTACTTAAAATTTTAAATTATGTCGTAATCTTTTAGAAGGAAAAAATGACTTTAGAATGGGAAGGCAGAAATATCGAACTTACTGAGTTCCAAACAGAATTAAAATGACTTAAAGATAATTCCCTGCACCAACAGAAGAAAATAAAGCTCTTAAAGTTCAAAAATTTGGTTGTTGGAGGAACGCTCACACAGTGATTAGAATTAGGTTGCAGAAGATTTCATTAATTATAGGTGACTGGTTTTCCCTCAGCAGACAGCTCAGGTCTCGCCGCCCCCCCCGCCCCCCACCTCCCCCCCACCTCCCCCCCACCTCATCTCAAACTGTTGTCTAACCTTTCCCTTAATCCATCTCATCTTGAGCTGATGGGAACTGCTTTCATTCCACCTCTTGTGGAGGTAATGAAACAATCTTCTTATTCACTTGGTTCCTCTGAGCCGGTGACATGCAACAACAACAAAAAAAAGCAAGCGCCCTGATTAATGGCTGCTAATTAGCAATGTTAATGACCAGGTGTCCGAGAGCATGGCCAGCTCCTCTCAGCATGGAGTGATCGCTCAATGAGGGCCCTGCAAATCCATTCCCAGTGACCCTTCCCCTCAGCTGCCAGTAATGAAGGCCGCTTGCTCGTTACTCCCGGGAGGGGCACAGGAGGAGACCCAGGCCTGGGACCCAAACCCTTGGCTGGGGTCTAGTGGATCTTCCATTAATTAAGGTTAGCGTTTCTGGCCCCCAAAAGCTCAAAGGTAAGGAAGTGAGGGGCAGGGAGATGAACTCAACCTCTCTTGTCTCGGGAGGCGATTCTTTTCTAAATGGAACCAGTAGTTAATTTGGGCTGTCCACATGTATATCCATAATTTTGACTCTTTGTTAGCTATACATATCATCTTCTCTGGCTCTGTTATTATCCCGAGAGAGATCATTCACATGGGGGAAGCAAATCTCACACTAACTCTCAAATACAACTTTCTATCTGGGAGGTTTACGTTCTCTTTTTACCATTCAGGTTTACAGATGAGTGGCAGCAGAAACTCGGAGCACCTAGATCTGTGCTTAAAAAATTAGTTATCTTTTAAAAATATTTTCCTGGTTAGGAGATGGGTTGAACATGCCAGTGCTGTTAGCTCTCATGTAGGAGTAAGGGAATTATATTACTTAAAAAAAAAAAAAACAACACAAAAGCAAGCTTTTCCAAGAGCTTTCTAGAAAATCAGCTCCATAAAGACCTGAAAAATTATTTTACTAATTAGAGTTGGTTCCTTTTTTTAAATGCTGACCAGAAAATTGAAAAGTGACAAGACTGAAGTCTTTGCAGATAATTAACCATTAACGGTATTTGCCAATTTGTGACAAGCCGATTCTCTGAGTTTACACATTTATTTTCTCTTCACTGGTGAATGGACTTGTACTTTCTCCAAGGAGGGGGTGGAGGGAATGATTCAGTTTGGAAGAAACAGACTAAAATGGAAAAAGGTATGCCATGTCATTGCTTTTGTTTTATCAGGCCACATATATATATAGCAGGCTTTTTATATCTATCATCTATCTATCTATCTATCTACCTACCTAAAGTGAGGATAGCACCTTGGTTAATTTAGAAATCTCCCCCCCGCTACCTTTAACAAAGTTTTTATTTGTTGAAATGTCTTATGTTTGATACCATTGTAATGAGTTTCTTTTGATGACATTGTGAAGAATGTAAAATTTATTTCAGTAGAATAAGTGCTATTGTGAAAATTACTGACTATTCATGGGTGATAAAATACCTAACAGCAGGGTTTAAAAACTCATGGTCACTAGGTTGCTGCTGGCCAGTAGGCCCAAATGAAATTTGACAAGAAAAACTTAAGAGCTTTATTCCAAGTGTGGACGAGGCCAAACAACATTACCTCATAAGCTACGAAAGGAGGCTGCCTAGACAGGAGGCTGGCTTCTCTGTCATTAGAGCCCACCTTCTGTTGCAGTAATATCTGATGTAGTTTTTTGGAAGGAGGGGTAAAAATTGTCTCTCTATGTAGAGAAGTTAGTAAACTCTTTCACTGTAGAAAATTTAGAAAACACTGAAAAGCACCAGCACACATACATTTGCATGCATTCACCCATGTACAGTACACACAATCCTAACCAGAGCTATCAATGGCCAACATGTTGCTATGTATTCTAGCCATCTTTTTCTTGCATAGTTACTTTCTGTCTTAACAAAATTGTGTTGTACTGCATGTGTTTTATAAACTACTTTTTAAATTAACAATCTAGCATAAATCTATTGTGAAATATTCTTCTGCAGTGGTATATTATGACAGCTTCTACTGAGAGCCACAAGTCTCCATTAACCATTCATGGTTAATGCAGATTTCTAGAGTTATTATAGAGCCATATTACTGTGATGATCCCAGTGCTAAAGGGAAGGCCACAGGTACCATCCTGGCCAGTCCCTCCTACATAGAGGACATTGAAGATTTGTTGAGGATTGAGTTATATCCCTCCATTAGCTTAGATTCTCCATCTGTTTGTTCTCTCCACAGTCCTTAGAACAGAATAAGTGTACCAGTGGTGCACTATATCCAATTAATTAATTATTAGCAAAGAAGGGACAAAACTGTGTGAACATAAGCTTCATGAGAGCAGAGAACTTGTATATCTTCTCACCTATATATCTGCAGTGCCCAGAACCATACCTGGCATGTAATGGGTACTCAATACATATTTTTGAATGAATGAATGAACAGTTAAAAGGTAATTTGACTATATTCTAGTTTATTCACGTATTAGATTCTGATGTGTTTTCTTTAGTGGCAGAGAGAATGATGAATTTTTAGTTAGTGTCCTGGAAGTAATCACAGGGCATAGCTCTTGAGGGAACTCTTCCCTCTTGCATGTCACCTGTGGTACTGGTAGAAATAAACATAAGCAGAGACACAGCTCTATTCTAGCCAGAATTCATGAAAACCCTGAGATCTATTGCTTGCTTACATGTGTCTAGTCCTACATGATCCTCTATCTGGCTAAAACAATCTTGCCCCCCCCCAAAAAAGTTACACTTTTGAGCCTCAAGATCATTAATTTGGACTTGAAATTAACATGCATTCTAAATTAAATCTGGCATTATAAAGATTTAAATATTTTGTGTATCTCTTCTGTCCATTTTTAGGTTTATGAAACAAAGTCCATTTATAGACTGAATGTATTCTGGCCTGGAAAACGAATAAATAAGTTATCGATGGCAGGAGAATCAGTTGCATTTAGTGAGACTCAAAGTTAAAAAGTGTAGGGTTAAAAAAAAAGGATAGTGCTTGTTAGTTGGATTTCTTTCCTTTTCTAACTTAAAAAATACAAGTTATCCTAAGAAAATAACCAAGAAATAATAGAAAATAACCACCTTGCCTCAAAAGATGTTTTGCAGCAATTAGCAGAAGAAGCAGTCCTATCCTCTGTAAGACGCCCTTGTCTATTGTGTGCAGTAGGGATATCTGTTCCTTGACCCCTCTCACTCACCTACCTCTGGTGCTTTGTTCAGGCAGCAGGGGCAGAGCGGACCCCTTTGGTAAATTTAGCCTGTTGTAATAGCAAATGGAGAATGCTGTAATGCATTCACCCTTTCCTCCATCCATCCATCAATCGTTCTATTAATCAATCAATTGAAAAGCCTGTTTAAGAGTCTCTCTACAGCCCATTATCCACAGTGAGTCAAAGAAATGTGGCTCCTACACTTTGCGGCTTGTAGTTTTAGAGAAAACAACAATGGAGGTAGGAACAGAGGATAAATAGACAACAGGTAAAACACTGAGCAAGTGTGTGAAATGAAAAGAATGAATAATATTAACATTGTCAATCAATTAACAGGTGTTTCTGGTGTGCTAATTACATGTTCATCACTGGGCTTGGGTGCTCTACAAGTGAAGTGGCTAAGGATCAGGAAGACTTCTTACAAATCACAGTTTTAAGTAATGAGAAACTAAAGAGGTTTACTTTCTATTCTGTTTAAGACTTTGTGCAGGCAAGTGTATGGGGGATGGAGGGTGTGCGTTCTCTTTTTGGCACTTGCTGAAAGTAATAGAAAGGCTATGATGGGAGGGGGAGGATGTGATGATTTAGAATGTTGAATTTATTAATTTTAAAATCAAGCATTGCAAGATTGAAATGGGCCTGAAAAATAGTTTTTTTCAGTTCTTTGCATTCAATGTTTAATTCTGTCTAAAACATTGAGGCCTGCTTAGAGGTGCGTTTGTGTAGTAGAGGAATGAGATGATGGTCAAGCTGGTATGAGATGAGCCAGTCAAGGGGTGCAGATGGAAACAAGGGAAGTGAGGTCTCCTTGGTTGTAATTGTGACCCAGAAGAGGTTTTAGAAGCCATTCACAAGGGTCTTGTTTCTTATTTGCAATAAGTCTTAGAAGAGAAAAGGGTTAATGTAGTCAAAATCCATAGTGGAGAACTCTTTGTGACAATGATAAAAGGCTGTTCTGTGAGGAAGAAATTGTGGTAAGGCAGGCAAGTGATGCCCAAGGCCTATATTATGGATGTCTTGTTCCTCTAATTTCATGCATCAGGGAAAAATCAAATCCTTATTACCTGACCTTAACTTATTTGAGACCTAGGAGTACTAAATCCTAAATCTTCATCAAAGTTTGCTGAAATTGGTATCCTGGCTTAATATATGATTATTTCATTTTTGAAATCTGGGTAAAAATTTAAGTACATACTTTCGGATAGACTGGGCTAACTGCGGACGCTCAATGGAATGATTATAATAGCATTTTCAAATATCGAAGGAGGGAAGAAGACATCTTTTTTGACTGTCCATCCTATGGTAGTTATTGTGCTAAGCCCTCTAAAAATTGTCTAATTAATCCTTATAATCTTCAAAAATAAAGTCGTATTATCCCCATGTTACAGACACCAAGGCTTGACAAATCAAGTATCTAGATCCCGATCCCACAGTCACTGAGTGATGAGGAGTTGGGTCCTTATGACACCAAGCCATTGCTTTTGCCATAGCACCACACTGTGTCACATAATTTAGACTTTTTATTTGTTTGCTTGTTTTGGTTCTCTTCCCTTTAGATATATAGTAGCCCAGAGTTGGATGAAATCAATATTTCTCATCAGTGCATTCCTCCTCACCACAACTTATCTGGCGTACAAGTTATAATGGTTGAGTAGATATGTAGTCTTTCCTATTTTTGGATTACAATCAGGATATATTAGTCTTATGAAGCAACGGATGTCTAGAAAATCATAATGCTCAGGACCTCGTAAGGAGCCAACTTGACTAAAATCTTTAAAGCATCAGATAAAAGGTTTGATAGGAAAAGTTTTTCTTACCAGAGAGGACAACCTTAGAAAAGGGCTGAGGCTTCTGACAAAGTATCTTGGACCCCATCCTGTGATTCTGAAGTCACGTCCCAATTTTAGGAATGCTAATACCACAATCTGGACTTCCAAAGTTCTTCGTAATAGAGACAGGGTTGCGATTTTCTGCTCGTATTTGCCCTGAGGTTGTGTATTCCATACCCTGATGACCATGTCCTTGAAGGTGCTGAAAGAGACTGTGCTTTTATTTCTGTGGTACATGAAAATTTCTTCTGCCACCTTATAGAAATGTAATTGTGAGGAGTTTTCAATATAAGGAAGTTCTCCTGGGAGCCCTCAACTATTTGAGATGAGTTTTTTTTTTCTTTTTGATGATGAAAATATTGATGCCAGATCACAAGATTATTGGCACATTGGCCCACAGTGATTACTTTTGGACAGAGGCAACAAGAGGCAACCTGGAATGTGGCCACCATCCAGGGGAATATGTATAAATGGGCTCTCCATGACCACAGCCTGCTGGAATTCTATGAGTGTGAGAGGGTCCTGAGGATTCTCTTAGTTTCATACCTTTTGAGAGATGCTCAGGCACTTTCAGGGGTCTCTGTCAAAACAAAACATCATATTTTTACTCAAGATTAACAGTTACAATGGAGCAAGTGAGAACATTGAGCGGCTGGTGTTTTTCATTTTGAAGTCTGAAAAGAGCTAAAAGGTTCTCTCTGCTTTGTGCCTGGTCCTGTTAAGAGTTGTTCCAAATCATACCAATCTAAATGAGGGCAGATAATCAGAAAAACTAATATTTATAGACTGTATTACACCAGGCCCTTTACAAATACTATTACATTTATTTTAGGTGATAGATATTACTCTTCTATTTTATATATTGAGAAACTGAATCTCTAGGAGATTAAATGTCATAGAGGTAGGAAGTGTCAGGAACATGCATTCAATTCTAGGTGTGATTCCAAAATGGTTCATAATGGTACTGTCCAACATGGTAACCCTATTAGCCATATGGTTCTTTTAACTCAAATTCAAATTAAATATAATTAAATATTCAGTTCCTTAGTCAAACTAGCCACATTTCAAATGCTCATTAGCTGTATGGGGCTAGTAACTACTGTATTAGACAGGGCAGATATACAATGTTTCCATCATCAAAGAAACTTCTATTGGACAGTATCTGTCGATAATTAAGTTGAGAATTTTCCTTGACATAAGTATTCATGGAAAATAACAGTAATAAAACCTCTACTTTAATGGAGGATGGTGGGGGTAAAGGGGAAGATAGAATATGAGATTTTATATTTTGAAGACCTTATATACTTGGATGATTTTTAATGAGGAGAGCAGTTTAATTGTAGATATGTTTCTGTAGTATAAACTAAACTAATAGTAGTAATAATATCAATTGTCTAATACTTCTTATGTGGTAGGTACTATTCTAAATTTGTTTCATATATAAACTCATTTAATCCTCAAAACAATCCTACAAAGTAGATGCCATTATTATTATTATTTTTTTTTCTTTTTGCGGTATGCGGGCCTCTCACTGTTGTGGCCTCTCCCGTTGCGGAGCACAGGCTCCGGATGCGCAGGCCCAGCGGCCATGGCTCACGGGCCCAGCCGCTCCGCGGCATATGGGATCCTCCCAGACCGGGGCACGAACCCGTATCCCCTGCATCGGCAGGCGGACTCTTAACCACTGCGCCACCAGGGAGGCCCTAGATGCCATTATTATCTCCACTTTGTGGATGATGAAACTGAGGCACAGTGAGGTTAAGCAATTTTCTAAGATTATCAGATAAGGAAAAATAGAACCAAGATTTCAACCATAGCCTGGCTTCAGATAGTGAGTGTCTAATCATTATTCCATACAAGAATATTTTATAGGATTACTTAGGAGAGAGTTGTGAGAGTAAATTGCTAATTAGAAATGAAGGCACAAAAAGCAATACATTGTTCTTTTAAAAAAGACAGCCTGAGTTGGTGGGAATGTAAACTGATACAGCCACTATGGAGAACAGTATGGAGGTTCCTCAAAAAACTAAAAATAGAACTACCACATGACCCAGCAATCCCACTTCTGGGCATATACCCAGAGAAAACCATAATTCAAAAAGACACATGCACCCCAATGTTCATTGCAGCACTATTTGCAATAGCCAGGTCATGGAAGCAACCTAAATGTCCATCTAAAGAGGAATGGATAAAGAAGATGTGCTACATATAGACAGTGGAATATTACTCAGCCATAAAAAGGAACAAAATTGTGCCATCTGCAGAGATGTAGATGGACCTAGAGACTATCGTACAGAGTGTGAAGTAAGTCAGAAAGAGAAAACAAATATCGTATAATATTGCTTATATGTGGAATCTAGAGAAATGATACAGATGAATTTATTTGCAAAGCAGAAATAGGGACACAGACGTAGAGAACAAAGATATGGATACCAAGGGGGAGAGGAGGGGTGGGATGAATTGGGAGATTGGGATTGACATATATACACTACTATGTATAAAATAGATAACTAATGAGAACCTACTGTATAGCACAGGGAACTCGACTCAATACTCTGTGGTGACCTAAGTGGGAAGGAAATCCAAAAAAGGGGGCCTATATGTATATATTATAGCTGATTCACTTCATTGTACAGCAGAAACTCACGCAACATTGTAAAGCAACTACACTCCAATAAAAATTTTAAAAAAAGAACAGCCTGAACCAAGCAATACTTCCTTTTGTGTGCTGTATGTGTGTGTATGTGAAATAAATATTACATGTGTATAAATATGTATAAATATTACATGTGTATATACACACACACATGTAAATTTCTACCTTTATGAAGCCAACAAGTCATATGTAGTGTTGTTCATGGCAAGTAGATGAGTGAGAAAGGAGAGGCTATTATAATTGGAGAATAGCAAATACTATATAATTAACTCCTGGTAAAATTTATTTCCTTACCTGCTTCAACAATAGGTAGAAGAGAGAAACAATGGTTAAGAGCAAACCCCAAATGGGCTAACCTTAATGTTTTTGTAAACTAGGTTTACAAAGTTTGCAAAGTAGGTTTAAAAGTTCTTTACGTGTTTCAGAAAAATTCTGGAATGAGGGCTTCAGCTTTGACTTGGAGTACATAAATCAAATTCCTGTTGCCTCGTGTATAATTTGTGCACTTGAAAGCTTTAAATTATTTCATAATCTGTGAATCTAATGCATTCCCAAATGGTGTTCTTTTACCTCCCATCTCAGTTAACCTCACGGAAGACAGTAGTGGTCCAGAACAAGGACCTTGTCCATATTGGGGCCATTGCCATTTCATGCATTGAGTGGTTCTATTGGTATCTCACTGGTTGGGTGTTTCAGTCTTGAACACATTGCTATGATGACCATATCTAAAAATTCCCTTACCTTTGTGGTGGTTATAATCTTACCTGTCTACCCATCAGGATGCCCACTATAAACACATATTTGTAAACCAAATGTAAATTCTTCAATACAGAGTAATATGGAACAGAGAATGTTTCATAATTATTCAGACCAATATCCATTTTCTTCAAGAATATATAGTAAAATACACTGAATATTATATATAGGAATGTGGCAATTTGATTTTTTTCTGTTTGAGCCATAATTTCAGTGTTGGAAAAGACTTAGAGGTCATCTACCCCACTGCTCTTAGAAGTTTTGGTGGACTCACCCAACACCACATAGAGCCTGGCAGAGCTAAGCCTTGAATCTTAGTTCTCTCTCTCCAGGAGCCATCAACCAGCCAACGCTTACCACGTTTTGTTCACTTTTTGACCTGATCTTGGGTGCACCAAATCTCGATTTAATAAACATTTAAACCATTTGAGAAAAAGATTATCTTGCTTTGCTTGGCTACTGTAATCAAATATGTACTAAGTCTCTTGTGTATATCATCCATGTAGTACTATGAATATCTGAAACCACAGAGCTAGAAGGAACCTTAGCGATTATCTAGTTCAGTTTCCTTGGGTTTCAGATGGAGAAAATGAGAAGTTAATAGACTGGTTCAAGGCCCCCCAGCTAGTCAACAGCAGATTTGAGTTCCTATTCTAGATGGCCTAACCTCAAGTCTGGTCCTCTTATTCTGTATTATTTCCAGTGCAGTGTACGCCTCCGAGGGGATGGTCAAGTGTTCAAACAAGAATCCAAACATTGCCAAGGCCCAGTGACTCTTGTTCTGGTTACCTTATGGGTGATTGGGACAGTGACAAAGAGCAAATATTTGCCAAAGAATCATGAATAAGCTCAGCTTGGAATAACCTTTGATATGTAAATGACAGGGGTGGTTGTAAACAATGAAAAAAAATTTTCTTTCTTTAAAAAATTTTAAAATCAGTTATAAAACACATGGGGTCAGGCAAAACATTTAAAAAACTGGCATTCTCCACAATGTCTCATTGCTTTTGGAGTATTGCATTGGAATTGGAGCTTTGATAATGTCTATGAAGAATAAAGGCAAGAGGAAAGAGGGCTGCAGACAAATGAAAACCTTGGCTGTGTCCTGAGAGTTTTAGGTAATCCAGGCTCATAATTTGATTTGAGAAGAGCTACTCCAGGCTATTGTGTAATTATAGAAGCATTCACTCAGCTGGCTCCTGTTGACTTCATCACGTTCTACTTCATTGCCCTTTATGCTAAAGCCCCTGTTGATGAGAGGGCGGAAACAGTAAGTACAAATAAAGCAATTAGCAGGTGGGAATGCTACCACTGTTTAAGGATAACATCCAATCTTTATTGGTACTTATTAAGTAGAAGTCTAGAGCTTAGAGATAAAGGGAAATATTGCAAACCACAAAATGAGGAGTGTGGGAACAAAAGGAGAATAAAGGAAAAATTAGACCAATGTATCTATTTTATATTCTACAAATCTAATCACAAAGGCTAGTTTTAAAAATAATATCAAACCTCCAATTTATTTATAATATAGTGAGTTACATTCTTATTTAAAGTTCATGCTTCTTCTTTTATTATGTGGATTAACTTGACAAATATTTTTTAACAGTTAACTGTGTTCAAATGAGAGGAGGGTTTTGAGTTTGGTTGTAGTTAAACCCTCCAGCAGGGGGAGTTAAGATAATTAGCAAACCTCTTCGACAGGGTCCTGACATCCAGAGCACAGATTCACAGGCACTACTGGCAGAGCTGAAAATGCCCCCTGTAGACAAGGAATATAATGGGCAAAAGGAGAAAAGCAAGAACACTTGAAATCCTAGGACAGGATGTTGAAGGTGGACAAGAAAACTAGGGTACAGGCTTTCTCCGCCCTCCATTTGCAGAGTAAGCCGTGTACTCTTGTCCTCTGTTTAATTATCTGAAAATAGGGATAATAAATATCTATCCATCCAGAATGCAGTAATTCTCATTTCTCAGTGAATAGCATTGCTCTTCTTGCTCCAGCCTTATTTTGAGTGTCTTGAGTAGGAAAGTGGAGTATAAATAATTGTTATTCATTGTCATTCATCTCAGAGCAGCACAAGATTTGGGACATGGAAAAGATTCGTGCATCCTCTCCAGACTAGGAATTGTAATATTTCAGAAATGTGGCAAATGGCAGTGCTTTTGGTCCTTGAATGTCTTATCCATTAATGCTCTGCTGGCAACTTCAGCTACTTAAACTGGACATGGCTTCCTATTTAAATAGCAGATTTCCAGCTAGTCAACTTAAAAAGTAAGGAAGTTTGCAGAAAAATCGATGTTCTTTTCCTTTACCATAGATAGTGATGGGAGGGTACTGTGGACAGAAATTTGTGCAGATATCCAGAAAGACAAAGTTTTTATAGTGCAGTTCCTTGTTTAATAGGTTAGCAATTGATATTGCAAGGTTAAATCTTTATCCTCATCCTAGGAAAACTATAGTTTCTGTTAGGGCATATTTTTAGCTTTCACTATTATACAGTCTTCCTCTTTTTCATCCTTCCATCACTTAGTAGCCACCTGAGGCAGAACCAGAGGGTCAAAAGTAGAATCTCTTGGGTGATAATACTGAGATGCATGCTTATTTCACCCTCTGACAGAAACCCCAGGACTTGAATAGGACAAGACAGTATTTCAGTCAGACTAACTGTCTAAAAATTATCCTCACCAGGTCTTCCCAAGCATTATTCAAAAGGAGGTGTGATCATGTAGGCAAAGCAAGGAAAGATAACTTCCAGAAGCTGCAAAATATTGAGCACTTTGCATTAGCATCTTTGTTACCTTTGGTAGTGCTAGTAAATATAGAAATATGCATATCATTAATTTTCTTTTGACAAGTATACATTGTATATTTAAAATGTTTCATTCAAGTATCACCATTGTGCTTATAAACTTATTGGCATCTGCATCTTGGATGCCCCCAAATATTAAAATACCCACAAGACAAATATTAAGCCATAATTTCATAAATGTATACAATTTCCACCTGCATTCTCTCTTGTCATCATTATCATCTTCACAGTTGCCACTGTTCCTTGAATTTGTTGTGGTGCTTCATATTTTTTTAAATTAAAAAAATTTTTTAATTAATTTTTTGCTTCATATTTTTGAAGGCATTTTCATAGTCATGAACTCACTTAATTCTTCTGAACAACCTTGTGAATTTGGCAGGTGAGATAATATCATGATTCTACAGATAAGGAAACAGACACAGAGATGTTCTGTGCCACTCAGGGTGGCACAGTTTGGAATAGTATCCAAGTTTCTAGGTCAGTGAACTCCATCTGTTGTTAGGTTAAAGATACAAGTGCAAGAAACTGGAAGTCCTTTTCAGCAATTATTCAGCTATTGGAAACTATCAGTTTTTTTGTCGAAAGATGAATAGAGCAAAAGATTCATGCATCCTCTCGAGACTGGGAATATTGGTATTTTAGAAATGCGGCAAATGGCAGAACAGAATACAAAGAGTATGATTCATCTTTTCACCCCTCCCCATTCTCACCACCACATTTTTCTTGTTGAGTCAGGTTAAAAAATAAAGTAATGGTCAAATCTGGATGGTTGCAGTTGGGCTCAAAGACTTGTGATACTCACTGCTTAAACCTATAAGCAGGGCTTCAAAGCAACCACTGGCAATGCCTCTTTTCTGTAAAACCTCATCTTCCTCCAAAAAATAAGAACTCAGTTGTACCTATAGGGCGGCTCTTAGGAATTTTCTGCTTTGGCAAATCCATAGGCACACCATTTGTGTTGTCCAGTTCATCTCCTACATCCCATTCTCCTAATAAATTCCTTTTCCTTTACATAGTGAAATGAACTTCACTGTTGATCAGTTCAATTTATTTATTTATTTTTTGTGGTACGCAGGCCTCTCACTGTTGTGGCCTCTCCTGTTGCGGTGCACAGGCTCCGGACGCGCAGGTTCAGCGGCCATGGCTCACGGGCCCAGCCACTCGGCGGCATGTGGGATCTTCCCGGACCGGGGCATGAACCCGTGTCCCCTGCATCGGCAGGTGGACTCTCAACCACTGCGCCACCAGGGAAGCCCTCAATTTATATTTGATGAAAAATTTTCTGAGAACATACCCATCCACAGTTTGAAGGGCTGAACAAAGTGCCGGTTTTTAAAACAGTTATTTCAGTCTCTAGTATTCGTAAAGGTACAGGGCAGTTAAAAAGAAGAGTAAAGACTGAAGATTTGTGCTAATGAAGGAAAGTAACCAGGATACCCACAATGTACCTCATACATAGGTTCTCCAGCTCACAGTGACCCACCTGGATGCCTTTTAGGGTTTCTTTCCTTCTTGATGGTAGCCTGAGGCCCCTTTGGGCCTGGCCTGAGGAAGCCTAAATGTATTATCTCCTTAACAGATAATCTGTAGTGGACCACAAATGATGATTGATGCTTCTGTGTTGCCTGGAGCCTCTGCACCTGATGCCATTTGAAACTGCTACAGGAAACACTGGGCATCCTATTCCAGGGTGTCCTTAGAGCCAGTGACAGATTCCTCTTGCTCGCTCAAAAGGCACACTTCCTGATGTTTTGGGTGGTCTGTCCAATGCCCAGATTTGAAAATGTTTAAAGGGAGAATAAAGAACATTTAAAAATTCATAAGTAAAATACTTTAGAGTTGATAGAACTTGGTGTTGATAGCATAATGTGGAAATAGAATGATTCTCTATTTACTGTGAGCATTTGGTGGCAAGCAGACCTGATGGGGGGATAATTTTTTCTTTTTTAACATCTTTATTGGAGTTTAATTGCTTTACCATGATGTTTTAGTTTCTGCTTTATAACAAAGTGAATCGGCTTTACATATACATATATCCCCGTATCTCCTCCCTCTTGCGTCTCCCTCCCACCCTCCCTATCCCACCCCTTTAGGTGGTCAAAAAGCAGCAAGCTAATCTCCCTGTGCTATGCGGCTGCTTCCCACTAGCTATGTTTTACATTGCGTAGTATATATAAGTCCATGCAACTCTCTCACTTCATCCCTGTTTACCCTTCCCTGTCCCTGTATCCTCAAGTCCATTCTCTACATCTGCGTCTTTGTTTCTGTCCTGCCCATAGGTTTTTCAGAACCATTTTTTTTTTTTTTTTAGATTTCATATATATGTCTTAGCACACGGTATTTGTTTTTCTCTTTCTGACTTACTTCACTCTGTATGAGACTCTAGGTCCATCCACCTCACTACAAATAACTCAATTTTGTTTCTTTTTATGACTGAGTAATATTCCATTGTATATATGTGTCACATCTTCTTTATCCATTTATCTGTCGATGGACACTTAGGTTGCTTCCATGTCCTGGCTATTGTAAATAGAGCTGCAATGAACATTGTGGTACATGACTCTTTTTGAATTATGGTTTTCTCAGGGTATATGCCCAGTAGTGGGATTGCTGGGTCGTATGGTAGTTCTGTTTTTAATTTTTTAAGGAACTTCCATGCTGTTCTCCATAGTGGCTGTATCAATTTACATTCCCACCAACAATGCAAGAGGGTTCCCTTTTCTCTACACCCTCTCCAGCATTTATTGTTTGTGGATTTTTTGATGATGCCCATTCTGACTAGTGTGAGGTGATACCTCATTATAGTTTTCATTTGCATTTCTCTAATGATTAGTGATGTTGAGCATTCTTTCATGTGTTTGTTGGCAATCTGTATATCTTCTTTGGAGTAATGTCTATTTAGGTCTTCTGCCCATTTTTGGATTGGGTTGTTTGTTTTTTTGCTATTGAGCTGCATGAGCTGCTTGTAAATTTTGGAGATTAATCCTTTGTCAGTTGCTTCATTTGCAAATATTTTCTCCCATTCTGAGGCTTGTCTTTTTGTCTTGTTTATGGTTTCCTTTGCTGTGCAAAAGCTTTGAAGTTTCATTAGGTTCCATTTGTTTATTTTTGTTTTTATTTCCATTTCTCTAGGAGGTGGGTCAGAAAAGATCTTGCTGTGATTCATGTCATAGAGTGTTCTGTCTATGTTTTCCTCTAAGAGTTTGATAGTTTCTGGCCTTACATTTAGGTCTTTAATCCATTTTGAGTTTATTTTTGTGTATGGTGATAGGCAGTGTTCTAATTTAATTCTTTTACATGTAGTTGTCCAGTTTTTCCAGCACCACTTATTGAAGAGGCTGTCTTTGCTCCACTGTATATTCTTGCCTCCATTATCAAAAATAAGGTGACCACATGTGCATGAATTTATCTCTGGGCTTTCTATCCTGTTCCTTTGATCTATATTTCTGTTTTTGTGCCAGTATCATACTGTCTTGATTACTGTAGCTTTGTAGTATAGTCTGAAGTCCAGGAGACTGATTCCTCCAGCTCCGTTTTTCTTTCTCAGTATTGCTTTGGCTATTCGGGGTCTTTTGTATTTCCATACAAATTGTGAATTTTTTTGTTCTAGTTCTGTGAAAAATGCCATTGGTAGCTTGATAGGGATTGCATTGAATCTGTAGATTGCTTTGGATAGTATAGTCATTTTCACAGTGTTGATTCTTCCAATCCACAAACATGGTATATCTCTCCATCTATTTGTATCATCTTTAATTTCTTTCATCAGTGTCTTACAGTTTTCTGCATACCGGTCTTTTGTCTCCTTAGGTAGGTTTATTCCTAGGTATTTTATTCTTTTTGTTGCAATGGTAAAAGGGAGTGTTTCCTTAATTTCTCTTTCAGATTGTTCATCATTAGTGTATAGGAATGCAAGAGATTTCTGTGCATTAATTTTGTATCCTGCAACTTTACAAATTCATGGATTAGCTCTAGTAGTTTTCTGGTAGCATCTTTAGGATTCTCTGTATATAGTATCATGTCATATGCAAACAGTGACAGTTTTACTTCTTCTTTTCCGTTTTGGATTCCTTTTATTCCTTTTTCTTCTCTGATTGCTGTGGCTAAAACTTCCAAAACTATGTTGAATAATAGTGGTGAGAGTGGGCAACCTTGTCTTGTTCCTGATCTTAGTGGAAGTGGTTTCAGTTTTTCACCATTGAGAATGATGTTGGCTGTGGGTTTGTCCTATATGGCCTTTATGATGTTGAGATAAGTTCCCTCTATGCGTACTTTTTGGAGGGTTTTTATCATAAATGGGTGTTGAACTTTGTTGAAAGCTTTTTCTGCATCTATTGAGATGATCATATGGTTTTTCTCCTTCAGTTTGTTAATATGGTGTATCACATTGATTGATTTGCGTATATTGAAGAATCCTTGCATTCCTGGAATAAACCCCACTTGATCATGGTGTATGATCCTTTTAATGTGCTTTTGGATTCTGTTTGCTAGTATTTTGCTGAGAATTTTTGCATCTATGTTCATCAGTGATATTGACCTGTAGTTTTCTTTCTTTGTGACATCTTTGTCTGGTTTTGGTGTCAGGGTGATGGTGGCCTCATAGAATGAGTTTGCAAGTGTTTCTCCCTCTGCTATATTTTGGAAGAGTTTGAGGATAGGTATTAGCTCTTCTCTAAATGTTGGATAGAATTCGCCTGTGAAGCCGTCTGGTCCTGGGCTTTTGTTTGTTGGAAGATTTTTAATCACAGTGTCTATTTCAGTGCTTGTGATTGGTCTGTTTATATTTTCTATTTCTTCCTGGTTCAGTCTCAGAAGGTTGTGCTTTTCTAAGAATTTGTCCATTTCTTCCAGGTTGTCCATTTTATTGGCATACAGTTGCTTGTAGTAATCTCTCATGATCTTTTGTATTTCTGCAGTGTCCATTGTTACTTTTCCTTTTTCCTTTCTAATTCTATTGATTTGAGTCTTCTCCCTTTTTTCTTGATGAGTCTGGCTAGGTTCATCAATTTTGTTTATCTTCTCAAAGAACCAGCTTTTAGTTTTATTGATCTTTACTATCGTTTCCTTCATTTCTTTTTCATTTATTTTGGTTCTGATCCTTATGATTTCTTTCTTTATGCTAACTTTGGGGTTTATTTGTTCTTCTTTCTGTAATTGCTTTAGATGTAAGGTTAGCTTGTTTATTGGAGATGTTTCCTGTTTCTTGAGGTATGATTGTATTGCTATAAACTTCCCTCTTAGAACTGCTTTTGCTGCATCCCATAGGTTTTGGTTTGTTGTGTTTTCATTGTCATTTGTTTCTAGGTGTTTTTTGATTTCCTCTTTGATTTCTTCAGTGAGCTCTTGGTTATTAAATAGTGTATTGTTTAGCCTCCATGTGTTTGTATTTTTACAGATGTTTTCCTGTAATTGATATTTAGTCTCATAGCATTGTGGTTGTGAAAGATACTTGATATGATTTCAATTTTCTTAAATTTACCAAGGCTTGATTTGTGACCCAAGATATGATGTATCCTATAGAATGTTCCATGAGCACTTGAGAAGAAAGTGTACTCTGTTGTTTTTAGATGGGATGTCCTATAAATAACAATTAAGTCTATCTTGTTTAATGTATCATTTAAAGCTTGTGTTTCCTTTTTTATTTTCATTTTGGATGATGTGTCCATTGGTGAAAGTGGGGTGTTAAAATCCCCTACTATGATTGTATTTCTGTTGATTTCCCCTTTTATGGCTGTTAGCATTTGCCTTATGTATTGAGGTGCTCCTATGTTGGGTGCATAAATATTTACAATTGTTATATCTTCTTCTTGGATTGATCCCTTGATCATTATGTAGTGTCTTTCTTTGTCTCTTCTAATAGTCTTTATTTTAAAGTCTATTTTGTCTGATATGAGAATTGCTACTCCAGCTTTCTTTTGGTTTCCATTTGCATGGAATATCTTTTTCCATCCCCTCACTTTCAGTCTGTATGTGTCTCTAGGTCTGAAGTGGGTCTCTTGTAGACAGCATATATATGAGTCTGGCTTTTGTATCCATTCAGCCAGTCTGTGTCTTTTGGTGGGAGCATTTAATCCATTTACATTTAAGGTAATTATCAATATGTATGTTCTTATTCCCATTTTCTTAATTGTTTTGAGTTTGTTATTGTAGGTCTTTCCTTCTCTTGTGTTTCTTGCCTAGAGAAGTTCCTTTAGCATTTGTTGTAAAGCTGGTTTGGTGGTGCTGAACTCTCTCAGCTTTTCCTTGTCTGTAAAGGTTTTAATTTCTCCATCAAATCTGGATGAGATCCTTGCTGGGTAGAGTAATCTTGGTTGTAGGTTTTTCCCTTTCATCCCTTAAAATATGTCCTGCCACTCCCTTCTGGCTTGCAGAGTTTCTGCTGAAAGATCAGCTGTTAACCTTATGGGGATTCCCTTGTATGTTATTTGTTGTTTTTCTCTTGCTGCTTTTAATATGTTTTCTTTGTATTTAATTTTTGATAGTTTGATTAATATGTGTCTTGGCGTGTTTCTCCTTGGATTTATCCTGTATGGGACTCTCTGTGCTTCCTGAACTTGAGTGACTATTTTCTTTACCATATTAGGGAAGTTTTCAACTATAATCTCTTCAAATATTTTCTCAGCCCCTTTCTTTTTCTCCTCTTCTTCTGGGACCCCTATAATTCAAATGTTGGTGCATTTAATGTTGTCCCAGAGGTCTCTGAGACTGTCCTCAATTCTTTTCATTCTTTTTTCTTTATGCTGCCCTGCAGTAGTTATTTCTACTATTTTACCTTCCAGGTCACTTATCCATTCTTCTGCCTCAGTTATTCTGCTATTGATCCCTTCTAGAGAATTTTAAATTTCATTTATTGTGTTGTTTATCATTGTTTGTTTGCTCTTTAGTTCTTCTATTTCCTTGTTAAACATTTCTTGTATTTTCTTCATTCTATTTCCAAGATTTTGGATCACCTTTACTATAATTACTGTGAATTCTTTTTCAGGTACACTGCCTATTTCCTCTTCATTTGTTTGATCTGGTGGTGTTTTACTTTGCTCCTTTGTCTTTGTGTGTTTCTCTGTCTTCTTAATTTGCTTAACTTATTGTATTTGGGGTTTCCTTTTCACAGGCTGCAAGTTCATAGTTCCCATTGTTTTTGGTGTCTGCCCCCAGTGGCTAAGGTTGGTTAAGTGGGTTGTATAGGCTTCCTGGTGGAGGGGACTAGTGCCTGTGTTCTGGTGGATGAGGCTGGATCTTATCTTTTGGGGGGCAGGACCGTGTCCTGTGGTGTGTTTTGGGGTGTCTGTGACCTTATTATGATTTTAGGCAGCCTCTCTGCTAATGGGTGGGGTTGTGTTCCTGTCTTGCTAGTTGTTTGGCATAGGGTGTCCAGTACTGTAGCTTGCTGGTTGTTGAGTGGAGCTGGGTCTTAGTGTTGAGATGGAGATCAGGGAGAGCTTTCGCTATTTGATATTACATGGATCCGGGAGGTCTCTGGTGGACCAATGTCCTGAACTCAGCTCTCCCACTTCAGAACACAGGCCTGACACCCAGCTGGAGCACCAAGGGCCTGTTAGCCGCATGGGTCAGAAGAAAAGGGAGAAAAAAAGAAAGAAAGAAAAAAATAAAAATAAATAAAATAAAGTTATTAAAACAAAAAATTTTTAAAAATTATTAAAAAATCAAAAAAATAAAAAGTAATAAAAAGAAAGAAAGAAGAGAGCAACCAAATCAAGAAACAAATCCACCAATGTTAACAAGCACTAAAAACTATACTAATAAAAACAACAAAGAAAACAAAAAGCGGACAGACAGAACCCTAGGAGAAATGGTAAAAGCAAAGGTATACAGACAAAAATCACACAAAGAAGCATACACATACACACTCACAAAAAGAGAAAAAGGAAAAAATATATATTAAAAGAAGGAAGAGAGCAACCAAATCAATAAACAAATCTACCAATGATAATAAGCTTTAAATAGTAAACTAAGATAAACATAAAACCAGAAACAGGGCTTCCCTGGTGGCGCAGTGGTTGAGAGTCCACCTGCCGATGCAGGGGACACGGGTTCGTGCCCCGGTCGGGGAAGATCCCACATGCCGCGGAGTGGCTGGTCCCGTGAGCCATGGCCGCTGAGCCTGCGCATCCGGAGCCTGTGCTCCGCAACGGGAGAGGCCACAACAGTGGGAGGCCCGCGTAACGCAAAAAAAAAAAAAAAAAAAAAAAAAAAAAAAACAACCCAGAAACAAATTAGATGTACAAAGGAAACCCGAAGTCTACAGTTTCTCCCAAAGTCCCCCACCTCAATTTTGGGATGATTCGTTGTCTATTCAGGTATTCCACAGATGCAGGGTACATCAAGTTGATTGTGGAGATTTAATCCGCTGCTCCTGAGGCTGCCAGGAGAGATTTCCCTTTCTCTTCTTTGTTCGCACAGCTCCTGGGGCTCAGCTTTGGATTTGGCCCTGCCTTGGTATGTAGGTCGCCTGAGGGTGTCTGTTCTTCGCTCAGACAGGATGGGGTTAACGTAGCAGCTAATTAGGGGGCTCTGGGTCACTCAGGCCTGGGGGAAGGAGGGGTACGGAATGTGGGACGAGCCTGTGGTGGCAGAGGCAGGCGTGACATTGCAACAGCCTGAGGAGAGCCATGTGTTCTCCCCGGGAAGTTGTCCCTGGATCATGGGACCCTGGCAGTGGCGCGCTGCACAGGCTCCCTGGAGGGGAGATTTGGGTAGTGACCTGTGCTTGCACACAGGATTCTTGGTGGCTGCAGCAGCAGTGATAGCACTTTCTTCCGTCTCTGAAGCAGCCAGTTCTGACCAGCGGTTCAGGCCTGTTTCTGACTAAGCAAGTTGTTCCTTTTAGATCCTGTTTTCAAGGCGGTCTCTGATGGTAGATGGAGGACACGTTTTTCTCTGCTGGTCCATTTGTCTGTACAGTCATTGGCCTCTCAGAGACTCCAGGTTGGAGGTCTTCATAAATTAGCCTCACTAGGCTTTTTGAACCAGATGCATTGTACAGACCGCAACTGGTTTGTAAAAGCAGTACATCTAATCACATAATGCCTCTATAATGTGGTTTTTTAAATTAAGTGACCCACAGGATATCAATCTGTTGGTAACAACTCCCAGAGGATGCAGCACTGGCAAACACTTCAAGAGCAGCTAGTACTACTATTAAATGGGATGTTCATTTCATCTGAACATATGGAAATAAAAACAAGTCATGGGAGAACTTCAGTGCTCTGTACATGCTATATTGTTCATAAACCTGTCATAAATAAGTGCCTCTTAAAAAGAAACCAATTAATATATGTGCATTGAATTACAAAGTTTAAATATTCCATAATATGGGATCTCTCCCCACCCCCTTTACCCACATTCCCACCCCTGCCAGGGCCCCCTTGTTATTCAAGCTGTTATAACATTTTCCACTGTTTGGCACATCTCCGTTTTATTGTTGTTGATTGAGTTATTTGGTTGGTTTGGTTGCTTAAAAAAAAATGGAGAAAAAATCTGTAAGCTATAAAATGCATCTTCTTTCTTCCTTTGTCTGTGTATTAGAGTCTGGCTTGGCACTAGGGCCCCACCCCAAACCTCCCACCAAGAGTATGTCATATTTCTATATGCTTGTGCATGTTCAGTTCTACCTCTTTTGAAATGATGCCCAAAACCAAGCAATGTTTACATAAGTAAAAAGGAGTTTCACTTTTATGCTGTAATTTCTGCATGGAGCAGAGAGTTTTCCTAGCCATACCTTATACTTTGTTCATGGGTGAACTTGTATTTTTCTAATGTGATGGTTTTATCCACCTTTGACAACAGATTTCTTAAGAGATTACACACCTGGAATTAACTTCTTCTGCCAAGAATTACAGTGCACCTGGAAGTACTAAATCATTTTTATCCATGTTTTAGAAGCTTTTCATAATAAAATTGCATATCTTGAACTTGACCTGTCTCTTGAGGAGAAGCTTAAGGGCCAGAGTTGGGTAGGTATGTATATGCTGGAGTTATGAAGTAAATATATCCAGGATGTGTTTACTTATCACTAGTCACACACTGGCTACCTGAACACCATCTCCCTGAGTATCTCGCTTCTTAAATGACTCTGCTTACTGCATAACATATGGAAATATGAGTATGTACTTTCAGCAGATTGTTTGCTATGTTTACACTGGTTCTAACACTAATCCCCATTAATGTTTGATATAGTTCTGAACAGGTTTAAGTAGATGTCAGACACCGTATCTATTGCGTATGTGTTGGGCATGATATACACAAGGAGAATGATAAAGAAGTGTTTTTAAGGATTTCTTTCCTGAAGACATTTTTGCTAACTAGACTAAGTATTTTGAAAATGTGAAATACTTTCTATGAGTATAAATGCCACCAAAATACAACATCAATTAATTTATAAAATCATGCAGGGAATTTATTATACCATCAGTTTTGAGACCTATGATATTTTCTGTCTGTTGTGAAACTGTTGATAAGATCTTGTGAGGTACAACTGCAAGACTGTCCTCAAAAGATTCAGAAATATGAGCTGGAAAACTTTTTACAAATTCATGCGAACACATCAGAGAGATAATATAGTGTGAGTGTTAGAAATTACTTAAATGATTTCTTTGGTGGAGGAGGCATAGGGGGACAGGTATAGGAAATTTAGTGGAAAAAAAATTCCCTTTAAGTTTTGCTATGAGCATCAGATCTCCCTTTTTGCCGTGAAACCTGAATATGCTCTAGTTTTCCTTGATGTGAAGTCATATGAGTAGAACAACAAATGCTTTTTATCCTTAGGCATCCTTGCCCTGCTATGTTTGGTTTGCCTTAAGTTTGCCAAACTGGTTCTGCTTATTCTTGTCAAACAGGGATAATTTCTTCTCTTGGTTGACTCTGATATAGTGACAGCATTTTAAAGGCCAAAAGTTGCCGTAGTGACAAATTATAGAAGTATAAAAATTTATTCTTTTTAGACAAAAACTCTGTAAGATTAAGAAAAGGAATAGAAAAATCATGGATAGACCAACACATTTATTTTGATGGATTTTATTTTTCAGTCAACATAAGAATGATATTGTAAGTGAGGTAAATGATGTTTAGATAAAAAAGAAGTACAGGAAAAACAAAATTTAGATACATTAAAATAGACCTGCTACCAAATTCAAACATAAATAATTGAATTTCACAAATTACTATTCTCTGTAATTGTGGTTTAATCTTACATGAATGTGACTAAATTCTACCCCAGGTATAGATAAACTCATTATGTCCTTTAAGTAGTTCCAATTTCCTGATAACCAGCAGTCAAATCGAAGAACAAGCAGAATTAGTAGCCAAGTCTAATAAACGACTGAGAAAAATTGTATCTGTCTCATCCTTCTGGTTCCCACACACTCTGGTTACATCATTACTTAGTCTGTAAACTCAGAGCCCAATTGGGCTCCAGAGTTTGGGTCAGGTGACCAAAACATCAAAATGCATCTGAAACTCTACCCTAAAGATGGGGTTTCAGTAGGGGCCTCTGGGTAGCTGACTCCTCTGCGGCTGCTGTGCAATTTTCGTATTTTATTTCACCTTTGCTTTCAGGCTTAGCTCTTGGTCCCACAGATTGATGGCCGAAGCAAACTTGTTGATGTGGGTTTTTCTGTGCAGGTGTGTGGGCAAAATTATTTCCTGTACAACATACTACACTTGGTTATGTAATAGCTTAAAAGAAAAACAACCATGGGACGTTTCCCTATGAGTTGGTTTTCATCAGCAGAGAGAATTCTAATGCCTTCCTTTTCCTTTTATCTTGTTTTGGTTTGTTTTTGAAAAGTGTTTTGGGTTTTATTTTGTCTTTAAAAATAATTTAATGTCTAAATCCACAAAACTCAAAAGCCAAGTTTATCAGGTCCACTGGATGCAACTCCTGACGATGGAGCTGAAATGCTGTGCTCCTCTTAAAGGAACGGAATGTGTAACTCTATCACCTTGCTAAGGTTTCACAGGGCAAGTATAGTGATGACAACAATTACTTGTTTTCTGCAGATGTAGAAAGGCATTTTTTTACATGTGCAGGAAGCAACAGAAAACCTGGTCTTAGGGGACAGGTGAGTGAGTTGCCTTGCAAGAAATAAACCAAATAATCCTTAAAGTTGTAGTAACACATACAGAGCCAAAAGCTTAACACATCTATACACAAACGTGTTTTTAGGTTCAGGTTTACCTTTCTCTTGATTGCTACAATAGGTGCTTTGATCACTTCTGGCTGAGGATTTGTTCTGAACTTTCTTGAAGTAAAATCAGAAATGGAAAATCCACTGGAAACTGTCTTTGATACATTGTTATCAGGTATTCAGAGATATCTCCAGGAGGCAGGGATGTGCTAAAGAAGGAGGAAACTCAGGTGAAAGTTGGCTTTGTCAAAAACCAAGCCAAACAAAACAAGTTGCTCTCTCAAGCCATTCTTCTTGGATCAAAGGATTACATATAAAATATATTTCATGATTTATACAACAAACATTAGTATGCACCAACGATTATGCTAGATTGTAGGGATACAAAGAAGGCAATGGGGAAAATAATGATGATGATGATGATAAGAGCTAGTATTGATGAAATGCCTGCTATATACACACTGTACTAGGTGCTCCACCACATTCATCCTAATCCTTACATTAATCCAGAAAGGTAATTATTATTATCACCCCTCCTACCCCTTTAAAGAGAAGAAGCTGAGGATCAGGAAAGTTCAATGATTTGCTCAAGATCGTGCAGCTCTTTTGTGGTGGTACATAGAGATAAGATTCCAGCCTACATGTGATTTAATCTGGGACTTCTGTCCTTCACCACCATCCCACCTTGCCTCCCCGTAAAATTCTTTGTCCTTATGGCACTTTTATTGATAATATTGAGGTGGAATAAACCGGATGAGGAAATAATTGAAATTACTTGTGTTAAAACATTAACAGGACTAAGTGCTTGAGGAGAGTGAAACTTTCATGGAAGAAATGGTTCAGGTTAGAACAGCGTTGAGGATCCTTGTATCTAAGGCAAGCAAAGCTGGGAAGAGTGTGGGTGGTAGACGAATACTTGGTTATCTTTTCCCCTGCAGGTAATCCCTCAAAAATAACTGATAACTACTTTTATCCTGGAAAACTATCTCTGAAAGTACTGTGTAAGACAGAGCAAACTCCCGTCCCCACGGGTGCCTGCCAAATAAAGTAACTAGGTGCTCACATATTTTCCAGTACAAGTGCTTCATTATTAATTCATAGTCCAGGTCCTCTGTACATGCTGTTACTAATATTAGGTTTCGGCAGAGCATAATGAACAGGAGCACTGGACTGGGTGTCTTAACACTTTTTCAACAATGTTTGCAATGCTAAAGTCTATTTCTAGCTTAATGGGGGTCTTTACATAAACAAGAGGAGGGCTCTATAGAGGCTGTGGGTATAATTTTCCTGCAGCTTAGCAACAGGAAGGGTAAGAGTCAGCATGATTAAGACCTGGTGGAAGGTTATGCAGGTAGGGATTTCCACCCTTAGGTCTCAGCTTATTCTTCTTAAGTCAGACAAGAAAAGGAGAGGCCTCCTGAGTTCGGATTCCAACTAGAAAGTCTGGACCAGCTGCTTGCTTTGAAACTGCATCCCATCAGGAAAGAAGAGAGGAGGTCTTGCTCTGGTGGGGTCCCCTACAGGTGGCCCCCAGAGCAGGGCCCGCTTACTCACTAGGCATAGCATCCATAGGTCCATGGTACTTTTAGTGGCTCACATAGATGTTTTCACCTGAATTCCATTTAAAACAAGGTGAAAAAACTGAATATGATGATGAATATATAATGATGAATCCAGCTTGGTTTATATTCATCTTTACACCAGCACAGTCATAAAGTATAAGTTTTAATTATTCTCATGGAGCAAGGGAGCCAGGAGGGCAAAATGCTCATCAAAATTTTCATGTGGTCCTGCCCCAAAGAGGCCGCATACCAGTGGCACTGGGTGGGGGGATGCTAAACACGTTGAATTATTTCATTAGACAACCTGTTCTTCCTATTGTTTTTTTCTCACTGTAAATCTTACTGAGAGTGAGTCTTTGAGGGCAAAAAATAACTATCTGGCTTAACAACATTAAGATCACCTTTCCTCTGGGTTCCCAACAGTGCCCTGCCTGGCATAGAGTTAGTATTCAATAATTAGTTGCATATAATTGAAATTGATTTAAAGGATAATCACGTTGATGTATTTATTCATTAAGTGCAACAGCTATTTATTTAGTGCCAACTGTGTGTTAGGTACTGACTGCACTCAGTGTTAGAGATACAATGGGAAATAAGCTTCAGAGAAGGGCAATGAGAAAAAACACACAAAAATGACATTTTCAAGGGGTAGGAGCTTAGTAAAAATAAGGTGGAAGAAATCCCTGATTTCCATCTGAAAAATGTGTCAACCTCCTAATTAAAATAGATTTTCTTCGGTGGCACTGAGATACAAGCTAAATCAGTCATAAATACATGAAATGGAGATACAGCATTGTATTTGGTAGTTAAGATTTTTGAGCTATTTAAAAATAAAAGATGTTTAATTAAAATTAAAAGGAGGTTTGATGGGAATGGCTTAGCTCACCTGACTGTGGTGATTGGCTGTCCAAGCACAAAGACTCAGTGAGTATTGTTTCTATGAAGGGGCTAAAGCCACAACTGGCTGTTTTCTCCTTGCTGTTGTTGGACCTGCTAGGACTCATGTTCAATTTTGAGATTCAACTGATAGAAGCATAAGTTTTCATGGGGGCTGTCTGAATCACTGGGCTTTAAGTAAGCACCTAGGTCTATTCACTTAGGTCTGGTAATGGGACTTCAGGCAACATATGGATCTTGCCTGGTCCACTCATGTAACAGACATTTATTGAGCCTCTACTGTGTATCAGGGCCTGTGCCTGTTTGATTTACAGAAAAGAATAAAACAGACTACTCCCTTCCCCATGTAGGATTTACATTCTAGTTGGGGAGGGACAGATTAAAAAATTTTAAATAATGAACAAGGTAATTGCAGGTTTCTGTAGTATATTCCAGTGGATATCTTTTATTTTGTCTTTTTGGTAACAGCAACCTGATTTTCCACAACATAGGGTCTTGGCAGACAATCTGTCAAGGAATCCCACCTTTCTCTAGCCATAAAGTGGGCACGTGACCCAAGTTTGACCAGTCAGAATCTCTCTTCTGGAGATTTGAGGGGCTGGGTGTTGATACCATGGGCATGTGGCCAGATTCTGAAAAAAGACCACCATTGATATCATGGAGTAATGAACAGCCATAACGGACTGACTAGTGAGTTAAGGGTAACTCTTGCTTTAGTTTGCCGATGATAGTACCAAGTTATTAAATTATGTTGACCCTAAATTCCCTTCACCTCATTCCTCCTCTATGGAATTCAGTAGGGATCACCAAGAAGAATTTAAGCATAGACCATGGGATGATTGGATCAGCATGGTTTAATGGAAAGAACTTGGGAGTTGCACAGATTTGGGTCCCAAATAAAGATTTGTCGAAGGATAGTTGTGTAACACTGACTCCAGGAGTCACTGTGAGGTTTAAATCTAGAGGGCCTAATGTGTATATGCCCAAAAATGTCAGTTCCTTTCCCTCACCTGCTTCTACTCTACACCTACCCTGCTGTTCCACCCTGTCTTCATCATTACTATGTTGCCAGATAGGCGGGAAATTTAAAATAACATGCAATAGCAACTCTTGGAAAAGAGAGGAAATAGAAAGGATTGGAAGGCTGTCTAGTGAATGAATCCTCAGCCTGCTCCTTCACTCTTCAGATACTATAGGCTTGGAGCCAAGCGTGGACCAGAAACTCAAAAACTGGCCCGTTCTGTGGCTCATGAACTCTGCCTGGCATGAACACTTCTGTTTCAGCACATCTGTGATTGCCATATCACCAGCATTTGCAGAATGGAGGATTAATTTTATTGTGCATTGGATCAGCAGATCTGGTGACATAATATTGCACGACGAAGAAGGATTACTCACCAGTTTCTGGATGCTGCATTTTTAGAAACTAACTCCACTTAACGATAAGTGCTGGATCTAACAACTTCCCCTTTTCCTCACTCCCACTCTCCAATCACCCAACCAACAAATATCACTTAATGCAAAAACCAGCTCTCTTGGAACCAGATGGATACAGTTTTTTTCAGGATAAAATTCTGGATATTCCCCCAAAGTAAAGGTTTATTATACTTCTTCAGTTATTAAAAACAGATGTGTCATGTTTATAATGATGGCTCCAAGCACTTTTTTCGCCTCTGGGTTTATGGAAAGCAATTTGCATAGGGTAAAATAATATAGTATTTGTGAGTCATTTCTGAGGAAAAAATAGGAAAATTATATAGTCTGCAAGCCAGACAGGGCTCATGGTCATAAGGAAATATGGCTACATCCCAGGGCAAACAAAGAGGAGACCTTGTTTCTATTCCTGTCAGATACCCACTCAGGGTTTTGACTTACCATTTTTTCACCTGCGACCTCCATTTGCAGGAAAGGGAACTCAGAGATAGGCTCCTATCCAGGTCTAGAGTATAGCAGAGCTCAGCTGCACGCTGCATCCTGTAATTTCCCTACCTGCTGCTGAGCCAGTACTACTACTTCCCTTACCTGGTGTCTTTCTCTATGTGCTTTTTAAAATTCAAAATTTAGGCTATCACAGGGCCTTGTTGTTCCTCCAGTAGCGTATCTTAAAAACGGTTTCTTCCTTTCTCTGTAGCCTCAGCTTTGTCCACTCTTCTGTCATTTCTGCTTTGCAATAGTTAACCAGTTGTTGGGCTCCTGTGTCTCAGCTGGCTGTAGAGTATGGAGTGAGTAGGGCACTGTGGATAAATGTGTGTGTGTGTGTGTGTGTGTGTGTGTGTGTGTGCTGGGGGAGAGTTCTTTACTGAGTGCTTATTACATGCCAGACATTGCTCTAACTCAGTTTTTAGAGTTTGTTACGTTTAATTTTCACAGCAGCTATATGAGGTAGGAGTTTGGACAGGACCTATATTTAAACCCTGCTTTACCATTTACTTGTAGAAATATGTAAGCTTAGAGGTAGGCACTATCCATATTTGTATGGTTCAAAAAACTGCTTTATCTCTTATATAGCCAGGGAAATTTAAAAAAATATTTCAAAAAATTGCTGTCAATTTTTCCTATATTCGAAGTTCTGATGGCCAAACTAGATATATGCCATATTCATTTTTTAACAGCACAAAGTACAAAGAAAGTGATCAAAAATATACAAACTGCTCTCATTTAGTCTATGCAAGCAGTGGACAGTAAAATATAATGGTCTACTTATTCTGCTGTGATTGACAGCCAAACCTTAGAGCAGTTTGTGCTCTGATCAGATAGCAGGGTTTCTCCCATAACCTTGAGGTCCAAATCTCACTGCCCTTTATTGTGAAATTATCTGCCCTTTGACCTTTTGGAGAGCCTGGGACCCACATCTTCTAAAAGTCTTCCTTCGACCCTCCACTGACATGTACAGTAAATGACTGATTGTCTCTGTTCTACGCCATTGGAAGACACAGAGAAATACCTAACTCACTTTAGCAAAACTTATCCTAATTGGCAGTATAATCAAAGGTTACTGGAATGCTCCAGAAACTTACCTGGAGACCTGAATTTGGTGTCTTTTGAAGTTTTGGTAAAATAAGTGGTACCTTCTTTGTGCTTGTATTTTCTTTCCTTCCAAAGGGGGAATGAGGAAGAAAAAAAAATTGAAAGGAAAGCTAAAGCATCTCTTTTCACACAACCTTCCCTTCTCTCTTTCTCTGTGGCAGAAAATGACACGGGGCTGCTGGGCTGGTTCAGGGGGTTATGCACATAAAGTCCTTGTCACCTGCGCTATTTAAAGTGGAATGGAAAAGTGCAGTTGAAAACATCCTGGAAGAAATGTTCTCTCCTAGGGCAGCCAGGGTCCTTTTCATCTTCACCTGAAGGCAGCCCTCACCCAATTTAATGCATCATTTAGTTCGACATTAGTGAAAAAAGCCTCCCCAGGCCTGCTCGCAATGACCCCAGGGCTCTGCAAAAAGACTGAGCAGGAGGGTTACTGGTTCTCACTTCCCCATTCAGAACCCTTCGTAAGGGAAACTTCAAAAATGGACATGGAGCCAAATGAGGAGGTTGAAGAGTGCAAGCCTTAAATGACAGACAAGTGCTTTCTCTAAAGTTTTCCAGTCCTATCGCCCAGGAGATAGGAGGAGCCCTGGATAAATTTGTAGATATTAGGAAGGAAGGCAAAAAGGAAGGAAGGAAGGAAGGAAGGAAGAAGGAAGGGAGAACCCACTTTGTCAAGGCACTGTACCAGGTTTTTGGCATTATATCAACTAATCATCATAATGCTGTTTATATTTTTGTTATTCAATGTCAATTTTGCAGATTAGCAAACAGATACTCCCGGGGGTTGGGTAATTTCTCTAAATATGCCAAAGTAAAGGGCAGAAATAGGATTTGAACCTAGGTTATCTTTCCCATCAATCTTTCCCCTCATCATTTTCAGGTAATCTGGGGTTTTGCATTGACTCTAGGATCTCCAAATAATACCAATCAAGAGTTCAGTCTGTGGGGGGGCTTCAGTGCCCTCCCAACTGGGGAGAACTCAAGGCAAGGCCAGTTAACAGCTTGCCTTTAGAGCTGGGCAGGAGAGAAGCCACTTGTACCTACCAGGAGGAAAGTGCAGGTGCAATGTGACTGTCTAGGGTGCAACTGTTGCACCTACATGTCCCTGTCTTGGGGGCACCTGCCAGCCACAATATCAGGCCCACAATTCACTGCGACTCAAAAGCCCATCAGTAATTTCCTTTTTTCTAAATCCAAAAAAAGAATCTTTGGATGGGAAGACTTCTGGCTGTTCCTTCTGTTAAGCTAAATATTATGTCCATGTCTTCTACGAATGTGTCCTGAGATTATTTTAATTTCAAAATTTAATGGTTCTGTGCATTAGTCATGCTTTACCTTGCTTAGAGTAAATAGCTTCGGAATTTCATGCAATCATTTGATTGGTCTACCATGATTTGAAAGAAGAGTTGTGTCTCTTTTCAACTGATAATCCCATTTAATATCTATGTGATTCACTACAAGATGCAGTTGGAATGTTATCTGCCAATATTGTGTATAATATCTGTATGCCAAAATATTTCTTTCCTCTTGTTCTACAGTTTTGAATACATTGTTTGAAAGTTTATTGTGTTTTGTCATTTAAGGAAATATTGACAGAACAGGCTATCTTCTAAGAAGAGAGGATAATTTCAATGTGTGTAAGAGACACTTGCAGAGAAATTCAGTGTGACTGGGTTTCTTGTAATAATGGCATTTTAACATCATGGTAAACAAAGCTCTTCCTTGTTAAAGCTTCTGTGATAATTGTTGAAATGATAATGTCTTTTCATCATTTAAATTAGTAGTCCAGGGCTTCCCTGGTGGCGCAGTGGTTGGAAGTCCGCCTGCCGATGCAGGGGACACGGGTTCGTGCCCCGGTCCGGGAGGATCCCACATGCCGCGGAGCGGCTGGACCCGTGAGCCATGGCTGCTTAGCCTGTGCGTCCGGAGCCTGTGCTCCGCAATGGGAGAGGCCACAACAGTGAGAGGCCCACATACCGCCAAAAACAAAAACAAAAAACAAACAAACAAACAAAATAAATTAGTAGTCCAAAAATTTTGAGTTACCTGACCCTAGTCAAATGCCAGCTCCACCATTTATTAGCTGTATATTCTTGGACAAGTTACATGTGCTCTCTAAGTCTCATATTTCTCATCTGTAAAATGGGGTGATGATACCTATTTATTGAGATTTTGGGGGGAGGTAAGGGTTAAATGAAATAAATTGACTAGTGTATGCACCTAGTACATGACAGACACTCATTAGATGGAATTATTAATATTAGTCCCAGAGAGCAGTGCTCGTTTTTTAGTGTTTTGACTAGCTGGGATTTGGTGTTATTAGTCTAAATTGAAAACTCTCAAAACCAAAAAAGGGCACCAACCATAATGTACAAATATTTTTAACATGGAAATGTTTGGAAATGGAAATCAGCCAGCCTACTAATCTGATAATTCTAATAGAAGTGGGAATACATGAAGATGATTATATTAAATCTTTACATACAGACAAACCCCTGTATACAATGCAGATGTTATGATAGGCGTCAGTATTGGTATTAAGATATGCTTCATGTTCGCATTAGTAATAAGCTATGATTAACTCAAGAAAGCAAAACAAGAATATACAGTAGTATAATTTCCTTATTCATCACTAAAAGAATGTGTGTATGTCACTTATATTTAAAGAACTTTCCTTCTAAAACTTATTCTGGATATAATATGGTGAATACGTATGTCTCAGACAAGCCATGCAATATGAAAATTATTTCATAAAGGAAGTTATTTTTATCTTAAAAAAGGAACTAAATGGTTGCATGTAAAACAACACATTATGACCCATTAGAAGTTTGTTATATATCAACTTTATCTAAGCCCTTTTAAGGTGTATCTGTGTTTTCAATTCCTATTATATCTTTTTTTTTATTAGTTTCTGCTTTATAACAAAGTGAATCAGTCATACATATACATCTGTTCCCATATCCCTTCCCTCTTGCGTCTCCCTCCCTCGCACCCTCCCTATCCGACGCCTCCAGGCGGTCACAAAGCACAGAGCTGATCTCCCTATGCTATGCGGCTGCTTCCCACTATCTATCTACCTTACGTTTGGTAGTGTATATATGTCCATGCCTCTCTCTCGCTTTGTCACAGCTTACCCTTCCCCCTCCCCATATCCTCAAGTCCATTCTCAAGTAGGTCTGTGTCTTTATTCCTGTTTTGCCCCTAGGTTCTTCATGACATTTTTTTTTCTTAAATTCCATATATATGTGTTAGCATACAGTATTTGTCTTTCTCTTTCTGACTTACTTCACTCTGTATGACAGACTCTAGGTCTATCCACCTCATTACAAATAGCTCAATTTCGTTTCTTTTTATGGCTGAGTAATATTCCATTGTATATATCTTCTTTATCCATTCATCCGATGATGGACACTTAGGTTGTTTCCATCTCCGGGCTATTGTGAATAGAGCTGCAATGAACATTTTGGTACATGTCTCTTTTTGAATTATGGTTTTCTCAGGGTATATGCCTAGTAGTGGGATTGCTGGGTCATATGGTAGTTCTATTTGTAGTTTTTTAAGGAACCTCCATACTGTTCTCCATAGAGGCTGTACCAATTCACATTCCCACCAGCAGTGCAAGAGTGTTCCCTTTTCTCCACACCCTCTCCAGCATTTATTGTTTCCCTATTATATCTTTAGGTAATGAATTCTCCGAGCAGTTAACCTAGTGAGTGGATAAAAGTTTCACACTCAAATGAGCACTTACTTGGTGAGTAACTAAGACATCTTGAGTTTACTTTCTTTTTCTGTAAATATGGGTGGAAGTGCCTATCCAGCAATACCAAGTTCATAGGGAGTGTGTGAAAGTCAAATGATATTGTGGCTGTCAAAGTGTTCTATGGACAGAGCACTATACAGATGGAAGAAATTTACTTAGGTTGTCATCTTCCTGGGTAAAATTAATTTCCTCATTACAGTGTTCTAATTGTTGTGCCCTAGATATTTTTCCTTCAAGGGTTACTCACTAGAATTTGGTGGACAAATATATGTCAAAGCTTTTATATGCCAGAGTTTCATTAATGAATATGATGAAAAATAAAATAGCTAAAGAGACTAATGTCTGCAGATTGACTAGACATTGTCAGTGACTTTTAAAATGTAATTTATGGTTAATTTTTTCATGTGTTCACTTTCTTTTCTCCAAAACCTTTTAATTACTGCTTACATCAAGGAAACATTAGAAAAAGAATAACTTGTATTATTTTCAACATATTGGAGTACATTTCCTGTTTTACCTTCATTTCTTCTGAGAAAATTAATTGTAATTTAATTACCTTCCATTTTTCAAGAAGTTAACCCTTGAGTAAATAAGAAGTAGATCTACTTGATTTTTAAGTTTACAGTAAGTCCCCTACATACTTGAAGTCCCCTTCAAGTTGTGAACTTTCAAAGATGCAAACGTGCGTTCCATCAACATCAGGCGTGAGTGAACTTGCAGCTTACCCTCTGTCTCCTATTGCTGACGATCCTTCAGCTCTACCATCTCCCACCTCCTCTTCCTCCTCCAGTCAGTAGCTCTTCTTGCCTGTTCACTCAATGCCAGCCTCTGTATGCCAGCTGGTGTACTGTACTAATGTACTTTTCAAGGTACCGTACTATAAGATTAAAAATGTTTTCTTTATTTTTTGTGTTTGTTTGTTTTTTATATATTATTTGTGTGAAAAGTATTATAAACCTATTACAGTACAGTACTATATAGCCAATTATGTTAGTTGGGTACCTAGGCTAACTTTGTTGGACTTACAAACAAGTTGGACTTAACGAATGCTCTCTCAGAACGGAACTCGTTCGTATGTAGGGGACTTACTGTACTTAATAATGTCCTTGAGGATGGAATGTTCTTCAAGAATGGGATAGTAAATATAGGCTCCCAAACCACTAATACAATCCATGCATATAATTCCAATGGTGACCTTCCCCACCCCCAAATCATAGAAGAACCCAAACTACTCAATTTAAATACTTTTTCTTACAGTAAGTCTCCCTCAATTTCCATTTTCATCTATGATTAATTGTAAATCTGGCTCATAACTCTTTCCTTTAATATTGTTTGCACATCAATAGATATTTTTGCCAATAGAGACCAGGACAATCAAAAAAGGAAATAATTTGAGAGTCAGGAAGAGGGAAGGTTTCTTTAGGAATAAATCCTTTCAGGAGTGGAAATTTAGTCTCAAAAGGGATTCAAAGTATCTTATTAGATGGGGAATGGCATAATTAAACAGACACAAGTGCTACCTTTTCTTCCTGAAACATTTTTCTGGTTCCAGTTTTCTCTTTAATTCCCTGTACTAAATACATCGTAGTTCATACACTGGCTTCCCAAAGTAAACTGATACTTGGCATTACCAGAAAGACACAATATCTAAAAGCATTAGGATATTTTAAAGCCAATCTTCTAAAAAAAAGATTTTGCTTTACAAGAGGAAATATTTCTACCATTAGTCTTATTTCTCTAACGATTTTCTGGCCAAGAAGAAAGCAGTAAATACCTACTCATGCTCAACTAATCTCAAATAACTTTTTAACAATCCATTTGTTTTGAAGTACCAAATGCACGTTCAGGATGTTGCCTCCTTGCAATTTCTTTATCACTTTTGTTGGATTTACTGGTTCAAAAGAAATATGTCTTGCAGAATTAACCTTAATCACATGGATTGAGATCAATGGTAAAATAAAATATAACATGTTGTCAATTGAAACATTTCATCACACTTAATCTTACAGATCAGATTTGGAGGTTGTAAAATATGAACAATTCACATGAGAGCAATGAATGGTAATTAGTGAAGATGGCTGTATGATAAATTTCATCAGTTAATGCCCATTTGTTTTCCCAAAACATGTCTGGTCTGCCACTGACTCTTCTGTATTTTCCATATTATCAGAATAAAGAAGAATATGATTTCTTTCAAGAAAATTTTAGCTAGAAAAACTTACAATATGCAAATAATTTAAATTATAATTTTTAACAAATAATACTAGTGAAAATTTGTACTTGACTAGATTTTTTTACTAGCTGTGATGACCAGAATCTTTCCTCAGAACTTTGAGTTTGAATAAGATTATCAACTTCCAGCAGATGGATGCTTCCTGCTCAGACAAGCTTCTCCAATGATATTAGTCAGGTTTCTTCAGAGAAACAGAATCATTAGGGTATATAGAAATGTATTTAAGATGAGATTTCTTATAAGAATTTGCTTATACTATTATGGAGGCCAAGAAGTCCCACAATCTGCTATCTGCATATTGGAGACCCAGGAAAGCTGAGAGTGTAGTTCCAGTTGGAGTCCAAAGGCCTGAGAACCAGGGGTTCCTGTGTCCCAGCTCAGGAAGAAGGAGAGAATTTGCCTGTCCTTGGTCTTTTTTTTTGCTCCATCTGGGTCCCCAATGGATTGGATGATATCTGCCACATTTAGTCAGTCTACTGAATCGAATGCTAATCTCTTCCAGAAACACACTCACAGACACACCCAGAAATAATATTTTACCAGCTATCTAACCATCTCTTAGCCCAGTCAAGTTGACACATAAAATTAACCATCGTACTAACCCAATAACCTCAGGATCCAGTAGCTAAGCATACTTTCCATATGTGAATAGAAAATTGAAGTTGTCCCCCTCTTCCTCCCTTCCATCCTTCCTCCCTCCCTCCCTTCCTTCCCTCTATCCCTCTTACATTTTTTTAGTCTTTTTTTACTTTTCATACATCATTCTGTTCACCTATAAAATAAAAATGGACTCACCAGCCTGGTCTAAATCAATATAATTACAACCAAGAAATTGGCATTGAATTAAATTGAATGAGAATTTGGGTCTAATGTAAATATGAGGGTAGACATTAAAGAAAATTTATAAACTCTCCCTTACTCTAATATTTTTTAAAATAAATAAACAAATAAATTTATTTATTTGTTTATTTATTTATTTATTTATTTATTTATTTATTGTCTGTGTTGGGTCTTCATTGTCATGCACGGGCTTTCTCTAGTTGCAGTGAGCAGGGGCTACTCTTTGTTGTGGTGCTCAGGCTTCTCATTGTGGTGGCTTCTCTTTGTTGCAGAGCACGGGCTCTAGGCACATGGGCTTCAGTAGTTGTGGCACGTGGGCTTCAGTAGTTGTGGCATGCAGGCTCAATAGTTGTGGCTCATGGGCTCTAGAGCACAGGCTCGGTAGTTGTGGCACACAGGCTTTGTTGCTCCATGGCATGTGGGATCTTCCCGGACCAGGGCTCAAACCCTTGTTCCCTGTTTTGACAGGTGGATTCTTAAACACTGTGCCACAAGGGAAGTCCCTACTCTAATATTGTGGTAGGCAGAATACTGCTCTCCACCCAACCCCCAATGATGTCTAAATCCTAATCCCTGGAACCTATGAGTATGTTACATTATACAGAAAAGAGGAATTAAGGTTGTAGGTAGAATTAAGTTTGTTAATCTTATGATTTTATGTTAAGGAGATTATCCTGCATTATCCGGGTGGACCCAGTATAATCACAGGGGTCTTTAAAAGTAAAAAAGGGAGACTGAAGAGGAGGTCAGAGTAATGTGATGTAAAAAAGACTCAACATGCCATTGCTGGCTTTGAAGATGGAGGAAGAGGACTATGAGTCACAGAATGTGGGAAGTCTTTAGAAGCTGGAAAAGGCAAGGAAACTGATTCTTCCCTAGAGCCTACAGAAGGGAATTTAGCCCAGCTCACACCTTGATTTTAGCCCATTGAGACCTGCATTGAACTTTTAACCTACAGAACTGTAAGATACTACATTTTTATTGTTTTAAGCCACTAAGTTTGTGGTAATTTTCAGGAGCAATAGAAAACAAATACAAATATACTTTCTTTTCTATAATAATTTCTCTTTGTTATTAAGTTCTGCTGGGGAAGAATTTGTAAAGGAGTACATTTGCCCTAATGTTTGACTTAACAAAAGGAAGGATTGGCTGGAATGAGTCAAAACTGTTGTTTTCTGTTGTTCTTAAAGCTGATGTGTTTGCAGAATGAAAGCTTTTATTGTTGTTCCGCAGCATTTTACATCATATTTGCAAGAGCTACTGGTGGCGCTCATTGGTTTCTTTCTTAGCCTGGGTGACCCTGGAGAGCAGAACTTGAGAAAAGAATCTGCATTGAGGTAGGTTATTTGGGAAATGATGCCAGGATTAGAAAGTGGAAGCTCTTGTCCCTTGGCTCCCGTTTCCTGTTGGTTGAGGGTTACCTTGTTAACTCCTCTGTATTAGGCCTGTGCAAGCATCCATGTCCAGTAAATGCCTGTGGGTATCCCACTCCTTTAGAATCAGACAAACACCATAGCAAGCCAAAGACATGCCTGAGGCAAGATGTGGTCAGTATTGGAACTCTTCACCCTTTTGCTACAGTTGCAAATGGAATCAGAAGTAAGACCAAGAGAAAGTGAGGCAGGGCACAAGAATACAGTCCACCCCTTGCTTACCCCACATATTAAGAACAATTTGTCACTGAATCTTCAAAATGCTCACAGCTGCAATCACTCCCCCAAAGGAACTTAATACATTGGGTTAGTGTAACAAGTTACAATCCCTTCTGCTGCACCTGGGCCTGAGGTCATAATTGGTATTCATCATCTAACTACTTCAATGCCTATTCTGGATTTCCCTCACCATTGCCCAGCACTTCAGTTCCTCCAGATTGCTTTCTGGGTGGTGTGCCAGTATCTCCATTCTTGAGGGATCTGAGCCCTTTATTTCCTTGTCCTTGTTGGGCTGTGATTGCTACAACTGGCTATTTACCAATATCACCTTGCATGGAAGTACCCACAGACACCCAGTGACTCCCCTGTATTCCAGACATATTCTCTTTGCCCCCATTGTGTAGCAAGAAACCCCACTGCTCAAGATAATTATATTCAATTACCCTCCTTCCCCTACCAGTACAGTAACTCCTTTCTTTGTCTGCTGGGTCACTGGCATGAGGAACCCAAAGTTTCATAGCTTCCAGTTTAATGGAACTCTTACTGTTTTCCTTAGTGGAAGCAGTACTCCCCTAGGTACCAGGGCCTCTAATCCTGTAAAGCCTAAAGACATGGGGACAGGAAACACACATCCTGTAAGTAAACCACTGTTAATGATGGTGAAAGGGACACATCCTACTTTTATCCCTTGGTGTCTAGATCTGTTTATTCTAGTTATTGGGGGACACGTCACAGCTGTTTGTCCACTTCACTTTGTTGGGCAGTGTCCCAAATCCACTGAGGTCTTTGTCTTGAGTTAGCACCTTAGTTGAGCCTTTAGTAAATAATTCCATTGTTCTAGTAGGCTGGCTGCTTCCAGGTGATGGACTATGTGGTAGAAGTAATAGATCCCTTGGTCACATGTTGATTTTTGCATACCCTTTCCTGTAAAATATGTCCCTTGGTTTTAAGTGATATTATGCGGGAATCCCATGACAGTACATTGAGCCTTCTATATGCCCATGAATGGTGGTGCTGGCAGAGACATGGCGGATAGGGAAATCAAAGCCATTTGTGAGTAAGTATCAACTAGAGTGATGTTGAATCACTGCCTGCTCCAGGGTAGAAGGGGTCTGATGTAATCATTCTGCCACCAAATGTCTGGCTGATCTCAAGCTTTTCTTCTTTATCATGGGCTTTGGAAGGTTGGGTGTTCAGTAGCAGCAGCTAGATCTGCCTTGGTGAGTGGGAGTCCATACCATTGAGCTGATGCATAGCCTCTAGTCCTGCCACCATGGTGACTCCATTCTTGGCCCCATTGTGCAGGCATAGGGGTGGTAGAGGAGCGAAGCTGGCTGACACCCACAGGATGAATCATCCTTGTTGTTGAGTGTCTCCCCTGACTTGGATGCTCTCTGGTGGGCAGTAGAATATCTGTGCCTGCTTTGTACCTGCTCCAGTGGGTCCATTATATTCTTCTTCCAACTCTTGTTTTCTCTTTGATCTTTCAAACTTGTTCCTTCCAGGCCCTGACCAACCAGCCAGGCTAGTTGCCAATAATCAGGAGTCCATGCATGTTCTTCTCAAGCTACTACTTCTTTCATATAAGGTAAAAAAAAATCAAATGTACTGCTCCCAGCTCTGTCCATTGGAAGGACTGTCCCTCACAACTGACATTTAGAGCCATCCCCCAAGTAGGACTACAGTGTAGCAACAGCCCATTTTAAGTTTGTACTAATGTATTGTGATGACCCAGCTGTGAACTAGGCCCAAGCTTTTTCCTCCTGTGTCAGCTGGCTTTAGGAATACTTCCCATCCCTTCAGCAAGATGTTAGGTGTGAATTGAGGGTTAGGCATTGGTACAGCAGAAGTAAGTGGTGTGAGAGTCAGAAGTCCTGTTCGTGTAGCTTTTTGTATCCTCTGACTTTGCTTGGTCCTGATTTTGTACCATCTCTATAGTACGATGGATGGCTGCTGCATATGTCTGACCTTATAGTTTGGTAGATCTGAAAATACCAGTTCAAGATGGGTTGCAACATTCACACAGCCATTTGGTCAGGCATTTAGTTTCTACTAGGGCTTAGTAGCAGCCAGAGACTGCTTTGCAAAAAGCATGTAGTTTCTGCCATAGAAGACAGGAGTCTTGCTCCAAAATCTGAAGTCTCTCTACTGTAGCTTATGAATTGTCATTTTCCAGGGATCCCACACCTGTATTCACTGTGGATCCATGTATTCATCATGGATACCCCATGTGCCATTGAATCTGTTGGGCTATGTAGTCTGGAGGGTAGAGCAGCTTGCAGCACAGACTGAATCTGCTGCTGAGCCTTCTTTCTACTTTGGGCTCCATCAGAAATGTCAGCCTTTCAAATTGTCCAACAACTAAATCAGAGTGGTAGTCCTACAAGCAGTATATGCTGCCACCAAAATTCAAAATGGGTCACTAAACACTGTATTTTCTTTCGTGGTAGGGGATGCAAGATGCAATTGTCCTTTTTTTTTTGAAATGGGATATCCTGACATACCCTGGGTTATTGAACTCCTAAATACTTTATTAAATATGATAAAGCAAGTATAGTAGGATGTTAGTTTTATAATAGAATCTAGATGTTGGATAGTCAGAAGTTTGCTGTAAAATTATTTCAGGTTTTCTATATGTTTGAAGATTTTCCTAATGAAACTTTGGAAAAACATTTTTTATTTATCATAAAAAATTTATTGATGTGTCAGTCCCCTGAATCTTTATAAAAGGGTTTATCTCCTACCCTGTGGTATGCATGTTTCTAATTAGGACATCCAGAGTACTTGACACTACCAGCTCACCTGTCCAATTAGTATGACCTCATTAAGAAAGTGAATTAGTGTGTTGTATGGAATCTCAAGATGATCAAAGTTATTCTGGACTATATTGTAACAGAGAAGAGGAAGGTTAACATGTAACCCTATGACAAGACCGTAAATGTGTACTGCTATTCTTTCCATATGAGTGTGAGCTGCTTGTGATCAAACTTTTGCATGTTTGGTATTTTAAGCATTTGTAATTTGTTTAAGAGAATTTGGTTTATTAGAATAAATGCCAGGCTTATGATTCAAATTTTAAATATAGAATTGAATAATTGGTTTAGATAAGATTTTTAAGTTAAAAATTTAATTTATGACATTTACATGACTTAAGTACTTTGGAAGGGTTATTGAGTAAAAAATTATACTTAAAAGTGAAATTTGATATATCAAATTTACAGTTAAGAATATTATAAGGTATTTAATTAAGTCTGTAAATGGGACCAAATACTAATCTAAGGATTTTAAAAATGTTTGCTGAAATGTGTTAGGCTTATAAGTTTTGTGTAGTAAACGTAAAAGCTCAAGGAAGTTTTGTTTTTGTAGACATAGTGAATTGAATATTAATTTTTAAACCAAAGTAAACTACAAAATAGTATTATCTGTCCACAAAAGTTAAACCCTCAAGTGCATAAAAAGCTCATATTTAACAATTTAACAATTTAATGAATTTAACAATTCATCCTTTGCGTAGAAAATTCTAGTATATGAGATACCCACCTATTAATAGGCTGTTTTTCAGACATATTGAAATTGTGAAGATATCTGCATAGGTTCAATTAAAAGAGCCAAATTGGCTTTTAGACATCACCTGATTATTCTCTCCTGGTCTTTTGATTTCTTGACAATTTCCTGGATGATGATGTCCTTCCCAAGTAACAAGTAGCCATGATGAATATGTCAACTTTTGTAAGTTAGCCTTTATAACACTCATGGGCAAAACATTACACCTGTTGTTTTCTCTCTCCTCAGAAGCAGCTGAACAGACTGAGTTTAAAGTTTATCTGAATAAGGAACAAAGCCTGGAGAGCTTTAGGCTGAAGGGATGTGTTCAAAACCTTGGGAACTAGTGAAGATGAGGGATTACAATAAAAGTCTGTATGTAACCTTAACTACAGTGTTAACTAAGAAAATCATTATAGCAGCATAGGTTGGTGTGTTTATAGCTACTTTTCTTTAACAAAAGATTAGAAAAGAAAGGAGAAAGGGAAGTGGATGAGACATTCCTGTGATCATGCAGCCTAAAACAGTAGACTTCAAAGCTTCCAAAGTAACCATTCTTTTAATCCACTGCTTAATTCCCCCTAAGTACCAACTGGCAAGGTAGGTCAGAACAGCTTAAATATTTGTTAGGCTTCCTGGTAGGAAACTTTAAATAGATGCAATGATCATTGACATAAATGGAGGTAAAGATTTTATTTTTCCTATTATTTTTAGTTAAAAAAATCTTTATTTTGAAGAGTTAACAAAAATTCTTAAGAATACTGATCATTTGTTACTTGGTTTCACGGGTTTCGCAAATTTCATGTATTTATTTATTTACTCATTTTTTTCGTTCAGCTAATATTTGAAGGCCCCATTGTGTGCAGGATTCTGCCTAGAGTTTCAGGGGCAGAATGAGGTTAGTGGTCCTAAAAGCTATTAGAAGCGGCTGGTATTCAGTTGGCCTATCCCTTGTTCAGCTCCTGTCAGCTACAGCCTTGGTCTACTTACTTACTTCCTTAGCCCTTCTTACAGAGGACAGGGAGGATTTAGGAACTTAGTCTTGCTGACTTGGTATGAGACGTGAGGCTGGCCCCACAGGATTATTTTGCCCCCATTACATGGACTGAGCTATGCAATAAGCATGGGTTTCTCGTCCTGTTGGAGTCCTTCACTGACCTGAGCCCCTAGCTAGGGACTGTTGCTCTGCTCAGTGCTTTCCAGCATCTTCCCAAGGGTCTCACCTCACTTACTTTAGCCCCAGATAGTAGATGGAAGGGGTCTAGGAGAGAGGGAAGATGAGGGCATACTTTCTGGAATTATGATGCATCCCAGCCCGACTTTAGACAAGCCTGCTGCCTGATGGGTCTGTTGCTTCAGCCCACACTCATTGAGCACTCTGTGGCTACTATTTTTTGTGAGGGTCTCAGATGGCTCTATCCTATTCTATCCTATCCTACCCGACTCTTCCTATTCTACTGTACACCACCTATCCTATGCTATCTTACCTTATCTTGTGGAACTGAATATATAAGCCAGTATAAAAAGCCAAAATACATATGAGAAAATAGTCAAACATACTAGTAATCAAGTAAATGTAAATTATAACAAAATACCGCTTTCAAGCTATCAGATTAGCAAAGATATGAAATAATGCCTAATAACAAGAGAGTCAAATGTAAGCTGCTAACATGTGCTGGCATGATATTTCTGAAGAGCAATTTGGGAGTACATTGCCTTAAAATATGCATACCCTTGACACAACAATGTCCTTCCGGGAATTTATTCTAAGAAGTAATCAAGTATTATAAAAAGGGCATTCACTATAATCGTGTTTATAACATGAAGAAATGTAAGCAACATAAATGTCTAAAAATAAGAGCTTAATGAAATAAATGATAACGTAGTCCTTATAAAGGCTACTGTAGCGTAGTTAATGATATGTATAGGTGTTATGATATATTTTAAGGAAAAAAAGTTTCAAAACATTTTGTATCATATCATACCAGTTTAGTTCTATATGCATGATATATGAGTGGACTAAACACCAGAGGGATATACGCCAAAATATTAATAATGGCTACATAGTACATTTAATCCTTCTCTTTAGTTATTTTTTTAAGATTAATTAATTAATTAGGCTGCGCCGGGTCATAGTTGCAACACACAGGATTTTTTTAGTTGCGGCATATGGGCTCTTGGTTGTGGCATGCGGGATCTAGTTCCCTGACCAGGGATCAAACCCAGGTCCCCTGCATTGGGAACATGGAGTCTTAACCACTGGACCACCAAGGAAGTCCCTCTTTAGTTATTTTTATACTCTAAATTTTCCCTACCCCTTTGTAAATAAAAATATCTATATTAAAAATCATTATAAATAGATAAAAAAGAAATTATCCTAGTGATTACCCATGTGATTTAAGACAGAAATTTTGAAATGTTTTGGTCCCAGGACCCCTTTATACACTCTTAAAAATTATTGAGACATCTAAAGAACTTACACTTATATGGATTTTATATATTTGTATTTACTAAATTAGAAATTTAAACTAAGAAATTTGTAAAATATCTATGTATTAATTTATTTAAAATAACAATAATAAACTCATTGAATGCTAACATGTATATTTTTATGAAAAATTAGTATATTTTTTCCAAAACAAAAACATATAGTGAGAAGAGCTGCATTGTTCTACATTTTTGGAAAAATCTTTATTGTCTGTTTTCACAGAAGATAGCTGGATATTCCCATCTACTTTTGCATTTAATCTATCGTGGTATTACATGCCACATAACCTCTGGAAAACTCCACTGTACACTCATGAAAGAATGAGAGTAAAAAGGCAAATCATGTATTTATTACCATTATGAAAATAATATTTGTGTAAAAATCATTTTTACCTTGTGAACCCTCTAAGAGGGTTTCAGAACCTTCTGGTATCCCCCAGACCATACTTTAAGAATGGCTGATTTAACGTATTGCAACTAGGTGGTATGAAGAGATTAATCATAACAAAAAGGTAATAATTTTGAGTACATATTGTATGTCAGGAACTATGTTGAGAGTTTTAGTATATGATTTTGTTTAATCCTTACTACAACTAAATATGAGAGCTAAATTGCCATCGATACTTCCATGTCGTAGGCTAAGAAGCTGAGGCAAAAAGAGGTCAAGCAACTTGATTATACTCTCCAAGGCATTTGTCTCTAGGGCTGGCCCTCTTGACCACTACTTACAGATGGTGCCTCTACGTTCTCATCTCATACCATCCTACAGAAAGATGGCCCATGTGCTAGATAACTGTAATGCTACCTCACCACTGGGCTCTACCATATCTGTATGGGCATGTAGGTGTGCTTATTTATCTAAAGAACCCAATCTTACATTCCATGGAATATGAGAAGGCAAGATTCAGAGGATGTTGGAAAACATTCTTTTAGGGTTTAGTGTATTACGTCACCCTTCAGATCGTAGGGTCAACCTCAGATGGAAGCACAGCAGTCTCTCTCCCCTTGGCCTCTCTGCTTTCTCCCTAGGATCCTGTTTGTAGGGATCCTGGCCCTGCTCTTTGTATCAGGCTAAGCCGATGAGAGCTGTTTGCCCTGGAGTATTCATGCTGGAGGGCAGAAGTGAGCTATTGAGATTATCAGAGTTGAGCACTCCTGAGAGACGCAAACCTCTCTCCTGCTAATATTGAGCCACTTTCCTAGCAACTGCAATGCATCAAGCCTAATGTATTCTGGAAGCAAAATTTACTTCTAAGGTAACAAAGTTCAAAAGATAATTTATTTTAATGTTTGAAATGAGTTTTGCAAGCAATAATTTTATCTGTCATTTGTATTTCCAAGAAACTTACTTTTAGACCATCTTTTAAAAATATGCAGTTATTGCTTGTTTTTATGACCGTGAGTATATGGAAGGGGTGGAGATACATCTGCAAAAACTTTTCAGTGTGGATAGTAAAACATTGGTTTAGACCTCTCTCTTCTCCTCCTCCACCTCTAGTTTTAGTCACCTTGAAATAGCCTTCTAGTTTTAGTCACCTTGAAATAGTCCATTAACAAGTAATTCTCTGCTCCCTTCTAAAGCCGGTATTAGGCTACAATGTATCAGGTTTTCTGTTAGGATATTAACTTTTGGACTTTAGGAAGCATACTTCTATCCTTTTCTATCTCTCTTGCCCACAAATACGCACTTTACGGGGACAAGGAGAATGTTTTATTCATTTCTGTAATGCTCACGCCTAGCAGTGCCTGGCACGTAGTACTATATTCAATAAAAACATGTTGAATTGGCCCTAATAGAGATAGTTCTTTCAATTCCTTTTTCCCCCTTCTTTTCTTTCTTCCTTCTTTCCTTCCTTTCCTCATACAATAAACACTCACTGAATTGTCTTATGAGCCATACAACATGCTAGAGAACTACCAAGTTACATAGTTTTTCATGCCTGACTTCAAGAGGCCCACAGTGACCAAAACTGTGCAATTGAAAAGGTAGGTACTGTTCCTACCTTTTGGGTTTTCAAAGTAATTTGGGAAGATTAGATCAAGATAGTATCCTAAGCGTACACCTTTCTTGCGGCCAAAAATGCCAAAAAATGACAGAAGCAATATCTGAGAGTGAAAAATCAGTAACCGTGCTATAAGAAGAGTGCTAATAGCAAACCAGAAATCTTGAGGAATTCCTATTAAAACAAATAAACCCACAAACAAAAAACCAAACCAATTACATAAGATCAGGTCATAGGAGATATTTGGCAGAAAATATGGCCCAAAACATGCACAAAAGAGTACTTATCCCAGGTAGGAAAATGCTGGGGAAAGCCAAGCTCAGAGTCAGTTGTTAAGGAGAAGGGAAGGTCCCCAGGCACACCTCAGGGTGTGTAATTGGCAGCCCCTGCTGCTGCTGCACAGCAGTCCCTCCCCCTTCTCTCTCCCACCTGTGCAGATTGTGGGCAGGAGCTGAGCCTGGCCATAGGCTAAAGTGAGAGGGCTCTGGAGCCAGAAGGGGCAGGATATTGCCCCAAGCAGTTACTCCTCTTTCCCCAGGAACACTGGGGAAAACAGGATACCAGTAGACCCTATCTTTCCCCCATAATCACTGAGGCTGGGTTAGAGTAAACACAGCAAGCAGGTGTACAGGGATTTTCAAAAAGATCAGCCCCCATTCTTGGAGTAATAGAACGAACAGAAGAAGAACTTAAAATAAGTAAAATTAATATCAGAGAATTCCAAGAGATTATTGCATCCATAAAAAATAAACAGCTAGAGATTTTGGAGATTAAATATTTGTCACAAAAAAATAAAATCCTCAATATATGAAGAGTTAATATAAATCAATAAAAACCCAATAATACAATAGGAAAATGGGCAAGAATAAGGGAATATAAATGGTTCTTAAATATTTGACAGTACACTCCACCCCACTCATGGTAAGAAAAATGGAAACTAAAAATACAATTAGATAACATTTTTGTCTGTAAAATAGTAAAGTTTGAATGCTTTGCTAACACACTGATTTGGTGAAAGTGTGAGAAGATAAATCCCCCTACATTGCTGGTGAGAGTAATATCAGTCCAGTCTGTATGAAGAACAGTTAAGACAGTTAGGCAATACATGTCAAGTTATAAAATGCCCTTGACTCCAGGAAGTTGGCTTACAGATATGCATATATAAAATGAAATTCTACTTGTATGTATGTAAAGATATCAATTGCAGATTTTTTTTTGATTAGCACAATATTGGAAACAATCAAAATATCTACCAGTAGGAAACTGGTTAAATGAATTATAGCAATCCATACAAGGAAAAACCATGTATTTAAAAGAGAGTATGATTCTACATTTGGGAATTTATCCTACAAATATTCTTGCATATAAGTGATGTACTTGCACAGATAAGACTTGCAAAGTGAATGAAGTAATATATGAAAGAGGCTATTTATTGAAACATTTCTTGTGATTGCCAAGAGTTAGAATTAAACCAAATGTCCATTAATAGACTGATTAAGTATGGTACATGCAAATGATGAAGTACCATTCCATTGTAAAAATTAATGTAGAAACTCTATGGGTAAGATACTGAAAGTTCTCTTCAGATAAATTGTTAAGTGAAAAGGCAAGTATATGTTATGCTATCTTTTGTGAATATGGAGGAGAAAAATATATGCATTTGTATTGTACTTACACAGAAAAACTCTGGAACATTGCAAGAAAATAGAAATAGGGGTTCCTGGTTTGGTGCTGGAAACTGGGCAAAAGGGGAATAAGAGCTAGAGAGTTTACACTGTATATCTTAGTTTTAAAAAAGGAGTAATATTAATATATCACTTCTTCAATGAATATATTATCTCTTTAATTTTTTAAAAAGAGAAAATCAAGAAAAATTAGTGGAAAAATGAAATGGCTCCATATGTATTTATATTAAAAGATATAAAAAATATATTGCTAAGTAAAACAAAAGCAAACTAAATAAACATAACACAAAAGCAGAATAGTGTATGGAGTATGATACTATTGTGTTTAAAAAAAAAGCCTGACTCCAAGGCTGCATACACACAAACTGTCTCTGGGAGGATACACAAGAAATTAGGACCAGCTGTTGTCTCTGGGGGAGTGAAATGGAAGGCTAGCAGACAGGGATGTAAGAGAGATTTATATTTGATGGTAACCCTTTTTGTACTTTCTGATATTTTTTTCCTATGTGTGTGTATCACCAATTAAAAAAATAAAATACTTTTTTAAAATTGATATTACAATCAAAAACTCAATAGATGAGATGAGTAGCATCAGGAAAGTATGTTAAGGGATCTCATTTCTGATTGAATCTTCCCACTGATAGAAAATATACCTTCAATATATGTGTTGGAAATCTAAGGGTAACAACTGGAAAAATTGAAATGGAATGCATAACCTTCAAGCCATATAGAAAATCAATAGAACGATTCTTTCTATTCCCAAATTAGTACAATAATTCTAGTCTACCCTTAATCAACAGAACAAAAGGAGAATATGATGAAAAATACAATCAGTGACAAAGTAAACAGAAAATATAAGTTATGATGGCAAGAAGAAATTCTAGTATATAAATAATCACAATAAATGTATTTCTACTGCTAAAAGACTCTCAGCTTGGGTTAAAAAAAACCCCAACTATATTTTATTTATAAGAGATATCCAAAACAAATTACTTAGGTAAATTTAAAATCAAGGGCAAGAAATACATACCAGGTTAATGCTAACTAAAATAAAGTTTAAGTATTATTAAATTAACATAAGACAAAATAGAGTCCAAGAAAAAAGCATCAAAAAGGATAAAGAAGGGTATTTCACATTGAGGAATGGAAAAATCAACAATATACAACAGTCATGAACATTATGTATCTAACAACATAGCTTTGAAGTATATAAATCAAAAACAGTTAAAAGTACAAAGGAAAATGGTCAAGCTGCAATCACAGTGGGAGACAACTCCCTGGAAAATAACAGAACAATTAGACAAAAACAAGAAAGGAGCTAGAGTTGTAAATAACATTATCAACATGTTTAATATTTAACTTTACATCCAAAAAACAGTGAATATACTGTCTTGTCAAACGCATATAGCACAGAAAATTAACCATGTATTATTAGTCTGTAAAGATCTCAGCTAATTGCAGAAAGCTGAAATCAGACAGACCATATTCCCTGAGCACAAAGCAATAAAGTGAGAAACTATTAAGAATAGGAAAAAAAATAGCACAACTAACCACTTAGAACATACAAACTATTCTTCAAAGTCAATTTAAAAAGTAGCAAAAAAATCTGACATTTCACTGGGATTGCAGGGTTGACTTCACTGGACTGGTACACTGTGAAGCCAAGGGGGTGGAAGCTTGTTGGAGACAGCTGTGGTTTCAGGGAGTATTAGCAAACTTAAACCTTCCTGTGGCCGTACGCATTTACTCCAGTAAGGCTAAGTTGTGGGTAATGTCAGAGAGTAGGGCACTGAGAACTTGGAGCAGTTGCAGCCAAACACATGTTGAAATTAAATTGTTGAAATAATGAAAATGGTTTAGAGAATAGTTACAGAGATACAAATATGTCTCTGTTTACATTTGGAGGAGAAAAATTAAAATCTTAGCCTTATTCTTATATGTCCCCCTCCCCAAAGGTAGGGAGAAGCACACACCCATTTTAGGAAATAATTTGAATGAAAGAAAAGTCTCTAGGTAAATAATGACAACTTACTATGATATCTTTTCCCTGATAAGTGGCACTACCACATAACTGGAATATTCTTCAGAAATGCTAGAACAGGGACTCAGCAAAACAGTTCAACATTGCTTAATGAGAAAGCTGTAGATGAATGGCAGACCTGGATATCTGAGCAAAAAGTTCACCAGTGGCTAGCACATCTTTTGGAATCTTGGATCTGGAGGAATCCTTGTAAATAATTGTTCAGCATCATCACCATCATGCCCAGTTTTGCAGTGAGATAACCAGAATTTGGATTTTCTCTTTCCCAGACAGTAACAGTATTTCTTCTACATTTCCCATTCCTGCTTAATGTGTCCTTCAATTTTTTTTTATTCTGAACCATAACAGCCTAATGAATCAAAGATCTGTTAATTAAAATACTCTTGAGAAGTTTTATTGCTTAGTGGTATAAACCTTTAAAGTAAATCAGAAAATAATGTCACTATCTCTCAGATAATGTGTACTCTATAAACCCTGGAAATCAGGAAGACTGTATAATTGGCACCTTTCCTGAGTTCAGCCAGTCAGGGCCAATTAAGGGGATTCACCAGCGTTAATTTTTCAAGCAGTAAAGAACCTCATGATGTGAAAATGCATATGGCAAGCTACAGCAAAGAAAGCAGCTTTTTACTCAGTCTGATACTGCCCCAGGGTTGGGACATGACACTTGTAATCTTCCTTACTTATCTGATTACAAAGATTGATAAAGAAGACAGGAACACCTTTTAACTGCAGGGAAAATTTCAGCTCTTCAAGGAAGGAGCTAGTAACGTAATAGTTGTGAATGGACATGTACAAGTTTTGTTGTTTTTGTTGTTATTTAGTTTTTTCCTTCATTCCCTTCTCCCCAGGGCAACCCTGCTGCATCAGAGTGAATGGAGATGCATATAGAAGAAGGTGTTTTTCAACCTTCCATATATTTTAGTCTTGCAATGATATTAATTATAAGAAATTACCCTCTGTGATTTTATCACCTGCTGTTTTCCTATTAGATATAATGGAGGTACATATAAATATATATGGCTTAATATTAGTTAGTGACTCTTGCTGGAGATGATATCCAAAACCTGCATCTCTTTTTTCAGTTACTTCTTTGACCTCATCCTCTACCGCTCTGCTCTTTGCTCAGTCTGCTGCAGCCACATAGGCCTCCCTGGTGTGTCTCTGGGCCTTTGTGCTTGTGGTGTTGGAACACGCTTTCGCTAGGTACCCACATGGCTCGTTCCCCCAATACTTTCTCCTTTCAGCTCAGATCTCATCAGCAAGGTCTGCTCTTACACCCTTTATGTAGTAGCATACTTAATTCTTCTTATAACCTCTGCCCCCTTGCAAACTGTTCTACATAACCTATTAACTTTTGTCGTAGTACTGTTACCAAAACATATATTTATTTGTTTTTGCTTATTGTCTGTCTTCTTTCCCTAGAATGAAGCTTTGTGGGGCCATGGATTCTGCTTTGTTCTTGCAGTGGATCCTCAGTAAACATTTGCTGAATGAATGATAAAATGATTGAACAGATGAGTTATTGCACATAAAGAGGATTTCAAAATTACTTCCTTCTTTACTTCAGACTGAGACAGGACTCACTAACACATTTCCAGAACAGAATGCAAATACTTTCACGTTCAGCATCTCTTTCTATTATTTGCTTTTACATCATTTCTATTACATTTTAGAGTCTTTGGGAGTTGGTGACCCTGTTGTATTTATTTCTATATCATTTCCTTCCATCCTCCACTCATTCTCTCAGTACTGGGTAGCACATAGTGGGCTCTCATACTTCCATTAAGCAGAACAAACGGACACAACCAGCATAGCTTTTTTTGTTGTCTGACCTAGTCAGGGAATGTCACAGGACTGTGATATTAAATTTGAGATGGTAATGCTATATATACCATACATATTTTCAAGTATTAAAAAAAATCTGTTGAGTAGTTCGGGGTGTTTCTCTTCTTGCTCATAGAAATATCTAAATACATTTCATTTCCCAACCCCTGCTCCTTAGCCTCAGGCACTGTAAAGCTAGAGCTTCTGAGTCTTCTGCAAAAGAAAAGTTTCTGAATTATGTCAGCATTGAAAAGTTGGTGGGATCTGTGTTTAGCTTTCTTTAAAAAGCAATTCTGAGAGGCAACATTTCTTTGATGAGCCATTATGAGCCACCCTTTCTCAAGTGAGATTCTCTGAAGAAGTGTTTAAATGTTAGCCTCATTTTTGTAAACGTATGCACAGTAGCTCTTTCATAGAACGAGAATGATTTTCCTGGATCAAAGATTTGCTTGAAAATCGTTCTTTTATTAATGGTGAAGTGTCTATTTTGTTACAGTGAAATTCTAAGAACTCACTATAGAAATTAATAGATACATTTTTTAAAAACCCAAATGCATTGTGCTTCCTATGTAAAAATGATGCTTTGGACCTTGCATCAATGTCTTTGGCACTTTGGGCTGTTTTGTCAACAATGCTATTGAAGCCACCTGTGAAAGATGGCTGCCTGGGGCTGGGATGTAGGTGCTGGTCTTCCTAAAGAGTAGATGTATGTTTGAATTTAATTGCTAAAAGCTGGATGCATGCCTGGGAGACATTCAGGAAAACTGCTTCTTGCCACTTTCTAGTTATGCCTGTCATTTATTCTTTCTGGATTTCATCTCTACAGAAAAAGTGTTTAAAAAATTCCAAGATCCTAAATAGTTAGACATCTAAGTGTTTTTGGGTTTCAGACTCCCCAAAGCAACTTTATCAATCATATCCATAAATTTCCAACTTTCAATATGCCCTAACTAGAAGATTAAATGATAGTTTTGTAATGATGAAAGTAATTACCTTAAGAGTATGCATAGGCTGTCCCATAATATATGTCAGTTTACTGAAAGCGACTATGTATTTGACTTGTTTGCTTTTACTCTAAAGAATGGCTGTAATAACCTGTTGGATCATGCAGCAAAGAGCAACTGTAACAGGATCCTCTTCCTGTTGACAGAAGGTCAACGTGGCTGTTCTTGCTGTGCTGACTGACATCTCTGTTCTGAGTAATAATTAGGTATCTTTATACCTTTGCTTGCTTCATCAGAAACATTCATTATTGACTGAGGCAGAAGAAGTGGAGGCCACACCTGAAGGTTGGGGACATGTTTCCAGGGACATTATTGGACTATCAACAATTTTGCCATCTGTTCCTCATCATTTACAACAGTTCTCATCTGTTTGTTTGCTTGTTTTTAAAGGGGAATGAGCAACTCAAGGACCACATTATTTTTTCAGAGCCTTGGATTTTTATTTTCTGAGGCCGTCTTAGACTGCCCTTGTACAAAGGCTGTGAGTGAATTCAACTTTTCAGAAATGCAAAATGCAGTTTGGGGTCTATTTCATGTCTTAAGTCACTTGGCTCAATTTATCTCCCTGCCCCAACATGTCAATATCTATACAGTTATTTTTGTAAACTTACCCTTATAAAAGTACATAATGAAACTGATACCATAATGTCTCATCAGTAAATCTCTAAGGTGGTGATAAGGACCTTTAATGATCCACTAAACATGCCAGGTACCAGATGAATCCAGGAACGTGATACCTAACTGTACTCAGTTACCCAGGACAGAAACCTGGCTATCATCCTTGACACATTCCTCTCCTGTACTCCCCACAACCCAATAATCCCCAAGTCCTGTTGGCTTGTCCTCCTGCACATGCATTGAAGTGACTCTCATCATCTCTATGTCAATTATTATAGTCATCATTTGGGTCTTAACCCCTACTCTCATAGTCTCAGTGCCCTTTCAGTTAATCTTCCAAACTAAATTAAAAACTAAACTTTCTAGAGTGCAAAACAGTTTCTGTCATTGTACTATTTAAAGTCTCTACATAGATTGTGATCACCATCAGAGAATAGTTCCTGGCACATAATAGGTGCTCAGTACACACTTGTTAAATGAAAAAAAGAATCCTTTAAGAGAAAGCCCAGGATTCTTAGCATGACCAATAAAACTACTACTTCTATACTATGTATTCCACCTATGGTATACAAGGGGGTTTTTAGGTAGTTCACTAACAGATATATCTACTTTAGTGTTTATGTATTTATTTTTTATGAGTTGCTATCTGTTATTGACAAAGGTTGCTGATTTTCCATTTATAGAGATGTTATAAAATGTACTTTTTACATAAACATCTTAGGTTATGATAGCAACTTCACTTAAAGAAAGAATATTAAATAAAGGGCAAAAAAGGTGAAATGGGGCCAAGGCCAATATTGAGAAGCCAGCACAGTAATCATAGCCCCCTTCCACTGAGTTGTAATTATTTGCTCACATATTTGTCTTCCCTACTAGACCATGAGTTCCCTTTCACAAGGTGGCCATGTGGGAAAAGAAAACTATTCTCTGAGTGAATGAAATCAAGCAAATTCAATTTGGATAATGCCAGGACAAGAGCCTAGGATAATGGTAGTATTTAGACAAAATGGCAACGTCAATAAAGACAGCGTCTTCAATATCCAACCTTTGAAGTATTTCAGTGGACTATTTAGACATGCTTTTTCGAAACTGGTTCAAAACAAGTTTTTTAGGCAGTATATACAAAATACCAAATGGTTTCAGTGGAAAGTGAACAATTCAAATATTTGAATGGTTAGCTTTCACACTATATACTAAACACCCAAATCATAGAAACCATTTAGAAGATTGAATCTTTAGCTTATACCATAGTTTTCCTCTTTTAATCTCTATTTGTGATAAGCATATATGGTTTGTTCTTTTTAACTAAAAATTGTTCTATAAAATAGTAGTTCTGAATTCTACAAAGTAGATTAAAAGTGAAAACACAAGATGCAGACAAGATGTTTTTCAAAGTGCTTTTGCTTGTGGATTTCATTTGCTTTCACTGCTGTTTTTTTCCCTTCTCCAAATTCATATAGACTTGCAGGGTACAAGAGCTCAAGGGATCTTGCTGATAGTCTGACGTTCTCATTTGGTCAGTAAAAACACTGGTGTGAGAGAAGTTAACATGCCTATGCTTGAACTGACCTCCTTCCTTAAGTGGGTAGTCTCTGCCTTATTAAATGAGCTGAATGAAGACAGGTATATATAGAGCTCTGAACATTTTTACCCTTAATGGTCCATTTCTGTAAACAGGTTACTTTCCAGAATTTCTTCAGCATATCACCATGCTGTGATGATGGTATGCCACTATAAAACTCTTCTAGTTGCAGAATTTACCAAAAAGTAGGTCTTTCTAGCAACTTTACCATAGGCATTGAATCAGTGAATCAGTGAAGTAAGAGGCAGAAATTTGCTGTCAAAAGAGGGTCTTACCTACTAGAGAATGGACTTGAGGATACGGGGAGGGGGAAGGGTAAGCTGGGACAGAGTGAGAGAGTGGCATGGACATATATACACTACCAAACGTAAAATAGATAGCTAGTGGGAAGCAGCCGCATAGCATAGGGAGATCAGCTCAGTGCTTTGTGACCACCTAGAGGGGTGGAATAGGGAGGGAGGGAGGGAGGGAGACGCAAGAGGGAAGAGAGGGGGCTTCCCTGGTGGCGCAGTGGTTGAGAGTCCGCCTGCCGATACAGGGGACACGGGTTCGTGCCCCAGTCCGGGAAGGTCCGGGAAGATCCCACATGCCGCGGAGCGGCTGGGCCCGTGAGCCATGGCCGCTGAGCCTGCGCGTCCGGAGCCTGTGCTCTGCAACAGGAGAGGCCACAACAGTGAGAGGCCCGCGTACCGGAAAAAAAAAAAAAAAAACAGGGAAGAGATATGGGGATATATGTGTATGTATAGCTGATTCGCTTTGCTATAAAGCAGAAACTAACGCACCATTGTAAAGCAATTATACTCCAATAAAGATGTTAAAAAGGGGGGGGTCTTAATGGACAACTCCATCAATTTCTGTAAGGTGCTAGGAAGAAACCTAATACAGTTCTTGTTGAATAAATATAAGAATTATTACTTTCTTAAAAGAGTCAAGTGATTTGGAAATACAATTCACTCTCTGATCTGGTAGGAAAACTGCTCTCAGGAATATTTCATGGTTTAGGTTAAGACATTTATTTCCATAAAGAATTTCAGTTGACATATTTTAAATACAGTATTACTGAAGTGAGTTCAAGGTCCCAGAAGTATTTTTGAGAAGTGGACAACAGTGTATTTATCTAGAACTCTTCCTAACTGGGTAACTTGGACCATGATGTAGAACTGGGTGTTTTACTGGGGGCCTGTTAAGCAGCTGCTCACGGCTTTCTTGGTTTACTCTGCTTTTCCATCTGTTTTACCTGTTTCTATTTCTGAATAATTTATTTTGCCATCTGCATAAACAGAACACCTGGCTGAAGGCTAACTCTTACACCTAAATAATTTAGAGAATATAACCTCTTTAGTCTTTATTGGATAATGTAATGACTTTCAAGAACAAAGCCCTTAAATAAATAACTCTTAGGTACATTCCTAGTGTTTTAATGATAACACTAACGGTTTAAAAGGTTCATATTAATCTATTTTTTAGATTAAAAATTGCCTCAAAATTTTGTTTTTATTGTTTTCGTTAAGATATCAATGCTAGCAGTTGTTTTGGCTTTTATGTTTCTTGCTGGTGTGTTTTCTATGTCTTCATTTACAAGAATCGTTTGTAGATGATTATGACTTTATTATATCCTAACTAAAAAGCTGCTCAACTTTTGACTGCCTGTGAGAAATAGCAGTAAATTCATGTGCTTTTTACAGCTTAGTTCAGTAAATGCTTAGTTCTCTATTAGCAGATACGCATGGCATTACATGAGAAACATTTCATCCTGGATGATTTCTGCTTTTGCTGAGGTTATCTTGGTGAAGCAATTATTTTAAGTGTTTTTTCACTGTGAAAGGAAACTCAGTTGTGGCACAAATTTGTGAACTGAAGGCAGGCACTCAAGTTGAACTTCTACAGATCAATTTATTAATAAATAATCTTATGAACTCTCAGTCATTCTAATTTCAGTTGACAACAAGAATGAAAGTATCTTATATCAAATCTCTTCTTAGCTGCTTGCTAGCTGAGTGACCTTAGGTGATTTACCCAAACTTTCTGGGCCTTGGTTTCTTCATTTGTTAAACAGTGATAATAATACTTATCCTATAGGCTTTTGTTAAAGTGCAGCATGTATAGCATTTAGGTATTGAATAAATGATACCTCTATTTATTATTCAAATTGAATAAATATTTAAGAATGGGTTATTCTGAATATCTTAGGTAAATAAGATTTAAATCGTTTTTTAAAATTAATAATTTTGACAAAATTCTAAAGTGTTTTACACCATTCCTTTAATTTTTATTCAGAATATACTGAACGTAAGTTTGATTAAAAAAGTATGGTTATCAATGTAAACAATAACTGTACTCTATATGCTATTTACTACCTGTATAGAATAATTCAGCAATATTCACAGGCTAGTTAAGATACAGATTACTGTTTTTCCTGCTGTTACTGGCCCTGGATAATTTTCCCTTTTGAAGTTTTAGGTTTACTTTTTTAAATTTTATATCTTCTCCCTGGCTAACAGCTGTCTTTCCTTGCTGTAGCTTATAGGTTTGCCTGTAGCAGTTCCTCTCTCTCATTTTAATTTTCTGCTTATAATCTATTACAGGTTTGGAACACAAAGTTCTAAGGGATGGGTTTTCTTATGTGTATGTTTTAGAAGAATTTTGAGACATTTTGTTATTCATTGCCCAGTGGTTGTCAATTTGTGCTAGATAGTTTATTTCTGAATACTCAGAATGTATTGGCTTGAAAATTTACTATTCCACAGAGGCACTAAATTGTTTATTATATAAAGATATGGTTATTATATCAACTAGGAAAGAGAAATAGCAAATTCTCATTTAACCCAATTTTAAACACTTTTATAATTCAGATAACTAGAATAAGGCTAACAAAATCACAAGTCAAGAAGAAAGTTTAAGTTATGCTTGATACAGTTTTTTTATTGTATCTGAATTTATAGTATTCATATTTTTTGAAAAATGTTCATATTCATTGTGGAATTCCTACTATGAGGCAGGCAATGTGTGATGTGATGAAAATACCAAAGGAATAAAAGATGTTTTGTATCTTTAAAACGTCAGCCTGGTGATGGCAGGATTGGGAGGAGGGAGGGCAGAGAGATAAACAAACAAAGTGTAGTATGAACTAGATACAAGTATGTGCATAACATAATTGAGGGCACAAAGACAAGAATGATTCATTCTCCATTGTGGGGCCCGAGGAAGGAGGAGCACAGATGTAGAAATAGGCTTCCAGAGGACGTGAGATGTGCCTTAAATAATAATTTACTGTTCTTAAGTCCATCAGTCTGTAAATTGTATGTACAGACTGATGTGGTAAATTTAGAGGTTGAAGTGGTAGCTTAAACCATAGTTCATATAGCAAAAGTAACAACAAATAATTGCTATGGCTGGAAGGTAGGGTGTGTGTGTTGGGAATGGAGTAGTAGACAGATGAGACCATAAAGGTGGATCTATCATGAAGGACCAAAGCTGTGCCTAGAAGTTTTCATTTTATTCTGAAGCAGTGGGAGTCATGAAAGGCTTTAATCAGGCAACTAATATGATCAGATTTTCACTTTCCAAAGATGCTTCTGATGTAGTGTGTGAATGGAATGAAGCAAAAATAGAAGCAGAATGACAGATAATGGAGCTACGGCAGTAGTCCAAGAAAGGAATCATGCATCTTGAACTCAGGAAGTGAGAATAGAAGGATGGGTGGATTTGAGAGGTATTTAGGAGGTAGGAATCAACAGGACTTAAGGACTGATTAGATTTCGGAGGGTAAATGGGGATGGAACTTGTGAGGGAACCTCAGAGATGTAGAGTTAAGGACAACTCCCAGGTTCATGGCTGGAGTGACTGGGGGGCTGTGATACCTTTGACTGTGATGGAAAATAGAGGAGAACAAACTTTTTTTTTTTTAACATCTTTATTGGAGTATACTTGCTTTACAATGTTATGTTAGTTTCTGCTGTATAACAAAGTGAATCAGCTATATGTATACCTATATCCCCATATCCCCTCCCTCTTGCGTCTCCCTCCCACCCTCCCTATCCCACCCCTCTAGGTGGTCACAAAGCACCAAGCTGATCTTCCCATGCAATGCAGCTGCTTCCCACTAGCTATCTATTTTACATTTGGTAGTGTATATATGTCCATGCCACTCTCTCACTTCGTCCCAGCTTACCCTTCCCCCTCCCCGTGTCCTCAAGTCCATTCTCTACATCTACGTCTTTATTCCTGTCCTGCCCCTAGGTTCATCAGAACCATATATTTTTTTTAGATTCCATATATATGTGTTAGCATACGGTATTTATTTTTCTCTTTCTGACTTACTTCACTCTGTATGACAGACTCTATGTCCATCCACTAGAGGAGAACAAACTTTACAATACATTCAGTTTGGGAGATACAGAATTTGAGACACTTGTGGTCTAATTGGGTGCCTAATGCAGTATGCAGCTAGTATACCAGTTGGATAAACAGATGTGTATTACATTATGAAAGATCAGTGTTAAAATATATAGCTAACCAATAGCAAGATTCATCTAGTCAGTATTAGAAGCTAATCATACAGTGAAATGGGCAAGGGAAGAATGAGTGGAGATATCATACAGAAGAATTCCAGGGGATTTCTTGTTCAAATAGTTCAACTCCCAAGTCTTTATGGCAGAAGATGGCACTTGAGGTATTTTTTGCTACCCAGATGTGGTTCTGAACTTCTTGAGGCTGCCACAGGAAAATAATGAAAAGGCAAGGGTATATCTTGAAAACAAAGATGTTCTGGTTGGCTGTTCAAAAGAAGAGTCCATGCAGAATATGCGGTAATGCTGACACTGCAGCCCCAGCATGATAGATGTATATCTATATGTATATCCATATCCATATTTATATAGATATGCATGCATATATAGATATACAGAAATGGGTAGGTGGACATATGTGAAAAAAGCACTATGATGTAGGGATGATTTTAAAAGATATTCGCAGTGAAAGTCTCCAGAAGGGTAATATCAGAAAGGGAATAAAAAGTAAAATCCTCATAAAAGGATAAAAATTATAAAGATTAAGAGTCGGGGCTTCCCTGGTGGTGCAGTGGTTGAGAGTCCGCCTGCCGATACAGGGGACATGGGTTCGTGCTCTGGTCCGGGAAGATCCCACATGCTGTGGAGCGGCTGGGCCCGTGAGCCATGGCCACTGAGCCTGCGCGTCCGGAGCCCATGCTCTGCAATGGGAGAGGCCACAGCAGTGAGAGAGGCCTGTGTACCGCAAAAAATAAAAATTAAAAAAATTTAAAAAAAGATTAGGAGTCCAAGTGAAGTCACAGGGATGAACAAGTCAAGGCAGAAAGCAGATTTCCTAATTGAATCTTTCCATGGGCAATCTGAAGTGTTAAAAAGAGTAAGGAAAAAGGAGAAGGAATGGACACATCTGGGTATAACTGATACATAATGCTAGGGTGAAAACTTGGGTTTCTTCCACTAGTCTTGTTATTTTAAGTATTAAAAATCTCCTCTAAAGAAAAACAGAATCATTGAGCAGGTGTCCAGCACACATGGCAGCATGTTTCACTGGCTTATTGATCTATGACACAAAACTGTCATGTGGAATTTGTGCCTTTGACACATGTGTGTGTTTTACACACACTGCTCCTGAATGCTTGTCTATAGTTCTTATTAATAACAACCTTTTAGCTTTGGAGGACTCAAAGGAAGGTGGCTTCCTTGTGGGGAAAGACAAATATCTCCACTCTTCCCCTTATCAATCCTCTGGCTCTTGCTGTCACTGAGGATCGTCAGCTCAAGATGTAACACCAGACTTCCCTTTAGGTGATGGGTCTTTGAACATATATTTCCAGATGAGCCAGGGAGGTCTACCCAAGAATGCAAGGTGGCTGAAAGAAAACTGGAGAAGCGATTTTCTTTCTCTTCTTGTCTGAGCTGTCTTACTGCAGCCAGTGTCATGCCACACCAGAGGATAAGGATTGGAAGAAGAGAGAAGACAGAGATGCAGGCAGATTGCCTTCACTCACCTTCATGGATCTGTGGAGAGGTGCTATCATCTCTCTGTGGGTAGATAACAGACCATTTTCCTCTTTGTGACAGAGGAGGAGATTGGCTAGATATTCTACCATCATGAAATTAGCTTTTTTTTTTAATTTAATTTTTATTTTATATTGGAGTATAGTTGATTTTCAATGCTGTGTTAGTTTCAGGTGTACAGCAAAGTGATGCAGTTATACATATACATATATCCATTCTTTTTCAGATTCTTTTCCCACATAGGTTATTACGGAATATTGAGTGGAGTTCCCTGTGCTGTACAGTAGGTCCTTGTTGATTATCTATTTTATATATAGCAGTGTGTATATGTTAATCCCAAACTCCTAATTTATCCCTCCCCCACCTTTGGTAACCATAAGTTTGTTTTCAAAGTCTGTGAATCTGTTTCTGTTTTATAAATAAGTTCATTTGTATCATTTTTTTTAGATTCCACATATAAGTGATATCATATGATATTTGTCTTGCTGCGTCTTAACTTAGTATGATAATCTCTAGGTCCACCCAAGTTGCTACAAATGACATTATTTCATTATTTTTTATAGCTGAGTAATATTCCATTGCATATGTGTACCACATCTTCTTTATCTATTCCTCTGTTGATGGACATTCAGGTTGCTTCCATGTCTTGGCTATTGTAAATAGTGCTACAATGAACATTGGGGGGCAAATTATGGTTTTCTCCAGATATATGCCCAGGGATTGCTGGGTCATATGGTAGCTTTATTTTTAGTTTTTTAAGGAACCTCCGTACTGTTCTCTATCTTGGCTGTGCCAATTTATATTCTCATCAACGGTGTAGGAGGGTTCCCTTTTCTCCGCACCCTCTCCAGTATTTATTGTTTGTAGATTTCTTGATGATGACCGTTCTTACTGGTGTGAGGGGTGCTATTGTCTCTCTGTGGGCCAATAGCAGCCCATTTTCCCCTTTGTGACAGAGGAGGAGAGTGGCTAAGTATCCTACCATCCTGAAATTAGCTTTTAATTGAATTAGTAGTTGGAACCAAAACTGCTCATGGGTCTTGTGGTCATTGAGAGGTCTGTTAAGTCCTCTAGTTTATGTCATCTCTTTGGCATTTATCATTGCCTACCATGTACAGTTTTAAAGTTGAGATCTTTAGGCCCTAGAGTGTCTAAAACAATGCCTTGCACGTAATAAAAGCTCAATAAATATTTATTAAATGAGTGCATGAGTGAAGGATAAAGGCATATCTAATTATGAATGGCAGGATAATTTTGTGATGGCTGGAGGTCTATTTGATATTTATCTTTTCAATCAAATTTTTATCATTAAAATGATTTTTTATGTCTTTGTTAACTTCAGTGATTCCCTTGATGTTCCATATTAGAAATACAACAAATAATGACAAAGACATAATTTTACCTCACAGTGTCAATATTTAGGTTAGTCTCTTACATTTTAAAGGGGATGCTCCAAATCTTTTGCAAATTCCCCTCATTCTAAAGGAAAAATGGCTACTACAAAGTGATGTAGTCTTGTATTATTCCACGCCTACTTTATTAACTGTATGACACAGTTTATTTTCTTCTAGGATATTAATTATACATATTCACCTTTCCTTTTGTATTTAAAAGCCAAGGGTCAGGAACTTGAAAGGAAACACTTTATTACAATTACAGAATAGTGAGAAAATGCAATGGTAGAGACTAAAATCTATCATGGTATTTTGGCTTCCTGCCTTCCTTTAATTTTACAATGGGGGGAAAATCAAGGTGAGACTTGATTCCCTTTAGGAGTCCCTTTCCTGTGTGCTCTGTGTCTAGCCAAGAGAGAGACTGACAGAATGATAACACTCGATGCCAGGCTCCCTTGCCCACTCAAAGACCCTCCCTCAGGTATCAGTTGCTTGGCTGAGCTTTGAGGTCAACTAGACACCTCCCCTGAGACTCACCTGGCCTGAGGGATAGAGCAACCAGAAAACCCTCTCATGGAGGGCAGCTGTTATCTGAGCTAGGATCAAAGTCCCCCTCTGTACTCCAGAAAAACATCTTCCAAACTGGGTCTCTTTTTCCACTATTCGAATGAATGTTGAATGAGTCCCCAGGGACAACAGTTGCTTTGCTTAGGAACAAGCTGTCAGAAATACTGTGCAATAAAAGTTCACCTCCTTTGAAAATCCTTTATGTTTGAGCATTTTTATTCATTGCCTCAAGGCCCATCAGAAGTTAATCGAGAAATTAGGCAACAGGGAAAGGTAGTGATTAATTTTTTGACCCTTTTCATTTGTGCTTCGAGTTTTGTTTTTCCTGAAGTATGACACTGCTTCACGCTGGAGTATTCACAGTATCCATGAAAGGCACTATGAGTATAAAAAGACATTGCTCAAACATTCAGTTATATATTTGGAAGCATTAAAGATAAGAAGTAACTTTCTTATTGATCAGATCTGGGTTGCAAAGTGATGAAGTTTCTTTTGCCTTATAACAAATCTTTTAGACCAGTCAATAATGGCGACCTTAAACTAGGTGACATGCACGTTCTTAATGGAAGTATGGTAGTCCAGAAAGTGCTGACCAGAGGGTCAGCATGAATCATTCATTTAGCAATTCCAGATTTACAGAGACTCAAATATATCCAACGTGTTGCTTCAGTTTATTGCTAAACAAATAAACAGCCCTGGAGTGTAAACATCAAAATCTGGGACAATGTATCATTTACTGTATATTTCTAGCAACTACCACAGGCTTGGAACACAGTAGAGGTAACATGAAGATCTCTTGAGATGAACTAGATTGAGCATAGCTTTGATTATGTTGTTAGAATTAGAGAACCAGTGAACTGAACTAGGGGTAAAAATGTTGTAAGGACAAAGTATATACCTGGGCCAAGCAGAGAGAAAGAGCATTTGGAAGTACATTTTTTAGATGATGCACTTGGAATATGTCCAGTCTTTTCAGCATGAATATAATTTTGCTGACGTTGTAGTTATAGCCAGTTTTATTTGGTACATTTCAGGTTGCCAGTTTAAATTGATGTTTTTGGTAGCACTACCAGTGAGTAGGTGGGTGGGTCAGATATTTTAGTCATGGCACACACTATTGTACAGCCATCTGTTAAATTGAATGGATTATTTTGTTTATCAAGTTTCTTTGAATAGCAATTTCAGTTTTGTATCTTATTTCCTTCTTTGATGAGGGTATTGCCAGCAGATGCAAGCTACATATTGGCTTGAGTTTCTTGCAGTTCCCTGGCTAGCTTTTTTTTTTTTTTTTTTGCTGAGTTTTTTTCTTTTTCTTAGTACTTTTCTTCTCAACAAATGTGTCATTCTAAAGAAATTCAGCATTTTGAACATAATCTCCTAAAATTAACAGCCTCACAAATTCTTTTAAGAAACATTTCTTATGTTTCCAAGGTCATTACCAATAATACCACAATTTTCTTTTTTTTTCCCTTTTTTTGTCTTTATTTCTTGGTGGTTCCCCTCCCCCAACCCCTTATAAATAGCTAGTTCTTTTTAAATAACAAATGCTTTGAGACAACCCACTCTGGACTAGAGTTTGTGTCAGTAGACCAGAACACAAAACATCAGTATTAACCATTGAATCTGAATAACCTGGAAGTCAGATAAATCCAAAGAAGTATTATGGTAATCCTTGGCATTGTAGGGAACCAGGCACCTCTTGTCAAGACTACAAATCTGATGATGATGATAGTTAACACTTAACCAGCACTTGCTATGTGTCAAGTGTCATTCAGAATATCTATCTATCTATCTATCATCTATCTAGCCACTTAAATCTCTCAACAACACTGTAAGGTAAGTATTATTCCCATTTCACATCTGAGAAAAGTGAGGTTACAGTTACTTTAAGTATAGCCCCCAAATTCAGAGTAAATGGCAGTCAGGTTTCAAACCTAGGCAGGGTAGCTCAAAATTTTTCACTTTTAACTCTATGCTATATTGCATGTATTACACAATAAAGGAGGGAGACAGTAGTACAGACATACTGTTGCTATAGTCCTGGACTTTAAGTTGCTCGGACTAGTGGAAGATCAGAATTGGAAACAGGTTAATTTAATCCAAAGAGAATATAGAGGAAGGCTATGTGGGATGGAGACTGCTTGAGGAAAGATCTCCGGAGATAGAAACCTGGCGAGCTGAGGGCTGAGTAGAAGCCCAGCAGGTGATTTCCAGGAGGGAGGAAGAACATGATTGGAGGCAGAAAGTCAGGACACCATAGTGTGGATGTGAGGAGAGTAGTCCTCACATGTGGTATCACTGGAATATAAAGTGGGAATCTGGATGATGGCAGAAGATGAACGTAGAGAGGTAGGCAGGAGTTTAGTGGGAGGTACTTGATGATAGGTTGTCTCCAAGGTCAAGACAAGAGTGTTTAATATGGCCTGCCCTTGGCAATATGGAAAACACAAGGCTGTCAGCACCTGCTTCTCCCTCTTGTCTGCTGCCAGAGGGAAGACATAGCATGTGGAACTTGTGACCAGATGCTCACTGTTCAAAGCTGTCCTCCCCATCCTCGTTCCACCTCGGAGCTTGGTCCCTGATGCAGGGCTGTGCAGTGGGAGGGGAATGGCTGGCTCCTTTGTCTAAACTCCACATCAGCATTTCACTTCTGACCACACCACCCTCCTTTTGGAATACAGTCTTGAGACTGCATGTTGGTAATCTCCCTGCTTAATGACACTGAACCTTGAGTAAAGTTCATTTCTCCTTTTTTTTTGCTGGTGAAAAATCACTGTGATTATGTTGGATGAACATACATTCACTGGCCTGGTAGTTTGACTGAACTGGAAAATCAGCAAGAGTTAGCAATCTTGAGGAAGAAGCAAAAGGCTGAAGAATAAGAACAGGAGGGAGAGGTTTAAAAGACATTTTAAATGTGAGACACTGGCAAAAGCAAGATAGGGCAGTACTAAAAACAGATGATGGGACTTTAATATAGTTTAATAATGCCTTGTAGAGTTCCAAGTACTGAGTTATTGTGGTTCCAAGAGGTTTTTCTTACCTTTACTTATGGCACTTAATATCCCGTTCCACTGTAATTAACACGTCTCTGTCACTAGACTGTGAGATCCTCAAGTCTGATCTTATTCCTCTTTCCATATCGCCAACAATTATCATAGTGCTTGGCACAAAGTTATTACTCAATAAATGAGTGTTAAATAAAAAAACCAGTGGGGAGGTGCAGAGAGATGTGGGCCTCATTTGTGTAGGTTGGGGGTTGTGCAGAGAGAAACAGAGGGTTTAGGACAGAGGAAATATACAAAACAATCAAAATGATGCAAAAACAGATAAAGAATTAGATTTTATAGCCTCTAGTTGGTTTATCTTTATCTCTCTCTAAAATAAACATTTTTAGACTTTATTTTGGGGGGCAGTTTTAAGTTTACAGAAAAATTAAGCAGAAAGTACTGAGAGTTCCCATATACTCCCTCTCTGCCTTCCTCAGTTTCCCCTGTTAGTAATGTGTTGCTGTGGTACATTTGTTATAACTTATGAACCAATATTGATACATTATTATTAACTAAAGTCCATAGTTCACATTGGGATGCACTCTTTGTGTTGTGCAGTTTTATGGGTTTTGTCAGAAACATAACGTCACGTATCCAACAGTACAGTATCATAGAGAATAGTTTCACTGTCCTAAAAATCCCCTGTGCTCCACCTATTCATCCCTTCCCCTTTCCCCTAAACCCTGGAAACCATTGATTTTTTTAAACTGTTCCTATAGTTTTGCCTTTTCCAGAATGTCATATGGTTGGGATCATACAGTATGTAGCCTTCTCACACTGGCTTCCTGTACTTAGCAATGTGCATTTAAGATTCCCCCATGTCTTTTCATTGCTTGACAGTTCACTTCTTTATATTGCTGAATAATATTCTAATATATGGAAATACCATGGGTTGTTTATTCAGTCACCTATTAAGGGACATGTACGTTGCTTCCAGGTTTTGGCAATTATGAATAAAACTGCTATAAACATCCATGTGCAGGTTTTGGTGTGAATGTAAGTTTTCTACTCATTTGGGTGAATATCTAGGCGTGTGATTGCTGGATCATATGTTAAGACTAGGTTTAGCTTTGTAAGAAACTGCCAAACTGTCTTCCGAAGTGGCTATACCTGTTGCTCCACATCCTCACCAGTATTCAATGATGTCACTGTTTTGGATTTTCTCCATTCTGATAGGTATGTGGTAGTATCTTGCTGTGTTTTAATTTGCAGTTCTCTCATGGCGTATGATGTGGAGCATCTTTTCCCATGCTTACTTGCCTTCTGTGTATCATCGTTGGTAAGGTGTTTGTTCAGATCTTTTGCCCATGTTTTATTGGATTGTTTGTTTTCTTATTGATGAGTTTTAAGAGTTCTTTGTATATTTTGGATACAAGTCCTTTATCAGCTATGTGTTTTGTAAATATTTTCTCCCAGCCTGTGCCTTGTCTTTTCATTCTTTTAACAGTGTCTTTTGCAGAGTAGAAGTTTTTAATTTTAATGAAGTACAGCTTACCAATTTTTTTCTTTCATCAATTGTGCTTTTTGTATTGTACCGGAAAATTCATTGCCATACCCAAAGTCACCTAGATTTTCTCTTATGTTATCTTCTAGAAATTTTATACTTTTGTATTTTATATTTAGGTCTATTATTCATTTTGAGTTAATTTTTGTGAAAGGTGTGAGGTCAGTGTCTAGATTCATTTTAAACTAACCTATTTGGTTGTTCTTTTGTTTGTTTTACTGTCCTTGTAATATTGGTTCTGTTTTTTGGTGCAAGCCTATTCCTCCCTGATTGAGTAAGTCTGTTTGTTTCTAAAATATGATATGATCTTCAACAGGCTAATATATTTTATTAGCCTCATCATTTTACTTCCCAAAGGCTCTGTCATGAGATGTGTCTATTTGAGTAATACATTTAATCTCTTTTTTTCTTGCATTTTCTAAGATGTAAAAACGGGGGCAATCTTAAATATTGGACAGGTAGTGAAAGGATTAAATACCAGAGCTTAAGGGATGAGAATTATATTTACTGAACACTTACTATATTTTGGGCACAGTTCTAAGAATTTAAACATATCTCATCTAGTTCTTAAAGTTGTCATTGGAAGTGTTTACTCCCATTTTGTCAGTGACGAAGCACAAAGCTCAGAGAAATTCCAAAAAGAGGAACTAGAATTTGAAACCAGATTTGACCAACACCAAAGTGTCTGCTCACTTTTTATTTGCCCATACCATTTTCCTCTCAGGGACTCAGAAGGAAAGCTTGGAAAGAACTCATCTTTCCTTGAGCTGAAACTTAGAAGGTTTTGGAGGTTGTGTTAGATTTTTGTCAAAAGAAGGGAGAGGAATAAGACAGAAAAGAAATTATTGTAATGGACCTCACAAATATTCATTCATTCACGCATTCAAATAGCATTTACTGAGCAGCCACTATGAGTTAGGCATGAGCAGACACTGTGAACATTTAGTGAGGAGAAAGTGACTGTGGTCTAGGGCTTGGGGAGGGGGGCACTGGGCTCAGGACACTGTCCTCATCTACCTCCAGCAGAGGCTCTGCTTCATCCTATGGAAGTAATGTCAATCCTTAGTGCAGAGTTGAAGAACCCCAGACTGGAAAATGCCTGAGCCTTTGCCACCATAGAAGCAGATTTCCAATAGGTAGTGAAGATGAGCACAGACCCCTATGCCTAGGGCAGGTGATCGCAAGAAGCCTGGGTTCCCCCCTTCCCCCACTTTTTTTTTTTTTTTTGGTTTATTTTTGGCTGTGTTAGTCTGTTTCACATCAGAATTTTTCTACTTTCCGTTCTTCTGGGCACCACACAGAGGACTGCTTATTTGTCAAATGGATACAGGTCTGTGTTGGTTAATTGTATGGGTCAATTTGGCTCGACTAAGGGATGCCCAGATAGCTGACCAAACATTATATCTGGGTGTGTCTGGGAGGATGTTTACCAAAGAGATTAGCATTTGAATTGGGAGACTGAGTAAAGAGGATCCTCCCCACCAATGCAGGTGGGCATCTTCCAATCCACTGAGTGCCTGAACAGAACAAAAAGGCAGAGAGTGGGAGAAATTCCTCTCTGCTTGAGCTGGAGCATCTATCCTCTCTCTGGCCCTTGATCTTTGATGCTCCTGGTGCTCAGGCCTTTGTACTCAGACTGAATTATGCCACTGGCTTTTCAGGTTCTCCAGCTTGCAAATGGCAGATCATGGAACTTCTCAGCCTCTATAATCGCATGAGCCAATTCCTATAATAATTTATATACGTGTATGTGTGTGTGTGTGTGTATCATTGATTTCAGGAAATGCCCTAATGCCAGATAGATAGATTTTTTTTTTGTAGGGTTTCCTCCTGCTCTCTCAAGTCCTTACCTTTGCTGGCCCTGTGTTATTGAGGTACATCCTCTGGAGCTTATGAGGCTGAGATTCCCATCATTTTTTTGTTCTAAGGAACATAGACTATATACAAAAAATTCTTTTCATTTCTTATAACTTTTTAATTATTCATATATATTATAGAATCTTAGGAAAATGTAAGAAATTTAAAAAGAACATAAAAATGTCTATATTCCAGCCCAGAGAATACTATTTGTTGATATGTACTTACTCCAGACTTTAGACAAACTCTCATACATATATGCCATACACATAATTTCTATTTTCATATTTTAAATTAATTAGGATAATTAAGTAGAAATACTGTTTTTGCACTGTTCTTTTTTGAAAGAAAATTATTTCCATTTACACTGACAATCCAACCTAAGCACACAGTTGAATTGGCCCTGACTGGCTGTTTCTTTCTACATATTTGAGATTTCTGATTACTCAACCCAGTCCTCCCTGGGCATATGAGTAACTCGAAACCCTCTCCTTCTAGACTAGCTTTAGGTAGTCATAATAAAACATGGATCTGAATAAATAAAACTCGAGAACTGGAGGGAAGAAATTGGAGGAGCAGAACTTGAAAAAATAATGATAATTCTTGAGAGCTGACTACTGTAGATCATTGTCCTGCAGGCTTTACCTGGTTGTTTTGAATAATGCTGCTGTGAATATTCTTATACAAGTGATTTATTTATGGGCATATGTTTTAGTTTCTTTTGAGTAAATACCTAAAGGTGGAATTGCTGGGTTCTTTTTCCAAAGAAGTTGTACCATTTTACACTTTCACCAAGAATGTGTAAGAAGCAGCGCTGCTCCACAACTTCACTAACATTTATTGTTGTTGGTCTTTTATCATCCTGGTGGGTATGTAATGGTATCTCATTTTGATTTGAATTTGCATTTCCCTCATGACTAATGATGATGAACACCTTTTTGTGTGCTTATTGGCCTTTCATATATCCCTCTTTTGAAATGTCTGTTCAAGTTTTTTGTCTATTTTTTAAAATGGGATTGTCTTTTTATTATTGAATTGTAGGATTTCTTTATATATCCTCTGCCAGATATATGTTCTGTGACTATTTTCTTCCAGTTTGTAGCTTGTCTTTTCATTTTCTTAATAGTATCTTTTGATGAGAAGTTTTAAATTTTGATGAAGCTTATTAACTTACCTTTTTTTTCCTTTTATGATTATTGGTTTCTTTTACCCGACTGAGAAGACTTTGCTAATCCCCACATCATGAAGATATTCTGCTATATTTTCTTCTAAAAGCTTTGTGATTTTAACTTCTACATTTTGACTTATGATCTGTCATGAATTAATTTTTGTTATGGTATGAAGTAGTGGTTTAAGTTTATTTTTTTATGTGAATATCCAGTTTTTCCAGCACCATTTATGAAAAGAATCTCCTTTCCCTATTGGGTTGCTTTGGTGCCTTTGTCAAAAATCAAATGACAGTTGTGGGGGTCTATTTCTGGGTGATTTACTTGGTTATCTGTTTTAATCCTATGTTATGCTATCAAGAGATTGAATAAAATGTCCTCCATGATGCTGGGAACTTTGGTAAATGTAAAATGTGAAAGTGAATTGGGGGAACAGATAAGACAGAGGGAGAGAGGAAGAGAGAGTGAGATTGACAGAGAAAGGGAATAAAGTCAAAAAATTGGAAAAACAGCTGGCTTCTTGTTTCAACAAAAAGTAATTTATATTTTGTTCTACAATAAGCTGTAATGAGCAACAAAATCAAATTGATCGTAACAGGAAGAGTCTCTAGGTGTTCTTTTGTTTTTGTTTTAATGTAATTGCTAAAAGGCGGGAAAAGACTTCTATTCAGTTGATTAGGATTAATTCTATAATGGGAAAGGGTTAGGCGAATTCTTCTTACTTGTTTGCATTTCAGTGATAGTGGACATAAAAACTAAATACTGGGTTTCATCCTCTCCTGCTGAAATGGACTCTATGGCCTATGGAGTCGATGGTATAAATATATTGAACATTGAGACTAACTTGCTTTCCTGAACCCCAAACACCAAATTACATCTGGAGGTATAGTAAAAAGGCTGCAGGGCTTCCCTGGTGGCGCAGTGGTTGAGAGTCCGCCTGCCGATGCAGGGGACACGGGTTCGTACCTCGGTCCGGGAAGATCCCACATGTCGTGGAGCGGCTGGGCCCGTGAGCCATGGCTGCTGAGCCTGCGCGTCTGGAGCCTGTGCTCCGCAACGGGAGAGGCCACAACAGTGAGAGGCCCGTGTACCGCTAAATAAATAAATAAATAAATAAATAAATAAATAAATAAATAAATAAATAAAAGGCTGCAAACTGCTTTAAGGTTATGAAATTAGACAGATGTTTTGGTGTATTTCTCACCTCTCATCATTTCCTTCTTTTTATAAGACTTAAATTCTCTCTTCCTTCCAAGTTTGCCTTTTATTTTTAGCCACACTATTGAATATATAACTGGTCCTCTATTCCACTCAGCTCTTCACATTATAAATAAAGAACATGGTGTTATTACATTTTAATTGTTGCTCTTTGCATGTTGATCTGATTATATTGTTTTCTTCTTTTTACTAAATTGCTTAAAGTCTACCACAGTAGTTCTTTTGCCTGGTTTTATCGTAGATAAAGAGCTTTCCCTCTGGCTTTTCACACTGATTATTTTACTGGTGAAATTTGTGATAGCATACCTTACACCTTCTTTTGTTTTTAAGTCTACAACTCAATCCCTTGCTTTCTTGTTTTCTTTTTTCTTTTTCTTCCCTCTTAGTAAACTTTTCCTGAAACTCTCTGTCTACAGGTTTATGCAGATAGCTTGCAGTCTGAGCTTGGTGATTGAGATCATATCACTCTTGGCCGAGTGTTGTACCATAACAGACATCTTTGGGTAGAAAGTAGAAGCAGTGGTGAGACAACATTAAAGACAGACTTGGCAACACAAACAACAATTTCAGAGAAATTTGATTCCTGTGGAACTACCCTGGAAAGCTAGTTCCAAATGATTTCTTTCACTGCTTGCCGAAATGAAACGTTTGCCATGAGAAGCTGGTTCCCACAGCTAGTGTATGCAATCGTTTCTCTTTTGCAAAGTATATCCCTTCGCCAAATTTTAAGCAACTTATTTTATTTTGTCTTTTATATGAAACTCTGGCTACCAGTATCTCAGATCGCTGCTTTGGGTGGTATTGCTGGACAGCTATCAGCTTCTAGAATGTGTATAACTTATAAAAATTATGATTCTTGAATTGCATCTAGATAATAAGGCCCCTCCTCATTTCTATGATTATAAGATCATATTTAACTAGGACTACTGATTTTGTTTTACTCTATTAAGCAAGACAGCTACAAACAGAGGCAAAAGCATAAATAGGAAGAGTTTGTTTTGGAGACACTAATCTTTGGCCATATTCTTCCTCTGCTGACTCTTTATCTCAGGTATATTAGTTTCTTAGGGCTGCTGTAACAGCATGCCACAAACTTAAAGCCACAAACTTCCGTGGCTTAAACAACAGAAATTTATCATGTCACAATTCTGGAGGCTAGAAGTCCACAATCAAGGTGTTGGAAGGGTTGTTTCCTTCTGAGGGTCATGAGGGAGTGATCTGTTCCAAGCCTCTCTCCTTGGCTTGTAGATGGTGTTCTCCCTGTGTCTTCACTTTGTCCTCACTCTGTTTGTGTCTGTCTCTGTCCAAATTTCTCCTTTTTATAAGAACACCAGTTAGATTAGATTAGGGTCCACCCTAATGACACCACCTTAACTAATTACATCTGCAATGACCCTATTTCCCAATAGGGTGACATCTGAGGTACTGGGATCAGGACTTCACCATATGAATTTGGGAGGTGGGGGGGGGGCTACACAATTCATCCCATAACATCAGATATGCAGTTTCCTTACTTTTTTTTCTCTTCCTTCCTCATCACACGAAAACCTCCAATACATTCAGGAGGTGATAAATCATATCTTGAGGTGTTACACCTCCCAAGAATACTTACATTATCTTTAAGTCTTAAATTTTAATAAAACTGGTGGGAGAGGACACCAGGCAGGGTATGTTTTGGGTTATTTAATTTTTATTAATTAGTTGAATGATTAATTGCTTAATTTTGCAAGGAAGGGGTCAAGTGTAAGGGATAGGGGATGTGGTACTTTCCAGGAGAATCTTATTAGGTGGCCACTTGCCTATTTCACCCAAGCATGGGACTGTCCATAAGAGGAGCCTTCCCTCAACTGTTTTAGGGGAAGAACATAGTGTTTAGAAAGTACATTTGGAAATGTACATTGGAAAGTACAAAGCAGTGTTTCTTAACATGTAGACTCTGGACTACCTCCTTCAGAATCATCTTTTAAATTGCAAATTCCTGGGCCCACTCCAGGCCTAAGGAACCAATGTCTCTGAAGGTGCTGTCTAGGACCTTTCTAACAAGTATCCCAATGAAGTTTGAGAGCTGTTAACACAACAAAATAAGACAGATTATACAAAAGAATCTGCCTGGTTAATTTACAGGCATACTGTATATGTATGTGAGCATGTAGATCTGTTTTCTCAATCTTTCCAAAGTACAGAGACTGGAGTTGGAATTCATTATAATCAATAAGGATTTGCTCATGACCTCTGCTCAGTAAATAAGGCAGGAAAGACTGCAAAGTTTTGAAGACACATTATTTTCTTTCATATACATTTTTGTCCTACAATAAAGAATCTGTACAGTTGGCTTCCTGACAAAAGAGAGAAGTCTGTGATCCTGAAGAGCAAATGGTTGGGTGCTGCATCATTTGGAAGTGGATATGTTCTTTTCCTAATCAACTCAGGCTTAATAATCAGGGCTACCACAGTGTCTGTGATAGATGGCAATGCAAATTAACATGTATACCAACTACACCTTTTGACTTTAATTTTCCTTCTAACACACAGACAATTAGTATTTGTTTTCTCCTTATATAAAATTTCTTTATTTTTGCTCTGGGGTGAAAAAAATCTCTGAATACCCCAAGTGTTTAGGGGAAAAAAAACAAGAAGCAATTTAGGAAAGATTAAAAGCAATTGTTCTGTTACCCTTGGCAACAGAATCTAGATGCAGCCAATCAGCAAAGTTGATATATTGTTTTGACACACGTGCACATATTTCTAACATAAATAGCAACAGAGACCTAATAACAGTGGGTTTTAAAGCTGGAAACTGATGTCATTTCAAATGTGTCAATCAAAGAGAACCTATGAAAGTGTTTTTTTCTATCAAGCTGACATTAAATATATGCTGTAATGGCTTCTTAAGTGATGGTAGACTTCTGTCAGTCCATACAGGAGATGCTCAATCTATAATTACACTCTTGCTTCTTGGAATCTGTCCTTTAACACATCTCAAAAAAAACTTTAATAGGAAAAAAAATCTGAGTCCTACAGTAAAATTCGTCTGTTCACATCACCAAAAAAGTATGCTTATAAGAATGAGCAAAATTAGATTAGAATTAGCTTGTTTATCCCTAAAATAGATACATTTCTTTAGTTCCTCTTGTCTATTGAATTTATGATCAACTTGTGCCAGTATATTCTGCTATTTAAATTTTTTGAAGTGTTTCAAAAATTAGCATTTTGATAGAACAATAGGAGAGAACAATAGTATTAGGCTGCCCAGAGGAGAATAAAAAGGATGGTTAGGAGTCCAAGACTGATGACCTTTACTGCCCAGTATGAAAATAGATGGCTAGTGGGTCAGAGTTCATCCTTCGCTGGATTAGTATTAGCAGCAGTATTAGTAAAAAATAAAATAAAAACAAAATTAATAACGGGTACTATTTATTGAGTGCTTATATGGGATGTGTACTATGCCAAACTGCTTCGTAGACAGTATCTCATGAAATCCTCACAATAATTATAGGAGGTAGGCATTAGTATCTCATTGTACAGATGAGGAAACCTGTGTTAGTTAGCCTAGCTTCTGTCTTATAGCTGATAAAGAAGTGACAGAACTGGGGTTTGAATCCAGGTCTGTCTTGCTCCAAAGCTGCTGCTCTAATCCACAGTTCATGTCATCATGTTATCACCTCCTCTGTGTCAGGAGCCTCAGGATGCCAGTTACACACTTACAAACTAAACATAATCTCTGCTTTGTCCCTCAACAGATAGTTGACCCTAGTCAAATTATGTAACTTCTTTGAGCCTCCTTTTCCTGATGCGTACAGAGAGTCCAACTTCTACCTCCCAAAGCTACTGTGGGAATCATTGAGATAATGTTTGATAAAGCTCTTGTGCTTGACAAGGGCTCTCAATAAAAATGAGCTTCCTCTCCTTTCTTTCTTTCTATCCAAAGTACCGATAGTACAATGCACAGTAGATGCCCTGTTAATTTTTGAATAAATAACAAAAAATGTAACTTTCAAAGTGTAAATTGTTAAAATTTTGAATATCTAGCTACTCATCTTAATAAAGATACAACTACAGGCCCAGGTTCAACGCTTGATACACAACAAAATCACTGGGGGAACTTTTAAAGCTACTAAGTTCTGGGTGCCAGGAGATTTTGATTCACTTGATCCAGGGAAAGGACGAGGTACATATTTAAATAGATATATATTTACATATTTATATATTTTTTAAATATGAAATTCACATAAAATAAAATGAGATCTTTTAAAGCAAACAATTCAGTGGTATTTAGTATATTCACAATGTTGTGCAACCACCACCGCTATCTAGATCCACAGCGTTTTTACCATCCCAAAAGAAACCTCTCCATAGCCCCTGGCAACCATCGATATATATTCTGTTACTATGGAAGTACCTATTCTGGATATTTTGTATAAGTGGAATCATGCAATATGTGGCCTTTTGTGTCTGGCTTCTTTTGCTTAGCATAATGTTTTTAAGGTTCATCTATGTTGTATCATGTAGTAGTAATTAATTCCTTTTTATAGCTAAATAATATTCCATTGTATGGATACACCATAATTTGTTTATCCATTCATCTGTTAATGGACATTTGGACTGTTTCTACCTTTTGGGTGTTATGAAGAGTGCGTCAATGAAGATCCATGTACATATGTTTGTTTGAGTACCCATTTTTAATTCTTTTGCATGCATACCTAGGAGTGGAATTGCTGGATCATATGATAATTCTATGCATAACTTTTTGAGGAGCATGCAAACTGTTTTCCACAGTGTTGAGCCATTGTGCACTCCCACCAGCAATGTACAAGTGTTTCAATTTCTCCACATCCTTACCAATACTTGTTATTTACTTTCATTTATGTATTTATTTTTGTTTGTTGAGATCCTAGTGGGTATGTAGTTGTATGACGATGATACTTCATTGTGGTTTTGATCTGCATTTCCCTAATGATTAATGAACATATTTTCGTGTACTTCTGGAATATCTTTTCTGCAGAAATGTCTATTCAAGTGTTTTGTCAGGCACCTATATTCTTTTAATATTCCTCTTCCCCCCTGAAGGTGATTCTAATGTGCAGAGGTTGAGAAGAATCAGTGACATAAGGGAAAATGAGAAGTAAATAACAAAGAGATGTAGTCATATTGTTTTTATCATTTGCACATGGATAAGGAAGCATTGTGCACAATGCTACCAACTAAGTAGTCTCTCACAAACTCCTACCATACTTGAAGAATTCAGAGTACAAAATTGTACAGATATGATCAGTATATGGTTCATGACTTCAAGATGGTATTAAAGTGCGATTTTAAAAGGCCTAATCTCATGTTTAATATTTAAAAAAAAAATCTTACATGTATAGAACACCTATTTCAGGGAGGCCCAACGGTTTAACTCTCTTGTTACATTTTATAATTAGGGTTCAGATTTTTTTCACTTTTAAGAAATTATTATAATAAAAGGAAAATAATTGGCCTGAGTGCCATAGCTGGCTCTTGAATTAAGAAGAAAAATACAAGTTACTTGTATCCCTGGCCACCACTGTCCTCTCTCTCATTCTCTCCCTCTCTCTCTGTCTCTCTGTCCCTCCTCACACCCTCCTTTCTCCTTCCCTATTTCTCCTGTAAACCATAATATGTGGAAAATAATATAGAGGTTTATCTGATTCTTATGCTCTACCAAGATGTCCTGTGGTCATTGTTGTCAGCTTATTTTAGTGTTTAATTTTTGGAATGCCTGTCCTGAAATTTCCACATCAGAGAAATAAAAAAGAAAGAAAGCCACCAAACAGGTAGCCAATATCTAGGTATCTACTCTTCATTTTCCAACATGGAAAAATAGTACTTATAATGTAGGGAATTACATTTTCTTGAATGAAAACAGTTTCATTAGAATTTCAACCTTAACTGTCAATATCTTTGTTGTCAGGAAGTGCTGTAGGTTGGGTTCTCCTGTAGGCCTATCCTAAGTAACACATGGGAAAAGAAAGGGTAGAAGCTGGAGTGGGCAAGGGGACCCATCAGACTGTACCATAAGCCTAATAAAGTCTCTGCCAACCCAATGGGGAGCTCTGGAGCAAAGATTGCCCATCGGAGTCCTATGTTGACCTTTGTCCCACTGGACCAAGCCCTTGTGTCACTGCCTTGTTCATTTGTTGCCCAAGGGACCCCAGAATGAAGTGTGACCTTGGCTCCAACACTGAGGCTGGTCCCAAAGGAACCTACATCTGGAAGCTGTCAGTTCCCTATTCTGCTTGCAGCTGGCTAGCAACCACTTTCTTGAAAGGGGTTCTAATTGGTGCATCTTTGTGTTTACCACAGAAAGTTATCTGCTCACTTATATCTCACATGAGTAGTTACAGTTAAGAAGAAAAAAATGCACGTTAGCTATTTTCTTACCTCTGATCTACTGTTTTCTTTACAGAACTGGTAGATTTTTATTTACCAGATATGCTAAAAGTTTCTCAAAACAACAGAACCTCCATCCCTATGGAATCTAGTTCAGTATTTAATGCACATCTTTTGGACTCTTCCTTTTCGGAGCTAATTCCAATACCAAACTACTGTTAGAAGGCAATGTCATCTAATAGATCTGGAAAGAAAAAGCTTAGCACAGTACCAGGCCCATAGTAGGTGATCAGTAAAAGTTTGTTAAATGAATGGATGAATTCAATTACATAGTGAATTATAGCAAGGCTTTTTTTCAATGTCACTTCAGAGCTAAGGTGTAAAGAGTGGTAGCAGAAAGAGTGGTAGCAGAATTATTAATACCAGGATGCCAGAACCAAGTCCAGTTTTAAACTTTGTTTTGAGCCTTTTGCTCTATTTCAAATATTTGAACCATGACCAAAAAAACCCCTCAAATTTGAAATGCATTTTCTAGGAGAATTTCCCACTTAATTGTAAAGTCCCTCTGTATTTTAAGGAAAATTCAACGCACATGTTCTGTTTTTTTTTTTTTTTTTTAATTTATTTTTGGCTGCACTGGGTCTTCGTTGCTTTGCTCGGGCTTTCTCTAGTTGTGACGAGTGGGGGCTACTCTTCATTGCGGTACACAGGCTTCTTATTGTGGTGGCTTCTCTTGTTGTGGAGCATGGCTCTAGGCGCACGGACTTCAGTAGTTGTGGCTCGCGGGCTCAGTAGTTGTGGCTTACGGGCTCAGTAGTTGTGGCTCACGGGCCCTAGAGCACAGGCTCTGTAGTTGTGGTGCATGGGCTTAGTTGCTCCGTGGCATGTGGAATCTTCCCGGACTAGGGCTTGAACCCATGTCCCCTGCATTGGCAGACGGATTCTTAACCACTGTGCCACCAGGGAAGTCCCCACATGTTCTCTTATTTAATTTACACTTAGCCATAAGACAGTTGTTTTGTAAGAGTCTGTTGTGCTTTTGATATTTTTCATCCATATTTTCTTAGAAGTAGGAAGTCTTGGTTAAGGCAAAACTAAAGAAACTCCCTGGCCTGATAATCTGGGCTAGGAATAGGGTGCACGATCTTGGGCATCCTGGTTGGGGCTCTAAAGTGGGCAAGACGATTTATCTCTTCTCCTGCCTCCATTCCCTGACCCCAAGGGCTGTGGGCTCTCTCATAGATTGTACAGAAACTGTGTGAGGCCGTGGCAACTCCTTCTTCACTCTGTTTCATGGGACAAATCCTGTGGCAGTCACAGTAGCTGCCTGTGACCTGATGTTCTGTTTTGTGGGAGAAGGAGAAGGAGGCTGAGGTCCCTTGACAATCAGTGGTGGTGTAAAAATTCCAGTGGCCCAAAGAATGGCCCTCCCTATTCTTGAGGAACTTGAAAAGAAAGAAAGAAAAGTGAAATGTTGGTCCCTGGGCTACTGCTTTGCCAAGGACCCTCTTCTGAGGTGTAGCCACTTCTTTCAAGGATGTCCTGGGGCAGGAGGAATGTCAGGGATGGGCTTCACTCAAAATTCAGGTTTAGTTAAATATGTGGGAAGGAGGGGTCCAGATCTTTCTAAAAGGATACCTGAACAGCACTACAGATCCTAACCTGGTCATGGTGAGTTTTCTTCACCAACATAAAAGGGATTTGGACAAACAATATTATTAAAAAATTTTCACAGTGGAACTTAACATAAAAGTGAGCACTTGGCTGGGCCTTGTCTTAAACATTCCCATGAATGCAGTGGCTTCCAAACACTCAGCTAAACCAAATCTGTGACACGGGACTGTGGTTCTTCTCCCCTCTTAAGGAGATGGTGCTCCATTATGCTCCGTCACTTGTATTTTGAAGAAGTTTTAAACAACCTCTTGGTTTGGGGTACTGCGTGATACCCCTTCTCTCTTCAGTCACTCTTCAGTGAGTGACACTTCCGTCAGCTGACACAGTTTTGTAATGAGCTGGGGGTGGTGAGGTTACTGCAATGAAATTATGGGGATGCAGCAGTGGTTTCCACTGGAAATGACCCTGCCTGCCTGTTCACATGTCCTCTGGTACCTACTACGTGATCCCAAAAGCTGAGTATGGGGAATGCTCAGTGGTGTGAAGAGAGCTGCTTGCCTGCAACAATTGCAAAGCTAAAGCCATGAAAATAATTTGGGGGTTCAGTGCAATGTAGCTTACTTTGCTTTGAGAATTAAACACTAGAAAGATGGGTTATCACTTGTAGTGTTATTTCTTTTAATTTTTTCTATTAGATTTTCTATTTTCAAATTATGGAGGGAGGATTAGGCCGGTAAATTCCTCTTCCCACATTGATGAATTTTCTTCTGCTTCTCAGGCACAGAGCCAGCAATGATGTGGCCAGAGGTAGAAATAATCATCCTCCATCCCACCACCGAGGTGGAGATGTACACTGAGGCTGTGTGCAGCAGGGATGGAGAGAGCTTCAAATTCAATTCACTATGGTACCATTTGAAAAGTTGATGAGAGAGAGAGAAAGAGAACATTGTATGCATAAATAGTGGAGTTAGCCTTGGGAGTCAGACCACAGTCTTGCCCTCTCCTGCTTTATTTATTTAATTTTTTTCAAATCTTAGAGTTTTCTATTTCCTTAAATTAATTTTTACTGGGGTATAGTTGCTTTACAATGTTGTGTTAGTTTCTACTGTGCAGCGAAGTGAATCAGCCATACATATACATATATCCCATTGATACTGTATAAAATAGATAACTAATGAGAACATACTGTATAGCACAGGGAACTCCTGCTTTAGGTTCTCCCTTTCACAGTGAAGTGAATGAGCACAATGGAACATATTAGAGGCAGAGCTACAGAATTAAACACTCATGCTCTTTTAATCATTAATAGACATTCCATGGGTTGCTCAGCCTTCTAGGAAGTAACTGGAAATACCAAATGAGAGTCTGGTTGGATGACATTGAAGCCTTTTTGAAAATTTGATAAAAATCTGTAGAAACAACTGAGATAACCTTGTAAAACCAGTTGGAAATACATATGTACAGGAAACACGAATGTCCTTCATATATTTTTAGAATGAATAAATCAATCTGAGTTCCTGTTTAACGTTATTTAAAAAGGCCAAAACCTGGGTCAAGAATAAATTCTCCTTTATTTTATTCAACAGATGCTTATATAATTGGGGGGGGGGAAATGTCAAATTTATAAGTCAAATTACTTTGAGTTCCTCAAGTGTTACTAGTGAGCAGAATAAATACAGAAGAGTTTAAGCTGAATATGTCACTGTGCTGATGTGATAACCATAAGGGGGAGTGGCGTTCCCCATCTCCACCTCAGAATCATGGGTGCCCTGGAATGTGCACAAGCATCAAGTATTGTCTGCATAGTGAATAATAAAAGAATGACTACCATTTGGGGGGATACGTTTTAGTATTAAAAAGTGTTTGCATATTGGAAACACTGGAAATCACAGGTACTTTTTCAAACACCTGCTTTCTTGATTATAATCATTAGGGCCAGTGGGCCACCTGAAATAAAACACCATGGGTACCTTCTACAGATCACCAATTTAAAAGTGGCCCCCTAGTTATTGGTGACATGACTCCCAAACATATTTTATCAAAACATCCTTTGTGTTGACCTTACAACAAATATGCTTCACACCATGAACATTTGTATTGCACATTAAATCTTTTTCAACTTAATTAGTAATTGAGATAAAAAATCAAAATACAAGTTCTAATTCCGAAGACAATAGAGATTTGTTAACTCATTTAAAAAAGGTTCTGTAGTTTCACAAAAACTTATTGACTTGTTGAGATTAGACATGGTTTCATCCATGGATTCTCTTTTGGACAGCACATTTCTTTCATGAAAGTTATCCATATATGGCATCCTATGATGAGTCAAAATATTATATTATATTATATCATATTGTTTCTACTAACTCTTCCATAAAGAAAAAGGGTAGGGTAAAGAGAGTTACATGGTTGTTTTTGAATTCTGGCCTTATCTGCAAATAGTTTCCTTTGTCTCTTGGAATCATGTGCTCTTTCTAACCTGTGTGCCCTTCCTCTTGCATTTCCCACCCAGGACATTCTTTTTGCTTTCCCTCATGTTTTAATATCATCTCTTCTTTTTTTAAATTTTTTAACATTTTTATTGGAGTATAATTGCTTTACAATGGCTGTTAGTTTCTGCTTTATAACAAAGTGAATCAGCTATACATATACATATATCCCCATATCTCCTACCTCTTGCGACCCCCTCCCACCCTCCCTATCCCACCCCTCTAGGTGGTCACAAAGCACCGAGCTGATCTCCCTGTGCTATGCAGCTGCTTCCCACTAGTTATCTATTTTACATTTGGTAGTGTACATATGTCCATGCCACTCTCTCACTTCATCCCAGCTTACACTTGCCACTCCCCATGTCCTCAAGTCCATTCTCTACGTCTGTGTCTTTATTCATGTCCTACCGCTAGGTTCTAGAGAACCTTTTTTTTTTTTTTTTCCATATATATGTGTTAGCATGCGGTATTTGTTTTTCTCTTTCATACTTACATCACTCTGTATGACAGACTCTAAGTCCATCCACCTCACTACAAATGACTCAATTTCTATTCTTTTTATGGCTGAGTAATATTCCATTGTATATATGTGCCACATCTTCTTTATCCATTCATCTGTCGATGGACACTTAGGTTGCTTCCATGTCCTGGCTATTGTAAATAGAGCTGCAATGACCATTGTAGTACATGACTCTTTTTGAATTATGGTTTTCTCAGGGTATATGCCCAGTAGTGGAATTGCTGGGTCGTATGATAGTTCTATTTTTAGTTTTTTAAGGAACCTCAATACTGTTCTCCAGAGTGGCTGTATCAGTTTACATTCCCACCAACAGTGCAAGAGGGTTCCCTTTTCTCCACGCCGTCTCTAGCATTTATTGTTTTTAGATTTTTTGATGATGCCCATTCTGACTGGTGTGAGGTGATACCTCATTACAGTTTTGATTTGCATTTCTCCAATGATTAGTGATGTTGAGCATCTTTTCATGTGTTTGTTGGCAATCTGTATATCTTCTTTGGAGTAATGTCTATTTAGGTCTTCTGCCCATTTTTGGATTGGGTTGTTTGTTTTTTTGATATTGAGCTGCACGAGGTGCTTGTAAATTTTGGGGATTAATCCTTTGTCAGTTGCTTCATTTGCAAATATTTTCTCCCATTCTGAGGGTTGTCTTTTCGTCTTGTTTATGGTTTCCTTTGCTGTGCAAAAGCTTTGAAGTTTCATCAGGTCCCATGTGTTTATTTTTGTCTTTATTTCCATTTCTCTAGGAGGTGGGTCAAAAAGGATCTTGCTGTGATTTATGTCATAGAGTGTTCTGCCTATGTTTTCCTCTAGGAGTTTGATAGTGTCTGGCCTTACATTTAGGTCTTTAATCCATTTTGAGCTAATTTTTGTGTATGGTGTTAGGGAGTGATCTAATCTCATACTTTTACATGTCCCTGTCCAGTTTTCCCAGCACCACTTATTGAAGAGACTGTCCTTTCTCCACTGTACATTCCTGCCTCCTTTATCAAAGATAAGGTGACCATATGTGCATGGGTTTATCTCTGGGCTTTCTATCCTGTTTCATTGATCTATATTTCTGTTTCTGTGCCAGTATCATACTGTCTTGATGACTGTAGCTTTGTAGTATAGTCTGAAGTCCAGGAGCCTGATTCCTCCAGCTCCGCTTTTCGTTCTCAAGGTTGCTTTGGCTATTTGGGGTCTTTTCTGTTTCCATACAGACTGTGAAAATTTTTGTTCTAGTTCTTTGAAAAATGCCATTGGTAGTTTGATAGGGATTGCTTTGAATCTGTAGATTGCTTTGGGTATTATAGTCATTTTCACAATGTTGATTCTTCCAATCCAAGAACATGGTATATTTCTCCATCTGTTTGTATCATCTTTAATTGCTTTCATCAGTGTCTTATAGTTTTCTGCATACAGGTCTTTTATCTCAAAAATATGGAACGCTTCACGAATTTGCGTGTCATCCTTGCGCAGGGGCCATGCTAATCTTCTCTGTATCGTTCCAATTTTAGTATATGTGCTGCAGAAGTGAGCACTCATCTCTTCTTTAAAACAAGCTCAAGGATCACTAAACCCATTGGCTTTCCCTGATTAATCTTAGGAGGCCACTTTCACTCCCAGTTTAACTCCGATTCCTGTAAACATGCTCCTGTAAATGTTTTCTTTTAGTTTCAGGTGTGTTGGTTTTATCTTCCAGGAGAGTAGAACCAAAACAGTGAAGCATGGAGTGAATAATGGAGATACACTTAACCAAAAGTATGTGGACATTATTCCTGACAACCATGAAGGCAGGGATCTTTGTTTTATTCACCGGTAATCCAGAGTTCCTGGAACATAGTAGGTGCTCACTAAATATTGGTTGAATAAATGAATGGTTGTCGTCAATTGTAATTGTCTTCAGAACTAATCCTCCAGCAGAACTTCTTTGGGACCGTAAGAATCACGTGTAACCTCTTGACCCTTCATTTCACCATTTGTGAAATAGTGATTGTGATAAAGTAAGCAGAAATTATTTGTTCTTTGTTCAAAATTTTAATGATAAAATCCTCCAAACTAGTGTTCTATGTGCAGAATTCCCATTCTAAAATCAAAATGCTCTGGGGCTTCCCTGGTGGCGCAGTGGTTGAGAGTCCACCTGCCGGTGCAGGGGACATGGGTTTGTGCCCCGGTCGGGGAAGATCCCACATGCCACGGAGCGGCTAGGCCCGTGAGCCATGGCCACTGAGCCTGCGCATCCAGAGCCTGTGCTCTGCAACGGGAGAGGCCACAACAGTGAGAGGCCCATGTACTGGAAAAAAAAAAAAAAAGCTTCTGGGACAAAGAGTAGCTACTTTGGTTTTAGACCAGCCTTAAATTGATCAGCAGCCACCAGCACTGCTATCCATTTTAAGTCACTGTTTTGAAATGAAATCATTGACTGGCATCACCAAACCCTTTATTATCTGAACAGCTATTGAATTAAAGTTGTTTTTTACTTTAGTATAGTGCTTTTGAAAGGAATACAAGGAAAGATTCATCCTTAGGGTTAAAGTAAACTGCAAAATTATTACCTAAAAAATGTCTTTTTCCATTAAGAGATGCAGGGGCCTTGAAAGTTGGGTATTTCCTTAGCACACAATTCCTTTGGAAATATTTGGATCAGAAATGGCTATGCATTCACACCTGTAAAATTCCTCCTTCCTTCAATCCCCATGACTAATTTCTCAACTTATAATAGTGTTTGAATCAACTGAAATAAACCACAAGGCAATTGCTTGTGAGGAGTTGCTATACCATCGGAGGAGAAAAGTCTTAAATTAGCCAGGTGACAGGAGAGAATGGGGAGCTGCACACTGTAGACCTGGACCTGAAATCTATAAAACATGTCAGTTATTTAGGGGATTCTCAGCAGAGACAAGAGAGGGGCAAAGGGGGAAGTATTCAGGTTGCATTTCTGGGCGGAGTCCCTTCTACCCTAAACCCAGCACTCTGAGAACTGAAACTTGGCCCCTTCTGCAAGATTACCTTCCCAAATTAGCTGTCTTTGGTGACAGCAAAAATACCTGCCTGTCCACTTAAGCAAGACTCTCCACCTGAGTGAGAAGCCAAAAGCATGGCTCAAGCCCAGAACAGGTGTTTAATGGGGAAGCCAAAAGGCAGCAGGCTTCCACATGCAGAACCTTTGAGAACATTGCTGTAGGGATTTGGCTGCATGATAAGCTTTTATTACTGTTAAGCAAAATTAAAGGCAGATTCTATAATACTGGCACAGAAGCTAATGGGGGCTTATTTGCTGGCCCACTTGAAAATCCTAAGTTTTGTTATATTTTTAGAAAGAAGGCATCTTTTACTGCTAACAAAACCTGTGGTGAGAAATTATGTTTAAGTTTAAGTTTGTCAAGATGTTTCCAATGTATTGCTGTTATTCTTACCTTCTTTGAAAAATATGTTTAATATGAACTGTATTAGTGTTGTTCCAAATAATATGTGGAATGCTGGAAAAAACTTCTCACTAATGGTCTTATTTTATTCACAAAGTGCCTGGAAAGTAGGGTGAGGATCATGATGATCATCTATTTTATAGAGGAGGAAGTTGAGGCAATAGAGAGACATGATCTTATGTTTCTTTTGCTAAAAGCTTTGTTCTGAGAAAACAAATATCATCCCCTTCAAAAAGTTTATTTTTTATCAAGAGACAAATTATAAAACCAGAGGAAGGAAGCTGTAATTTTTTTCCCACTTAAGTCTAAATTGGATCTCCATAACGTTTGTCCTCACTACCCTCTGTTTTTTTCCTTTATCTCGTAGTCTAATGTAGACATACCTATTTATTGGTGTGATTTGCTTCATTCCTTCAGATTGTCAACTCCATAGGACCAAGCACCATATTTTTACTGTATACAAAGTGCCAAGCATCCCTGCTTGGCACATAATAGGTGCTCAATAAATTTCTCTTCAAGGAACAAATGCTTAATGAGTAAACGTAAGCAATATGTTTATTTTTTGAAAGCATCGAAAAGCAAGACTATGGAGAAGTTGGGGGTGAATTAATCCAGATGGAAAAGAAATAAAACCTCTCCAATTTGATTGAGACAATTATAGTTGTATGAACAAATAATATTAATCAGATCTTTTTATTTTCTTTTTTGATTTTTCCAGTATCTAAGAAAAGAAACAAGATCTAAGAGCAGGGAACATATATAAGCAACTGGGTAGTTCTGAAGGCGTCATAAGCAAAAAGCTTAAAGTGATCATGTGAGTAAGTTAAAACCTAGAGCCTTATGTGCAAGGGCTTGGAATGTCTTGAAAAGTCCCAAAGTTGTGTACAGACTTAGAGTGAAGAAATTCAAGGTGACTTTAAGGATGCATCCTACTATCCCACACCTCCTACTATCCAAGGTATAGGAGAAACTTTGGTGGATTGCAAAGAGTCACTATCAACAGTTAAGCACAGAACTTAAGCATGTTTAGTGGAAGAAGACTCTAACAAGGAGAGTGCGGGTTAAACATCTGCTCCCAGCTCTTCCCATGATTGACAGTGTAGCCTTGGTAAAGTCACTAAGCCACCCTGGGCCACCATTTCTGAGCTTGAATTGGAAAAAGATTTTCCAGCTTGAAGATCTATGGTGTTGTTATTCCTCCAAGTCTTGCTCTGTGTTGTATATCCTTTCTGGAAATAGAGTTCTTGTATTTTAAATATTTTCACTTAACTGTTTTAATAAAAATTCTGTTTTATGGGGGAAAATAAAATCTATATTTCTTTGTGAATTATACCGGTAAGAAACCTAGCTGTTTGGGCCATAAGGCTATAATAAAGCTTCAGGAGTCTACCTTGTGATTTCTTATCCCAAACGCAAAATAAATACATGGGAAGAAAGAGCCTGTAAACCCAGATAAGTGCAGTAGTGATATAAATCTCAGGCAGATTTTCGTGAAACGGCTTGCCTATAGTCACACCATGGGTTGGTCCCTTGTCCCAGCCCCAGGCTCTTTTAAGTGTCTAATATTTCACTGCTTCCCAACATGTGGAAGGAGTTGATGTGCTTTCTGAAATATCTAATTGCTATTAGGGACAGCTTTGATTTAGCTCTCCTCAGAAGTAATTCCGGACACTTTGATACAACAGGGTATTTATTAGCAGCTGGAATGAGTTAGGTCTGGGAGACTGGCCAAGATTCTGGCCAGGGAAAAAGGTCAAATGGGCTATAAGCTGAGTCCAACCAAGAGAGGAAGAGAATGTCAGAATAGTGTGCAGGTTGCAGGTTGGGCAGGCAGAAGCCCACTTCATTCATTCACTAAGCACTAAAGAAGCATTTCCTGCATGTAGAGCATTTCAGGTCACTGTGGCCGTTACAACTAACTCTGTGACTGCTTATCCAATGGTAATCATTTATGTCCATGTTTACATCTCCCACTAGTCTGGAATCTGTGAGACCAGGGATTGGTTCCTCTCTGTAACAACCCCACCCCCTATCCCCATCTGCTCAAGTACAGTGCATGGCTCATCTACATTATTAGACAAACACTCATGATAATTATTGTAACCATCGCTACTTTTGTCTTTACTATTATTATCTGAAGGAATAACTGTCTAACTTACTAGTAAGCCATGAATTTTAATTGCCCATAGCAATCAATTTAGAGAAAATACCCTGGGGAAAAGGGATATGATTAATTTACAAGATATGGTTTGATCTTATTAAACAATAAAACTTTATTAAACAATAAACGTGGATTCTAACACCTGTATAAATATTGATAAAAGATTCTCCTTTTCAACAAAGTGTCTATGGAAGGATTGACGAAGATATGTACTGAAACCGACTCTTGTGTTGAAAGACTGTAGCTCTTTACAGTGTAGTTTCCTAAAATCCATGATTCAGGACTATTCTGTTATCCTGCCTAGTGGGTAATGCCAGGGATCCTGCCATTTGATCTTACAATCCTACTAGCTATCTTGAAACCTCACAAATTTATCCATCCCTTCCTATTGTTCTTTTTATAGCTTTGTTATATGCATCAAAATCATTTCCAGCACAATGCTAACCTTCTCAGTGATCCATATGTTTAAAATAAAAAGGATTGGGAACAAGCTTAATGTCCTCCTCTTGGAAGTAGCATAAATTCTTAACAATAAAAAAAATCAGTGCATGACTCATAAGAATATACGAGTAGTTCTGTAGGGCCTTTTTCTTTCCCCATTTGTAACATAATTTATATACACACACTCATAATAAACATTTCATATATGCCTTCGGGTTTTTTTCCCCAAGAAATCCTGTTTATAGGGACACTGCTGTTGAAGGTAAATAATGATACAGTTTTGGCCTTTATGATTCCAATCACCAGTAATGTCCTTTCCAGGGCCTTTTCACGATTTGTCTAATCCCCTGTTGCCCTCACCATCTTAGGCTAGTTGCTGTTCATGTCCACAAGAGATGAGCTGCAATACCATTATAGGATTCCCTAACAAAAGATTTCCACAATCATTTTCTAGCATCTTGGAGATTGACAAGGTCCCCTCCTGTTTCCCAAGCCCATTTCCCCCCTTATTCCTGGTGATTTCTTTTCTTATATACCAGAAAGAAAGCACCTCGCTGAGTGGTGACCTCGCTGGCTACATGGATACCTGCTAGAAACAACAAACCTCACGTGCTAAAACTGCTCCTTGATGTGTTGGGATTGGCGTGATGGCTCCTGTTTGATATACTGAGCTGCTTGGAGCTGCCTTTAAAAAAATCAATCCATATTAAAAATAAAAGTTCCTTTTGAAAATTACTCTTCATATTTCTTTGGGGAGGTTGTGCCACAAACCAGCTAAAAGTGCTGAAAAGTGTCATATAATGAAACCATGGGACTCTAACAGGCCAGGGAAGGAGAACATGTCTTGAGTAATTACAACACTTTTCAGTGTTCAATCAATGATTCAGTTTATCAGTCATTTCTGGTTTGTTTTCTTGTTGAAAAAAACTGAAAATTTTAAAAAAGATTTTAAGACGCTGATTTTAATCTTCCATACAGTTTCTTTCAAATTGGTAAGTATATATATTTTTCTGTTTTAGAAAAACATGAGAAATAATTGCCTATGAACGTACCATAGGGAATAACTATTCATTAGCAATATTAATGATGATTTCCCTAAGTCTTCATCCTCTATCCTTTTTCTGGTCAGTTTTGCTAGTAGATTTCCTGTTTCATTTTGTGTATAAAGTAAATAATATGTGTCAAAATAATTTAAGAAAAAGAATACTCATTTTTTAAAAGAGAATACAGTCTTTAGAGAAACAAAATAATCAGGGGACTTTTTTAATAAATAATCTTTTGTGTCCATCTTCAGTTGGAGAGAAGCCCTAGTTGTATGTGTTGCTTGAACACATGTTAATTGTATGTGTATATGAACATGCATGTTTATATACAGAGTCTAATACACATACATGCACTTTGTTCATTTTTTAAAAAAATGTTTCTGATAACGTTCTTCACATGACTCAGTTCAGACATGAGCGTGCGAGATGTGGTGGCTCATGGCTCATTGATGAGGTGGCTCAGGAAAACAGCCAAATGAGTGGTTAACTAATGGTGAACAGCTGTGTTGGTTTAATGGGCCTGCGAGAGGATCTAACCTGAGTAAAGTTGTTGCAGTGTTCTAACCACAGATACGAGTTTGGTTGGTTTTCCTTTCACAGCCTAGTTAATATATTGGAACGTGAACGCCACTCCTCATGCAGACTCAAAGGATTAAGACAAAGTTAAAGTAGGATTTGAAGAGGGTAGAAAAGCATATGTTCAGCCTTTACTTAAATAAAGGAATGTTCCTATCAGCCTAAAGAATTAAGTTAAAAAAAAAAGAAGAGCTTCATAATTGCACAGATTGATCAACTGCTTCACAGATTTATGACGGGATTTAGGTGGTAGTCAAGTCTCAACTCCTCCAAATGGCTCAAGGCCTTCCATAAGCCAAACTCCCGTATTGACTCAAATTTAGCTCCTCTAGTTCCCTATTCTGATCTGATCCAGTTAAGTGAGATGCCTTTCTCCTCAAGTTGTGTTTATTTGCATCTTTTGCCATGTGGGTACCTTCGGAGGGTGTCTTCCCTGTATCCAAATACTGGGGCCTCGGCCATGGGACCTTCCCACGTATGATATGGTGGAAAGTACATGGGCTTGCTAAGTTGGACAGATCTGGGTTTGAATCCTGGCTCATCTGTTTATCTGCTACATGACATTGAGGCTGTTTAATTCCTCTGAACCTTGATCTTCCTTTCCGCAAACCAAGGATGATAACAGTGATCACTCCTATTTTATTTGAGCCCTACTATAATAATACTAGGTGTCACTCATTGAGAGTTCATGTGGCAATTAATCTAACCCTCACAATAATTAAGGATAGTTATTTTAATGCCCATTGTACAGATGAGAAAACGGAGGCTAGAGAGATTAAGAAACTTACCTTAGGTCACAGAGCTAGAAATTGGCAGAGATAGAATTCAAATCTGAAGAGTTTTTGTTTGTTTGTTTTAATGACTCCACGGCCAGTACTTTTTCCTCTCTGTCATTATTCCTCCACCTTACCTTACAGAGTTTTAGTGAAGATTATAAATGATGTATGTAAAGTATTTTCATAACAGGCACTTAATAAAGGTTTTATTATTATCCATTTCTCTCAGCCCCGCTATCTTTGAACATTTGTCTATAATATACATTTTGGTACTAGCTTTAGTTCTATAAATATTTTTAGTTAATTCATTGGGGTAACTTGCATTTCTGCATGGCTGGCTTTACCTCTGGACAAAGTAGGAGGCTGCTTATGAAGTCTGATTTTGGGGAGACACTTTCCAAAATTCCCAAGCTCGCTCTTGGGATTGGTGCAGTGTCTTTTATTCCATGATTAATACAGTGCTTAAAAATGCAAAGTCCCCCAAGAATACTTTGAATTAAATATATTCATTCAAACTTAATATTTTTTGAGTACCAATAGGTACAGGAACTATTTTAGGCTATGGGCATATAAGATAAATAAGATGAGTTTCCTTTCAGTCTGTTAATTCTAATTCAATGTGAGTTGGGGGACTAACTGCCTAGAGTGGCACTGTCTGAGATGGTAGCCATGTATCGCATGTGGCCACCAAGCACTTGAAATGTAGCTAGTCCACGTTAAGATATGAGAAAGTGTCAAATACTCACTGATTTCAAAGACTTCATATGAAAAATAATGTAAAGTACTCAGTAATAATTTTTGTAATGATTACATGTGGAAATGAAAATATTTTGTGATACATCATTAAACCAAATTTCATCTGTTTCTTTTAATGTGGCTACTAGAAATTGAATATTCCACATATGGCTCACATTGTGGCTCATGTTGTATTACTTCTGGACAGCTCTGGCTTGAGTAATTGGGTGGGGGGGGTGGTTTGGAGGATGAGTTAGAAATTACCATTTGTATGTATTTCATCTTACAAAAATTGGGTCATGTGGTTAATAACTGGTTTGTAACTTTGCTTTTCCCACTCAGTAATATAATTGGATGTCATTTCATGTCTGGGTGGTAGTTCATTATATGGATGGAGCATCATCTGTTCAACTCGAACCTGTGAACAATTGTAGACTTGAATAGCTTAGAAAGAGTAGAAGGATTAGAACTATGGGGTGGGATATAGGATGTCACAATTAGAGGGGATGCAGAAGTCTCTGAGGTCAGAGGCCTCATTTGAGAGATGAGCCAACTGAGGGCCAGAGATGATGAGTGACCTTTCTTTTGACTCTTTAAAAAGCTAATACTTGAGTATTACAGTGTACCATACTCTGTGCTAAGCATCTTCTGCATTATCTCCATAATATTCCTGACAACCCATTAGGTGGGCACTATTGTTATTTCTGTTCAACAAATGAGGAAACTGAGGCTTAAAGAAGGTCACACAGCCAATAAATGGCAGAGATGGGACTTGAGCCAAATCTATTTTAACTTTCAGTTAGAATTTCCAACTATTGCACCAGCAATCCCCAGATTTTTCGATTGAACAAACTAATAATTTTTTTAAATGCAAAAACACAGGATTACCCACATTTTATTTTATCAATAAAACAACATTACTACTACTTCTACCACTACTTCTTATAACCATTATTTCATAAAGGTAAGATTATTAAAAATAAAAACAATTGAATACATACAGCTTTATTTTTTTTAAAAAAAACCTCCCTTCGTTGCCCATATTTTTCAGATTTTACAATGGAGTGATGAAAACAGGGACAAAGTCAGGCATTGGAACTGGGGCTGATGTGGGGCTCAGTAGGAGGAGATCAGTGCATTCAAAGTCAGATGCTGAACAATGACCAGGTTCAGATTTCCGGGCTCTTCTGCAAGTTCTTGCTATGCTGCATAGAAGTGCTGACCCTTGTCATTGTCGTCCTGGTCAGTGTAACATTCTCCACTCCACAGGTACTTTATTGTACCTGATCTGTTTGGAGCAGCCTTGTCCGTGGATTATTTATCATTCAGCTCTGGAGATGGACGGTTGTTTTTTTCCATCTTAGTTGTTCTACAAGGATGTAAAGCATCAAGGTAGAGTCCTTCGCCTTCAGGAAGCTGGCTGCATTGCACTGCCTTTGTATTTTGGACCAGGCTGATGAGACGGCCATGCTGTTCTGCCATCACCATGTCGACTCTGCTTTTATATACAGTGGGCATCTTTTTGCTCTGCTCCCTTTTGCCGACCGAATAATTCTGAGCTCCCAATGCAAATACAGTCCCTCTCTGGCTGGATGCTTCATTGATTTGGAGGTTTCCTAGAGACTGTAGGATTAAGTTGGTATCATACAGATTTTGTTATTCTCTTTCTAATACATATAACATGTCAGCACATCACTCATATTTAATGATTATTAAATGACAAGTGTCTTTAGAAATGTTTAGTTTCCCCGGAGAAAAGCTCCAAATGTTATTTATTAGTAAGCTTAGTGTTGCTGTTGTTTTTGTGTTGACTTTGTTTAGATCGGACTTCTACCTAGTGAATTTGAATTAGGTAAAAGCGCAAAAAAAACCAAAAACAAACAAAAAAACCCTCAGGATAAGTATCAGAAAAGTCTTCACAGTATTTAAAATAAAACTCAAGTGGAAAATTAAGGATTGGTGAGAAAAGAAGAAAGAAACAGCATTAGAATGGTGACACTTTCAGTGCTGGTGAACGCTTATTAGGTACTAGGCCAAAAAACATGTATGAGAACGGAAATAAAATGTTTGCTACTTTTATTAATTAATTGCTAAAAAGGTTTGTTTTTACATTTTGTATTTTTATTTATAACATTTAAAATCAATTTTAGATCATTGATTTCTTCCAGGAGATCTTCATTCAATTGACATTGAATAATAAATGTTGAACGATGTCAACATTTTAATCTTTCTCCATTGGGGAAATTGGAGTTCTAGTCTTCATTTTTCCATAACTGTTTTTTAATTGATGAAGGAAATTTTTCTTTTATCCCAGGGTTACTAACCTTCCTCAGCCTTTTGTGTATTCCCCAATCAAAAGGTTTTTGATTATCTAAAGAAATGACACCCACTGGTTCGCCTTTATAGATCATTTTGTTACCTCTTTCAAAGCATCTTAACAGGTTGGGGAGCCCAGATTTACCCTAACAAAAGCCAGCCTGGTCGTTCCCTTTTGTAACCTCCTCCTCTAAGCAATTTATAACTTTCCCTTCAGTGCACAGCTGAATCGGTTCTACTGGGATCCAAGAGCAGCTGTGGGGGTCCTGGATTGTTTTCAGAGGTCATCACAGGATCTTTCTAGAAAATTATGGCAGCACTAAAAACTCTCAGTGCCCAGAAGGGTAAAGAGAAAAACTTCCTTTTTTCAATCCCTGTTGATTTCTACTGGTTACTTAATCTTTTTAATGATTTTCAACCTCTGGAAGTTTAAATTGTGCCCTGAGTTATTGTTTGTTTGGGGTAGCTGCATAATGAGAACTAGAGAAAGATTAAAGTGAGGGGGGTTTGGGAGGGAAAGAAGAGGTGACCTTTAGGACACAGTCTTGGAGGGGAGAGGAGAAATTTTCAGAATTTAAAATTTTTTTAACATCTTTATTGGAGTAGAATTGCTTTACAATGGTGTGTTAGTTTCTGCTGTATAACAAAGTGAATCAGCTATACGTATACATACATCCCCATATCCCCTCCCTCTTGCATCTCCCTCCCACCCTCCCTATCCTACCCCTCTAGGTGGTCACAAAGCACCGAGCTGATCTCCCTGAGCTATGTGGCTGCTTCCCACTAGCTATCTATTTTACATTTGGTAGTGTATGTATGTCCATGCCACTCTCTCACTTTGTCCCAGCTTACCCTTCCCCCTCCCCGTATCCTCAAGTCCATTCTCTATGTCTGCGTCTTTACAGAATTTTAAATTCTTAAAAGATTTTTTAAATTTTAATTTTTTCAGAAATTTAGAATTAAAAATCATAGAAATTGTTAGACAGGATGAAGACAAAACTCATGCTATTGGATGAATAAAAGAAGATATGCAATGTAGCAATTAATTTCTTTTTTTCTTATTACACAAGTGATACACAAATACTTTTTTCTCTTAGTATCTTAAACAAAACAGAAGCATGTAGAGTGGAAGTTGCTCTTTGTCTTCCATTCCTTTCCTTAAAGGAAGACATTGTCATCACTTTGAAATGTATCCTTTCTGTCCTTTTTCTGTTAATTTACATACACATATACTATGCAGATATAGAGAATATATTTTTGATTTTATGTAATTGGGGTCCATACTATGTAGATTATTTGTGACTTGCTATTTTCTCTTTACAATATGTCTTGGAAATCTTTATATGTTAATAAATATAGATCTACATTCTTTTTTAGGGTCATGCAGTATTTCATAGCATGGATATAACAGAAGCTATACAACTAGTGTCCAATTGATAGACATCATCTATGCTTATAGGTTTTGTCATTATAAGCAGTAGTGCAATGAACATACTTGCCCAGACACCTGTGGGCACCTGTGTGAGTATCTGTAGAAGAATTTCCTGGAAGTGGAAGTAGCCGGCCTCATTCATTCTCAGTGAGACACCCCCTAACAGATATGCCTGCCTCTGTGATTCCATTGCCCACAGAGCACACAAAAGTTATTTCTGAAAATGTAAATCATGTTGCTTTTCTGCTTAAAACACTTTGAAGGCCTTCTTTTTCTTTAGGAAAATGACTCAACTCCTTGGTACGATTTTTCAAGTCCTGTCTCTAGCCACTGCTTACCCCTCATTTCTCATGGTTTTTTATGCTTCAGTCAAATCAAGCTACTTTAGTCATCCGATTTCCTCAGCCTCTCTTTCACACACACTTAGGTATTTATACCACATTCCTCTGTCTGGATACCCCTCCCAACTCCTGAATTTTATTTATCTTTAGAGCTCAGATCAAAAATACTTTTCTCCAGAAAGCTTTCCCTAAACCCCTCCAATCTCCAACCTACACCGCACCCCAGGCATGCACACACGCACGCACACACACACAGATTTCTAAGTGAGATGTCCCTGTATATATACCCTCATAGTGCTAAATTCTGCACACCAAGGGGTACCTTCCTACTTACATGAATTCCTCCAAATCCCCTGTAATTTTTATATCTGTTATACTAGTCAGTGATAATTAATGTCCATGGTGTTGCATCAGGCACCATAAGATTCTGAAGTATCTTCTAGCTTCTAAAGAACATTAAATTATTTACAGAGACTAGCACAGTACATGACATTATAAAGGCATTTCTCTGAGATGGGTGATCTTAGGTGGGAAATTGATGATTCTGTTGAAAGTAAAAAATGCAAATCCACAGAATCAGTGCTGGAAGGGTGTTTGGAAATCATCTAGTTTCTTGCTACTCAAATTGTGCTCTGTGCATCAGCAGCAGCACACCACCTGGGAGCTTGTCAGAAATGCCTCAGCCCTGACCTACTGAATCCAAACCTGCATTTTAATAAGCTCCCAGGTGACTCTCTTGCAATGAAAGTATGAGAAACACTACTCTAGTTTTCAGTCTGGCTCTCAGTTAAAATCACCCTGGGAGCGTTTTATATATATCAGTGCTAGGTCCCATGTCCTGGAGTTTCTGATTCTGTTGCTCTGGGAAATGGCCAGGCAGGACATTGCTGTTGTTACTACTCTTTAACTTCCCAAATGGTTCCAAGTATAGTAGACAGCATTGGAAACCCATGACTTGGGCCCTTCCTTTTCCAATGGTATTGATAAGGATGCTGTAGACAGCAATTTGGTGGCCAAATTGTGATTAGAACTCATGTTTTCATATTCTAGTCCTGTGTCCTTTCCCCCCATACCAACAGTCTCTGAGCGATCACTTAGAAACCCGATAAAGGATATTTTAATAGCCATACTCCATTTTTTCAGAGGAAAAAGTTAATTGTCTAAGATGAGTTCTAGAAACTGGATGATAAATCAGATCCAAAAAATTTCCTTGCTTTTTCTCCCCCTACACTACTCATCACAAGCATTCTGTCAGGTGAGACCCTTGACCCTGCTCAGAGTTTGGATCACATCAGTCCTAGAGAAGTCTGCAGATGTATCCTCTGACAAGGAAGATGGGCCATCCCCTCCTCATCACAGAACCTAAAATACCTATAAAAAAAGACCACTTTTAAATTCCCAATTCAAAAGAAGGGCCACAGTCTCAGGAAGCATAAATAAAACCCCAGATAATTTGGCACCTGCGCCTGAAACCAGCAAGTTTGTTGCCGGGCTTTGGTTTCTAAAAAGAGTTTTGCCTTGGCTCTTATTTACTCCTCAGATGCTGCTGTTCTCAGCAAGTGGAGATCAGCCCCCACCTCTGATGCAGGTGAGAATGTTTGCTGCTCAACAAGCTGGTAATCCTAGGTGGAGAAGTAAGTGCTTAGAGCACTAGTTGGGAGGATCTCGGTGCCTTTTCCTTTGGAATGTGATATTATCACTAGATTAAGAGGCTAGACACCTGGTGAGGAAATATTAGCCTTATTCTGTCTGGGTGTTTTTGATGTCTTCCTGGATCATTGCTGGTTGGAGTATTTTCAGCTCCATTACAGATACATGACCCTGAAATCCTCAGAAATAAAAATAAAAGAAAAATGTAAACATGGAAACTATACTTTAAAAAAAGAAACTGCTAGACTGATGGCCTGCTTTGATTATTTCCAAAGTTTATATTGATTAGGTAGAAAACATTGATCTACAAATGGAAGCTTCATGGTGAGGGGAAAACTACAGACCGACCACTTATAAGTTGTTTTACTTGGATTCAGTTTACTCTACAGGTAAAAGTAAGCTTCCATTCATATTTCACCAGAATGGCAACTTTACCTTGTAGCTCCAGGAGCAGTTATTGAAAACTCTCAGAGTGGATGCAGATAAAAGCGAACAGTGCACAGTGCCCACAGAGATTATCTTGATCCAGAATGACACTGATGGGAGATGCAATATTGGAATGGGTTTAGCCAAGCTCAAGAAGCTAAAGTACCTATGGATGATTGAGGAGAAAATAGACACACACTCTCAAATGCTTGGACCCATCTCATAGGTTTCTGGGCTCTGGTATTTTGGAGAGACTGAAAATTCTCCAACTCCAAAATTTGTGATTAGTGACCTCTTATTTTAAAAAATTCAGTGCAGGGGCTTCCCTGGTGGCGCAGTGGTTGAGAGTCTGCCTGCCAATGCAGGGGACACAGGTTCGTGCCCCGGTCAGGGAAGATCCCACATGCCGTGGAGCGGCTGGGCCCGTGAATCATGGCCACTGAGCCTGCGCCTCCGGAGCCTGTGCTCCGCAACGGGAGAGGCCACAACAGTGAGAGGCCTGCGTACCGAAAAAAAAAAAAAAAAAAAAAAAATTCAGTGCAGAGAAAAGTAATCTGGTTAGAAGTGTAGAAAATCCTTCTCTTTGTACTTCACTTCTTAATTTATTTGAAGAATTGTTAGGGAATCTTTTTCTAAAGCTCCTGCATATCCTTGTGGAGAAGTTAAAACCTGAATAGAAGGGAAAAAAAGAAAGAAAGACAGAAAGAAAGGAAGAAAGAAAAGAAAAAGAAAGGGAGGAAGAAAGAAATGTGGTACATAAAATTTCTCACCACTTAAAAAAAGAAAACAAAACCAAAACCAAAACCAAAACCAAAACCCATTCCACTGAAGCAGGTTAGCTTTTGTTGTTCAATTTTCTTTTTAAATGAAATATTAGAACCCTATAGAAAAGTACGATGTTACTAATATCTAAGAAATCACTTTAGCATTCTAAACATTTTATCATATTTGCTTTGAATTATTTTTTTAAGAAATACACCTTTACAGATACAGGTGAAGTCTCTTGTGTGCCCTTCTGTTATTGCATTCACTATACTATAGTAATTTAATGCTTTTACTAAATATGACTGTACCAATAACCATTAGATAATATTGTTTGGCATGATTTTAAAATTTATGTACATGGTAATATATTGAATATATCCTTGTACAAATGTTGTTTTGCTCCAAATTGTATTTATGAGATTTTTTTCTATGTTCATTCACACAGCTCTAGTTAATTCATTTTACTTCATCAGTTGTATGAATATGACATGATAGATCCATTCTTCTGTTAATGATGGACATTTATGTTGTTTCTAAATCACAACATTGTTTATACTAGCTTAAAATATTTTACATGTCTCTTTGTACTTAGGTATGAAGATTTTTCTAGAAATATACCACAGACTATAATTGCTGGGTGGAAGGTAAGCAGTATTCAACATTATTATATATTCCCAATGTAGCAGGACTTTTTAATCCAAAAGATGTGTCTAATAATTTTGAATTCCAGTGATAACAATTTAAAACCCTTTAATAAGTCTCATAGTACAACATGGATCTGCACTCTATAACCTGCATCTGGGCCATGTGCTTGGCTCTCTGATATAGGTCTCCAATATGGAAATTATATGTGACATGTTCTTCTTTTGTAACCCAGTACATGTGCTCTTCCTCCCTCCCCCAATCTTTTGACAGTAGCAATAACAAAATGGTAGAACCCACCTGGCTAAAACATTTTCACCTTTAAAATGACAGTCAGCAACAACTAAAATGAATTGGAATTATAGGCAAGGAGCCTATAAGATTCATTAAAGAATATCAACAGAAGGACTTGTTTAGAAACAACACAGCCAGCTGGGCAGGGGTGGGCAGGGGGCAGGAGCGGAAGAAAGCTATATTCCATTTAAAAGCTAAATCGTGGGTTTCAGTTATAGGAAGAAAGCTAATACTAGTATATTAACTAACTAAAGTTACCTTTTTTTGGTCCTCTCTCCTGGTATTTATAGGTGGCTGGGTTGTAGGAAAACACCTAGAAAAGTTTTCAAGTTACAATAAAATTTTCTCATCTTACAAAAAGAGAAATCAAGGTTTTCTTTTACATACATCTTTTCAGCAACATTTAGCTTAAAGGTTTCAGGATAGATAGATCTGTTAGAATCCACTTCTTAACCCAGATGAACCTAAGTCATACCATATTAGTGACAACTTCAAAAAATTGAGGTGCTGATATTAAACACTGAAATAGAGGAGAAAGAGTTGCACTAATATCATTTAGTGTTTTTTTTTTTTTTTTTTTTTTTTTTTTTTGTGGTACTTGGGCCTCTCACTGTTGTGGCCTCTCCCATTGCGGAGCACAGGCTCCAGACGCGTAGGCTCAGCAGCCATGGCTCATGGGCCCAGCTGCTCCGCGGCATGTGGGATCTTCCCGGACCAGGGCACGAACCCGTGTCCCCTGCATCGGCAGGCGGACTCTCAACCACTGCGCCACCAGGGAAGCCCTCATTTAGTATTTTATATATAAATATATATTCTCTCTATGTTTCTATATCTCTGATATTTCCAGGTCATTGAGGTGGGGTAGTTAGCAGAAGAGCCTTTGGACCTTTGCCACTGCTCTAGAAGAACTTGAAGGTCCTCACTGACCTAATAAATGATCAATAAATACATGCATATATCTGTTATCCAAACTGCATTCATCCATCCATATATATATCACTGACTTTTTTTGGAAAAAGCTACACTTATCTTCAACTAACATATACTTAGAAATCACTTGCAAAGGTGTATATTGGGAAGATGACCATAGAATATTTGCTGGACTCAGCTGAAATGTTCAGAGGAAGCACCCATATTCCCAAGTCTACTCTTCCTTTCTTTCTTACATCTGGTTCCAACACTTTCCTGATATTTCCTGCTTTGAAATAGGAAAAAATAATATAATAACAATTATTAATAACAATATAATCTGTCTGGGAGACAGATCCCTTGCCCCCTATCCAATTTCCACTCTGGGTCTCATCTGAATACATCCCTACTTTACTCACTGTCAAGTGGTAGTTATGCCCTGTAATAATACTTCTCTAATGGACTGAGTAGCTGTGACTTGACTATGCTGTCAGTAACTGAAAGTTTGACGCATTTTGGTAGAACTCTTCATTCATGGTCTAAGAGAACAACTGACAGCAATAAGAGATAACAGCAGGTCTTTTGAGCATCTGCTATCAGGCCAAGGGAAATTAATTGTTTGAATAGATGCTTACAAGGCTGTACCATTGTAAAATGCCCCATCTTTCCATCCTCATCTCATATTGCTTCTTAACCTCTGAACAAGTTGTGCTCATTTTTCTTTTAACACCAAGACTTTTAAATACAAATTACAATAATCTTGACTTTCCTCCCTCTCATATCCATTTATTTAAATCTTACTGATTCTTCAAAGTTAGGTTGAACCCCATCTTTTCCTTAGCCCATTACTTAAGGAGAGCAGCTCAGAGTTCCTACAAAGTTACAATAGAACTTCTGCCTGGACACCTCAACAGACTCAGTTGACATATAATCATGTACTATTTTGGACTAGCAATTTATGTCTTTTAGTTTTCTTTCCCCCAATAGTTGTAAATACCTTGAGGGCAGGAGCCATATATATTTCCTACTTCTCTCTTCTCTAAAAGTCCTAGCAGGATTATGAAGCTATAGTGGGTATTTTCTGAAATTCATTAATTACTTCTTTGTCTTGACATTTAGCTTGCCATAGGTTTATGTCTCCTCTCCCTATGGAATTACAAACATCTTAGCAAAAACTTTAGCTAAGACTTTCGTGTCTCACACAGAGCAGTTGATCAATTAATATTTTTTAGCAAATAAGAATATCATGCTTTGAAAAATGGTGAGATTGATTAGTTTCAACAACAGGGTTTTTTTTTCCTCAAGGATTTTGCCATGGGAAAGGTGAGCAGCACAAATTCTGATCTCTAATTTCAAGGCAAGTGGGTTCCTCAGGGTTAGATTGTTTCTATTCAAAGTGTATCATCAGAGTAGGAATGAATCTTTTCCATCATTTAATCTGTAACATCTTATGCAGTGCCTGGTACATAATAGGGCACCAGTAAATGATTACTGATCTGAGGTTGGGTAAATTCAACAGGTAGTTCAAGCATTTATTGAGGTCTTATTGCTTTACCCCATTATCTAATTTAATCCTTATGACAATCATTTGAAGAAGGTAATATTAGCATGATTTTACGATGATGGGACTGAAACCCAGAGATATTAACAGCAGTGTCCAGCTTCACAGCTAGAAAGGAACAGAGATAGAATACAAAGTTCATTTTGCTAGGATCCTCTAAACCCAAATCCCACACCCTTTTCATGTCATTTCATACTGCCTTGCCTTCAGGAATTTTATTTTTGGGGATGGGCCTTAGGTCAATTGATATATCTCCAAGTCAATAGAGGAATCTCATACTGGATCCAAGTCTACGTAAACTTGGTGGAGAGCCATCTCAAGGAACGGTTCTTGAAAAAGCCTGTTGTATGTTCCCTGAAGAGTTTAGGACTGGCAGGCAAGAGACTTTTGACATGAAAAAGGCAAATAAGTGGAGACCTATTGACATTAGTTTCAGTGGCAAATATTGCTCTTCATCAATTGTTATTCTTTGATTTCATTACTATAACTTTACATTCTTAAACACTTTTTTACTTAAGTACGTTTTTTGGTTAGTTATTTACCACCTGATTGCCCAATAGAATTAACTCCTAGAACAAACATTTACTCCCTACTTTTTACACAAATCTTATTTCTAAGGTTATCTGTTAATTATAAGGGAAAAAATTTTAAGGGAAAAAAATCCCTGAAATTATATTAAGGATATGTGGATTTGTTTCAGAGCTGGAAAGAAACTTACACATTAGTGACACTCAGTGACTTGATCAAGGTCACAGAATCAGCTAACCTCTTAGTTAAAGTGTAGACCTAAAATGGACTCTAGAGATCATCTAATTCAGCCCCTTCATTTTTGGACAGGCTAATCTAACAGGTAGACACAATTCCAGTACCTTTCAAGGTAAATACCTACACTGTCTTCTCACAATGACCTGGTTCCTCATTGCAGAAACGACTGATGCTTTGTGTGCCTTTGTGTTAACTTAAGGTAGACTCTTAAATATACCCACACCCCATAACTGAAATGGATAGAATCGAATGTTCAGTAGCTTTTTGGAAGCCTCACCACAGAAACAAAGGTTTGGAATCCCTCAGATTGGATTTCGATGTTCTTCCTCTAGAGCAGATAAATTGAGGCTCCTGCAGGCATGGGTTCTGTCGGATGAGACTTTAAATTTCAGAGTAAAAGATTCTTCTCGGCAGGATATTAGAATGTCGTGGTAGTGCACCATTAGTAAGGAATGAAGCCTGTCCCAGTTCTCTTGGTCGACCCTTTGAAAATCTTGACTGAGGGAAAATCTCATTCTTGGCCTCCTGGACTCTTGGATGCACTAAAGAAATGTAATTGCTTTTTGCAGCTAATAGACACTTAAAAATTGCTTCCAAAGAAAATATATCTAGTCGTTGTTCATTAACGTAGAAAAATGGAGATGTGAAAAAGTCAAAATACATGTTTCAGAGCATAATAAAAAATATTCCTATGCCCAAAACACAAGAGCTCTAGAAAGTCAGTTCTGCCTCTGGGAAGTAGTTTTTGTTGTGTGGAGGGAGGTCCTGGTTTTGTAACTTAGAAAATGTAACAGTTGCTAGGTGGTCAGCTATAGGGGCTTATCCACCCTTATTTCCAAGCTGACACAACATGTTTTAAGTGGATGGTGTTTGGTTTCATTACCTTAACAGCATCTCTCTGTGCTCTTTGATGCATCCCTCCAGTGCTTAGTAATTTAGTAACAGGTTGGAAATGGGCTAGGGGTAAAATGAGCCTAGGGGTAAAATGAGTTACCATAGGGATAACTATCCAGCTCTTACTTTTGAATTAGCATAGTAGCAGAAGGTGCTATTTTGACTCAGGGTTCAAGGGAAGAATAAAGATATAAATAATACTATACATACAAATTTGTTGAATGTATAAGTCCTCTAGAATCTGCTCTTAAAGTACTGGCTGATCAGAGATTGATATGTTCTAATCAGCTCAACATGAGACGTGATAATTTTACATTTGTGCAAGAGAAAAAATATGAATGTTTTCATGATGAAAATTACCTGTTCATACTTTGAACTTCTGTAAGACTTGGCTTATTTGAGATGCAGATGAGTTGGTTTTCTAATCTTTTGAAGCATGCCATTAATTATTATTATCAATCTAAGGAGCTGAATGAAATTCTAGACATAAAATAGATCAATTCCAGATTTAATATTGGGTGTACGATTTAACTTTTGTTCCCTGCTTTCTATTAGCCTTAAAGAGCATCAATGATTATGCCTCACCGAGTCACTTAAAGAAAGGGGTGCCCTTGTAAATATCTGGAACAGCTACCAGATGAGATGGTATATATACCAAATTTTTGAAAACCTTTTGTACATCTTCATAGCAACAATTTCCTAATATCTCCTGGTTTACAAAAAGCGTGTTTCAGCCAATAAAATTCACGTTGAACACTAGAGTAGTCACTGTGGTCTTTTTGGCCCACACTATAGTCAGAATGATCTCTGATAGCACTTAGGTCTTAGAAGTACCTTCTTCCTTTTGTTACTGTTCGCTTTTGCTTGTGTATGTATTGCAGTTAAAGACTAACCTTGGTTAAGATCAACAGTGAATGAAGAATAGTTAGAAACCTCACACAGCAAATTGCTATTTAAATTTTTTTCTCCAATGCTAATGATTTGTTGGAGTTTATATTTTGGGGTAGAATATTTTAATATAAGCATTGCAAAGGTTTTCAGGTGTTCTTGAACATCAGAATGCTGGAAAGTACAATAACTTAAAATTCAAGAAAAGTTCATCGTTTGACTGTGGTTTATGAAACGATGACAAATACCATGGATTTTATTTCCTGAGATTCTAATCAACTTAGGTGGGGGAAGTAAGGGATAATAATCTATATGATAAATAGCTTCAAAAATTCATTTGCACTAACAAATCTTTCTTTTGGATTTGAATGTCTTCTGAAAGGGCTAGTTATGCATGCTTTAGTGGGAATTTCTTTAATTAGCTCAATCAAACTGAGTATTTTGAATGGAGAGGAGAGGAAGTGGAGATTTTGACTGCATGGAAATTAGGTAGGGGGAGCAAATGGTCAAAAATAACGATGGTGAGATCTGGCCACAAGGGATCAGATTCTTGACCCTTCCCCAGACTCTTCTAAGCCTGGTTCCTCCCCAACTTATGTCTCTTCCTTTATTGTGAGAATTTTCAGACTGCCCTGTTCTTGTAGAGCTCTACAAACTCTTCCTTGGAAGGCAAAGTCTCCTAAATATCAGAGAGTCGAGAGTTCATTCTTGGATAGGAAATGCTCTTCTTAGGAAATAAAGAACAAAAGAAATTCATCTTTCCTTTTTTATTTTCAAAGAACTGTGATATGAGTGAATAGTACACCATGGCAATAGAGGACTACTTAGAAGACAATTCATGAACTCCCTAGCTGTTTTTACTTATTTACAAATAACCTAATTGCTCAGTTTTTTTGCACATGAGTTTGTGGAACCTTTTGCATGTGGCTGGTTTGCTCGGCCTACTGATGAAAGCGTTCAAGAAGAAGCTGAATGGTCACTTGCTGGAGATTTTAGAGACAGGGTTTAAGGACCAGATGTTGGGTTGAGTTAGGTTACCTCCAAAGTCTGTGCCAGTCTGAGGTCCTAGGAGAGGGATGGCAAATAAGTTTAAACAGAGTACCCCTTTGATCAATTAATAATGTCTCCAAAATGCCTTTGGTTGAAAAGAATTATGAAGCCATGTCCAAGCTCTTCAGGAGAAATGTTCATGATCTGTTAGTCAGCGTCTAGCTTTGCATAAAGGAGTGTTACCGTTTATGACTGTGTTTCCACCTGTCCTAGAAAATTCAGTGAGAGTTGATTCTGACCTGCATTCCCCTGTGAAACTGTTTCCATAGTTTTCTGTTCATGTTCACTGATTAAATCTTGAAACCATCCAGCTACTGGACATGACAAGCTGTTAGTCTGAAGGAGTAGAGAACAAGAGAGCATCGTTCAGCATAAGGTACAGTCTTAGAAAATAACTCAGTTGTATTTGTCATCAGCATCTCTTAAATAAAGGGCAATGCTTTAAAAATGTAGACATTTAGATTGGTATGAGATAATTTGCTGCTGTAACTGTAATTAAAAGTGACAAAGAGAGTTGATATGTGATCTTGCAAGGCAATGCAATAATAGACATAAATGTACAACCTCCATTTAAAACACGACCTGTTGAATGTAGCATGGTTTTGAGCAGGACTGGCATTAAATCAGTCTCAAGAAATTATGGCCGAGGTTCATGTCTTAGATTAGTCAACCGCAGGATTCTCCCATCAAGATACATAAAGTGAGACATTAGATGTATGTGATTTATATGAATTGCTGTTCACCTGTGTCTGTGAAAGGCTGTCGAAAGGGATGTTACCTTTAATCTAAAAGTACTCAGCTGCTGGCATTTTGGCATTGTCCCTACTCAGAAACGAAGATATGAGATTTAAGGTATTTCTGGGGAATTGTAAATAATTGCTAGAATCAATCTGAGTTCTGTAAAAACCTGTACATATCATGGAAAATGTCCTTGAAAACAAAGGACTATTCACATGGATGATCCCTTGCCAAATTGGGCGTGTTAAAGCTTATAAGAATTTGCTTATATACCTTAATATGGTGACTTAATGCCTTAAGAATATAACTCCTTCAAATGCCTTAAATTTCAAGAGGGTTTTACTACCCATGTTTTCTTTTAACAACGTGATGCATTTGAAATAATATAGGTGGGCAAATGATTCTTTAAGCATTACTCTTGGCACCAAAGAGGAATTAAAATACAAGGTTTACAGATTGTGTATGCTAATATATGAACAAAGCTAGAAAGCAGAAAGATCAGTGCAGGTATTTTTTCCCATGCCGAGCTATGGGAAAGAGAATGCATTTCTCTAAATAGAATGGGCACATCAATTCAATCTGAATAATCTTAGGGAGGTGAATTGAAAGTGGGTAGGAAGAACTTACTCTCAGAGTGAGTGAAGTGAAGTCATCAAAGTTCTCCAAGCATCCAAGGACCAAGTTGTGGGTAAAGTGAGTTAAAGGCACTTCTCGTTATGTTACGCAATGTGCTTTCCACATTCTTCCCAGACTTGAGCAATGGGCAGTATTTGCCTTTTCAAATAAACTACATACTTTCTTTCATCAAACAATAAGACTTCATATTTCCCTTGTTGCATCGACTGCCAGGAATCTCAGGATTATATTAAATACTCAATTTAAGAAACAATGTCATTCTAACTTTCTGGCATAATTATGTCTTTTTCCTAGATGATTTCTCTTCTGCCTTAAAAGATTGCTACCTTACAAGTGCTTTAAAATTTAAGTTACCTCAAATTCTTTGTGAGAATATGAAGAGTCTAATTTCTGCATAAAATAAAAATACGTAAGAGTTGTTAAAATAATTTCTTCTGTGTTTCGACCTTAAGATCTCAAGATAAATATAGAAATTTGGGCCATTAAATTTCTGCAAATAATTGTAAAACTGAAGCCAAATGAGGCAGGGTTGTTGGGTTAAAATGTAAGTTTATGAGAAAAAGCCAAGTGCATCGTTATTCTTCATGTAGAGAAAACACCACCTGCATTTCCTGTCTTTCATGTGACATATTGCTATCCCTCCGCTGTGGGACTCATGCCTGCCCATGTTCCACCTGTATGAAAGGAGCATCTTTGAAGATTTTGTTCAAACACTGATCCCTCTCTGAAACTCTATATGCATGCCTCTCCTGATAGATGTTTTCCAATTCCCACTACATTAATTTCTTCACAAATATTTCTTTATTACTGTCACATTGTTGTTGTTTACCTATTTTCATGTTGTTTCTCCACCTGTCTCCTAGATCATTGCTTCTTAATCTTGGCTATGCACTGGAATCACAAGGGGGTTTATAAAAAAATACTGATGGGTGAATCCAAGCCCCAGAGATTCCTATTTGATTGGTATGAGGTGCAGCCTGGGCATCAAGAGTTTTGAAATCTAAGTGATTCTACCTGCAGTCACAATTGAGAAGGTTAAACCATTGTCTTTGGAATGTTGAGGTCATCTTTATTTATTTTCCCCTGCTCTAAGAACAATGCCTTGAACTTAGTAGTTGTTTAAAAAATGTTTATTGATATGTCTGACATGGAAGCTATTGGGAAATCTTTCATTCTGTCAACCTGATAATCTTTCGGGAAGTATGATTATTTCAGTCTCATTCATTTATTCCTTTATACAGCACGCATACATTAAGCGGCCTTGGTTTAAAAAAAAGTTTTGTGGAGTTCTGCCCTCTAAGGAGAGCTGCATACAAAAGTTCAAGTGATTCCCTTCTCGTTCGACCACTACTACTGTAATTTACTATGTGCCTACTGTGTGCTGGCACTGTTCCAGATGCTTCATATATGTTAGCACACTTAATTGCTCACAGCATAATCCTGGTTTTATTTTACAATTAACGGAATTGGAGAACAAGACTAAGGTCACAGCTCTGAGGCTGTGATTCACACCCAAGTGTGCCTGATTCAAATCCAATGTTCTTTGCACACACCAGGCTACTACTAAAAGGCCTTTGGTTTCTGTTGATGTTTTGTATGTATCTGTTTAATATGGATAATTATAAAAAGCTTAATTCTAGGCTTGTCTTTTTAAGCTCTCTTTCCAATGGTTTGAAAACATAGAGGCCATCAAATGTCATTCAGTGGGATTTGTTCACTAATCTTACAGATGTTCTGTTTGATTGCAGTTGGTCACAAATCCTTCTAGACATTCCCTTCCCTTCCAGAGCCTGTACAAGACCTCATCAAGGGTAGATGGGCTGAGTGCAGCCAGTTTACTGGTTGATACAGTTGGTGGAATTGGAAAACTACTCACCCATCACATGACTCTTTGGTTACAAATGTAGGGACACAATAAAAAAATACAGGTACCAAATTAGACCTCCAAGTGAATACCAGTGGCTCAGGCTTGCCCCAGCTCCAGCTCCCCACCTCTTACATATATATACACACCCACACACGTATACTCCAGGGCGCTTTTATTAAGTTTGTCTTCATTATTGATATATCTTCTTCTACTTTTCTACAATGTTCAGTTAGAAGATTGCCCACAGGCAAGATATTTTCAAAAATAACAGCTATGAACATATCCGTTTTCAGAGAAAGAAAGACAATGGTGATTATTATACATGGTGTTGTTTGTCTATAATCTCTCTCTCTCTCTTTCTCTCCTACCTTCAATTTCCCAAATCAGATGATTTTAGCAATCTAATACCATAATCCATTTCTTCGTGATACCTGAGTATTTACTCAAGTTATTTAGAGATGCTTTATTTTGGTGCATATTTCTAATACAAACAACATTTTTCATAAAATATATCAATACAGAAAAGTTGCACCCTGGTAAAAGGGGGTTTAATACTTTTAATGTTGCTTCCTAAGAATTTACCACGTACTGAAACTTTGCCTGGTGAATTCAAACAAAACCACGGGTAAGTTATTTTAGGTTAATCTCACTGAATGAAAGTGAAAGCTGGTGTTCTCTTCTACTCTTTTTTTTTTTTTTTTTTTTTTTTCTTTTTTGCGGTATGCGGGCCTCTCACTGTTGTGGCCTCTCCCGTTGCGGAGCACAGGCTCCGGACGCGCAGGCCCAGCGGCCATGGCTCACAGGCCCAGCCGCTCCGCGGCATATGGGATCCTCCCAGACCGGGGCACGAACCCGTATCCCCTGCATCGGCAGGCGGACTCTCAACCACTGCGCCACCAGGGAGGCCCTCTTCTACTCTTTGATGTAGTTGCGTGCTATATTAATGTTTATATGATGATGTCTCTTTTCCTGTTACTGTTTCAGACACATAAATTTAGAATGAAAACAGACTATTAATAAGTACTTTAAAGTGATTGGTGTCATCAGATATTTCTTCAATTTAAACTTATATTTTTTAAACAACTTTTTTCAGGGCTTGGGTCTTCATGGGAGGGTTCCATTCTAAGGCCATTACTGCCTTCTACTCCTAAAAGTGTGCTTTGTATGCCTAGTGAGCCAATACACTTACAAAAGGAAGACAACTCTTCTCTCCCTTCTTTAATAAATGGGAAGTTCAAGACTTTTAGTTTCCACAGAAGCTAATTATTCAAAGGGACCTAAACAATGTTTGGTAGAGATAGAGTTAGACTTAACTAAGGAAGTTAGAGTGGGAAGTGCGTCCTCGTGCTCTGTCATTACCAGAGAGAGGCTAGAAAAGGAGCAGCCTTGAGTAGCAGATCTTGAAGTTTGAAGGTTTGGGTCTGTTGGAGAACCAAATAGGGTTTTGCTTTGTAGAGTGATTTAATTATATTTTAGGAGGTTTACACATGTGATGGTGAAGACAAGGGATTAGAGCCTAGAGCAGTGGTCTCAAAGTGTTTACTAACACACCATTGTAAAGCAATTATCCTCCAATAAAGATGCTAAAAAAAAAAAAAAAAAAAAAAAGTGTTTCCTGGACCAGCATGCACAGGTTAGAAATGGAAATCCTCAGACACCTACCCAGATTTCCTGAATCAGAACCTGAGTAAGTAGCCCAGTAACCAGTGGTTTAGCAATGTTACCAGATGGTTCTGCTTCACAGTCAAGTTTGAGAACCAGTAGTCTGGAGGCAGGAAGAGTAGACTTGACATATTTCAAGTTCAGGATCTGTACCTAAATTACTCTGCACCAGGCATGGAGTAGGTACTTGATACATATTTGCTGAATAAGCTAATAAAGTCAGAGATGATGAGAGCCCAGCCTAATAAAGAAACAACATATAATATGGGAACCAAGAAAGACTTCAGCTCCATTTGTGATTCAGTCAAGAGCAGAATCAACTCTTAACGAATGGGGTTATATAAATAATTTATGAAATTTTCCCTTATTTGACAATTTTCTTCCTTGTTTTTCCTTGTATTTTCTCACTGTAAACTCAAAAGATGCATTGCATTTTCTTAAGAGGAAGCACCATAAAGAAAGGGGGAGAGTTCGGTAACTTACACTTACTTCTATAGAGGGCCTGGGTGTATCTCTTCCACTTGAAAGAGAACCAAGTGATCAGTGAGATGGCAGTAGCATGCCAGAAAGTGGTGGCCCAAGTTCTGGGGCCGTCAGAAAACATGACATTACTAACTAGGCAGGCAGTCCAAGATGGAGAAAGACTTGGGGTGGTTAGGACCAGGAGGAGGGGCCAAGTATTCCAGAAGCTGCACTGGCATTGTTTTTGATGAAATTCCAAACTTGCAGCAGAACGACCAGAAACTCGATCATTAAAGTCTTTGAATGCTAAAGGGAAATGTTCAATGAAAGAGTGGAGTGAAAAATGTCAGTGAGAGGGAGGTACCCAAATATCTACTCTCTGCCAATCATTCTGTTGGAGCTTGGGAAACGTATCTCATTGAATCCTCACCACCTCACTGTGTGTTAATATGTACTTTTTTTTTTTTTTTTTTTTGGTACGCGGGCCTCTCACTGCCGTGGCCTCTCCCGCCACGGAGCACAGGCTCTGGACGCACAGGCTCAGCGGCCATGGCTCACGGGACTAGCCACTCCGCGACATGTGGGATCTTCCCGGACCGGGGCATGAACCCGTGTCCCCTGCATCGGCAGGCGGACTCTCAACCACTGCGCCACCAGGGAAGCCCCTATACGTCCATTTTATAAGCAGGGGCCAGAGGGAGTAATTTGTCCAAGGTTGTAGAGCCACAAAGTAGTAACGCTGACATACAAACAGGCATTCTGACTCCGAAGCCTGCGTTTAATCTCCTGTTATTAAATAAATACAATGCATGAAGTTGTTACAGTTTCAGCCCTTTTGAATCTTTATAGAATGTATATTGGTTTACATAGACATTATTGTGTTTATAATTGTATGTAGTGCATAAACTGATAGTTTAAATAAAATATTTTGACTTGAGTTTTGAGGTTTTGGTCAGAAATGCAATCTTCTGCAGTAGTGCGTGTTGCCTGGGAAAATCGGATATGAACTGCCGCATTCTGGCTCACATTCTTTAGAAGGAATGTAACTTTCCAGAATGTAACTTTCCATCTCTCTCTCTTGGTCTTCCTATGCTTTTTTTAGTATCAAATGCTTTTAATTATATTTTTGTGCACTCAAGTAGAAACTTTTTTTTTATGGTCATTGCTTTTTCTATAAAAGCACTACATTCCTCCTTATATTTGATGCGTATTTCAAGCTCTGATGTGTCTTAGGTTACACTAGTGATATCCAGTTGTACTTCTGTAAAGAATGAGATTGCAGAATTGTCATATTCCTCCATCCTCTTCCTACATGAATGTTACTTGTGGTCAGACCACATGGCAACTCTGTCAAAGAAGCCTTGGTTGCAAGAGAGATGACTTGAACTGGTCCTTCGTTGGTTTGAGCCTTAGGGTCTTGAAAATTGCTTTAATTTCTTCATCTGACAAATGGGTATCATAATATTTGACTTGAATTTACTTTCTCTGGGAGTGGTGGTGGGAAGAAATGAATTGGTTAATTTGTCAAATCATTATAGCGCCTTAAAGGAAACATGTGACATAAGTTAAATATATGTTCTACATATTTTATTCTACAAACAGGCCTTGCAAGTGCTAAAAATCTAGAAGTCTTTTGGATAAAATAGGGTGAAGACTAAGAAATTAGTCTTATTTTAAAATGTTTTTTATACCATAATTACTAGTTCACTATTTTCTTAGGGTTTCTCCCTCATCCCTCACTTCCAACGACCGTTCGTTCCTGTGGGAGCTGCTTGCACAGCTCTTGGGGCCTTAGCAGGTGCTCAGTGGATTTGGGGTTGCACAGAAAGAAGCTGTAGACTATAGAGCAATGCCAAAACACTAATGGGATATTCCTGCCTTTGTTTTTTCAAGTCCTAGGAATCTATGTCATGATGAATAAGAGATGGTAAAACTACGCTGGAATTCAGCCAATATACACTGGAATAGCGAGTCATCAAAATATGGGAATACTTCTCTGCTGGTTGATAAATAGCCACTCCCATTTCTCCCAACCTACCTTCACTCACTGCCCCAGCCTCCTTGATGTCAACACTCCTTGAATCTCTGGAATGCAGCAACCTAAGGGTTAACATTTGCCCTAGCAAGGGGCTTCCAGGACCATGCTCTGGGGACTGTTCTGACTGGCTGTGCCCAGGACTTATATGTGTTAAATATTTTGAATATCTCTCTCTGTAACCACGTATAAAACTCAAAAGATCAACCATACTAGCCACATTGAAACTCTTGACAAGTTACTTTCATCATCACTGATATGTGAGAATCTTCTTGGATCTTAATTTCTACAATTTACACTTCTATTATTTCTTTAGGAACTTAATATCAGTGTTGGATGAGAGGAGAGAGAGAGATAAGAGAGCCATTGGGGAACAAGTTGAAGGCCCACAGGCTCACACTGGAGATGGGTTTGGCCATATTCAATTTTTATTGAACATCTTGAAGCATTTAAAATAAAATGATGTCCTATGGAACCCAGATGCATATAGCCAGGTGCTTTGCTCTTAATATTTAAACCCATTTTATGGAAGATTTAGTCCATATGTTAAATCATTGACTTCAAAAGGTATTCCTTGAGAGGCTAATCTAAATGATGAAAAACGGGTCTAAAAATTATGTTCAAATATGTCATCTATGGGCTGGAGGTCAGAGGCTCAGGAGAGATAGAGAAACTTGGGGGAGTTTCATGAAGTCATTTAAGTATGTGGAATGTTCTAGAGCACAAGGGAACTCTTGAAATTTCATAATCATAGAATCTTTCTTCATTTCCAAAAGAGCATGTTTTTGAGACAGCATATAATATAGCTATTTGTTCTCTTGAACACATCTCAGGGAAGAAAAAGAAGTTGGGAAAATGAGCCCATTGTTTTTCAAAATTAGTGACAAACTTCAAAATAATTCCAAACAAACCTCAAATAAAACATTTTCCCCCTACTGTGAATCCTATTTAAACTGTTTGGGTCAGTCTGTTTTAATGAGTCGCATTCACGCTGACACATCCACACACTTCAGACAAAGACGACTGTACCTCTAAACCCATTTAAAAATGATAGATGACTGTCAGCTTTGTGAAAGCAGCACATGCAGTGGCTTGATAGTGCAGAATGAAAGCAATCTACAAGTGCAAGTCTGTTTCTTTTGGCAACGGAAGGAGTTGCTAATGGATTCATCATTTTCTGTTAAGCATGAATGTCAAACAAAAAAACATTTAGAGCTCTATTCAGCTGAATTTCCGGCTCAACGCTTGCCAGCCATGGAAGCCCTGTGACTTGGAACCTGTGCAGCCCATGCCTGATTCTTGTTTCCAAAGTTCCGTGGGGCCAGTGCCGCGGAACTTGGACTTCTGCCTAGGGCTCCTCCTCCTCTCTTCAGCTCCCCCTCCCCCTTTCTCCAATCCTATGAAGCCACCAGTCAAGCTCCCTAAATGAATGCCCTCTACGGAGGCGAACTGTTTGCCAACTCTTAGGACTTCAGCTGACTCCGCCTCAGAATCACACAGGAAGTTCACTCATACCACTCAAGAAGGGATGGCAGGGTGAAGATTTGTTGTATCCAGGGTTTCTGGGGCCTTTGTGCCTTGGAACTTATTGGTTGCAGTGGTCATTGCATGCTTTCTCTTTTGGTGTAAATATGCATCGTGTTCTGTACTCTATAATAAATAAATAAATAAAAGTTAGAATGCCTGGGCTTCAGAAATGCTATGTTCTTGGGAGGATTTGAAGGAAAGTTCTGGCTTCAGAACACAGCTACTTATATCCCTGACTACAGAAGAGCTGCCTCTGAATGGGAAATTGGTTTCTTCAACTGGGCACACAGTGGGCAGTGGTAGGAGTGTGCTGAGGCCAAACAGATCAGCAGCATCCACCCTGGCAGAGGCGAGGTGACGGTGACACAGACTGCCTTCACATACCGACTCTGCTACTAGCTGTGTAACCTTGGGCAAATGTCTTAACTCCTCAGTGTCTCAGTTTCCTCATTTGGTTGTTTTGTGGATTAAATGAGATAATGTGAATAAGAGTGTAAATTATAAACTACTATGCAAATGGATATCATTATTAATTGAACTATTTAATAAAATTAATTAATAAATACTAAGAGTTAATGTAGGATGGTCTAATAGGAAGAACTAGGAACAGAGATGTTAAGACACTTAGATCCTGCCAACTCTATTTTTTGTTCTGTGACTTTCAGAAAAATCAATGCGCCTTTTTTGTTCTGTGACTTTCAGAAAAATCAATGTGCCCTTAAGCTGTAGTAGAGATGTGTATCCCACCACTAATTTTATGAGTATACTGTACCATGGCTTCCTACATTATTTAATCTGTGGAAGTGGTCCCAATGGCTGTCTGCTCTCCAAACATCAACCCTACTGCCAATCATTCCACTGTTATAGCTTTACTGTTTTGCATTTCCCAGTCATTTTGCTCTTCCTATTGCTTATTAAAATGCAAACACATGGAAGAACAAAAGTTAGCCCTTTACTTAGCAATTAGCACTTAACAGGTTGTAACTGGGTTAAGGCACAGGATTGATGCCAGTGGGCTAGGGGAAGAAATATGACACCAGGAAGAAGGAAAGAAAGCCTTCCAATCAACTTTACATTCTTTGTAGACATGCCTTGTGTCCCTCTTATATCTAATAGTGGTATTGGGAGGAAACTTGGAATAAGTTGTGAAATGTTGCCAGTACTGTCTAAATGACAGAACTGTAAGTGATTTAATGTGACATTAATAATGATGATGACCTCAGGCTAAGGGATGAAGGCGGAACTTGTAAAGAAATAAATTAGTGGTCTCCCTTGAAGATATTTTAATCTAAAACATAGAGTGCTACCTCCCTAAGGAAGCCTTCCTTGATTGACCAGATAGACTCAATCATAGCATATACTTCAAATAACTTCTTTTCACAATGTCATTTTTTAGTATATTTAGCATATTTGTAGTATATACATATTTACTGTGACTTGAGACTCTTTTAACTCTGTATTCAATACGTCACACAATGCCTGGCACAATGTAGGAACTCAGGAAATATTTATGAATTTAATAGCTACAATATCTGGAAGATAAAATAGATTAAGCTATCATTCTCCCAGTGCACTGAGGACTTGGTTTACCTAACACCAAAACTAAAGATATTTTTCAGCAGAATATTAAACTTTATAAAGGTTTAGTCACACATGATCTAAAAAAATAATTCCACTTAGGTGGTGCTTTAATCAAATTAAATGATGTTTTGTTAAAGCATTTAGCCAAATGTTATATGCCTGTACCTCTTAGAAATATAATCAAATTCACCCAGGAATTATTTATGATTACACTATAATGTATTGGCAGAGCTACATCACAAATGTCACTTGAACCTGCAAGAAATGATCAGATTCCTATTCCACAGGGCTGGTTTCAATGAGGAATTTTCAGAATGATGAAATCAGATTTAGCTGGTAGCAATTATTGGTACATTTCAGATGAGCTCAGCATGAAGAATAAGACTGAAGAAAGATTAAGTCTCAAATACTAAGGGACAGAAAAAAAAAAAGAAAAGCGGGACCGAAAGGGCTTGAAACGCAGGAAAGGACCAGTTAGTTATCTGCAGGAAGCTGGTATTCTTATGTGAGATGCATGTGACCCAGTCTGGGTTAGAATGTTATCTCTATGTGATCTGCAGAATTTCTCTCTTGACTGTAGCAACCTCAGAAGAGTGAATTAAAGTCTTAAGGAGAAAAATCAATACAGAAAAAAAAAGATAAAAGCAATATGGCTGGAGAGCATTTCAAAAACCATATAAAAGCCTCTTAAATGGCCATGGAAGACTAACCAGTACTTATAAGGGTTTACAGGAATACCAATAAGAATAGATTTGTTGGCCTTCTTAAAGCAGCAAAGAGGCTTCTGGGTGGTTTATGGCATTTGGCTGGTCTTTGTTTCATTCTACTGTGTGACATACAGAAACATGAATTGTGTAAAACACTGCCTATGATGACAAGAAATTCACTGGAGAGATATTATGAGTAAGTTGGGATTAGAGTAGCACTTAATGCTCACTCAATGCTACTGATGAAGTACAGTACTCTGAGTACCTTTCCTGTGACTAGCTTGACTTTATTCCAAAGCTGGGAATTTCTCTGAACTATGCTGAATTTCTATGCTGAACTATGAGAATTTCTATGCTGAAACAGAAAACATAGACATAATCCCAGCAATAATAATGCTTTTCTAATATGTCTTTTAAAATCTGTAGTGATTTTTTTCTTTTAATTACAAGAAGTAGAGTTCATTCCAAACCTTCTCCAGACCAAATTGTCTTCTTAATTTAAATGAGAAAATGAAGGAAGCAAGAAGGAAAGAGTTGAAATGGAAGTGACAGGAGCTTTGGGAGATGTGTAGAGTGTATTCCTACTAGTCAAGGAAAGAAATGTCAAATAAAATCTAGAGTTAGGGAAGTAGATTTCAAAATGTTCAAGGGAGATATAGGTATGACCCTCCCCCCACCAAGGTCTGAGATCCATACGTGGAGAGTATTTGAGGCTACATTTATCTAATCCGGCATTAATTCATTTGTTCATTTCAGTACATTCTTTATTGAGTTCTCATCATGTCACAGGTACACTTTTACTAATGAGAAGCTTTCAACTGTGAAATTCTGGCAATACAACCATGAATATTTTTAATTATGAAGACAAATAATGTATGTTTTGATGAAAGCCCAAAGTGAAACTTTACAGAATCCTGTAAATCATGGACTCAAGTTAGGTTAAATAACTTGTGAGAGCCCAAAGCTAGTAAGCAAAAGAGTTAAAATTCACACTTTGGCTCTGAGCTCCAAAGGAAGTGCTCTTGGCCTCAGTGCAATGATCTCAGAATTGCTTAATCAATGAGCTCCTGTAGCTAAATATGCCCCAATTAGGAGTGATTGTGTAGTATAGTTTTTATGGTTCAGATCCTTGTCCTTTTTTTTGTCCAATAGAGTCAGTGCCTCCCTCTTCCCCCTTCCACACACACACACACACACACACACACACACTCAGACACTCACCTGTAGGCTACCTAAAGAGAGACTTTAAGCACTCCTAGCTCAAGCAATGAGTGATGCTGCAACAAGCCATTCTTGCAGCTAGTCTTCTTTTACCCTGTGCCTTGATGATGGCCTCTTGACCTCTGTCTTTTTCCCTGCATGAAATCCCAGGTAGATAATCTGTTTGTCCCATGGTTTTTCCAGAATGAGAATTTGCATTGCTTTGGTGGTTCTACATCCAGGAATAATAATTTACTTTCTCTTCATTGACCACTAAAGGCTAAGCCTTTCACATATATTGCCTCTAATTTTTCCAACCACTTGCAAGGACTACCGTCTTTCATCTGCTGTCCAATACTTTGGGTACCATGGGTTCCCTATGGCCTGGGTTGCCTCTCAGGACCCATCCTCAGTACCTGCCTTCTACAATGCGTGGTTTTAAATCTATTCCTGGTCTCCCATGGTCAGCCTTATTCCATGGGGAGAACACAGACATGCCCACCCGTGTTTTGAAATATGGCTCTCTTTTCTTGAAAACCACTTAGAAGACTAAGGTTTCCTTTTTGAGTTATTTCTATGGGGTCCCAAGTCAAAGTTTGTACTTTGTTTCTGATACTTTATCATTAACCTAAATTTAAGTCTTTTTTTTTTTTTTTTTTTTTTTTTTTTTACAAACAACAGAAATTTATTTCTTACAGTTCTGGAGACTGGAAGTCGAGATCAGGGTATCAGCAGGGTACAGTTCCCATGAAAGCTCTCTTCCAGATTGCAGACTGCCAACTTGTATCCTCACACGGTGGAAAGAAATCTAGCTAGCTCTCTGGCCTCTTCTTAATTATTATTATTTTTTATTTTACAAATTTAATCAGTTATACATATACATATGTTCCCATATCCCCTCCCCGCTGCGTCTCCCTCCCACCCCCCCCCACCCCACCCCTCCAGGCGGTCACAAAGAACCGAGCTGATCTCCCCGCGCTATGCGGCCGCCCCCCACCAGCCATCTACCCCACGCCTGGTAGTGTACATATGTCCATGCCGCTCCCCCACTCCGTCACAGCTTACCCCTCCCCCTCCCCATATCCTCAAGTCCATGCTCTAGTAGGTCTGTGTCTTTATTCCTGTCTTACCCCTATGTTCTTGATGACATTTTTTTCTTAAATTCCATATATATGTGTCAGCATACAGTATTTGTCTTTCTCTTTCTGACTTACTTCACTCTGTATGACAGACTCTAGGTCCATCCACCTCATTACAAATAGCTCAATTTCATTTCTTTTTATGGCTGAGTAATATTCCATTGTATATATGTGCCACATCTTCTTTATCCATTCATCTGATGATGGACACTTAGGTTGTTTCCATCTCCGGGCTATTGTAAATAGGGCTGCTATGAACATTTTGGTACATGTCTCTTTTTGAATTATGGTTTTCTCAGGGTATATGCCCAGTAGTGGGATTGCTGGGTCATATGGTAGTTCTATTTGTAGTTTTTTAAGGAACCTCCATACCGTTCTCCATAGTGGCTGTACCAATTCACATTCCCACCAGCAGTGCAAGAGTGTTCCCTTTTTTCCACACCCTCTCCAGCATTTATTGTTTCTAGATTTTTTGATGATGGCCATTCTGATTGGTGTGAGATGATATCTCATTGTAGTTTTGATTTGCATTTCTCTAATGAGTAAAGATGTTGAGCATCCTTTCATATGTTTGTTGGCTGTCTGTATATCTTCTGTGGAGAAATGTCTATTTAGGTCTTCTGCCCATTTTTGGATTGGGTTGTTTGTTTTTTTGCTATTGAGCTGCATGAGCTGCTTATACATTTTGGAGATTAATCCTTTGTCAGTTGCTTCATTTGCAAATATTTTCTCCCATTCTGAGGGTTGTCTTTTCGTCTTGTTTATGGTTTCCTTTGCTGTGCAAAAGCTTTGAAGTTTCATCAGGTCCCATGTGTTTATTTTTGTCTTTATTTCCATTTCTCTAGGAGGTGGGTCAAAAAGGATCTTGCTGTGATTTATGTCATAGAGTGTTCTGCCTATGTTTTCCTCTAGGAGTTTGATAGTGTCTGGCCTTACATTTAGGTCTTTAATCCATTTTGAGCTAATTTTTGTGTATGGTGTTAGGGAGTGATCTAATCTCATACTTTTACATGTCCCTGTCCAGTTTTCCAAGCACCACTTATTGAAGAGACTGTCCTTTCTCCACTGTACATTCCTGCCTCCTTTATCAAAGATAAGGTGACCATATGTCCGTGGGTTTATCTCTGGGCTTTCTATCCTGTTCCATTGATCTATCTTTCTGTTTTTGTGCCAGTACCATACTGTCTTGATTACTGTAGCTTTGTAGTATAGTCTGAAGTCAGGGAGCCTGATTCCTCCAGCTCCGTTTTTCGTTCTCAAGATTGCTTTGGCTATTCGGGGTCTTTTGTGTTTCCATACAAATTGTGAAATTTTTTGTTCTAGTTCTGTGAAAAATGCCATTGGTAGTTTGATAGGTATTGCATTGAATCTGTAGATTGCTTTGGGTAGTAGAGTCATTTTCACAATGTTGATTCTTCCAATCCAAGAACATGGTACATCTCTCCATCTGTTTGTATCATCTTTAATTTCTTTCATCAGTGTCTTATAATTTTCTGCATACAGGTCTTTTGTCTCCTTAGGTAGGTTTATTCCTAGATATTTTATTCTTTTTGTTGCAATGGTAAATGGGAGTGTTTCCTTGATTTCACTTTCAGATTTTTCATCATTAGTATATAGGAATGCCAGAGATTTCTGTGCATTAATTTTGTATCCTGCAACTTTACCAAATTCATTGATTAGCTCTAGTAGTTTTCTGGTAGCATCTTTAGGATTCTCTATGTATAGTATCATGTCATCTGCAAACAGTGACAGCTTTACTTCTTCTTTTCCCATTTGGATTCCTTTTATTTCCTTTTCTTCTCTGATTGCTGTGGCTAAAACTTCCAAAACTATGTTGAATAAGAGTGGTGAGAGTGGGCAACCTTGTCTTGTTCCTGATCTTAGTGGAAATGGTTTCAGTTTTTCACCATTGAGGACGATGCTGGCTGTGGGTTTGTCATATATGGCCTTTATTATGTTGAGGAAAGTTCCCTCTATGCCTACTTTCTGCAGGGTTTTTATCATAAATGGGTGTTGAATTTTGTCAAAAGCTTTCTCTGCATCTATTGAGATGATCATATGGTTTTTCTCCTTCAGTTTGTTAATATGGTGTATCACATTGATTGATTTGCGTATATTGAAGAATCCTTGCATTCCTGGAATAAACCCCACTTGATCATGGTGTATGATCCTTTTAATGTGCTGTTGGATTCTGTTTGCTAGTATTTTGTTGAGGATTTTTGCATCTATGTTCATCAGTGATATTGGCCTGTAGTTTTCTTTCTTTGTGACATCCTTGTCTGGTTTTGGTATCAAGGTGATGGTGGCCTCGTAGAATGAGTTTGGGAGTGTTCCTCCCTCTGCTATATTTTGGAAGAGTTTGAGAAGGATAGGTGTTAGCTCTTCTCTAAATGCTTGATAGAATTCGCCTGTGAAGCCATCTGGTCCTGGGCTTTTGTTTGTTGGAAGATTTTTTATCACAGTTTCAATTTCAGTGCTTGTGATTGGTCTGTTCATATTTTCTATTTCTTCCTGATTCAGTCTTGGCAGGTTGTGCATTTCTAAGAATTTGTCCATTTCTTCCAGGTTGTCCATTTTATTGGCATAGAGTTGCTTATAGTAATCTCTCATGATCTTTTGTATTTCTGCAGTGTCAGTTGTTACTTCTCCTTTTTCATTTCTAATTCTATTGATTTGAGTCTTCTCCCTTTTTTTCTTGATGAATCTGGCTAATGGTTTATCAATTTTGTTTATCTTCTCAAAGAACCAGCTTTTAGTTTTATTGATCTTTGCTATAGTTTCCTTCATTTCTTTTTCATTTATTTCTGATCTGATTTTTATGATTTCTTTTCTTCTGCTAACTTTGGGATGTTTTTGTTCTTCTTTCTCTAATTGCTTTAGGTGAAAGGTTAGGTTGTTTATTCGAGATATTTCCTGTTTCTTAAGGTGGGATTGTATTGCCATAAACTTCCCTCTTAGAACTGCTTTTGCTGCATCCCATAGGTTTTGGGTCGTCGTGTCTCCATTGTCATTTGTTTCTAGGTATTTTTTAATTTCCTCTTTGATTTCTTCAGTGATCACTTCGTTATTTAGTAGTGTATTGTTTAGCCTCCATGTGTTTGTATGTTTTACAGCTCTTTTCGTGTAATTGATATCTAGTCTCATAGCATTGTGGTCGGAAAAGATACTTGATACAATTTCAATTTTCTTAAATTTACCAAGGCTTGATTTGTGACCCAAGATATGATCTATCCTGGAGAATGTTCCATGAGCACTTGAGAAAAATGTGTATTCTGTTGTTTTTGGATGGAATGTCCTATAAATATCAATTAAGTCCATCTTGTTTAATGTATCATTTAAAGCTTGTGTTTCCTTATTTATTTTCATTTTGGATGACCTGTCCATTGGTGAAAGTGGGGTGTTAAAGTCCCCTACTATGATTGTGTTACTGTCAATTTCTCCTTTTATGGCTGTTAATATTTCCCTTATGTATTGAGGTGCTCCTATGTTTGGTGCATAAATATTTAAAATTGTTATATCTTCTTCTTGGATTGATCCCTTGATCATTATGTAGTGTCCTTCTTTGTCTCTTCTAGTAGTCTTTATTTTAAAGTCTATTTTGTCTGATATGAGAATTGCTACTCCAGCTTTCTTTTGGTTTCCATTTGCATGGAATATCTTTTTCCATCCCCTTACTTTCAGTCTGTATGTGTCTCTAGGTCTGAAGTGGGTCTCTTGTAGACAGCATATATATGGGTCTTGTTTTTGTATCCATTCAGCCACTCTGTGTCTTTTGGTGGGAGCATTTAGTCCATTTACATTTAAGGTAATTATTGATATGTATGTTCCTATTCCCATTTTCTTAATTGTTTTGGGTTCGTTATTGTAGTTCTTTTCCTTCTGTTGTGTTTCTTGCCTAGAGAAGTTCCTTTAGCATTTGTTGTAAAGCTGGTTTGGTGGTGCTGAACTCTCTCAGCTTTTGCTTGTCTGTAAACGTTTTAATTTCTCCATCAAATCTGAATGAGATCCTTGCTGGGTAGAGTAATCTTGGTTGCAGGTTTTTCTCCTTCATCACTTTAAGTATATCCTGCCACTCCCTTCTGGCTTGTAGAGTTTCTGCTGAGAGATCAGCTGTTATCCTGATGGGGATTCCCTTGTGTGTTATTTGTTGTTTTTGCCTTGCTGCTTTTAATATGATTTCTTTGTGTTTAATTTTTGACAGTTTGATTAATATGTGTCTTGGTGTATTTCTCCTTGGATTTATTCTGTATGGGACTCTCTGTGCCTCCTGGACTTGATTAACTATTTCCTTTCCCATATTAGGGAAGTTTTCAACTATAATCTCTTCAAATATTTTCTCAGTCCCTTTCTTTTTCTCTTCTTCTTCTGGAACCCCTATAATTCGAATGTTGGTGCGTTTAATGCTGTCCCAGAGGTCTCTGAGACTGTCCTCTGTTCTTTTCATTCTTTTTTCTTTATTTTGCTGTGCAGCAGTTATTTCCACTATTTTATCTTCCACCTCACTTATCCGTTCTTCTGCCTCAGTTATTCTGCTATTGATCCCATCTAGAGTATTTTTTATTTCATTTATTGTGTTTTTAATCGATGCTTGATTCGTCTTTAGTTCTTCTAGGTCCTTGTTAACTGTTTCTTGCATTTTGTCTATTCTATTTCCAAGATTTTGGATCATCTTTACCATCATTATTCTGAATTCTTTTTCAGATAGACTGCCTATTACCTCTTCATTTGTTAGGTCTGGTGGGTTTTTATCTTGCTCCTTCTCCTGCTGTGTGTTTTTCTGTCTTCTCATTTTGCTTATGTTACTGTGTTTGGGGTCTCCTTTTTGCAGGCTGCAGGTTCGTAGTTCCCGTTGTTTTTGGTGTCTGTCCCCAGTGGCTAAGGTTGGTTTAGTGGGTTGTGTAGGCTTCTTGGTGGAGGGGACTACTGCCTGTGTTCTGGTGGATGAGGCTGGATCTTGTCTTTCTGGTGGGCAGGTCCACGTCTGGTGGTGTGTTTTGGGGTGTTTGCGGACTTTTTATGATTTGAGGCAGCCTCTCTGCTAATGGGTGGCGTTGTGTTCCTGTCTTGCTAGTTGTTTGGCATAGGGTGTCCAGCACTGTAGCTTGCTGGTCGTTGAGTGAAGCTGGGTGCTGGTGTTGAGATGGAGATCTCTGGAAGATTTTCGCCGTTTGATATTATGTGGAGCTGGGAGGTCTCTTGTGGACCAGTGTCCTGAAGTTCGCTCTCCCACCTCAAAGGCACAGCACTGACTCCTGGCTCCTCAATTTGGGATGATTTGTTGTCTATTCATGTATTCCACAGATGCAGGGTACATGAAGTTGATTGTGGAGCTTTAATCCGCTGCTTCTGAGGCTGCTGGGAGAGGTTTCCCTTTCTCTTCTTTGTTCTCACAGCTCCTGGGTCTCAGCTTTGGATTTGGCCCCGCCTCTGCGTGTAGGTCCCCGGAGGGCGTCTGTTCTTCGCTCAGACAGGACAGGGTTAAAGGAGCAGCCTCTTCGGGGACTCTGGCTCACTCAGGCCGGGCGGGAGGGAGGGGCACGGAGTGCGGGGCGAGCCTGCAGCGGCAGAGGTCAGCGTGACGTTGCACCAGCCCGAGGCGCGCCGCGCGCTCCCCCAGGGAAGCCGCCCCTGGTTCCCGGGACCCCGGCAGCGGCAGGCCGCACAGGCTCCCGGAAGGGCGGCATGGACAGCGACCCGCGCTCGCACACAGGCTTCCCGGCGGCGGCAGCAGCAGCCCCAGCGTCCCACGCCCGTCTCTGGGCTCCGCGCTTTCAGCCGCGACTCGCGCCCGTCTCTGGAGCTCCTTTACGCGGCGCTCTTAATCCCCTCTCCTCGCGCACCAGGAAACCAAGAGGGAAGAAAAAGTCTCCTGCCTCTTCGGCAGCTCCAGAGTTTTCCCGGACTCCCTCCCGGCTAGCTGTGGCACATTAGGCCCCTTCAGGCTGAGTTCTCGCCGCCAGCCCCAGTCCTCTCCCTGCGCTCTGACCGAAGCCCGAGCCTCAGCTCCAGCGCCGCCCGCCCCGGCGGGGGAGCAGACAAGCCTCTCGGGCTGGTGAGTGCCGCTCGGCACCGCTCCTCCGTGCGGGAATATCTCTGCTTTGCCCTACCCAGGTATGTGGGGAGTTTCTTGCCTTTTGGGAGGTCTGGGGTCTTCTGCCAGCGTTCAGTAGGTGTTCTGTAGGAGTTGTTCCACGTGTAGCTGTATTTCTGGTGTATCTGTGGGGAGGAAGGTGATCTCCGCGTCTTACTCTAAATTTAAGTCTTAATTTCTTCATCTGAAGAATGGGAATAACATATCTCTCTGGGCTGTAATAAAGATTACAATCTCATGTAAAGGTAGCACATTCCACTAACAAGCAAGTTTACCAAATGTGAGTGTAGGACTGTGGTAGGTCTGAAAGACATCTGTGTAAAGGTAAAGAAAATGTACTGTAAAGGACATTCTGAGATAAATGAAAAACAACTCAGATACTTCATTAATTTACCCATGGATGGAGTGAGGTTCACCTTGTAGAGACCTATACAGGAGTTTTTTTGTTTGTTTGTTTCTTTTTTAACGAGGAGAGGTCAAGTAGAAACTCCAAAGGGGTTTATCTTGGCTCTGATAAAATAGAATGTTTTCATTGTGACCTGGATGGAGTAGGAGAGAACATCTTTATAGAAAAGTATTCCACCCTTATTTTTTCTATTTCGCATTATTACACTCAACTTTTCCTCCAGATTTAGGTAAATTCAAATTTGTTTTGTTGTTGTTGTTTCTGTCAAATCCTTAGTGGCTGCTCAATACATTTTGAATGAATGGGTAAATGAATGAAAATGAACAATGATGTTTTAAACTATAAAAATTTATTATAGAAATTTCAAACATAAGCAAGTTGAGAGAATAGTATAATGAACTCCTATGAACCCCATCCAGATTCAATAGTTATCAGTTTATGGCCAATCTTGTTTCATCCCCACTTGTTCTGTTCCCTTGCTTGGTTCTTTGTTTGTTTGTTTGTTAAAATCTTTATTGGAGTATAATTGCTTTACAATGGTGTGTTAGTTTCTGCTGTATAACAAAGTGAATCAGCTGTACATATACATATATGCCCCAATCTCTTCCCTCTTGCGTCTCCCTCCCTCCCACCCTCCCTATCCCACCCCTCTAGGTGGTCACAAAGCACCGAGCTGCTCTCCCTGTGTAATGCGGCTGCTTCCCACTAGCTATCTATTTTACGTTTGGTAGTGTATATATGTCCATACCACTCTCTCACTTTGTCCCAGCTTACACTTCCCCCTCCCCGTATCCTCAAGTCCATTCTCTAGTAGGTCTGTGCCTTTATTCCCGTCTTGCCCCTAGGTTCTTTATGACCTTTTTTTGTTGTTGTTTTTTAGATTCCATATATATGTGTTAGCATACGGTATTTGTTTTTCTCTTTCTGACTTACTTCACTCTGTATGACAGACTCTGGGTCCATCCACCTCACTACAAATTACTCAATTTCATTTCTTTTTATGGCTGAGTAATATTCCACTGTATATGTGTACCACATCTTCTTTATCCATTCATCTGTCGATGGACACTTAGGTTGCTTCCATGTCCTGGCTATTGTAAATAGAGCTGCAATGAACATTGTGGTACATGACTCTTTTTGAATTATGGTATTCTCAGGGTATATGCCCAGTAGTGGGATTGCTGGGTCGTATGGTAGTTCTATTTTTAGTTTTTTAAGGAACCTCCATACTGTTCTCCAGAGTGGCTGTATCAGTTTACATTCCCACCAACAGTGCAAGAGGGTTCCCTTTTCTCCACGCCGTCTCTAGCATTTATTGTTTGTAGATTTTTTGATGATGGCCATTCTGATCGGTGTGATGTGATACCTCATTGTAGTTTTGATTTGCATTTCTCTAATGATTAATGATGTTGAGCATTCTTTCATGTGTTTGTTGGCAATCTGTATATCTTCTTTGGAGAAATGTCTCTTTAGGTCTTCTGCCCATTTTTGGATTGGGTTGTTTGTTTCTTGATATTGAGTTGCTTGTAAATTTTGGAGATTAATCATTTGTCACTTGCTTCATTTGCAAATATTTTCTCCCATTCTGAGGGTTGTCTTTTCATCCTGTTTATGGTTTCCTTTGCTGTGCAAAAGCTTTGAAGTTTCATTAGGTCCCATTTGTTTACTTTTGTTTTTATTTCCATTTCTCTAGGAGGTGGGTCAAAAAGGATCTTGCTGTGATTTATGTCATAGAGTGTTCTGCCTATGCTTCCTTCTAAGGGTTTTATTGTGTCTGGCCTTACATTTAGGTCTTTAATCCGTTTTGAGCTTATTTTTGTGTTTGGTGTTAGGAAGTGTTCTAATTTCATTCATTTACATGTAGCTGTCTGTTTTCCTAGCACCACTTATTGAAGAGGCTGTCTTTTCTCCATTGTATATTCTTCCTCTGTTATCAAAGATAAGGTGACCATATGTGCATGGGTTTATCTCTGGGCTTTCTATCCTGTTCCTTGATCTATATTTCTGTTTTGTGCCAGTACCATACTGTCTTTACTACTGTAGATTTGTAGGATAGTCTGAAGTCCAGGAGCCTGATTCCTCCAGCTCCATTTTTCTTTCTCAAGATTGCTTTGGCTATTTGGGGTCTTTTGTGTTTCCATACAAATTGTGAAAACTTTTGTTCTAGTTCTTTGAAAAATGCCATTGGTAGTTTGATAGGGATTGCATTGAATCTGTAGATTGCTTTGGGTAGTAGAGTCATTTTCACACTGCTGATTCTTCCCATCCAAAAACATGGTATATCTCTCCATCTGTTTGTATCATCTTTAATTTCTTTCATCAGTGTCTTATAGTTTTCTGCATACAGGTCTTTTGTCCCCTTAGATAAGTTTATTCCTAGGTATTTTATTCTTTTTGTTGCAATGGTAAATTGGAGTGTTTCCTTAATTTCTCTTCAGATTGTTCATCATTAGTGTATAGGAATGCAAGAGATTTCTGTGCATTAATTTTGTATCTTGCTGCTTTATCAAATTCATTGATTAGCTCTAGTAGCTTTCTGGTAGCATCTTTAGGATTCTCTATGTATAGTATCATATCATTGGCAAACAGTGACAGTTTTACTTCTCCTTTTCCGTTTTGGATTCCTTTTATTTCTTTTTCTTCTCTGATTGCTGTGGCTAAAACTTCCAAATCTATGTTGAATAATAGTGGTGAGAGTGGACAACCTTGTCTTGTTCCTGATCTTAGAGGAAATGGTTTCAGTTTTTCACCATTGAGAATGATGTTGGCTGTGGCTTTGTCACATATGGCCTTTATTATGTTGAGATAAGTTCCCTCTATGCCTACTTTCTGGAGGGTTTTTATAATAAATGGATGTTGAATTTTGTCAAAAGCTTTTTCTGCATCTATTGAGATAATCATATGGTTTTTCTCCTTCAGTTTGTTAATATGGTGTATCACGTTGATTGATTTGCATATATTGAAGAATCCCTGCACTCCTGGGATAAACCCCACTTGATCATGGTGTATGATCCTTTTAATATGCTGTTGGATTCTGTTTGCTAGTATTTTGTTGAGGATTTTTACATCTATGTTCATCAGTGATATTGGCTTGTAATTTTTTTTCTTTGTGACATCTTTGTCTGGTTTTTGTATCAGGGCGATGGTGGCCTCGTAGAATGAGTTTGGGAGTGTTCCCCCCCTCTGCTATATTTTGGAAGAGTTTGAGAAGGATAGGTGTTAGCTCTTCTCTCAATGTTTGATAGAATTCGCTTGTGAAGCCATCTGGTCCTGGGCTTTTGTTTGTTGGAAGATTTTTAATCACAGTCTCAATTTCAGTGCTTGTGATAGGTCTGTTTATATTTTCTATTTCTTCCTGGTTCACTCTCGGAAGTTTGTGCTTTTCTAAGAATTTGTCCATTTCTTCCAGGTTGTCCATTTTACTGGCATATAGTTGCTTGAGACATTAGTCTCATGATCCTTTGTATTTCTGCAGTGTCAGTTGTTACTTCTCCTTTTTCATTTCTAATTCTATTGATTTGAGTCTTCTCCCTTTTTTCTTGATGAGTCTGGCTAATGGTTTATCAATTTTGTTTATTTTCTCAAAACACCAGCATTTAGTTTTATTGATCTTTGCTATTGTTTCCTTCATTTCTTTTTCATTTATTTCTGATCTGATCTTTATGATTTCTTTTCTTCTGCTAACTTTGGGGTTTTTTTGTTCTTCTTTCTCTAATTGCTTTAGGTGTAAGGTTAGGTTGTTGATTTGAGCTGTTTCTTGTTTCTTGAAGTAGGATTTTATG